>NW_022681457.1:109708153-110308153 GCF_009764315.1 Trachypithecus francoisi
GGAGGCTAAGGCAGGGTAATAGGTGAACCCGGAGGCGGAGCTTAGAGTGAGCCGAGATCGCACCACTGCACTCCAGTGTGGGCGACAGAACGAGACTCCATCTCATAAATAAATAATAAAATAATAAATAAAATGTTAATAGGCATATGCAGCTCAGGGCGACCATATTAGTGCAGACCACACGCATAAGGCTCAACTGGTGTTATGCCCAGACGCTGATTTATTCTTCAGCACCCCCAGCTCAGACCTCCCTGGCACCTGCTCAGGAGCTCCTTGGCACTCCGCAGCCGCTGCACCTCGCGCTAGGCGTCCTCCTGGGCCTGCATGGCGCAGTAGGTCTTTTCCCGCAGGCGCTGCAGTTGTTCCTCTAGGGCCCGCCGCTCACTCTCGCTGTCGCTAAGCTGCTTCCGCAGGGTGCCCAGACCTGGCTTGCCTCATAGCGCCCACCCATGTTCTGAGGCCTAGGGATCACAGTCTACGGGGGTCCTGGGAGGCCTCCAGAGCCCACCTACTCTCTTCTGGTTCCAGGGATACACACTAGCCTACGCTAGGCGGGGTCCAGGGCCTGGACCTGGCCTGGGACAGGATAGGGGCCTAGGCCTGAGAGCCACACTTCCGCTCCCCTACTATGTGCCCTCACCACCCTCTGAGCCCTCACCTCCCTGGGGTCCCGGACAATTCCTGTCAAACTCCCCAGGATGCGAGACAAACCCCCAGGCACCTTCGTCTCCTGGGTTCTGACCCCACCCCCAGGGCTCCCAGGCCCCTCCCCTTTGCATCCTGGTTCCACTCTCAGACCCCTCCCTATCCTGGCTCTGCCCCTAGTTCCCGAGCTCCTCTCATCCTAGGCTCTGATTCCCCTTGCTAGAACTTTTCCCAGAATCCTGGCTCTGTATGACCAGGGACATGTCTCCCTCTCTACCATGACCCTAACACTGCGGCAGTCTCCTCCCTCCACCAGCTGCCCAAGCACCCCCACTTCTGGGCTCGGCTTCACCTCAAGCTCTCGGCCACCTCCTTCGGGGTCATGACACCCTCAGACACTATTTCTCAGGGCTCTGGCTGCACCCTGCGGCGCTCAGACTCCTCCCCCGGACCCGCCCCCGCCCCCTCTCCCACCCCGACCCGGAGGGCGCGAGCCCCTTCCCCCTCCCGCCCCCGGGCCTCTGGCTGCGCCCAGAACCCTCAAGCCCCTTCCTACCTGGACCTGCAGCTGGCACTTGTGCAGGGCGGAGTGGATTAGGGCGAGCTTGGAGGAGTCTGAGCAGGCTGGGGAGAGGGGCCTCGGCGGGGTGAACGACCTCGGCCTGGCTAGGAGCGCCGCGGTGGGGACGGGGTCCACTGGCCCGAGAGCCCCCGCAGGCTCTCACTGGGGGACACTTGGAGACGCTCAGCTGGACGCGGCTCTCAACAAAGCACAGGATGGCCTGAGGGGAGGGGAGGGAGGCAGAAGGAGGCCGCAGAGTTAGGAACCGCGGGGTGAGCTGGTAAAGATGCCCAGGCGAGGCTGGGGGCCGCCTCATTCCAAATGCTCCCTCCTACAAGAAGCCTCCCTGATTTCACCTCCTCCACTAGCTCAGTTCTCAGCTCGCAGCTGAGGCCTCCGATTTATTGCGAAGACATCATTGGCGTTGCTCACAGGTGGGCTCCACAAGGGCCGTGCCTCCCCTCTGACACTGGGGGTTCCCCAGGGCAGGGGCCGGGTGAGCTAGCAGGGGTGCTGAGCAGCTACAGCCTGGGCTCCAGGCCCCCACCCATTTGCAGTTCAGTCCCAGGTCAACGAAAGGCGTGGTGGGGGAGCCCAGGACTGCCTGGCAGGGCCCTGTCTTCCTGCCTCTCTGGGCTCACAGCTGTGCCAGGTCCCTTAGGATCTGCTGTAGCCCCTCTCCGTCCTCTGTCTCCAGGGCCGCCTGCTCCTGTAGCCCCCATGGATTCCTGGAGTGCGGTTAGGGAGACAAAGGGTGGTCCAGGTTCTGTCTTATCTGAAACCTCCCTTTCCCTTCCCTCCCTGGCTCACCACTGACCAGGTGGCCTCTGAAGCCATGTCCATAGGCCAGCCACCTGGCCCGAGGGGCAGCAAGCCCGAGGCCCTCACTGAACAGACCAGGCCCAGAGAAGAGCTGTGTCCTGCCCCATGTCACACAGTCAACTGGAGGACAGCTGGACCTAGAACCCAGGCCAGGCCCCACACAGAGGGGTGACCAAACCAGGCTGTACCCTGGGGTAGTGAGTGTCCCACTGGTGGGGGAGGGGGAGTAGCTGGGTTGCCAGAGGCAGCATCTGGACCTGGAGAGCGCGGATGGGAGTTCAAGTCCCGACTCTCCTGCTTACTGGCTCTGAGACTGGACAAGCATTTCCCCTCTTGGGCCTCAGTTTCCCCATCTGTGTCATGAGGATTATGCTACTGGGCTGCTGGGAGAAAGAAATGGGATGGGGGAGGTGAGTGTGCTTATCACGAAGACTGCACACCTGTGAGGGCTGAACCTGAGTGTGAGTGGGATGCTGGGGGTGGCCCAGGCAGCCCAGCCCTAAGCCTGCGTCCATGGATCTGGCCAGTACCCCATCCCACCCTGCCACATCTCAGGGGCGGCTGCGTCTCACCAGGGCCTCAAGCTTCTCGGTGATGTCCTTGTTGACCTGATCCTTCTCCAGATTCTGCTTCTGAAGACGCTCCACTGCCAGGCCCAGCTCTGTCACTCTGGAGTTGGGGGAGCAACAGAGGTGAATAGGGGACCACCCCTGCCTCTCAAATCCACTAGCTCTGTGTCCACCACGCTTCTCCAAACCCGAGGCAGGGACCCTAACATCCACCTCCCTGGCTGTGTGACCTTAGGCAAGTCCCGGCTCCTCTCTAGACCTCACACTTCTCATCTGTGAAAGAGGAATGAGCTTCCCACCAGCTTTATCTCATGGGAAAGCACTTGAGGACTTGTCCAGGGGGCAGGAGTAAGGGGCACAAGTTCTTTTTTTGTTTTGTTTTTTTTGAGACGGAGTTTCCCTCTGTCATCCAGGCTGGAATACAGTGATGTGATCTTGGCTCACTGCAACCTTCACATTCTGGGTTCAAGCGATTCTCCTGCCTCAGCCTCCCTCATAGCTGGGATTACAGGCATGTGCCACCACACCTGGCTAGTTTTTGTATTTTAGTAGAGACAGGTTTTGCCTGTTGGGCAGGCTGGTCTTGAGCTCCTGACCTCAGGTAATCCCCCCACCTTGGCCTCCCAAAGTGCTGGGATTACAGGTGTGAGCCACCACACCCGGCCACAAGTTCTGTCATCAGAAGCTAAGCTGTTTGTGATACACACTGGGCAAGTGCCTTCGGAACCTCAGTGGGGTGCCTGGGAAGACTGGCTGAGCTCACAGAGGAAGGCCCTGTGCCTAGTGAACAGAAACTCCCTTCTCCCCAACCCTCCAGTTTTACCTTCTGCAGGGATGCCTGCCTTGTGCGGCACCCACCAGGTACCCACCTGGCACTGAGGTCAGCCTTGTCCAGGTCGCTTTGCATCTGCTGCTGGGCCAGGTCCTTCTCGCGGAGCACCTTGTCCTGCAGCTGCTCCTCCAGCTGGGCCTGCAGCAGGGCCTGCTTCTCCAGGGCTGCCTCGGTCTGGCTCTCTGCCAGCCGCAGGCCCGTGCTCACTCCCAGGCTTGCCTCCTGGACAGCTCATGATGTCCGGGCCAGCTCCCCTCCCAGCTGCAGCAGGTCCCTTGGGGAGAGAGCACAGGCTGGCGATGGGATGGGGCTCGCTCCCAACTACAAATTAAAACTATGCTGGGGCCAGGCGTGGTGGCTCACACCTGTAATCCCAGCACTTTCTTGGGAGGCCGAGGCAGGCAGATCACCTGAGGTCAGGAGTTTGAACCAGCCTGGCCAACATAGTAAAACCCCATCTCTACTAAAAATACAAAAATTGGTGGGGCATGGTGGCACCCGCCTGTAATCCCAGCTACTTGGGAGGCTGAGGCAGAATTGCTTGAACCCAGGACATGGAGACTGCAGTAAGCCGAGATCATGCCACTGCACTCCAGCTTGGACAACACAGCAAGACTGCGTCTCAAAAAAATAAATAAAATAAAAATAAAAATATATTAGGCTGGGTGCGGTGGCATGCACCTGCAGTTTCAGCTATGTGGGAAGCTGAGGCAGGACTGCTTGAGCCCAGGAGTTTGAGGCCAGCATGACAAACACAGTGAGACTCCATCTCAAAAACAAAAGAGGAAGAAAAAAAAAAACAACAACAAACCCTACACTGGGATGCCATTTGTCCACTATCAGATTGGGGAAAAAAAAAAAAAAGGGTCACATAATACACAGGGAGGGGTTTTGGGGTAACAGGAGCTCCCCTACACAGCTGGTATGAGGGTGAGTACAACCACAAGGGAGGGCACTGGGGAAGAGTTCCGAAAACTATGTATGCATAGGACCTTCCCACCAGCTCCTCCTCTAAGAACGTATCCAAAGATATACCCCAGCACAGAGGACATGGCTTGTGGACAAGGAGGGTCACTGCAGCATTGCTCGTGTAAAAAATCCTGGTGACAACCTGAATGTCTATCAAAAGGGGACTGCTACTAAGTACATGATGGTGCATCTATTCAGTGGAACACTCTGTGGTCAAAGAAAACCCGTGAAAAAGTTCCTCCTGGTCTGACACAGAGTCACTTCCCAGTTAAAACTGGTAGGTGAGGAAAGCGTCTTCAAGAACTATGAAGATGAAATTTTACCAGGCGTAGGCCGGGCGCGGTGGCTCAAGCCTGTAATCCCAGCACTTTGGAAGGCCGAGACGGGCGGATCACGAGGTCAGGAGTTCGAGACCATCCTGGCTAACACGGTGAAACCCTGTCTCTACCAAAAAAATACAAAAAAAGCTAGCCGGGCAAGGTGGCTGGCGCCTGTAGTCCCAGCTACTCGGGAGGCTGAGGCAGGAGAATGGCGTAAACCCGGGAGGCGGAGCTTGCAGTGAGCTGAGATCCGGCCACTGCACTCCAGCCCGGGCGACAGAGCAAGACTCCGTCTCAAAAAAAAAAAAAAAAAAGAAATTTTACCAGGCGTATATACAAAAAAGTGTGCATGTGTCTGTGTGTGTGTGTGTGTGTGTGTGTGTGTGTGATCTGCTTTATTTGATTATATAAGATAACCCTGGAAGGTCACTTAAGAAACTGATAGGCCAGGCGCGGTGGCTCACGCCTATAATCCCAGCACTTTGGGAGGCCGAGGTGGGAGGATCACCTGAGGTCAGGAGTTCGAGACCAGTCTGGCCAACATGGCGAAACGCCGCCTCTACTAAAAATACAAAAATTAGTTGGGTGTGGTGGCTCATGCCTGTAATCCCAGCTACTTGGGAGGTGGAGGTGGGAGAATCGCTTGAACCTGAGAGATGGAGGTTGCAGTGAGCCAAGATCGTGCCACTGCACTCCAGCCTAGGAGACTCTATCTCGAAAAAAAAAAAAAAAAAGAAACTGATAATGCGTCTCCTAGTAACTTGGTGGCCAACAGAAAAAAGAAAAAAATTGTATATATAAAAAGAAAAACAAGCTGATAATGCTGCTTGCCTCCAAGGAGGGAAGGGGAATATCTGGGGTCAGCGGGGAGAGGGAGCCGTTTTACTGTGTACCGTTTTGAAATGTGAACCTTGTGAACATGTGACTTAATCAAAAGTAAAATATAAAAATATTAAAAGGCTACTTAAAAATTTTGGTTTTGTTTTTGTTTTGAGACGGAGCCTCTTTCTGTCGCCTAGGCTGAAGTACCGTGGTGTGATCCTGGCTCACTGCAACCTCTGCCTGCCCGGTTTAAGTGATTCTCCTGCTTCAGCCTCCCAAGTTGCTGGAATTACAGACCTACGTCACCACATCCAGCTAATTTTTGTATTTTTAGTAGAGACAGGGTTTCACCATGTTGGCCAGGTTGGTCTTGAACTCCTGACCTCAGGTGATCCACCTGCCTCAGCCTCCCAAAGTGCTAAGATTACAGGCATGAGCCACCACGCCTGGCCTTAAAATAAAGGACAAATGTATTTTAAGTCCAGGCATGGTGGCCCATTTCTGTAATTCCAGCACTTTAGGAGGCCGAGGCAGGTGGATTGCTTGAGTCCAGGAGTTCGAGACCAGCCTGGGCAACATAGCAAGACTCTATCTCTAAAAAAAAAAATAAAAAATTAGCTGGGCATAGTGGTGCACACTTATAGTCCCAGCTACTTGGGAGGCTGAGATGGGAGGATCACTTGACCCTGGGAGGTCAAGCCTAACGTGAGTTGTGATTGTGCCACTGCACTTCAGCCTGGGCGACAGAGAGACACTGTCTCAAAAAAAAAAAAAATGTATTTTAAGTCCGTAATACAGGTTAAATCCTTTCCTTTCCTTCCCTGAATGAACTGTACCACTGGTTATCCGATAGTAAGCAGGGAAAGTGTCTCATTCCAGAATTCTAATTAATATACAAAGGAGTGACTAAATGAGAAGCTCATAGTTTTGCAGCCTCTGATGAGTGGGTTGGATCTCGAAAAGAGAGGCACCAGGCGTAGGGACATTCCGATGGAAGAATACATTCTACTTGTGGAGTCTTGACTAAAAAAAAAGAAAAGAAAGAAAAGCAAGCAGAAGAACCTGAATCTGACCTAGCTTTAGATCCAACATCCAATTTACAGGAAATACATGGGATAAAGAACCATGTTAATTGACACCATAAGGATGCAACCAGCAAAATCCAGACCATGAGAATCTCCAAGGACAATTGGCCCAGTGTCCTGAACAAGTAAGTTAAAAGGAACTTAAAAGACAAAGCAGGGGCCGGGCACAGTGGCTCGGTCTTGTAATCCCAGCTCTTTGGCAGACCAAGGTAGGTGAATCACCTGAGGTCAAGACCAGCCTGGCCAAAATGGTGAAGCCCCCATCTCTACTAAAAATACAAAAGTTAGCTGGGCGTGGTGGCACACGCCTGTAATCCCAGCTACTCAGGAGGCTGCAGCCATAGAATTGCCGAACCCAGGAGGCGGAGGTTGTAGTGACTTAAGATGGCGCCACTGCACTGCAGCCTGGGCAACAAAGCGAGACTCCATCTCAAAACAAAAAAAAAGACAAAGCAACCATTCACATTTTGTGAATGTCTATGGATCTGGATTCAAACAAATTGTAAAGAAAACACTAAAGCAAGACTATCTGTGAATTTTTTTTTTTTTTTTTTTTTTTGAGACAGAGTTTCACTTTGTCACCCAGGCTGGAGTGCAGTGGTGTCATCTCGGCTCACTGAAACCTCTGCCTCCTGGGTTCAAGCGAATCTGGTGCCTCAGCCTCCCCAGTAGCTGGGACTACAGGTGTGTGTCACCACGCCTGGATAATTTTTGTATTTTTAGTAGAGATGGGGGTTTCACCATGTTGGCCAGGCTGGTCTCGAATTCCTGACTTCAGGTGATCCGCCTGCCTCGGCCTCCCGAAGTACTGAGATTATAGGCGTGAGCCACTGCACCTGGCCTATCTGTGACATTTATGAGACATGGAAAATCTAGACACTGGCTATTTGATGATATTAAGAAAAGATTATTAAACCAGGTGTGTGTAATCCCAGCACGAAAGGAGGTCAAGGCAGGAGGATCACTTGGGCTCAGGAGTTCAAGACCAGCCTGGGCAACAAAGTGAGACCTCAACTCTACAAGAAATAAAAAAATCAGCAAGCCTGGTGGCATGTACCTGTGGTCCCAACTGCACAGGATCTGAGGTAGGAGGATTGCTTGAGACCAGGAGGCATAAAGAAAAGAAAAGATTACTAACTAAAATGTTTTTAATGCACTAAATGAAACACCTTGGTCCCCTGCCTTGGGGCTCTCTCCACAGCCTCCCCGACACTACTGTTGAGCTGACTGCTCACACCGATCAGACGCCCCTGTTCAAACATCAGGCAGGCCCAAGCTGCCCGCTGAGGCAGGCTCTCCTTTCCCTGTACCAGTGCTTCGTTGCAACCCCCCTGGCTGCCATGGGCTCCCACCTCCCTACCTTTGCTCATGCCTTGCTTCTGCTTGGAGTGCCTGCTGCTCTGCTTCAACCCTACCCATTCCTTGAGGCTCTGAGCAAATTCCATCTCCACAAAGCGGTTTTTCTGACCTCCCCACCCCTCCCATCCTTCTGAGCCTCCAGGACATTCTCTCTGTCCCATGTACATATCACTGACCACTCGCTTCCTTAGTCTAGAATTTTGGGGATCTACGTCTCTTCATCCCTAGAGGCTGTGAGGTCCTTGGTAGCAAAGCTGAATATTCTAGTGGATTAAAATCAGGAACTTCGGCCTGGTGCGGTGGCTCATGCCTATAATCCCAGCACTTGGGGAGGCTGAGGCTGGCGGATTGCCTGAGCTCAGGAGTTCGAGACCAGTCTGGGCAACATGGTGAAACCCCGTCTCTACTAAAAGACAAAAAAAAAATTAGCCAGGCGTGGCGGCATGCCCGTTATCCCAGCAACTCAGGAGGCTGAGGCAGGAGAATTCCTTAAACCCAGGAGGTAAGAGGTTGCAGTGATCCAAGATCGTGCCGCTGCACTCCAGCCTGGTGACAGAGCGAGACTCCGTCTCAAAAAAAGAAAAATCAGGAACTTCAAACTCTGACTCAGCCACTTAGGTACTACTGTGTGACCTCAGGAAGATCACTCAACCTCCCTGTGCTTCAATGTCTTCATGTGTAAAATGGGAATGAACACAGTTCCTACTTCACAGGGAAGCTATGAATATTAGTTGAAATGAAATATACAAAGAGTCTAGCTCAGAGTAAACATCTAATAAATGCTGACTGCCATGACCGTGGTAATGGTTATTACAAGTTGCCTCTGTGTCTTCACACGCCCTTGTGCACAGTAGGTGCACTGAGTTGAACTGAAATTCAACTGAGTTGAGTTGGATGTAAAGAGCAGGGCTGGCTCTCAGCTGCTGTCCCGTCCCCGGCCAGGCCTCACCTCTCAGTGAACATCTTCACCTCGCTGACCAGCCGCCGGAACCCCACTACCTGCCTCCAGAGGAGGAGCAGGCGACTGTGCTCATTGCTGAAGTAGGCGTTGAAAGACTGGAGGGAAGACATGCCGAGGGAAGGGTTGGGGTGAGAGCAGGTTTACCACCTCCCCCAGCTTCCCCCATCTCCGACCATTCCAGGAGGCACCACCGTTCAAGGGAGCGGGTCTTCCTGTGGGCCTGTGCACAGAGTTGTGTCCCAGCAGCCACGCTCAGCCTCCCAAGCCTCATGACTCCCTCCTGCACAGGGACCTGGCTTTCAAGTCCTCTTTTGGCTGCAAGAGGCAGCAAGGAAGGGAAAAAATGCAAGGGACCTAGCTTTGCCTCTCAGCTGCCAGTTGCATGACTGTGGGCAGGTTACTCAACCTGTCTTTATTTATTTTGAGACAGAGTCTTGCTCTGTTGCCCAGGATGCAGTGCAGTGGCACGATCTCTTAGCCTCCTGAATAGCTAGGATTACAGGTGCGTGCCACCATGCCCGGCTATTTTTTATATTTTTAGTAGAGATGGGGTTTCACCATGTTGGCCAGACTGGTCTCGAACTCCTGACCTCAGGTGATCCACCTGCCTCAGCCTCCCAAAGTGCTGGGATTACAGGCGTGAGCCACAGCAACCGGCTTTAACCTCTCTTTATAATCAGGAGAATGACAGCACCTACCACATGCTGTTATCACAAGGAATAAAGGTCAATGCACACCATGCACATGGTACATGCTACGCATCGATAAAGACCAGCTATTGTGATGATGGCTATTTACTTCTGCTAACATGCTCCCTTGGACAGTGCTCCCTCTCCCTCTCTAGGCTTCTGAATCCTCCCTCCTTTGCAGTGCACCTTCCCCTTGGGTCAAGCTGGCCTCCCTCTACCCCTATGCCCACCTCCTCCTCACGCCTCCATGCTGCCTCCCGCTGCTCCAGCTCCTTGCGGCTGCGTGCCCAGTCGCTGGTCACCTTTCGTATGTCCTCACTCAGAGCCTGGTTGGCCAAGCCTGCCTGGTCAAGCTGTTCTTGGAGCATGGCATTCACCTGGGCCAGACTGGCACTCCTGAATGGGGCACAGGGGATCAGCAGGCACTCGCCTAGGGGGCCATCCTGCCAGCCCTGGCCCTCCCTGCTGCACCCTCACCTCTGCTGCTCCTCCTCCAGCCGAATGAGGGCGCTCTCCAGGTCTTGGCTGTGTTCTTTGTCCTGGGTGGGAGAAAGGCTAAAGCATCAGGCTGGGCAGGTAGAGGGCAGGGCCTGCCCCTGCCCCACCCTGGCACCCACCCTCAGTCGCTGCTGCTCCAACTCTCTAGATCTCTCCAGGAGCTGCTGCTCCAGTTCCAAGCACCTCTTCTTGTACTGGAGAATCTGGGGATAGGGAGCTGATGGTGAGCCCCAGGGGTTGGGGCAGGGCAAAGTGAACACGTGGGAGGGCAGGAGCAGGAGTGGGTGGCCCTGACCTTGCCCTGCAGCCGCTGCACAAGCTGGGCCTGCCGCTGCTGGCCCTCCTGGTAGGCCTGCAGCTTGCGTCGGTAGGAGGCCTGCTCCTCCTGCAGCTGCCTCCGCAACTCCACGCTCTGCCGAACCAGCCCCCTGGGCTCCTGCGTCTCCAGCTCCCCAGACTCCAGCCGCAGAGTCTGCTCCAGCTGCAGGGAAGGGCCGTGGGTGAGAGTCCTGGGCCTCCTGGGAAGGCAGGCTCAGGCCTCTGTAGGGGACACCAGGCTGGGCCCAGACCCACAATGCCTTGTAGGCTGATAGTCTGGCACCCTGGGGAGCAGGCACATGTGGGCAAGCCCAGGGGCAGTGCACATGTGCAGGGGGTGATGCAGCCATGCACAGACATGCAGATGGGGCATGCATGGACACATGCAGGTGAGCCCACAAACCCAAACCATGTAGGCAAAGCTCAAAGGTGCACCTGGGATCAACCTCAGGGGCCTCAGTACACCAGGTGCCTGTCCTCCAGAACACTCAGCCCTGTCGTGGTTTCTGTTTATTACATTGATGCCTGTGTCTCCCCACCACGCCCCCACCCCAATGTGAGCTCAGGAAAGCCTGGATTTTTTGCTCCTCAGTGTATCTTAGTACTAGAATGGTGGCTGTGATACGGCATGGCTCACGCTCAGTAAAATATTTGCTGTGATGGTGAATTAATGGCATGAGCTCATGGGAATATATTCAAAACAGAGGTGTCAATCCACCTATGCATATCTGAGCTTAAAGATATGCACACAATAACACATACAGGCAACCTCAAACATCCCCAGGGGGACAGGAATGAACCCCCTCAAATATACAGCATTAAGATTTGTAAGAGATGCGCACAGATGTTGCCCTATACAGTGCCTGTATATTAATGCCACCTTCTGGCTGGGTGCAGTGGCTCACGCCTGTAATCCCAGCACTTTGGGAGGCCAAGGTGGGTGGATCACTTGAAGTCAGGGGTTCGAGACCAGCCTGGACAACATGATGAAACCCCGTCTCTACTAAAAATACAAACATTAGCCGGGCGTGGTGACATGCACCTGTAATCCCAGTTACTCAGGCGGTTGAGGCAAGAGAATCGCTTGAAGCTGGGAGGCGGAGGTTGCAATGAGCCAAGATCACGCCACTGCACTCCAGCCTGGGCAACAGAGCAAGACTCCATCTTTATTTATTTTTATTTTATTTTATTTTATTTTATTTTATTTTATTTTACTGAGACAGTCTCGCGCTGTCTCCTGGGCTGGAATGCAATGGCGCAATCTTGGCTCACTGCAACCTCTGTCTCCCAGATTCAAGGAATTCTCCTGCCTCAGGCTCCCAAATAGCTAGAACTACAGGTGCGTGCCACCACGCCTGGCTAATTTTTTGTATTTTTAGTAGAGATGGGATTTCACTATGTTGGCCAGGCTGATCTCGAACTCCTGACCTCGTGATCTGCCCTCCTCAGCCTGCCAAAGTGCTGGGATTACAGGCATGAGCCACAATGTCCAGCCCAAGACTCCGTCTTAAAAAATAAAAAATAAAAAAGGCCCCCTTCGTCCTCACCTCAGGAAAGCCTCTGCTGCTGCCGCCCTTCCTCCACCCCCAGGCAGCTCCCATCCCCTGCATCCTCAGACCCCTGTGGGCTCTGGCTGCCCCTACCAGCCATGGAACCCTCTCAACTCCCTTAAGGTACCTGCTGGCCCCTGATCTTCCCCATTTGTTGGGGGAAAGAGAGGTGAAGGAGGAGCAGGGCAGTGTGAGAGCGCACAGTGGCTCGGGGGCACCCAGCAGGGACAACACCCCAGCCCAGCTGACTCTGACACTAGCCCCGCACTCACCATCTGTGGGTGCGGGTTACACTGCACATTCTGTGAATTGGAGTGCTTTTGTGTGGCCTGGTTTTAGGGTCTTGCTATGTTGTTTGTGGCATGTTTTGTGCATCTGTGTGTCTCTGTGTGGGGCCCGGCGTGGCCCGTGTCGTGTCCACACTGCACATCTGTGTGAAGCAGGTACTGTTTGCCTCTGGGACACAGAGGGGTTCAGGCCGTTGCCGGGTTCTCCTCCCCTTTCTCCAATGCTCAGAACCAGAGCCAGGACCCTCTCGGCCACACCTCACCCCTTTCCACAAACTTCACCCTGCACAAAACAGCCTTTCAATTTTACTTGCAATTCAAAAGGGAAGGAGGCTGCCACTAAGCCAGAGATGAAAGAAGTTGACTGTTTCCCCTAGCAACCGCTGCCCTCGGACCGCCATTCAATTTACTCTTTCCAGGTTGCTATGGACACGAGGGAGCCCGGGGGTCTGTCCTCTGGAGCCAAGGGAGGCGTGGCCACTCCCTCCTTTCCATTCTCGGCTGCGCCTACACCTGCTTCTCAGGGACAGCAAGAAGGGGGGACCCCCATAGGGGGCCTGAGGTCCTTTCTTGGCCGGGAGGTGGCCTCTGGGAGTTCCTCAGTTTCCCTGCAGGACATGCAGTCAATAAGACACAGACCTGACCCTCCCTCCACTCCCCACGCCAGGGGTGCTGCAGGTTTGGAAAGATCACAACAATCTCGCTGACTGCCCCCCAACCCAGCCCACCATGCCAGTGAGGGCCGCAGGGGCAGGCACTTGCCACCTGTGGCCATGGGGACAAGGGGGTGGCAGGGAAAGAATGTTGCCCAACTGCAGAGCCCTGGACCAACGGTCTCATCCCAGCACCACCACTGACCTTGGGCCTATCATGCCCCCTCTCCAGGACGGACTTTTCCTATCTGTGATAAGGTGATCTCCAGGCTCTGAAGTTCTCTGGGGACCCGCCCTCCAGGAAGGGCCTTTGCAGTCATTCCTGTTCCGCCCCTCCCTCCAGGTGGGGCCTCATTCAAACCATGGTGGATAGAGGACAACTGAAGCAGTGGGCACCCTCTGCGTGCCATTTGGGGCCCCCTTAGCCACAGGAGGGAGCTTTCCACACTAACCCAGACCCCCTGTGCTGCAGTCCCAGCCCCAGCTGCTGTGTCCCAGCAGAGGAGGAACCTGTCAACTCCCACCTCTTCCCTTCCTTGCCAACTGGGGGCAGGGCTAGCTTCAGAAGGTGGCATTTAAGAGGCAGGCCCTGGGGGTGTGGCACTGTGCCATGCATGGGCCAAAAGAAAAGGGAGGGCTGGCTCAGAGCCCCATCACCACTGACAATGCAAGACTGGGGCCAGCATGCCCTACACACCCGCTGCAGACCCTGGGAAAACTAGCTCTCCACTGTCCTGATGCTAGGGGCCACTGCGGGCCGCCTACCCGGCTCCTCTACAAGTCCCAACTCGTCGGGGGTTTGTCCAGCCCCCGTGTCCCAAGACATGGACACGCCCCACAGTCACACACAGGAACACACACCCTCCTCCCAGGGCGGGCTCCAGCCTGGACAAGCCCAGCTCAGGGGTCCCACGCCAACCCTAGCTCTGCCACTACCACACCAGGGGACCCTGGGCCAGCCCCTGCCTCTCTGGGTCCCTTCCAACTTTGCCAGCTGTGCCCTGAAATCCCTAGCCCACAGTCTCTTCCCGTATGTAGGAAACAAAACTTCAGAACTTTGGTTCTAGACTGGGTTAGTCTAGAAACCAGAGCCCCAGGGCTGCGAGTTGGAAGACCTGGTGTCTAGCCTTAACCGGCTGTGTGCCCCCAGCACGGTGCTTCCCCTCCCTGAGCTTCTGTTTTCTCCTTTGTTAAATGGGATCATAATGGTCCCGAACTTGGTGTATTAAATGTGAAACACTCAGCACGTACCTGGCACACAGTAGGCACTCAATAAACAGTAGCTACTATTAATACGCTACTGCCACCTGCATGCCTCCCATCTGCACACATACACTCGGTCCCACTTGCAACTCCCTTACAATCTTCAGCCACCACCAACTTCCCAGGGTCACCTCCTGGCCACCTGGAGGCCCAAAGCAGACAGTGCATCAAGAGCATCCTGCACCCCTGGCACCGGCTCACACCCAGCTCCCGCCCCAGGCCGTGGGACCCCCACAAGCCTGCAGCACGGGTGATGTGAAACCTGCCTGGACATGAAGACAGGCCTGCTTCTCCTTCCTTCCCTGCCTGGAACCCATTCCAATAGGCAGTGGCAGCAGGTCTTGTGGCTGCCCCAGATGGCCTGCAGAACACCGCAGATGCCCACACCAGCCTCGAGCCAGCATCCAGCCACCGCCTCAGCCCCAAGGCCCGTGGCAATGGTAGCACAGGGAGATGCCCAGAAACTCAAGGGGCAGGAATCTCTAGGGATCTCGTTCTGTGTCCCGCACCCCTAACAGGTCTGGGACAGACGGGAACAAAATGCCCCTTTGCCAGGCACTTTATTCTATTATTTCCTATTATTCACACAACTCCACGTCCCATTACAATCCCCACTACAGAAAACAGGCTTGAAGAATGTAGTGATTTGTTCAACGCCACTCAAGGTGGCAGAGCCTCAATCCAAGCCCAGGCCAACCTGACATCGGGGCCCATCTTTTGCCCCGTGTGTGGGCCTGGTCTAGATGCCTCCATGCCCTCAAACCAGGGGAGCCCTGGCCTAGCCCACCACCTGGGCAGCACCCACCCTCTCGCTGACCGCGTTGTACTTAATGGCGAGTTCATCGCGCTCGGCACGGCACTGGGCCAGCAGGTCCTCCACCCGGGACAGCTCCTGCTGCAGCAGCTGGTTCTCCTCCTGCAGTGACAGCAGCGATGCCATCTCCGTGGCCGGCAGCGGGACTGGCAAGGGACAGTGGGCACATGGTTGGCTTCTGGGTCCAGTGGGACATCCTCCCACCATGGGGAGGGCAAGAAAACCATCCAGGCTCCTGGGATGAGCCCAGGTGGGAATGGCTGCAGCATTAGGCCTGCAAACAGAGCTGAGAACAGGGAGGAAGGCAAGGAGGGGATACAAAGCTGGACATAAAGTGAACACAGCTCCAGCTAAAGTGTGGCCCAGCAGGTTTTGGAGGTGCAGGAGAGAGGCCCAGTCCAGGAGCCAGGAGACCCCTGAGTTCTTGCTCCCTCCTTTTCCAATTACTATTCTTCTCTGGGGCCTGTTTTACTTATCTGTAAAATGGGTGGGGCGGGCGCGGACTCACACCTGTAATCCTAGCACTCTGGGAGGCGAGATGGGAGGATCACCTGAGGTCAGGAGTTTGAGACTAGCCTGGCCAACATGGTGAAGTCCTGTCTCTACTGAAAATACAAAAATTAGTTGGGCATGGTGGTATATGCCTGTAGTCCCAGCTACTTGGGAGGCTGAGACAGGAGAATCACTTGAACCCGGGAGGCGGAGGTTGCAGTGAGCCGAGATTGCACCACTGCACTCCAGCCTGGGCAACACAGCGAGACTCTGTCTCAAAAAAAAAAAAAAAAAAAAAAGGTAGAATAGTAACCAGATCCTCCCAGAAAAGCATCAAAGCCGCGCTCGAGGGAAGAGCTTCATGGAACTTTTGGAAAAAGGCTAGGACTCAGGATAGCGTAGGTCAGGTTGTGAGGAGGAGGAGAAAGAGAGAAGAGGGAAAGAAAGGCCAGCGGGAGAAGCGGGGTTGTCCACCTCCTGTGGGTTTCCCTTCTACCCTGGGAGAACTGGACATAGGCCCCAGGTGCCAGGGTGAAGGCCCCCGGAGTCTCTCTCTGTCTGGGGCTCCAGGGCACCAACATCCCTGGCGCTCCCAAGGAGGGGGCCCGTCTGTAGCTTGTCAGTTGAACAGAGACAATGGTTAGAACACCAAAACGCCATCACGGAGAGCTTCCAGCACACCAGCTGCAACTGACTGTGCCCTTCCCAGACCCTCAAGCCACATAACGACATCATGTGTGCCACCCGCTGAGAGAAGCAGGGACCATCCGCCTTCCTGCCCAGTGGGAAATGCATGGACAGAGCCATCCACTCAGACTTCTGCAAAACCCTGGTCTGAGCTGAGCTGCCCTCTCCCTATATCTTGGGTTCAACCAGCTCACACCTTCCCGGTAGGAATATGGGATTTGGGGTTCACATCTTTGCAGCAGGCTACAGGCAAGCATGGAGGGGATGCTCAGCCCTTCCTTCTAGTTGCACCACATGCGAAATAAATCTGGACAAATTACATCCCTGAGCCTCTGTTTCCTCATCTGTAAAATGGGTTCTTCCGTCATAAGGTTGTGCCTGCCCCACAGCGAGTTACAGTCATGATCATCATGGTGACTGCTCAGGAAAGGGACATGCAAAGACGTAAAATGTGGGTGGTGTCTGTGGAGGGGAGCGGATGGGGGTGGCACCTGGGCTCTCAGGCTGGGAGAGGTTGCAGGTGACAATCTCCCTGATGCGGGCAGGCAGGCTGGTGGTCTGAGCGTTCTGGGCCAGTTCCCGCGTGCCCAAGCCCTTCTCCTGGCACAGGACGCTGCTCTCCAGTGTCTGTGGGAAAAGCGAGAGGGTCTTCAGGGGACCTGGGACCCAGGACTCCCTGGCCTCAGGGAGGAGAGCCGCAAAGTCCTACTGCCCAAGATGTGGGTCCCCAGGAGCCCCCTCAAGCTGGAGTGAAGCCTGGGAATTAGAATCCAAAAAATCCCCGTGGGAGGAGCCTCTTGTGCGCTCCCCGCCCCTGGAAGGCCACCCAGGGCCAGAGATGTGAACCAAACCCCACAGGCAACTCCCAAACCCCACTGAGGCAGTCCAGTGTTGGGGGCTCCAATCTGGCTCCAACCCTAGATGGATGAGGATCCGGCTATGCCAGAGGTCCCCTGAACCCCAAAATCTGGAAGTAGGGACCCCCCTTCTCCCAATGCAGGGCACTGGGATGAGGGAGCCACAGCAGGTGCACCCTCTGTGTACCTCTGCCCCCCGTCTTGCCAGGAACTGCAAGCGGGGGCCCCTTATGCCCCCCCACCACCACACCTCTTCCACCCCTTGACCCCCAAGTCGTACACACCTCTCACCACTCCTGCTAAGTCCACACTACCCTGCCCCAGACAGGGTGGGCACAGCCCCCAGGACCCACCTGGATAACCGTCTCTAGTGTCAGCTCGACCTCCTGTGCCCCCGCCAGCCCCAAGCTCATGGAGGGAAGGCTGTGGGCACCCCTCCAGTCCCCTTCTCCAGGACCCCAAGACTAGCTCAGTCAGCAGGCGCCACAGCCAGGCTGCTGTGCTGAGCACCAGGCAGATTAAGCTTAAATCCGGCGGCGCCCCCATGTGACCACCAGGGTGGGAGGAGCGGGATGGGGGCTGAAGGGGGAGGGGATGGGAAAGGACAGGAGAGGAGGGAAGCAGAGGCGGGGAGCCGAAGGAAGAGGAAGGATAAAGAGAGAGGAAGAGAAGGGAGCGAAAGGAAGGGAGGAGAGAGAAGAGGGAATGGGGGAGAAAAGGAGGGGAGGTACCTGGAGGTCAGGACCTCACTCACTCTCCACCCTCCGCAGGTTGCTGGGTCCTAGAGCCCTCCAAGCCCAGGGGATGGGGTCAGTAGCCATGAGACAGGAAAGGGCAGAGTCCTAAGTCTTCAGGACCATCTTTGCTGGCCCAGAACTGGGGTCACATGGTTAGCTAAGAATGCAAGGATTTACAGCATGCTGGGAGTAAGTTTTCCCACAACAGGTGTAGGGCAAAGAATGCAGGCTGTGAGGTCACCCAGACCAGGCTAGGCACTTAGTTGGGCATGAGCGGTCCAGCCTGGACTGATGAGCATTTATGCAACACCTGCGGCGTTCCTAGGTCTGACCTAGACACAGTGGCACAGCCCCGACCTACAAATGCCCCAGCCTTGCCCTGCGGGCACTTATTGGGAAGCTTCTGGCCCCTTCACACCCACCCTAGCCCCCACTAGCTGGGTGCACCAACGACAGTGACTTTGCCTCTCTGAGCCTCAGTGTCCTCTTACGTAAGATGTGATAATATTGGCACTCACCTCATGGAGCTGTCTGGGGATGAAACAGAATATCGTGGGTGCATAACCAGCACATGACATGGTGCCGGGGGATCACAGGGTCAACACTCAAGAAATCCTCATGTCATTCATTTGAAAATCCAAAAAGCACAGTCCCGGCCGGGCATGGGCGCTCAGGTCTGTAATCTCAGCATTTTGGGAGGCCAAGGCAGACAGATCAGCTGAGGTCAGGAGTTTGAGACCAGCCTGACCAATATGGTGCAACCCCATCTCTACCAAAATTACAAAAAATTAACCGGGCGTGGTGCCGCACGCCTGTAATCCCAGCTACTTGGGAGGCTGAGTCAGGAGAATCGCTTGAACCTGGGAGGCAGAGGTTGCAGTGAGCCGAGATCATGCCACTGCACTCCAGCCTGGCGACAGAGTAAGACTCTGTCTCAAGAAAATAAATAAACAAATAAATAAATAAAAATAAAAAAATTAGCTGGGGCATGGTGGCATGTGCATGTAATCCCAGCTAGTCAGGAGGCTGAGGCAGGGGAACCACTTGAACCCGGGAGGAGAAGGTGGCAGTGAGCCAAGATTGTGCCACAGCACTCCAGCCAGGGTGACAGGGCAAGACTCTGTCTCAAAAAAATAAATAAAATAAATAAAATTAAATAAAATAAAATAAAATGAGACCAGACCGGGCGTGGTAGTTCAGGTCTGTAATCCCAGCACTTTGGGAGGCCAAGATGGGAGAAGCGCTTGAGCCCAGGAGTTTGAGACCAGCCTGGGTAACAGAGCAAGACTCCTTCCTACCCAAAACAACAAAAAAATGAGACTGATGGTACCTGCCACACCTGGCAGGTGGTGAGCTATTAGCCAATGGTGGCTGCTGTTCCTATTGTCATTAGCATCATGTGTCTGGGCTCCTGTCCTTAGAGTTGTAAGCCCTGAAAAAGGATAGAAATTGCTCACTTGAGCAGCTCGGCTTTTAAGACACAAGTCTGCTGAAGTTCCCAGTCGAATAAAGTTCATTCCTTCTTTAACCCGGTGTCTGAGGAGTTTTGCCTGTGGCTCGTCCTACTACACTGCTATGCCCCAGCCTTCGGCCTCTGGGTGCCCTCTGCTCCATGCTGTGCCCCAAAGGGGGCATATTCACATTATCTCATTAAATCCTTACTTCAACCCACTTCCAGATGAGAAAACTGAGGCTCAGAGAGATTGGGCTCTCACCTAGTCAAGGTGACATGCTTCAGGGGAGTGGTGAGCCCAGAGCTCATTCCACTTTGACCAGCAGCCTCCCAATAAGTGAATGAAGGGCAAGGCTGAGGCATTTGCACTTTGAGGCTCTACTACTGTATCGAGGTCAGATCCAGAATGCCACGGTGCCGTCCAAATATTCATCAGTCCAGGCTGGACCGCTCATGCCCAACTAAGGAACCTGCCCTGCAGATGGAAAACCAAGAGACAGGACAGAAAAGATAAATGTTGCCAACTTGCAATGGCAAGCAAGCCAGATTTGGGCAAAACAAAACCAGCCACTGGCCGGGTGCAATGGCTCACACCTGTAATCCCAACACTTTGGGAGGCCGAGGCAGGTGGATCGCTTGAGATCAGGAATTCTAGACCAGCCTGGCCAACGTGGTAAAACCCCATCTGTACTAAAAATACAGAAATTAGCTGGGCATGGTGGTGGGTGCCTACAGTCCCAGCTACTCGGGAGGCTGGGGCACAAGAATCACTTGAAACTGGGAGGCAGAGGTTGCAGTGAGCTGAGATCGCACCATTGAACTCCAGCCTGGGTGACAGAGCGAGACTCTGTCTCAAAAAAAAAAAAACTAAACTAAACCAGCCAGCAGCAGAGAGCTCCCACTACAAACCACAGGGATGCCCACTCTTCTACCTCTAAGTAGCCTCCAAAAATCCCCTCTACAGGCTGCACACCTGCCCACCAGAGCAGGGGGGAAGCCACAAATACCACTGGACCAGCATGTCCAGCCCTGCATGCCCAGCTCAGCAGAGGGGGCCCCAGATGTCCTTGGGGGACTGAACTGAATTATTCTGTGCCCTCTCCTGACCACGGCCCTAACAGTTAGGGGAAGGGGACACGATGTCAGCCCCTGGCACCAGGCGACACCCGCTCTTGGCTCACCATCCCCAAAGTTCTCCCCCATAGTCCTGCTGGGTTCTGTGGGTTCCAGGAGGTCATATCTGAACTCCATGTATGTGTCCACTGCTTCCACCCAATTCTCCAAAAAAAAAAAAAAAAATGACTGAATTCCTCTTAGAAATCTGGATGCTAACAGCTTCAGCATCTGGCCACCTGGACTCCAATCTTGGCTTACAGATCCTGCACCAGAGTCTTCACTTCCCTGAGCCTCAGTTTCCTCATCTACAAAATGGGATAATAATGGTGCCTGTTTCTAGCATGAGCATTAAATAAAATATCCTGTGCTAAGCTATATGCCTGGATATGCTGTGGCAGAAACTGCAATGTGCTCACCACAAAGAATTTCTGATTCCTCTTAGGAATATGGCTAAAAGTCATTTCCCAGACTCCCGTGCAGTCAGATACGGCCTTATGGTCAACTTCTGGTCCACAGAATTAAGACAGAAAGACAGCGTGCCACTTTAGGCTTGGCCCATAAAATTATCTCTCTCCTTCCTGGTCCATCAGCTAGAAGGAAATAACTCCAAGGTCCTAGGGGATGCTGGAACCACAAGACAGAAGGGATCTGGGTCCCTGGGTCACCACATAGAAAGCCACCGGCCAAACACCCAACAGGACTTTTCATGAATGAGAAATAAACTTCTATTGTGCTAAGCCTCTGAGGATTCAGGGTTTCACTATCACATTAGCTAGTGTTACCTTAATTACTATCAGCAGTTAAACAGCCGGTAAGCGTTGGCTATTATTACTGTTATCATTACTATCATGAGTATTATTGACTCTTTCTAGTACCCAAACTAGAACCCTGTGCCTTGTTCTAGATGCTGAGCCATTATTTGGTGACCAAATACAGAAGAGACACCCTTTGTACCCTTCCCTCCCCACTACCACCCTCCAAACCTGCCTTTGCCAGGGTTAGTGGCAGGAACTAGCCAAAAAGCTCTTCAGAGATTACTCATTTCAAACATAGCAGCAGCTCTTACCCGCTTACCCCTTCTTTATCCTCCTGTTGCTGACTGGAAATTATGACAAAAATATTGAACCAACCACGAGCCAGGCCCTGTGCCCAAAACGTTACATCTGTCCCTTACCTGCTTTAACATTCCTGGCACCACTCTACTTACTTTACAGATGACCTACGTGTGCCTGATTCCAAAGGGTTTTTGGTTTTTTTGTTTGTTTTGTTTTGGAGATGGAGTCTCACTCTGTCACCCAGTCTGGAGTGCAGTGGCATGATCTCGGCTCACTGCAACCTCTGCCTCCTGGGCTCAAGCAATTCTCCTGCCTTAGCCTCCTGAGTAGTTGGGATTACAGATATGTGCCACCGCGCCCAGCTAATTTTTATATTTTTAGTAGAGACAGGGTTTCACCATGTTTGCCAGGCTGGTCTCAAACTCCTGACCTCAAGTGATCTACCTGCCTCGGCCTCCCAAAGTGCTGAGATTACAGGCATGAGCCACCACGCCCAGCCCAGAGTTTTAAATAATAACAGCAAGCTGGGTGATCCCAACACTTTGGGAGGCCGAGGTAGGAGGACTGCTTGAGCCCAGGAGTTTGAGACCAGCCCTGGCAACATAGTGAGACTCCATCTCTACCAAAAAATACAAAAAAACTGGCCTGGCATGGTGGCATGCACCTCCTGTAGTCCCAGTTCCTTGAGAGGCTGAGGCAGGAGGATTGCTTGAGCCTGAAAGGTTGAGGCTGCAACGAGCTGCGGTTGTGTCACTGCACTCTAGCCTGGGTGAAAGAGCAAGACATTGCCTCAGATAAACAAAAACAGTAACAGCAACGACTGCCATCCTGCAGCGCCTGTTGTGTGCCTGGCACCACCCCAGGACTCCGATGTGTATTACATAAGCTACTACCTGGACTGCTCAGATGGCTTCCCAAGGGTCTCTCTGCTTCGCTGCTCATCCCCTCACCCCACTCAATTTCACACAGTACAGGTCATACCCCTCCCCTGCCCAAAGCCCTCTACTAGCTCTTACCGCACCTAAAATGAAGTTCAAAGTCCTTCCATGGCTCACAGGGCCCCCCAGATCTGGCCCTGCCCCACTTCTCCCACCTCATCTCCTTCTCTCTAGCCCTCGCTCAGGGCCTTCTTTTTTCTTTTTTTTCTTTTTTTTTTTTTTGAGACAGAGTCTTGCTCTGTTACCGAGGCTGGAGTGCAGTGGTGCATGATCACAGCTCACTGCAACCTCCGCCTCCTGGGTTCAAGGGATTCTCCTACCTCAGTCTCCTGAGTAGCTGGGATTACAGGCAAGCACCACCACGCCCAGCTAATTTTTGTTTTTTTGGTTTTTTTTTTTGAGACGAAGTCTGGCTCTGTCGCCCAGGCTGGAGTGCAGTGGCGCAATCTCCGCTCACTGCAATCTCCACCTCCTGGGTTCACACCATTCTCCTGCCTCAGCCTCCCGAGTAGCTGGGACTACAGGCGCCCACCACCACGGCTGGCTAATTTTTTGTATTTTTAGTAGAAACAGGGTTTCACCATGTTCGCCAGGATGGTCTCGATCTCCTGACCTTGTGATCCGCCCGCCTCGGCCTCCCAAAGTGCTGGGATTACAGGCGTGAGCCACCGCGCCCAGCTAATTTTTGTATTTTTAGTAGAGATGAGGTTTCACCATATTGGCCAGACTGGCCTTAAACTCCTGACCTCAAGTGACCCACCCACCTTGGCCTCCCAAAGTGCTCGGATTACAGGCGTGAGCCACCACACCCGGCTGCTCATGGCCTTCTTGATTCCTCAAACACCAGGCATGCTCCCACCTCTGGGCCTTTGCACTGCCATTTTCTCTGCCTGGGACGCTCTTCCCCCTTCCTCTGCACAGCGGACTCCCGACCAGATTTTGGCTCAAAAATATCACCTTCTGAGGGAGCTACCCCTGACTCCCAGCTAAAGAGGTCCCTCCAGTGGCTGTTCCGTTTTCTCCAACATGTATGCTGTCTCCTTTTTTTTTTTTCCTTTGAGACAGCGTCTTGCTCTGTTGTCCAGGCTGGAGTGCAGTGGCAAAATCATGGCTCACTGCAGCCTTGACCTCCTGCGCTTAAGGGATCCTCCCACCTCAGCCTCCTGAGTAGCTGGGGCCACCATGCCTGGCTAATTTTTTACTTGTTGTAGAGATGAGATGTTGCCCAGGCTAGTCTCCAACTCCTGGGCTCAAGCGGTCCTCCCATCTCAGCCTCCCAAAGTGCCAGGTTGGCTTAGTTCACTGCCACTTCCACAGTGCATGGGCGAAGGACAAAGCTCCACGAAGAGCTGCTGAATGAATTAATGAATGCTAAGAGCCAAGTAATAATGTAGGATGTTAAATGGAAAAAGAAATGATTCCCCTTGGCTCTGGCTGGGGTCATGTTGGGCCACAGATGGTGTCAGCCACACACGGGGATCACGGAAGGACACCAGTGAACACATCCAGCATCTGCCGCATCCCAGAAGTTCAGGATGGAAACCAGGCCCTGACCCCCACAGGGGCCACCTGGGTGGAAAGGGGGCCTCCCCTCCAAGGGTGAGAGAAAGACTGGGGAGGGGAGGGTTAAGTCAGGGAAATGTGCGCGGGTGGGGAGCCTCCGAGATCCAGGGGTTGACTCCTGGAGTCTTGCCTGAATCCCGCTGGCCTCTGCTCCAGCCACAACATCTGTTTATTAAGCACCTGCTGTGAGCCCAGCTAAAGAAAACAGATATCTCTGTTTTCTGGCGTAAACAGACAGATGGCACCGTTAAGGCCCCTTCCCCAGGGTCCCCATTCCCCAGTCAATCGTCTTCCCGAGGGAGCTGTGAGCTGGTCACTAGAGGGGCAGACATCCGCCCCAGCACGGTCTTCAGACTTAGGTTTGTGTGAAAATCAGGAGGGCGCTTGTTCAAAATGCCCACTCCAGAGAGGCTGCCGGGCCCAGGGGCCTGAGGCCGCATGGTGAGAGGCGCAAGCGGTGCAGGGCCCCATCCCGCACAGCATCCGGCGGCCCTGCCTTCGTGGCCAGCCCAATTGCGCACTCTGGGCCTCGGTTTCCCCATCTGCACCATGGAGATGCTTCCGACTCGGCAGGGCTGCAATGAAAACGAAACCGGGTCCCACACGAGGAGGGCACTGCAGGGCGGGGCCGCACGCAGGAGCTGCAGAGGGCACCTGCGGGGGACAGCGGCCGTCGCAAGCACCAATCACGGCACAGAAAGCCAATCACCGAGATGATTCTTGCCAAGGAAGGCGCTTTAATAGGGTGCTGCAGTGGGGGAGATGAGAACTCAGTCTCAAATCCATCTCCCTGGCCGACCAAAGCCAGAGGTTTAGATGGCAGGGAAGAAATGTAACAATGTGTAAGAAAACAGGAACTAGGGAGGAGCAAGGAAGCAATCATGATGAAGGAGGGGTCCCAGCATCTCACTGTCGGCATGAATTTCAGTTCTTTGACAGCTTTCTTGAGAGGCTGTTTCCTGAGGAAGGAACTCAGATAAAACAAATATTAAGTTTCAAGCTTTAAGACCAGAAAGATCCATTTCTAGGTTTATCCAAAAAAGCGACATATGGGACTATTGGGTGGTTTTCAGACCAAGAAAGAAAAAGATTATGCAGACCAAAGTCTGACATTAACCAAAGAAAAAACATAATTTTCTGACCAATAGGATGTATGGGGCTAGAGAATGACCACGCTATAAAAGAATTGTTTTTTGTCCTGAGCATAGGGGAAGGATGAAGTTGCACCAATTAAGATGGAATTAAGCTACAGATGGGGAAAAATCTGGATTTTGGTTCAGAGTCCTGAGGTCTTCCTCAAAAGTCTCTTTCCTTGAAAGAGGAACCCTGTCTTGGTTTCCGCATCTCTCTGAGTCCTTTCGGAGGTTGGGGATGCTGAAGTCTTGGTGCTTGGCCCCCTCTAACCCTGAGTACCCCCCACCCCCGGCAGGGCAACCTGGCCCAGTACCCAGGCCCCAGCTCCGGCGACCATTTCCCCCTACTTTGCTCCTGGCAAAGGCCATTTCTAGGTCAGTTGTGAGGTACAGGCAGGACGGAGCAACTTGGTCTGAGATTTTTGGCCCTGAAAGGCCTTGAGCCCTGTGGTCCTGCAGAACCGCTGTCTCCCTCTTTTGGAGAAAGCAGGGAGGAAACGACCTGTGTGGAGGGAATCGAGGGCTGCACCTGCATGGAGGAGCTGAGGCAAGCAGGGCAGTTCCCGTCTGTCAATATAAAGGACATTTGTCATCCAAGAGGTTGGGCCGTTATTATTAATTTTGAATTTTGTCAATAAAAACTGAAGGGAAGTTTGTCTTCTTGCTTGTAGGAACCTCACAAGACCTCCCATCTTATATTCCAGGGAGAATTGCTGTGTATTACAGGAACACATAGGTGAGACTGCTGTTCTGACCTGCAGGCCTCGATGCCCTGCACAGGGGCACCAGAGCACCGGCAAAGCCCTTCCCATACAAAGAGCAAGCGTGTTATGTCTACAACCCAAGGGCACCAGTTCCAAGTACAATTTCTACTTGGCTCTGTGAGCTGAGTACACGTTCACCCCAGCACAGAAATTCTACAAACTCCCACGAATGCTATACTGAAAAGCAGGGGCTGGCCAGGTGTGATGGATAACACCTGTAATCCCAGCACTTTAGAAGGCCAAGGCAGGGCAGATCATTCGAGTCCAGGAGTTGGAGACCAACCTGGGCACCATGGCAAAACTTCAACTCTTAAAAAAACAAAACCACCACCACCACAACAGAAATAAGAACAGAAATGAGCTGGCTGTGGTGACTCGTGCCTCTGCTACTCCAGAGGCTGAGGTGGGAGGATCGCTTGAAGGAAGACGCCACCAGATACAGTGAGACTCTGTCTCAGGGAAAAAGACAAACAAACAAACAAACAAAAAGAGGCTGTGTACGAGGTGACTCTGGGGACAGCGGAAAAACACTAAGGTTTTCAAGTGGTGTTAAAAGCCAATAGGCCTTGGGGATCATTGAGCAATCCACACAACAGGGAAGCCTCCATCCCTGAGCTCCGCCTGCCGACAGCACTGCAGCTAACATGAGAGCGAAATGCGTTTCAATTTAGATCAGGGAATTCGTTTATAATACTCTTAATTCACGTTTCGGTGAAGCGGTATGCACAGTGGTAGGCTCCCCTCTTCCTGTGGGTTTGGGTTTTACCTTGAAAGGGGCTGTCAGAACAGAAGTTTCAGACAAGGGGCCAGAGCCCTGGGAACTTTCCTCAGGTGATGGTGATGGAAGAAGAGGCGCGGCAGGACAGGAAGGCTCAGGTAAGAAAGACTATGCAGGTGCAGGGGCAGGAGGAAAAGGAGCAATTGGAGGCGAAGGAGACAAAGCCTCCTCAGTATTTCTCAATTCAGAAAACGTGTCAGTTTATCTCCTTCAGCTTGCTTCCTCAATGGAGACAATTTTCTCAGTTCTTGTAGAAATTTTAGAAATTTAGAAATGTCTAGGTTTCATTGGAAGTAAGTCTCCCATTTAATTTGTCTGGTTCTAAAACCAAATTTATCTCTTTTTTTTTTTTTTTTTTTGAGACAGCGTCTCACTATGTCACCCAGACTGGAGTGCAGTGGTGTGATCTCGGCTCACTGCACTCACCGCTTGCTGCATGACAGCCAATAACTTGAGGGACGAGGTGTAGGGCCAGGGGAGGTGACTTTATTCCAGAGAGCCACCAAACTGAATAGATGGTGAACTAATATCCTAAAGAACCATCTTAAATTAATACGATTTTCAGGTTCCTTGTACGTTAGGGAAGGGAGGAAGAAGGAGGTGGTTGAGGTGAAGGGGTCTGACAGTGACAGACTTATGGGCTGCAGTGAGAGCCCAAGGGGATGGTGAAAACTCTTTGTCCTTTGTCCGGTCACACTGCTCTTAGAAATCTTCAACATAACACTGTTACTTGTGTATATCACCTCTCTGCCTTCTCAGCAGTTAGTCTGGGGAAGGGATTATTATCATCTGTGCTTTAAAGTTAAACTGTAAGATAAACCCCTCCCATGGATAGCTTGGCCTGTGTGCAGAAATAAGAAAAAGCAGCCTAAAAGATATCACCACAGGGTAGGAAGGGTTAGGAGCAAAATGCAGTTAGTCATGCTAGGCCTTCTTTTCATTGTTATATATTTAATTTATTTGAACACATAATTTTAATTTTTCATACTTTTTTTTTTTTGAGACAGAGTCTTACTCTGTCACCCCCCAGGCTGGAGTGCAGTGGCATGATCTTGGCTCACTGCAACCTCTGCCTTCCAGGTTCAAGCAATTCTCCTGCCTCAGCCTTCTGAGTAGCTGGGATTACAGGAGCCCGCCACCATGCCAGGCTAATTTTTATATATTTAGTAAAGACAGGGTTTCACCATGTTTTCCAGGCTGGTCTCGAACTCCTGACCTCGGGCTCCCAAAGTTCTGGGATTACAGGCATAAGTCACCATGCCCAGCCTAACCAAGATTATTAAACCATTCGAATTTGTCAAAACAGTCACACTGATTTTTAAAAAATAATGTAATGGGCCGGGTGCAGTGGCTTACACCTGTAAACCCAGCACTTTGGGAAGCCATACCCTGCGGATCACGAGGTCAGGAGTTGGAGACCAGCCTGACCAACATAGTGAAACCCCATGTCTATTAAAAATACAAAAATTAGCCAAGCGTGGTGGTGTGCACCTGGAAACCCAGCTACTCAGGAAGCTGAGGCAGTAAAATTGCTTTAACTCGGGAGGCAGAGGCTGCAGTGAGCCAACACCGCACACTGCACTCCAGCCTAGGCGAGAGAGTGAGACTCCAACTCAATAAATGAGACTCCAACTCAATTAAATAAATAAATAAATAAAATAATAGCGTAATGAACTTGTTCATCTCTTTATATATTAAATATTTACATTATTTAAATTGTTCAGGCCGGGCGCGGTGGCTCAAGCCTGTAATCCCAGCACTTTGGGAGGCCGAGACGGGCGGATCACGAGGTCAGGAGATCGAGACCATCCTGGCTAATCTGGTGAAACCCTGTCTCTACTAAAAAATACAAAAAACTAGCCGGGCGAGGTGGCGGGCACCTGTAGTCCCAGCTACTCGGGAGGCTGAGGCAGGAGAATGGCGTAAACCCGGGAGGCGGAGCTTGCAGTGAGCTGAGATCCGGCCACTGCACTCCAGCCTGGGCGACAGAGAGAGACTCCGCCTCAAAAAAAAATAAAAATAAAAATAAAAATAAATAAATTGTTCAAAAGCATCAAAAATTCCTCTCTGCTATCAACTTCATTTATTTTATTGTACCAAACTATGAAGACCATTAATTTAATCTACAGCTAAATCTATTATTTTTTCATGTTAGAAATTCAACAAGAAAATTTTTCCCTATTGAAACTTCGCATTTCAAGCGTAAGTAGGCTGGGCGAGGTGGCTCACACCTGTAATCCCAGCACTTTGGGAGACCAAGACAGGTGTATCACTTGAGGTCAGGAGTTTGAGACCAGCCTGGCTAACATGGTGAAACCCCATCTCTACTAAAAATATAAAAAATAGCTGGGCGCGGTGGCATGCACCTGTAATCCCAGCTACTCTGGAGGCTGAGGCAGGCAAATAGCTTCAACCTGGGAGGCGGAGCTTGCAGTGAGCTGAGATTGCACCACTGCACTCTAGCCTGGGCTACAGAGCAAGACGCTGTCTCAAAAATAAATAAATAAGCATAAGTAGTAAAAAGCATAAAAATAAAAAGTAAGGCACAGGGTCTTGCTCTGTTATCCAGGCTAGAGTGCAGCAGGGCAATTATAGCTGACCAACTTGGAACTTCTGGGCTCAGGTAACACTCCTGGCTCAGCTTGCCTTGTAGTTTTTTAGAGATGAGGTCTTCACCTGTTGCCCAGGTTGGTCTTCAACTGCTGGCCTAAAGCAATCCTTCCACCTCAGCCTGTTGAGTTGCTGGGAGTACAGGTGCAAGACATGCAGCCTAGCATTGTACTAAAACAATTTTCAACAAATTCTTAATTTTCTTTCTTTCTTTTTTTTTTTTTTTTTGAGTTGGGAGTTTCACTCTGTCACCCAGGCTGGAGGGCAGTGGCACAAGCATAGTTCCCTGCAGCCTGCCTAAGTCTCCCTAATAGCTGAGATTAGAGTCATGCATTATCATGCCCTGCCAACTTTAAAAAATTAGCTAATACTTAAAAATTTGGGCTGGGCGCGGTGGCTCACGCCTGTAATCCCAACACTTTGGGAGGCTGAGGCGGGCGGAACATGAGGTCAGGAGATCAAGACCATCCTGGCTAACACGGTGAAACCCCGTCTCTATTAAAAATACAAAAAATTAACCGGGCGTGGTGGCGGGCGCCTGTAGTCCCAGCTACTCAGGAGGCTGAGGCAGGAGAATGGCGTGAACCCGGGAGGCGGAGCTTGCAGTGAGCCGAGATGGCGCCACTGCACTCCAGCCTGGGCGACAGAAGGAGATTCCGTTAAAAAAAAATTTTTTTTAGAGACAGGGGTTTCACTCTGTTGCCCAGGCTGATCTCCAATTCTTTTTTTTTTTTTTTTTTTTTTTTTTGAGACGGAGTCTCGCTCTGCCGCCCAGGCTGGAGTGCAGTGGCCGGATCTCAGCTCACTGCAAGCTCCGCCTCCCGGGTTCACGCCATTCTCCTGCCTCAGCCTCCCGAGTAGCTGGGACTACAGGCGCCCGCCACGTCGCCCGGCTAGTTTTTTGTATTTTTAGTAGAGACGGGGTTTCACCATGTTAGCCAGGATGGTCTCGATCTCCTGACCTCGTGATCCGCCCGTCTCGGCCTCCCAAAGTGCTGGGATTACAGGCTTGAGCCACCGCGCCCGGCCGCTGATCTCCAATTCTTAACCTCAATTGATCCTCCCTCCTCAGCCTCCTAAAATGCTGGGATTGCAGATATTAGCCACCATACCTGGCTTCATTTTCTTATTTTAATTTTATTTAAATCATTATTAATATTATTGTTCCTAAGATAATTGGGGCAGTGACTCCTTTAACATTTTGGAGACCTAATTTTTCTATTCACTTCACCAAAAGAGTATGGCAATTTGTTTCATGAGAAAATATCCTGTATTTATAAAGCAGGAAAATTCCTTCCACCAAACTAGGGGGCATTCTCAAGAAACCAATTGTGCTAAGTAACTTATCACTTCAGGTGAAAAGAGAGGCAATGGTATCTGTTAACAATGTTTATCAGTGAAGGAAATAAACGGAAAACATGAACCTCATTAGATCCTTGGAGGGCCTTCATTGCTGAAAATCTGAGTAATATTGTGATACCATTTTGAGTCCAGCAGGACATTCTCTTTCCAGGGCATGTAACAGTGGGTGAATAGTTTCTTTTCATTTATTTTCATTAAGGGTTGAACTTCCTTAATGTTCTGGAGACTATTAAATTTGATTTGTATGATTGTGAAAAGTGCTTATATTGCTGATTCCATTGCTTTTATGTGATCATATAAATCTTTTCTCTCCTATCTATAGTCTGGTTTAAACTTAATCCTTAAAGGACATGTATTTGAATTTTTCAGCTGGTTAGAAACCTAAATATACCAATCAAAGAAAACTGCTCCTTACATGCTACAGATTTAGTTTTCTTCCCATACTAAGATGTCTTTTAGATACAGTAAATTTATTCAAGCCAAGAGCTCCTATGGAACAAAGTTGGGTGGAAGGGGGGACATTGAGTAGTAAGATCACTCTTGTAATAGAGATGCCACTCTTGCAGATATTGACAACTATTAGACAATTTTTAACAAATATTGGAAAGACAAGATATGAACAACTTGTCACTGCTGCAGTCTCAAGTATCAGGAAATGCCATTATTCTCAGGACAATAAACAGACAATAAAAAAGACTCACAGACCAGATTAGCTGTCACGTATCACCAAACAGGGACTAGATCCTTGTCAACACGACCCAACAGAGATTGTCCCCAGAAATTCACTTCATAACCTCAAAAGCAAAAACCCACACTGATGGCAAAAAATGATGCAACAATGAGAGAGAGAGAGAGAGAGAGAGAGAGGTGTTCTATAGCCATACTTAGTGGGTAAAAGTCAAAGAGCTCAATTTCTGCTCATGATACTTAATAGAACATAGGGAACCTGAGCCAATAGCTCAATGGGCTCAGATCTGCACCAAGTGGCTGTGGGATGCAGGATTGTACTGTCTCCAATAATATGTCCCATATGGACTAATTTTTTTTTTTTTTTTTTTAGACAGACTCTCACTCTGTTGCCCAGGATGGTGTGCAATGGCACGATCACTGCAACCTCCGCGTCCCGGGTTCAAGCGATTCTCCTGCCTCAGCCTCCCGAGTAGTTGCGATTACAGACACATACTACCACAAAACCAATTAGATACTTCTGGGAGTTAAAAAGAGATGAATTTACAGTGTCATTTGAGAAGGGGTGTTAAGGTATTTGCCAGGGTACTGACCCGTGTCAGGTATAAACCGCAGGTTGAGCGAGAGCTAAGTATTTTATGTCCATGAAGGTGATAAGTGAGGGCCTGAAGAAAGAGGGACAGGAGAGGACACTGGCACCAGAAATAGGAAAGGGCTGCTTGGAGGTGGGAAGGATGGGTCGGAGTGCTATCTAGAAAGTTGCCTGGCAATGGATGTAGGATGTGTAAGCGAGACCTCAAACAAGAAGCTGTCGCTTAAATAAAGTCTGAAGAAAGACAAGATATGTAAACGGCAGGAGACAGTAGGGGAACTGGACCCGGCTCCACATAAAACTTCCCGCCTTATACTTCAGGGAGGATCGCAGCGCATTTCGGCCAAGACAGGTGAGACTGCGGTTCTGACCTGCGGGCCTGGATGAATGTGCGCTAGGGTACCTGGGCGCCGGCAGAGCCCTTCCCCTACGCAAAGTAAGCTATGTCTACAACCCAACGGGGACAGGAAGAGCCCCAAAGGCCCTGCTTTCTTCCCAAAGAACAGCGCCCCTCTGCGTAGTTTCTACCTCGCTCTAGGAGGTGAGAACACATTCCCCGCTAGCACAGAAATCCTACAAACTCCTGTGGGGGCTGCGGTTAGAAGCAGAGGCTGGCCGGGCGCGGTGGCTCAAGCCTGTAATCCCAGCACTTTGGGAGGCCGAGGCGGGCGGATCACAAGGTCAGGAGATTGAGACCATCCTGGCTAACACGGTGAAACCCCGTCTCTACTAAAAATACAAAAAAAACTAGCCGGGCGAGGTGGCGGGCGCCTGTAGTCCCAGCTACTCGGGAGGCTGAGGCAGGAGAATGGCGTGAACCCAGGAGGCGGAGCTTGCAGTGAGCTGAGATCTGGCCAGTGCACTCCAGCTTGGGTGACAGAGCGAGACTCCGTCTCAAAAAAAAAAAAAAAAAAAAAAAAGAAGCAGAGGCTGTGTAAAAGGTGACTGGGGGCTAGAAAAACACGAAGATTTTCACAGAGCATGAAAACCCCAGAGATTGAAGACCTTGGACCAATCTCTGCAAAAAGCGGCCCCTCTTAGAAAGGAAAGAGCTGTGCAGCCCTCGCTCAAGATAGCTTGTGTTAAAACCGCTGACACTTATTTCACCTCTAGAGAAAACGCGACGTGCTACTTTTTTACTGCCTAGACACCCCCTATACTAAACTTATGAAACCTTAGAACACAAACCAAAAGTAGAAAAAGTCACTCTCATGTACAAGTCTATTCTTTAAACTATAAAAGACCAGGGGAAAGCGCGAACGCAGTCCCCCACTACCACAAATTATGCAGTCGAGTTTCTCACATTTGGGGAAATCGCAGGGGTCAGCACATCCGGAGTGCAATGGATAAGCCTCGCCCTGGGAAAACCACCTTCGTGATCATGGTATCTCCCCTGCCAGGTAAGTATGAGTTCCTGCACCGCCGCCCCGCCACAGCCTCATACGCCTCACCCTTTCACTCACGGTCACTTGCCACGCGCACTCCCCAGCCCTTCTAGCCCTGACACATAGCTGGGATTCTCAGGTCCGACCAGCGGTCCTGAACCCGCTCCACGGCATGGAAACTCCTCGTGGCGAAGCAGCAGGTGGCCAAGCAGCAGCCCCTGCGCTACCTCATCTACATAGAAGGTCGCCCTACCCATGATGTCACCGACAGTGCCTTTCCCAGTCCTCGTCTGCCTTTCTGTCACTCAGCCGACCAATCCGCTGCAGGAGCCGGCAAGGGGAAGTGACGTCTGCCTCTCCCTTTTCCCTCCCGCCCGGGCATCTGTACTCTCCCAAAGAAGCAGGTCCGTAGCCTGTGTTGCCGAGACTTCTCCGCGGACAGATGGATCCTGGGCACCCTTCTTCAAATAATGGCTTTTAATTCGCAAAAACTCCTGTGCGGAACGTTTAGGATTACAAAAGAAACCGGTTCTCTTCACATCCTTATCCTTGTGATGTAGCATTCCGCTTGAAATTGGAAGACGTTTAATATCAGAGAGAAACCGTATTTATGAAAGAGGCAGGTCGGATGACTGCAAACCAGCCTTCCTTACGGGTTTTATCACTGGTAATGTTATAAAGACAGTTGTCCAGTTTCATGAATCTTGTAGGGTTGTTTTGTTTTGTTTTTTGATGTTGTTGTTTTCCAAATTCAGTATTGTAGAAAAATATGCTGCCCCAGAAGAGATGATTGGACACTCTCAAGCGTGGTGTTGGACTTTGTCATCTCTTGCACAGGCATGTCTAGACTTTCGTCTTTAACTTATGTTAGTTTTTTATATTCTGCAAAGGCAAAACCAAAATAATCCAAATTTGATACAAATACCCGGGATACATCTTATTTGAGATGTTTAACAAACGTCTGGATCATCTTTTCTTACATATTATGCAGGAAACACTGTGAAGTAAGCAAAGTTGGGCTGCTCAAGTCAAAGACCATTTGCATATTTAGAAGTAGATTTGAGACAGGAATAATCTAGGTGGTCACAGGATAACAAATTTTAGGCAGTAGATTTACATGACTTGAGGCTATGGGCTGATAAGATGCTGAAAACCCAGGGTGTGGACCAAGCTGGCTAAGACTGGACCCAATGTGGTGCTGGATTAGATGTAGGTTTTACCTAGGCCCTCATTATATGCTCATTAACATACTAAATCACACACCCACCAGTGGCATGACGGTTCTGAGATCATTATTTGATGTAAAAATGGAAGGCACCACAGTTCCGAGAAATCTCTACCTTTACCTGGGAATTTTCATGAATATTCCACTCCTTGGTTGAAGAAACCCATCAAGATGAAACCGCAGAACCCATTGTTCTGTCTTGGATATGCCCAAACTCCCTTTTCTTGAGTGTGTACTTTTTGCTTTGCAATAAATCTCTTCTTTCACTATTTGCTGACTCATCCTTGACTTCGTTCTTGAGGTGGTGTCAAGAGCCTGGACACCACAGCTGGGGTCGAGATCCCACCAGTGTCCGGGAACCTCTCCCAGCCCACCAGTACCAGATTCTATTCCATTGCTCAAATCACAAAACATGGAGTGGAGAGTTCTCCTTTATGGAGACCATAAAGTAAAGATTCTGTGGGATGGTGATCAGTTAGGTCACTGGAAGGCATAGCAAAATATTGAAAATGAGGGATTAGGTGACAGTGTAGTATCTGCTGAATACTAAATACTTGATCCAGGCCCCATTTCCTGGAGATTGACGGGGAGACATATTGTCCAGGCAGTAGTGGAGAAATACTTTCTGGTATCTGACCAGCCTTTGTGGAAAGAACTGGCACCATCCTGCAGATGTAACCGCCTGATGGATTCTTCCTGCCTAATATACACACAAAATCAATTCATGGAGACCACGGCATTGCAGTAAAGAGTTTCATTGACACAGGCCAGCCACGACATGTGGGAGACAGAGTTGTTACTCAAATCAATCTCACTGAAGGCTTGGAGGTAATGGGTTTTTCAGACAGTTTGGTGGGGAGGGGGCTAGGGCTTGGGCGGTGCTGGGTTCCTAACAGGACATGGACCAGTACCTGTCTTGTGGCCCTGGGGGTTTGGGATCCCTGATTTAAACTATAAACTCCCAAAGACAGCTTGGGAGAAATTGCACAGGAATGAGCAAAGACAGCTAGCCTGTGAGGCTAGAACCAAGATGGGGCCAGCCATGTCAGCTTTCTCTTATTGTCAGAATTTTGCAGAGGTAGTTTCTGAGGGACTGTACTGGACACTTGTTAAAAACATGAGACAGATTTTATTGTATGTACTACAATAGGCAAGAGAGGCCAGCAGAGAACTGAGCTCAACCTCAAATACAGCAGGAGGAATTGAAGATTATAGCCAATTGGCAAGATAAGAAAGTCAGTGGATGGAAAATTACTCAGAGGAACTTGAATAGCTATCAAAAGTGGTTGGGAGGACTCTTGCTAAACTAGACTCAACAGTATTCTTTTCTAAAACCGGACTTGGCAGGCCAAGAACTAACAGAGAAAAGGGCTCAGAGGAAACTACCAAGGTGTGGTGAAAGATGGAGTCCTTGTCAACTCTACACTGAAGCTTCTGCAAATAAACAAAGACCAACCAAATGGAAAAAAGCAAAGGCTATTTATTCCGAGCTTGCTATAGCAGGGAGTCAGTCACTGTGACTTGTGCTTTGGCAGAGACTTAAAGGCAGTCAGAAGGGTGGGAAAGCTTTTTAAAAAGAAAGGCTTCAGGTATGCTTGGACTGGAGGCTGTCAGCATGGCGAAGCTGTAGATAGATGAAGAAAATCAAAATATTTTACCCCAGAATGTATTTCTTTGGCATATTTTAAGATGGCTGTCAGAGAGCCAGCAAACAGAAGTAACTCTGCAAAACTGTCTTTTGTAGGGGAAATTTACACCTGCAGAGAATCTGCATTAATCTGGCCTTACCTTGTCAGGATTGAGAAATAAAAATAAGCCCTAGGCCCTACAACCAACTGAACGGACTCCCTCTTTGCTGACAGGACCTCAGAGAAAACTTGAAAGCTGTTTCTGGCTGTGGCAGGCTAGGAGGTTGCACATGCCCCCTTAAAACCCCTCCCTCACTAACTGCTATTATGAGGCAGGAGAACAGCAGAGGGAATTGGAAGTTGGGTAACAGGTAGAATGAGTAAAAGCAGAAACAGAAGCAAGGTGATGGGGTGGGAGAGCAAGAAACAAGATAAAAGGCAGAAGTTGAGCAGCCAAAACAAAAAGTAAGATTAAAGAAAGCAAGCAAGCCCGGACTCGGTGGCTCACGCCTTTAATCCCAGCACTTTGAGAGGCCAAGGCAGGCAGATCACCCGAGGTCAGGAGTTTGAGACCAGCCTGGAAAACATGGCAAAACCCCATCTCTACCAAAAATACAAAAAATTAGCTGGGCATGGTGGAGCACTCCTGTACTCCCAGCTACTTGGGGTTCAAGGAGCATCACTTGAACCCGGGAGGCAGAGGTTGCAGTGAGCCGAGGTTGTGCCACTGCACTCCAGACTGGGCAATAGGTCAAGACTCTGTCTCAAAAAACAAACCAACCAACCAGAAAAAAAAACAGCAAGCAAGGACCCCATGGCCAGCAATTTCCAAACCAGTAAAGGGGCAGCTCCTGAGAGTTAGGCATTGAGAAAAAAGTATCCTTAACATGACTCCATATGATAATTAGCTCATTACAACTCATGCATATGGACTGCATATCATGCATGTACTTAAAAGTATGGGATGGAGGCAACGTGCAAGCACACAAGGGCCAAAGTAACTAAGCAACCCACCTATCAATCAAAAGGCAAACACTGGCTAATGACTGGGCATCCCTGTGAAGAGAAGAAAAACAACCACATATAAAAAGACCCAGAGTACACCAAACTCATACGGATCTCATCTCCCAGAGGCCAGCCCACTCTCCCTACTCCGAGAGTGTTACTGTGCTTAGTAAATTTTTGCTTTGCTTTGCTGCTTTGTGTGTGTCACATGCAGTTCTTTCTTTGGGACACCAAGAGCCTGGAAATGCACAGCACCATCTGGTAAGAATTAGGATGTTTTTCCTAAGGGTTAACAAACCAAGCCCTTGGAAAGACTTGCTTCACTACTGTTATCAACCAACAGCCTGATGCTTTCCCTCCCTTTCGTGGTTTTGACAAAACAAGCAAGCAGCATTCCCTCCTAAGAGACTGTCGACCTAGGAATGATTCTGGCTAGACTACAGAGGATGTACAGTGAGGGCTTTCATGTCCTCTGCTTTAGCTTTTGACTCCACTCTCAGATGATTGCTAATGCCACCATTTTATGAACATGGGCCCCACGGAGAGGCACGAAGCTCAACTGCACATCTGCACATTGTTCCTCTTATAAATATTCATATTGGGATATGATTTGGTGCTGCTCCCCTGAAACACACATTTGCAGAACGGACTCAAATTAGAAGCATTATAAGCACTATAATGTAGCAATGGCTCATCCAGCTCTCTACACTATAGAAAGATGTGTGGTGTTGACATTTCCACAATGACCAAAGATGTGTGTACAAGAATGGTTACTGCAGCATTCTTTGTAATCCTAAAACCATGAAACCAACCTCGTCTCAAAAACATTTTTTTTTTTTTTTGAGATGGAGTCTCGCTCTGGAGTCCCCTCCAGGCTGGAGTGTAGTGATGCGATCTCAGCTCACTGCAGCCTCCACCTCCCAAGTTCAAACGATTCTCCTGCCTCAGCCTCCCGAGTAGCTGGGACTACAGGTGTGTGCCACCATGCCTGGCTAACAAAAACATTTTGAAAAGGGTTAAATAAATCCTGCACAAACTGAGGAAAAATACTGTTTTCAAAAATGATGGAGAGGATCCCTGTCATGATGAATGATTCCACTGGTCACATTATTGATAGAGCAATCAGGAAATCCAGGCACGTCCTGGAGGTAATACTGGACTCCTACTACTAAAACATGAAAAAATGGACGCATGTAAATGACTCGTATAAGCGTATAACAGACTGAATTAGAATTTTATCACACCAGAAGTCGTTCCTAGGTCTCTGTTTCAGGATTCCTGGCCCTGGTCAGTAGGCTCGGAAGAGGCGGATTTGGAGGACAGAACGGAAGATCTAAAGGTTTCCAATCTCATGATGTGGAGATGTGAAAAGCCTCCGATCCTAAGGTCCTACTGTGCCGGGGAGCGAGTGTCTCGAGCTGGATCCAGCCCTGAGCCTTCATCTGGAGAGTTCTCTGCACAAGTTCAGAGAGCACGACAACCCGCAGCAATGGTTCTCAAGAGGGGGCAACTTCGCCCTTCACGCCTCTCCCATCCTCGCTGGGACACTGGGCCACGACTGGGGGAAGCGGGGAGGGAGAATGTTAACCCCCTGGCATGTATCTAGTCAGCGGAGGGACGGATGCTGCTAAACACCTCACAATCCACCGCGGGAGGGCCCCTCCCCCGCCCCGAAGTAGCCATTCGGCAGAGGTGGAGAAACTCGCGTGTAGATCAATGCCCACGCACTTGGCCGATGGGAAATCACTAATGGGTGACCAATTGGATTTGAGGCTAAAACTCCAGCGTCAGAGGGAACTCTGGAAGTTTTGTCCGGAGCAAACGCAAGGGTGGCGTTGCCTTCGCCTAAGATGGGAAAATGGCAGGTGTCACAGGTTGCAGGGGAAGGTGGGAGACCAGCTGAGGGCCCCGGAGCTTTCCTGGAAAGTTTCCCATTCAGCCCGTCTCGGTTTCTGCATCCGTCTGATTCCTTATGCTGTTGAGGGTGCCAGGTTCTGGGTCCTTTATGATGCAGAGGGTGCCCCCGTCTCACCCCGGCGCCTCCCGGCTCCCGCCGCCTCCTGGCAATCTGGTGCGCGGCTCCGGACCTGACGACCCGCGACCGCCTCGTCACTTGCTTCCGCCTCGCAAAGGCGCATCTCTAGTTCAGTGGTGAGCTGCGGCCGGGTCGCTGCAACTCGCTGCAGGACTTGGGACTCCTGGCCTTGGTGTCCCTCTCAGAGCGCTAGGTGTGTCGCCTGCAGGCTCTCTTTTTTTGAAGAAAGCAGGGAGGGAAGAGCCTTGTGAGACGACTCCTGGAGCAAAGAGCTGTGGAGGAAACAAAACAAAAGCCATTTCCCCACCAAAAAACACCCTTTGGGATTGCAGAGAGCTGGCAGGAATGGTGGGGGGCCCTGCCCACTTGAAACTTTGTCTACTGGGCCTGGATCTCTGGGTGGCCTAGGCTGCTTTGGTCCTTCTTGAGCTGAGCTGAGCTGGGCTGGTGAGGGGCGTATTGTCCTGCCATCTAGTGGCGAGTTCTGGGACTGCACGCTATAATGGCCCAGGCGCTGCCTGTAGTGGAGCCGTCCATCCCAGGGCGGTGGTCCCAAGCCCCTGGTCATGCCACGGAATCACCAAAGGAAGGTTAAAAACTACATAGGCTCCAGACTCACCCTACACCTAGTGAATCAGAAATCCCGAGGCCTGGAAATAAACATTTTAGCTTTAGCATGTAGATTCCCTAGGCCCTATGTCAAAACTCTAAATTATTGACTTTGGAGTAGAACCTAGAAATCGCAATTTTTTCTTTTTCTTTTTCTTCTTCTTCTTTTTTTTTTTTTTTTTTTTTGAGACGGAGTCTCGCTCTATCGCCCAGGCTGGAGTGCAGTGGCCGGATCTCAGCTCACTGCAAGCTCCGCTTCCCGGGTTCCCACCATTCTCCTGTCTCAGCCTCCTGAGTAGCTGGGACTACAGGCGCCCACCAGCTCGCCCGGCTAGATTTTTGTATTTTTTTTAGTAGAGACGGGGTTTCACCATGTTAGCCAGGATGGTCTCAATCTCCTGACCTCGTGATCCGCCCGTCTCGGCCTCCCAAAGTGCTGGGATTACAGGCTTGAGCCACTGCGCCCGGCCGAAATCGGAATTTTTAACAAGAGTACTCCAGTGACTCTTGTAAGCAGCTTGACTTGAACACCACCAATTCAGCTGCCTGCAAGATAAATGAGGCAACTGTGGGATGTAGATTATTTTAAAAGCTGATACAATAGTCGGTCATATTACTAGAAAAAGTCCAGGTTAAGGGAGGATAGCAGTTAAAAACAACTGGGTTCAAATCCTCCTTTTGATATTACTAGTTATGTGACCTGGGGCCAGTGTCTTAACTTTTTCCTGCCTCTGTAAAGTAGGGATAAGAGTACCTGTCTGCCAGGATTACAGCAAGGACTCAATTAGATTGCAAGTAAAGGGCACAGGGCCTGGCCCTTGGGAAATGGGCCCTGTATTGCAATTCCACTGCTTGGGTCTGTTTGGGAGCACTGTGTCCTTATTTCAGGGATGTATTTATGAGAGGATTGTCCAGAGAAGGAGGAGATGGAAGGGGAGACCATGGAAGAAGGACAAGGGGCATGGAGTAAGGCTTGAGGGTCTGTAATGGGGTTGGGGGAAGGAGATGTTTTGGGAGGGAGGCATTTATGCTGCTTAAAAAACATAACAGGCCAGGCACGGTGGCTCACGCCTGTAATTCCAACACTTTGGGAGACCGAGGCGGGCAGATCACCTGAGGTCAGGTGTTCGAGACCAGCCTGGCCAACATGGCAAAACCCTGTCTCTACTAAAAATACAAAAATTAGCTGGGCGTGGTGGCAGGCTCCTGTAATCCCAGATATTCAGGAGGCTGAGGCATGAGAATCACTTGAACCCAGGAGGCGGAGGTTGCAGTGAGCCAAGATCGTGCCACTGCACTCCAGCCTGGGTGACAGAGCAAGACTCTGTCTCCCCAAAACAAAACAAAACAAATAACAGAGAGTCAACATGGAAGAGGGACCAGGAGGTAGAGTGACAGGAAGTCCCCGTGAGCAATTGGAACTAAGAAAGGGCACAGGCAGACTCAGTACAGTGAGCTCACAGCCACAGGCGCCTGCAGGCCAATGCTGCGTGAGAAATCTGTTGGGTGCCATAAAGCAGTGGTTCCCAACTGTGGCTCTTATGTCCCTCATGGAATGTGACCTGATTTGGGGAACATGCAGATGAGCATTTGCAGGAATATTTATTTGTATATTTCTGTGCATACTTGGCACATCGAGGCACACATGTCTGTACCCACATCTATGTATTAGAAAAAAGAGCCAGCGTCTTAGGCCTGTGGTTACACAGACATAGGCAGTGATGTCAGGTCTGGGCCCGATTTAAACTAGGCAGCTATTATGCCAATAATAGCAGAGCTGTTTCTGGATGTGGTTGGAATAGTCAGGGTGGTCTTGAGGAGCCCAGCCTCAGAGGAACTTTCTGCTTGGGTTTGGAGACTGACGTCAGTAACATGGACTGGCTTTCCCGTGAGTGAGGACTCCACCCCAGGGCCCTCACTCTTGTGTCACCAAGAGGGTGTCTGCAAAGTTACATTTTTAGCAAGCCAGTCTGAAGCTTCTGGTGACCTCGATTCTGGAGTTTGTTGGGGTAAATGACCACAAAATCAAATGAACCTGCCCACCTGACACGCGTCTCCTGGACTCTTTCACTCTTGCTTTGTGTTTCTTTTCTTCACAGCACCTGCTGACATGATATATATGTATTTGTGCATTATTTCAGGCCAGAGCCTGTTTTGTCAGTAGATCTATTTCACATAGTGCTGGCATAAGGCACACACCCATCAAGCGTTTGTTGAATGAATAAACGATGGAAGCAACTTTGATAAGACTTGCTCCAGGTGTTTGCGAATACCAGTTGTATGCCCATCTATCTCTGCGAGGCTCCTGGAAGAGCATCTTGCAGCAAGTGTACCAGGGCTCTGTGCTGTCAGGATGGTGTTGGCTCCATCCTCTCGGCTCTGGGCTGATCTCTATCCTGAGCTAGAACTGGAGTGGTCCTGGAGAGGAGCCTGGCCAGAAAAGAGCCATGTGGAAACCCTGTGAGGAAACCAAAAGAGGGGCGATGGTCCTGGGGCATCCAGATGGTGGCATGGCACTGAGGAGACACAGAGCCATAACTTGCCCACAAAAGCAGCCTGGCTTCTGACTCTGCAACTGTCACAGGCTCAAAGGGACGGCATTGTAACCAAAATGCAGATTCAGTTGCTCGCCACTTGCAGAGTCTAATTAACAAGAGCTAGGTATGGTATAAAGAAAGTGACTTTTTATTCCAAAGCTAGCATAGGGAAAGAAGTACAGGCTTCCTGCCTTCAAGGGTTCCCCACCTTGCCTTTGGAGCAGAAGAGGAGTGCTTTTAAAAGGGGCCCACACAGGGGTGGAAGTGGGTGGGGGAGTGGGGTGGTCCACATGATACTTTGGTGCCTTATTTACTGGGACTCAAGTTGGCATCTTCATGGGCATACTTTGGGTCATCAATCACCTGTTATCTATCGAGGCAATCTCCTGGTGGGTGAGAGTTTTGCTCTGGAGATTCTAAGCACATGGTTAGGTGAATTTCCCTGTAGGCAGGGTGTGGTGAAGAGGAGGTAAAAGGCTATAATTGCATTTCTAAAGAGCTAAGTAGGAAGTGGAGAACAGGGAGAAATGGAGAAAAGAAGAGAAAAGAATAAAGAAAAATAGTAACTCCTTGTCTTTTTCCTGGAAAAATGGGGGCACTTGGTTACTTATCTCTAGAAGCAAGACTGGGTCAATTAAAAAAAAAAAAAAAAACAGAAGAATTTAGGATTCTTTCATGCTTCCAAGTTGTTCTGTGTAACGCAGATACAGTCCTTAAAATGCAGGCGAGAGGTGTGTGAGCATGTGTGTGGTGTAGAAGCTGGGAGAAAGCGTGGGAGTCACCTCAGTGTCAAGGCCAGTGGACGGTGAGTCACTTACCTGGGAATCATCTCCAGTCAAGTGGACAGTGGATCCCGTACCTGGGGATCTTCTCCAGTCAAGTGGACGGTGGGTCACTTACCTGGGAATCTTCTCCAGTCAAGTGGATGGTGGGTCACTTACCTGGGGATCTTCTCCAGTCAAGTGGACGGTGGTTCACTTACCTGGGGATCTTCTCCAGTCAAGTGGACAGTGGTTCACTTACCTGGGGATCTTCTCCAGTCAAGCATGTGGAATCCAATTCTAGTTGTCTTTAGCTGGTGATGGGAGTAGTGTGTGAGACTCTTACGGGCTGAATTGCATGCCCTCAAAATTCATATGTGGAGTACCTAAGGGTGTATTTGGAGATCGGATCTTTAAAGAGGTAATTAAGTTCAAATGAGGTCAGATGGGTGGGCCCTAATCCAACATGACTACTGCCCTATAAGAAGAGGTGATTTGGACACACACATATATGGAGAGGCAACCATAGATGGACCACAAGGAGAAGATGGCCATTCGCAAGCCAAGGAGAGGGGCCTCAGAAGAAGCTAACCCTGCTGGCACCCTGAGGTTGAATTTCCAGCCTCCAGGATCATAGGCGAGTCCATGTCTGTTGTGCAAGCGCCGTGGCCTGTGACACTTGATTATGGCAGCCCTAGCAAACTAAGACACAGAGAAATGGGAATGGCAGAGTGGCGGTGGTTAGCGTGTCACAACCAAACCACAGAAAGCAGGGGTGGACGTGGCCTTGGAGACGATTGGATCTGAGAATAGATCAGTTGTCCTTGCCCCCCTCCCCGATCTAGGTATCTGTCTCTGGGTGGGCCCCATTCTCTCAGGCATCTCCTTGCGGGTGGGATGCGGCAGCCTGCAGCTCTAGGACCCATGTACAGCTTCAGATCCGAAAGAAAGCGGCAGCTCACCTCCACCTGCAATTCGAAGCCCTGTCAGAAAGGATTCTGATTTTCGCCTTTCAGATTTGGAGTCTACTCCTGGGCCTTTCATCATGGGCAGGGCTGCAGCGCTGGATTCGTCCAGCCGGGATCCTGCGACCTCCCTGAAGGCGGGGTTGGGGGTGAGGTGGGGGCAGCAGGATCCTAAGGGTACCGAGATCAGCGGCACCCCCACCTCCAAGGACTTCACAGAGTCAGGGCGGAGCAGTTCCCTGAGGCCAGCCGATTGGGAGGCAGTGGTCTCAGCATTTCTCCTCTCCATCCTGATTCGTTTCCACCCAGGAATTTCCCATGAAATCCAAACCACCAGGCGCGAGGCGGCTTCCCACGGGGAGGTCCCCGGCCGCGGCGGGGGCGCAGGCAGGCGGGTCTCTGTGAGTGAGTGGCGTGGTGGTGGCTGGCGACGGCCATGTGGCGTCATGGTGACGGGAGGGTGTCCATTCTTTTTCTTCCTCCTCTAGGACTCGAGGTGGGACGTGGAGGAACAGGGTCCCCTCCTGGTTTGTCCACCCGGCCCAGACCTCCATTCCTCACCCAACCTACCGCTTCAGAGCCAGGAAAAGACCTCAGAGAACATCTGCTCCAACTCCACCAAGGCTCAGACAGGGTAAGGAGTTGGCCCCATGTCACACAGCCTGGTGTGTGTGGCAGAGTCTGGGTGACAGTCAGCCCCACCAGGTCTTCCAGCTCCAACCTTGGTAAGAAGGGGAGGAAGGCTGGCACACCCAGCTGCTGCCAGGCACCGCCACTAATGTGCTGTGTTAGTGGCAGGGCCCAAATCACTTGCCCAATTTGGACGTGGGCAAGTTTCCAAAACGTCCTGGTTGTTTCTTGTTGTCTATTTTTTTTTTTTTTTAATGATGGCCTGTAATCCCAGCACTTTGAGAGGCTGAGGCAGGTAGATCACCTAAGGTCAGGAGTTCAAGACCAGCCTGACCAATATGGTGGAACCCCGTCTCTACTAAAAATACAAAAACTAGCCAGGTGTGGTGTTGCATGTTTGTAGTCACAGCTACTTGGGAGGCCGAGACAGGAGGACTATTTGAACCTGGGAGGCAGAGGTTGCAGTGAGCTGAGATTGTGCCACTGCACTCCAGCCTGGGCGCCTGAACAAGACTCTGTCTCAAAAAAAAAATAAATTAATTAAATTAAAAAATAAAAAAATGGTGGTGATGATGCAGGTGTGGTGCAAGATTAGCTACTGTAAGTACTCACCAAACTAGACCTTTCTAAGTCCCTAAATTATTACCTTGTTTTAAGTCAGGAGCTCACGGGCCGATGGGGCTGTCTTTACCCTTTAAACCTATAATTTACGAGCAACATTCTTCTAGGCAGAGGGTGTGGATCCAGCTTCCAACCGTGCAGTGCTTAATAATGAGGAGATCTTTTCCACCCTGGGGACATCTGGCTTCAGGAAATCTTACTGTAAACAGCTGGGTGTGACCAGCCAGCTTTAGGGCCAGGGCTGTAATGGCCCAGTGGGTTTGAGCCCAGACTCCGCAGAGAGCCAGTCTGCTGAGGTTGAGGTCCTACATGCCACTCACTAGGGTGGGACACTGGGAAATCTATGGAACACTCCATGCCTCAGTTTCCCATCTGTCCAATGAGGAAAACAACGCTTATCTGAGATTGTTGTGGAGATTAAATGGGCAAAACCACACACAGCTGTGATTCTCAATCAGGGATGATTTTGTTCACCCGGGGACATATGGCAATGTCTGGAGAAATTTTGAGTTGTCCTGACTGGGTAGACAGATGTTGTTACTGGCATCTAGTGAGCAGAGGCCAGGGATACTGCTAAACATCCTATAAGAGTGATCTGGGCTTGATGCAGTGACTCATGCTTGTAATCCTAGCACTTTGGGAGGCCAAGGTGGGAGGATTGCCTGAGTGCAGGAGTTTGAGACCAACCTGGGCAACAAAGCGAGATCCTGTCTCTACAAAAATTAAAACAAAACAAAATAAAACAAAAATTGGCCCAGAATGTCAGTAGTGCTCACTGAGGGATAGTGGCGTAAAGGACAGTGTGATGGTCCAATCAGTATTGTTGCTTATTCGTCCTCAGTTCAAGGTTGGATGTTCCTGAATTCTCAGTTCTGTTTCTGGCACTTATGTGAGCTGCTGGGTGCTTGGTCTTATGTTTTTTTCCCCTGTCTGAGTATCACAGGGCTCCTCTCCCTTGGAGTCTGCCTACCCAGCCCCACCTGCAGGGGAGAGGAAGCCTGTATTGGTAAAGAGGAGGCCTCCACCAGGCCACTTTAGAGGATCCACTGGCTTCGAAAGTCCTAAGAGCTGCAGGGCACTCTTGGGCTGCTGTTCTATTACCTCTTAAGAGCTGGAAAATCAGTGCATGCATTGTGTCCTCAGCCCATGAGGCCTGAGTGGGCTGACTCCACCCTTGGTCAGCTTGCAATCCTATCCAAGCCAGTGGGATTCCACCCTGAGACTTTGCTAGAACCACCTGGCGAGAGGGTCTCTCTTGTGCAGGGGTTGCTGGCTGAGACAGTGTTTGTCTTGTGGCCATTTTGCCAACAAATGGGGGCAATCTTTCCAAAAATTAACTGGTATAGAGGACAGCAAACCCAAGAGGTGAAGAAGACTGAGCATCTTGAAAGCATCATCGGACACCCTGGCACCAGCTGTGTCCAAAGCCAGCTGTTGACCTTGACTGTTCTTTACATATGCTGCTTCATTCCCATTTATTGTATTTTCAAACCATTCTTTGAGTGGGGTTTCAGTCACTGGCCACTGGCTGTGTTAGGCCATTCTTGCATTGCTATAAAGAAATTCCTGACACTGGGTAATTTATAAGAAAAGAAGTCTAATTGGCTCATGGTTCTGCCGGCTGTATAGGAAGCATAGTGCCGGCATCCCCTTCTAGGGAGGCCTCAAGGAGCTTCCAATCATGCTGGAAGGCAAAAGGAAAACAGGCACATCACATGGTAAAAGCAGGAGCAAGAGAGAGAAAGTAGGGAGAAGGTGCCACCGTTTACAACAACCAGATCTCACGAGAACTCACTCACTGTCACGAGGCTAGCACCAAGAGGATAGTGCTAAACCACTCATTAGAAATCGGCCTCCGGCCGGGCGCGGTGGCTCAAGCCTGTAATCCCAGCACTTTGGGAGGCCGAGACGGGCGGATCACGAGGTCAGGAGATCGAGACCATCCTGGCTAACATGGTGAAACCCCGTCTCTACTAAAAAATACAAAAAACTAGCCGGCGACATGGCGGGCGCCTGTAGTCCCAGCTGCTTGGGAGGCTGAGGCAGGAGAATAGCGTAAACCCAGGAGGCGGAGCTTGCAGTGAGCTGAGACCGGCCACTGCACTCCAGCCTGGGCGGCAGAGCGAGACTCCGTCTCAAAAAAAAAAAAAAAAAGAAATCGGCCTCCATGATCCAATCACTTCCTACCAGACCTCACCTCCAACATTGGGGATTACAATTCTACATGAGATTTGGGTGGAAACAGATATTGGAACTATATCACTGGCTCATATAGAAATTCTACCAACCCTTCAGTATTTTGTTTATCTATCTATGTTTTCCTGGAGCCTTAATTTTTTTTTCCTCCTTAGCCAGATTGGAAGTTTCTTGAGGGCAGGGCTTGTATAGTAAACTCAATCCCCTCTGGATGCTACGAGGCAGCACAGTTCCGTGGAACTTTCTGTGACAATGAGGATGTTGTGTATCTGTGCTGTCTGGTACAGCAGCCACCCACTAGCCACCTGTAGCTACAGAGCACCTGAAATGTGGCTAGTGTGACTGAGGAACAGAGTTTTAAATTCTAATTTAATTTTAATTCATAATTTGAGTAACTACATATTGGCCGGCACAGCAGGGTAGCATCTTGCATGGGCAGCTGTTGCTCTTTGAATTTGTATATGTTTCTCTGTTCATTTGCTTAACAGACAACAAGTGTGTGCTGGACACTGGGGAATGTGGTCCAGGAGCAGTCACAGTCCCTACAGACTTCCCACAAATTACTGTAATGCAAAAGTGAGAATGTGGAATGTCTCAGAGGGGACCCAGATGATAGCCTCTGGAATTCAGTGGAGATCCCTCGTGGTCCAGAGAGATGTTGCGGGAGAGGGGTGGGACTATGTAAGTCTCCTCAAGGGCGATTAGTCAAACACCGAGATGAACTGATCCATCTGCGCTCTGCTGAGGAGCCCTTCTGGGATGTAAGTCCCCATCTGAGAGGCAGCTGGAGGGGACAGGGCCTAGCAGAATAGGGTTAATGCAGCCAAAGTTCAAGTTCTGGCTCTATTAGCAGTGAACACTTGGGAGAGTTCCTTCACTCACCGACTCTCATCAGTATAATAGTAATAGCATGAACCCATCGGGATGGTTTTAGGATTAAAAGAGATACTTGTGCAAAGCCTCAGCATACAGTAAGTGGTTGGAACAAACATATGCACAGAATCTTAGCTGCCAATTATGAGGACTCAGCTCTCTCCTCCTGGGGGGCACTGTGAGGCTTAGAGAGACTCAGGGAGACCCAGACCCTCACCTCCACCTTGCATGAAGCTCTACCCTTCCCTGGGGGCTGGGTCTTCCTTTCTTGACTCCCCCCAATGCCAGGGCTGCCCGGGGTGCCGGAGATCAGCCACAGAAAGAAGCCCTGCCTGGTTCAAGTGAATCAAGGGGAACCAGACATTTCCCACCGGCTTGATGAAGCTGCTCTGCGGATTCATTCGCTACCACTGGGAATCAGCAGCACATCTTGCAACCAGCGTGGCTGAAAACAGGCATCTTGGATAGGTTCTACCTGACATCTTAGTTGGCAGCCAATCAGCTGTGTCCTGGCTACCCTAGTGCCACCTCATAGGTCCATTACATCGGGCTATAGCCTGATAAATCTAATTTAGCCATGAGCCAGAGCAAAGGGAAAGAGCGAACCATTTGCAGAAGGCGGGGCCTCATGTTCAGGCGTAGCACTTAGGAAGTACTCATTACATCCGGGATGACACAGATGCCTGGGAGCCAGGTTGAGGGTCCTGGGAGGGGGCAGAGGCCCAGCAGAGGATCTGCTGCCTGGCGCCCCTTCTTTACCCTCAGGAGATGAGCCCCTCACCCCCAGCACTCCAGCCTCAGGGAGTTCTTTGTAGCCGTGGGGCTCTGCCCCTCCTACCACAGGACCTTTGCACACACTGCCCATGCTGTCTAGAATCCTCTCCACCTGCTGAACTCCTGTCCACCCGGGCCTCACCTTCTCTTTTCTATGTCAAATCCCCATGTGAAAAGATATGAAAAGCCCTCTGACTACCAGCTTACCTCTGCTGTCAAGACTTACTATGGTTGTCTGGCTGTGGTGGCTCACACCTGTGATCCCAGCACTCTGGGAGGCCGATGTTGAGGGGGATCACTTGAGCTCAGGAGTTCAAGATCAGTCTGGCAACATAGTGAAACCTCTACCAAAAAAAATAAAAATTAATCAGGTGTGGTGACATGCCGGTAGTCCCAGCTACTCAGGAGACTGAGGTGGGAGGATTGCTTGAGCCCAGGAGATTGAGGCTGCAGTGACCTATGATCCTGCCACTGCACTCCAGCCTGGGTGACAGAGCAAGACTTAATCTCAAAAAAAAAAAAAAAAAAAAAAAAGAGACTTAGACCACAATGACACTTGATGGAGACACTTGATGGATTATTTAATTCATGTCTGTCTTCCCCACCAAGGGGATAGTGGTTGGGCAGGATTTTTTCACCCTTTTGTCTCCAGCATCTAGCTCAGGGACTGCCTGCCTGCTTGGGATGGTCTTCCCCCGGATCTTTGCAAGGCTGGTTCCTCAGAATTTAGGTCTCAGCTCAAAAATCCTCAAGGATCCCCCGCCCTCTACTTGAAGTCTGGATCACACTTGTCACTATCTGAAATCAATCACCTTGGCCACTGGTGTGTTTCTTATCTCCCTTCATGACCTGTGTAAGTTCTGTCACTGGATCTCCAGCACCAAGGACGGCCCTCGTTCTCAGGAGGATTGACTAATGCAGTATCTGTGGTCAGCCTAGAGAAACTGGCCGTCCCCAGTCTGTCTTTTAGCGACTTCTAACTTTCTCGTGTCCTCCCCATTTAATACACACTTCCAGAGTGCTCGGCCCCTGCCGACATGAGCAATGAGCAGGGCGTCCGACTGGGTTCCTGCCCCATGAGAAGCACACAGCCTGGTTTGGGGAGGTGGGGCTCCATCCGGGCTGTTCGGATACCTGAGTGGAGCCCACAGACCAGCCCCCACCTTGTGTGGTTAGGGTTGTGCTAGGAAGGCCGATCTGTGTGCCATGACCTTGGAACTCGACGTGAGATTGCTGGACCGGCAGCAGCACCTGGAAGCTTGTTGGAAACGCTGATCTCAGGTGGGACTCCAGAATTCCCACACTGCACCAGCACTCCCCAAATACCTCCCCACCAGACGATCTGAGGGCTTGGGGCAGTCCGAGGAGCACCTGCCAGGGCGCCTGGGGTCCCACCGCTAGAGATCTAGCCCAGCAATCTGAAGATGTAAGTGCCCCCAGGAGGAGTGACAGAGTGACACAAATGACACAAGGGGAGGGGACTTGTCAGGTGTCCCCTCCTACTGCAAGTTCCCGGGGCTGAAGGCAATGCCCCCACAGGGACTTTTCTAGACACTCCGAGTGCACTTGAATTGCATTTTGAGTGATGCTACCTGCTAAGGTAAATCCTATGCTGGGAGGTGGGGGGAGGGGGGTTCACTAATATTGCAGGGGGGCGAGGGTTGGAAGAGTGTGTAATTGTGAGGATGAGCCTGGGATTTGGAGGGAGATGGACTGGGTTCGGGTCCCTGTCTTAGCTTTACAGAGCTGGGCAAGCCCCTCCACCTTTCCAATCTCAGCTTCTCCATCTATGAAATGGGTTCATAATCTCACAAAGAGGCTGCTGGCAACACTAAATGAGAAAATACAGAAAAAAGCCCCCTCCGCCATAAAGTGCTGTGCAGTAGTATTTATTGTTACTGTGTTAAAATTCACTCTCGGGGAAGTGATTTGGGGCCATGGCCCTAGGAACCACGTCTTTGTTCACAGTCATCCCATTTCCTCTGCAGCCACAAAAGGCCTGCGTGTGTCAGGGCTCAGGAGATTCTCCTCGCTGGCCAGCCATCGGCAAGAATGCCAGACTCAGAGGCTGCCATTGCCCACAGGGTTTCTTCTCCTTCCCATTCACAGCAGGAAGAGCCCTCCGGAGCCTCGGAATGCAGAGTGGAAGTGGTGGTGCCCAGGACGCATGGGCTCTGATGGGCAGAGGGAGGTGGGCCTGAGCATGGGCCTTCTTCTCCCCAGGTCAGAGAGGCCTGGGTGCCCCTGGAGGGAATGCTGAGGTCACCTCTGGCCAAATCTTCCTGTTCTGCCAGGACCCAGCCCTGTTCAGTGATGTCAAGCTTTTGGATCCCTGTTCTGGGGCCCTCCTCCCTGGCCGGGCTGTGTAGAGAAGCCCTTCTCTCCACTTTATTGGGTCCAGATTGTTCTGTGGCTTCTCTCCTCCTCTGCGGTCTGAGGTCCGAAAAGAGCGATGCTGACAGACAGACAGATTTCTCAAAGAAAGGTCCCGCTCAGCCAAGGACAAAGGGGCCTTGCAGAGGCTCCTGAGGGTGAGAAAGCTGAGAGTCTACCAGGCAGGTGCCTTCTGCACTCACAGGTACAGGCTGCAACAGCTTTCCAAGAAGCAACAGCTTTCCACTTCGTCCCCAGGTCCAGATGCCACATCGCCCTCCAGGGACCAGGGTGACAGAGCGAGACTCCATCTCAAAAAAAAAAAAAAAAAACCCAACCCATCCTCATGTTGAGAAACCAGCTCCAAATGCTCACCTGGCTGTCAGGGATAGGGAGCCTCATGGTGAAAGAGGGATATGATGGCATAATTTAAACCAAAAGAGACACTGGCGGTTACCCGTGTTGCCCCAGGCCTGCTGGCCTCCTGCTGTGAGTGTTTCAGGTAATTCCATCTCTGCCAGTGACCTCCAGTTGTCCACTTGTCCCCAGCAAGATCGAACCATGTAGCTGGCCATTTCTGACAACTCGGGTGAACGTTGGTTTCAAATCATCAGCTCTGCGTTCAAGTGCCCTGCTACAATTCTGGCTCACTCTGCAGGAATAAGTGCCTGCCTGGGCGCGCTGCCATTGCTGCCTCCCAAAAGGCAGATTCTGGGGTCCCAGCTCGTCCAGGCTGGATGTGGCTTTGGAGTGACCTGTGGCACCAGGTTGGAGGGAGGTCTCACTTCTCCTTTCTGAGCTGTGGATTGCAGCTTCAGGACCCTATGGATGAGGCTGAATGTCATGAAGATAATGGAATTTGGAGTCTCAACAAAGCCAAGCCACATGCCAGAGATTCACCACCTGGGGCCCAGGATCAGAAGTGTGTCCTTAGGAGGCCGAACATCCACCTGTCTACCAACTAGACATTTGGTCTCAGATAGCAAGAAAGGCTGTGCTTATGTGGTTAGGGGAACACCATGGTCTTCGGCATGAGAGAGGTGTAATTCTCAAGTTCATCAGAGCTTGGCTTCCCCCATGAGACGAAACAATTTGCCAGGTTGAAGAACACATGCTTTGAGGGTTTTCAGAGGCTGACACCTCTTGTGAATCTTGGAAACTCAAGCCCCAGTGCAAATGGCCTCAAAGGAGATCAAGCATCATGGTTCCAACAAGAGACTCGCTTTGATAACCCGATGTGTAAGTAGAACAGCAATGCATCAGTCCTTCCCTAATCATCACGTGGCTGTCATCTGGTCAATGAATTGAAGCCCAAAGGCTTGGATCAAACTGGTTTTCAAGGCTGTGATCATGGGATTTATATGTTTCTTGAGCCCTGTTGGGGGCCTCTTGGCAGGTCTGAACATTAAACATTTCTTTTCCTCCTTTTGCACACTGCTCCAACCAAAACAGAGTTGGAAAGAACTAGCTCTATGTCATTTCTGTGTTGTAAATGGGAAATTAGCTACCCCATAACTTCCCATTGTCTCCTGAGAGGTTACAAAGTGTGTTACATATTAGCAAGTGTTAATCCTCACGATGTCCCTGGGAGGGAACCAGAAGTATCATAGATGAAGACATTGAGGCACAGAGAGGTGAGGCCACTGGGAAGAAGCCACACAGCATAACAGTGGCAGGTCAAGAAAAGGGCTGAGGTTCTCCCCACCAACACCGAATGATTTTGATTTTGCTCTGTGGAGTTTGTGTCTCGGTTAGGACATTGGTGAGCTATGTCACCTATGTTTCAGGTGACAGGGACATCACAACAAAGGTTTGTTGGGTTAACAATGTCCAGCATTTCCCTGCCCTAGACCCCAAACTCCTCGCCACACTCCATACCATTGTCATTGGGTTCAACAAAGCCAAGCCACAGGCCAGAGATTCACCATATGGGGCCATCGGTCATCCCTGATCCTGTTATCCCAATAGCTTTCATTCTGGTGATAGGATATCTGCATCTCCTAGAAATGTGGCTGCTAAGCCCCACCCCTGCACAGATCATTCACCGGCTCCCCACTCAGCGTAGCCACTCCTGGGTGAATCAGCGAACAGCTCTTCAATACATCCACCCCCATGTGTCACGGAGCTTTTCAGGTGGAAGGAATGATCAGCCCCCATTTTGCATTCTCCCAAGAGAGATTCAGTGAGACAAGTCAGGACCCAAGTTCTCAGTCAGGGAGGGTAAGGATGCTGCAGCCGAGAGTCCCCCAACCCCCGCCCTGTCCGATGTCTTAGCAAGAGGCAGCACTTCCTGTACCGGCTCTTCTAATGGACTGAGTGCTGGTGTGTGGGGTTGGGGTCCCCCCTGCTCCCCCTGGAAGGGTGTTTTGGGAAACTGTGGACCTCTTCCCACCTTGGCAGCTCAGTTTAAGGCTCCAGGGACTGCTTGGCTGCTCCAGTGATGGTCACTCTGAGGTGGAGCCTGTGTATCTTGGATGGAGGCAGGGCTGGACCCTGTGACAGGTCCTCTGGGCCAATCCAGTTAAGCAGGAAAGTCCATGGCCCACCCAAGACAGGTGGGCTGGTGTCTTCTCTCTCCTGGGAGCTGTGGAGCTGAAACCGCACAGTCTGTTGGGATATTGCCCAGGAGCAGGGGACATCCTCAGCCTGCGGCTGCTATGTACAGTGGGAACGGCACCTGGGGCCATCTGGCTTCTCTTCCTTCCTGGGTCTCCCACGTAGGGTCTGGTGGAGCCACCAGTTCCTTACACGTTGGTGACCTCCAGGCTGTTATAGCCTTCCAGACGGCACTGTTCCAGCCTGCTCTGGGCGTCATCGTCTCCGCAGTCTTCGTTTCGAAGAGAGCCATAGTCATCATGGAAATCGGGATCTTTGCTGCTGAAACCCCTTCCTATCTTCCCCAGGGGCAGCTGAGAAGACAAGAATATGATCAAAGGACAGGAAGAAGAGAAACAAGAATTAAGAATGAAGTTCTGGGAAAGGTCTCCAATTCTAATTGCTGTGTGATTGAGTAACTCACTTAACCTGTGTGTGCTCCCCCTATTAGTAATAATACTCCCTGCTCAGGGAGGCTGAGGGGAGTCTGTGAATGACCCTTAGGGAAGAGCTTTGTGTCCCCCTGCCCCCGGAAGGATTCAGCTGGTTACCAAGGGTGAAGACAAATATCATTGGTCTGATTATTCCTGATTCACAAAAGCCTCCTTCTTTCCTCCTTGGTGGGTGGAGAGTTGAGGAAATGTGTCCTGGAGACTACCTGTGAGAATGTCTGAGCAGGCCCATGAGGTCTGACTGCACTCCCAAGTCAAGGAGACAGCCTGGTGTGGCAGAAAGAATGTGCGTTTTGGAGACTCATAGACCCAGGTTCAGATCCCTGCTCTGCCACTTCCCAGCTGTGTGACCTTGGACAAGTCACTTCCCCTCTCTGAGCCCATTTTCTCAGCTACAAAATGGGAATGGTAGTTTCTAACTCCCAGGTTTGTTGTAAAAAGTAAAGTCCCACCAGTCTGGCCAACATGGTGAAACCCAGCCTCTCCTAAAAATATAAAAATTAGCTGGCTGTGGTAGCGAGCTCCTGTAATCCCTGCTACTCAGGAGGTTGAGGCATGAGAATCACTTGAACCCAGGAAGTAAAGGTTGCAGTGAGCTGAGATCGCGCCACTGCACTCCAGCCTGAAAGACAGAGTGAGACCCTGTCTCAAAAAAAAAAAAAAAAGTCAAGTCCCATCTGCAAAGCACATAGCAAGTGCTTGCACCAAGTAGATACTTGATGAATAGTAACTATTATTATCACACACAGTAGGCCTTCAAAATACCTCTCTCTTAACTATTATTATCACACACAGTAGGCCTTCAAAATACCTCTCTCAACTGTTATTATCATACACAGTAGGCCTTCAAAATACCTCTCTCTTAATTGTTATTATCGCCCACAGTAGGCCTTCAAAATACCTCTCTCTTAACTGTTATTGTCGCACGCAGTAGGCCTTCAAAATACCTCTCTCTTAACTGTTATTGTCGCACACAGTAGGCCTTCAAAATACCTCTCTCTTAACTGTTATTATCGCACACAGTAGGCCTTCAAAATACCTCTCTCAACTGTTATTATCATACACAGCAGGCCTTCAAAATACCTCTCTCTTAACTATTATTATCACACACAGTAGGCCTTCAAAAATACTTCTCTCTTATTGCACACATCTCTGTGTTAAAGTAGTCACTTTAGTGCTTTGTAACTATTTATTTGACTGCGTTTCTTTCCAGACCAGTGTTTCCCGATCTTCTTTTTTTATTATTATTGCTCCCTAAGGAGACTTTTTAGACAGTTTTTTCCTAATTGCACCCCTGCTGTGAAATTTTAATGCCACAGACATACTACGCCTCTGCTTGTGTACCATATGTACATTTGTGCTTTTATATAGAAAGAATAAGAATTTTTGCCACCGCCTCCACCCCCCACCTCCACCAAAACAAATTTTCGCTCCTTTGGGGGCAATATTAGTTCCAATTACTAGAGTGCATGTTCTAGAAAGGAGCTTCTTAAGGGTAAAGTGGCAATGTATTCATGTTTATGAATGAATGGGGATCATGCATTCTTCAAATGGAAGACGTTTTGGACTACCCAGTTCTGCCATCTGTGTCTGTGCATTTCCATTGAGGAATCTGTGTCAGTTGGAGTCTGTGCAATCGGACCTGAATTGCATGTGTTTTCATACTGTTTGGTTGGAGTCACCAGAGGTTCATCTTTGCTATTGGTCACGTCACTGAAGTCCCAAATCGAAATCAGTGATCGGGGCTCAGAGTTTGGGGCTGCACTGGAACCCTGTGGACAGCCTGGCTGAATGCAGGATCCACCTCACCCCAGAGATCTCCTTTTCCAGGAGGCCAAGGTGGGTCCCAGGATCTGCATGTTCAGCAATAGTCCCAGGTGACTCTGATGCAGGCAGGTGAGACCTGCGCTTTGAGATCCAGGCGCTACTCGAAGCCCTGCGGGGGCTTTGTGCACTGTACCCAAAGCAACGTGAAGGCTCCTTGAAGGTACGTCCTGGATGCCCCCGTGACCCGGCCTGGCACTCCACCTTCACAGGCCAACACAGGAGCCACAGAGCTCCTGGGAGGAGGAAAAAAGACCTGCAGCTGGGAGGAGAAAAAAAGACCTTTTCTGGGCGTGCAGGCCCACGGGCAAACCCATCGAGTGACTTACCCGGCCAGCTTTGTACTTGAGACCGCTGCTGTTCTCTTCCTTTCCTGCCCGCGTGACGCTGGAGGCCCTGCCAGGGGGTGTTCCAAAACGCTCAGCCTCCCGGATGCCTGTGGAGCTGGGGAGAGGCCCATTTTGAGTCAGCAGGGGAGGCTCAGTCACTTCCCCAGAGACATACACATGCACATTGGTGACAATGACCACAGCTGCTGAGACCGACTGATTCCCTCTCACTTGCCATCCTTGTGCTCAGCACTTAAGAAGTGTGATTCTCACAACGGGCCTGGGGCTTGGGACTGCCAGCCCAGCATTATAGAGAGGGAAAGGAGGCCAGAGACAGCAAGCAATTTGCCCAAGACGACACAGCTGTAAGCAGCAGAAACGGGCCTCCGATACTCCAAAGTCTTGCTCTTAACTCTTCAGTGTACTGCGAACCTTACTGCAACAGACTAGAGATGAGTATCTCAGCATGATAGCTAATTAGCTGTGCTTGGAGAAGCATGAGGAGTCTCCCCTGCTCTGAATTTGCAATCTGTGTCGCCCACCTGACTTTCTGCCTGAAGTTGCCCCCATGACTCCCTTCTTTGTGCAAAAGCATTGAAGCTTCTGTTAGAATAGGATTTGGCCAACTACAGCCTGCCTGCAGGTCAAATCCAGCTGGCCGACTGATTTTATAAATAAAGTTTTATTGGAACTCAGCTGTGCCCATTTGCTTACGTGTTGTCTATGGCTGCTATCTTGCTATAAGGACAGAGTTGTAGACTTTTGACAGAGGCTCTCAGATCCTAACATATTCACTATCTGGCCTTTTACAGAAAAAGTCTGCATATCAATGCTGTAGATAAACAGAGTCGGGACAAGAGGGCTGGCCTGGAGCCAGAAGTCACCACGGAGGTAAACTCATTAAAAGAAATGAAACTTCTAGCCGGGCATGGTGGCTCAGGCCTGTAATCCCAGCACTGTGGGAGGCCAAGGCGTGTGGATCACTTGAGGCCAGGAGTTTGAGACCAGCCTGGTCAACATGGCAAAACCCCATCTCTACTAAAAGTACAAAAAGAATTAGCTGGGCATGGTGGTGCACACCTGTAATCCCAGTTACTCGGAGGCTAAGGTTGAACCTCAGGAGAATCACTTGAACCTGAGAGGTGGAGGTTGCAGTGAGCTGAGATCGTGCCACTGCACTCCAGCACAAGACCCTGTTTCAAAAAAAAAAAAAAGAAAAAAAAAAAGAACCTTCTAGCATCCTTTAAGCTGCCTCAGAGAAGTTCTTCGTCTTCTGGGGCAAATTTTGCTGAGAAAGTTCAAGGGAGGGGAGTGGTGTGTAGGAGACAGCACTGATTGAATGGCAAATGAGCTACGTTCTCAAACCCATGGGTTCCACAGGCTTCCACATAACAGTGAGGCCCTTGCTCAGTGGTGGGTCAGGAAATGAGGTCTTCATGAATGGCCCCTCTCCTTCACCTGGAGACGAGATTCCCCAGGTCCGGTGGGGAAGCAGCTGTAATTGCAGAAGCCACAAAATGTAAACTCAGGCGGCTGGCTGTTTGCTCTCTGGTACAGAGGGGTGCTGGAGCCCCAGCTCATGGAACACGAGCAGTCAAAAGAGCCTGGGAGAGCCTCAGGGGTCCCATCTCTTATTTTCACTGAAGAAGAGACAGGAGACCAAAGAGAGGGTGTGTCTTGTCTGAAGATACACAAGACACCTAGTGGCAGGGATGGAAATTGAACTTGGGCCTCTGGGATCAAGGTCTAGAACACGGCCTTCCCACCTTGGGATTTAGGGTAGGACAGTGGTCGCACATGTGGGCTCCATGTCAGCAGCCTGGCTCGATGCCTTAGCATAGCCTGGGCTGTGTGCTGAGCAGAGTGGGCTTAATAACAGAACTTCCTCCTTAGGTCACTGTGAGGACAAAATGAGGGGATACACACAAATACACACACACACACAAACACATATGCACACACAAAGACACATACACACAAATACACACAAACACACAAATACACACACATACATGCACATATACACACATACACACAAACACACATATACACACAAACACATATGCACACACATACACAAATATACACATAAACACATACAAACACAAACACACAAATACATACACAAAAACACGTATGTGCACACACATACACAAATAAACAGACACATGCACACACAAATACACACACATATATACATACACACATACAATATGCACACACACAAATACACACAAACACATACACACACAAATACACACATACATATACACATGCACACACACACACACACAAGCACACATACACATATACATATATACACACATACACAAACACACACATACACAAGTACCACCTACACATGCACACATACACAACACACATGCACACACACATACACAAATACACAGACACATACACAAATACACACACACAAATACATACACACATACATATACACACATACACAAGCATACACACACACATACACATATATACACACATACACAAAAGCACACACAAACACACACAAACACCACCTACACATACATACACAACACACATATATACACATACACATCCATACACACAAACATACACACACATATACACACAAACACACAAATACATACACACACATCCATACACAAACATACACACACACATACAAGCACACACACATGCACATACACATATATACACACATACACAAATACACACATACACAAACATACACAAACATCACATATACATACAGACATACACCTACAACACACATATACACACACATACACAAACACATGTATACACACAGACACACAAAAATACAAACACACACACATATACACAAACACACATACACACAGATATATACACACATATACACACAAACACACTCATACACAAGCATACACATATACACATATACACACAAACACATATACACACATATAAACACACAAACATACAAATACACACATATCTACACACATACACACACACACATACCCATACATATACACACACACAGATATTAAGAGCTGAGTAACAATAGCAAGAGTAATTGCTACAATTACATCTTACTGTGGCCAACCAAGGCTTTGGGGACACAAACCTGGTCTTAGTTCCTGCTCAGCCATTCCCTCCATATGTTCTGGTGCAAGTAGAACACCTTACTGGGCCTCAGTTTCCTTATCTGTACAATCAAGTCCAGTAAGCAGCCCTCGCCTTTTTTCTTCTCTGAGCGAGGGTCTCGCTCTGTTGTCCAGGCTGGAGTGCAGCGGTGCAATCTTGGCTTACTGGGCTCAGGTGATCCTCCCATCTCAGCCTCCCAAGCAGTTGGGACTACAGGTGCACACCACCACACCCAGCTAATTTTTGTATTTTTGGTAGAGACAGGGTTTTGCCATGTTGTCCAGCTCCTGGGCTCACGTGATCTACTGGCCTTGACCTCCCAAATTGCTGGGATTACAAGTGTGAGCCACTGTGCCTGGCCAGCCCTGGTCTAAACAAGCTACCCTATGCATAGAAAGTGGTTGTCTTTCTGTAGACAGAGAAGTATGGCATGACCTTGGCCTCCACTGTGCCAAAATATCCTCCCTCCTCCTTTTTTCCACAGTGGCTGAAATCCCCCCATCTAGGCCTTTGGATTAAATCCCATGAAAACATAAAAGCTCCAGGGATAAGCCAAGCACAGGGCCAAGGTCTTTGGAAGCTTTGAACCGACGTATTAAGTATTTCTAGTCACTTAGACCTCAAAGAAACGGTACATTGGAAGGAGAACTTTTGATGAGGGAACGTTGTGGAGAATGGCGCATCTCACTGGAATCTCCTGAGTCAATGTAAGGCACCCCGGGCACTAAATTGGCATCGTGATGCAGGAAGGAAGGTTGGGGGGTGGGAGTCAACCTCTGCCAGCCGGGCCAGCCTGAGCATTGAGTCTCAACCCATTAACCTAGAATTTACAAGACTGGAGAGGCACAAGACGCTGTGCTGGAGAAAATGAATGGAAAGGAAAGAGTACTCGAGGGCCACCCACTGTGTGCTGGGCACACTGTCAGCTCCTTGCCACGGTGGCTCAGCAAACCCTCTGCAAAGCCCTGGGAAGAAGGGGTGATCGTCCTTATTGCAAGCTGAAAAAACCGTGGCTCTGAGAGGGTAAGGTTTTTGCCTAAAATCACACCAATGATGGTGGAGGAGCCAGAATGCAGCCTCAAAGGCCCCACTGGGCCCCATCGCACACAGGCCCACGCCTCTGGGCACTGAGCTGGTCCAGTGATGGGTCAGAGATGGTTTGAGGGTGGGGTGGGGCAGAATCTCATATGAGCTCAATGTGTCCTTCCACCCGCATGCGGGTGGCCTGCTGAGTGACCGGAGAATAAATGTTTTCCATCGCCTGTGTCTTGGGAAGCCTGTCGGCTGAGGAGGTGGGACAGGTGACAAGGTTCTCTTATTCTTTGTGTTTGAGGGTCAAGTCTATTTGAGTTTGTAATGGAATTGTTCTTCTCCATTGAAATGCTAATGAGAACGCTGGAGCTAACTGACAGAAGGGGACTCCCAGGCAGCTACTCCAGAGGAAATTGTTGACTGCACGGAGATTCTTCTGTCTCCAAATGAAGGCAGGGGCAGACGCTCTCAGTTCCTGCTGGGCATCTATGTATCAAGCAGGCTGCATACAGTTTGCCTCCCTGAACCTTTGGAACAAAGCTACAAGGTCGGTATGGCTCATATTCCCATCTTACAGAGGAAGAAACTGAGGCTCAGAGAGGTAAAACCTAAAACCACTAGCTCATGTTCAACACAGCAAGAAAGCAGTGATGCTGGGACTCGAACTCACATTGCAGCCATTGCCCTGCAGAGGAGGAATGGGAGGCAGCAGTGGTGGGGCTAAGGGTGGGTTTGGAATAAATCACTAATATTTATATTATTGGGTGTCTTACGGTGTACCGGTTCCTTTGCCAATTGCTTTATGCATTGTCTTACCTCATCTTGCCATCAACTCTTTGAGAGGCAGATACTGATTACCATACTCATTTTGCAAATGAGAAGAGTACAGTTCAGAGAGGTTAAGTAACTTGCCCAAGGTCACACAGCCAGGATCAGTGCTGCTGGGGTTTGAACTTGGGTTGCCTGGGGCTAGAGTGCCACAAGGCATTCTGGATGGATTTATGTCTTCACTTAGATGTCTATGAAACCAGTTTCTTGCCTGGATGGGAGCCAAAGCCTTTCTTTGATGAGCAGAGACCCACAGAGATCTATTAAAAAAGGGAAAGAGAGAAAACCCGGAGTGGAAGCAGGCCCTGGTCTGGAACTCCACACCATCCACCTATGAGGTCTTCACCCATCTCTGTAAGCTTTGGGAGAGCAGGACATGGATCACTCAAGTGCCTGCGCACAGCAGGTGTTCAATGACTGTGGAGGGTGGCTTTTATGGCAAAAGGGGCACTATTCCAGCCTAGATCCCAGGGGAGAGAGATCAGTTCCAGAAAGAGCTTCTGACTAGGAGTAGAGACCTGGGTTCCAGTCCTGCTATGGTTCCAGTCCTGCTCCTCTGTGTGTCCTGTCCCTGACTCTTGTTTTAGTGACAAGACATATTGCCTTCAAGACACATTTGGGGACTGATCATGCATTTTCATCAACATTTTTGTCTTGACTCCTCCGATCCCCTGGCAGGTGCCTTTGGGAAACCTCTGCTCCTTGCTGCACCCTTCCTGCCCACTGGTTTTATTCTCCAGGTCCTTAATGCACAGTCCTATGACTGATGCATTGTTGGCGCTGGACCAAGGATGATCGGGCGATGCAGGAAGTCAGTGTGTGTCAAAGCAGATACCACGAGACCATGGCAGAGACTTCTCCTTGGTGCCTTTGGGTCATGTGCATTGTCAAAGTTGTGGGAGGAGGCTAGAGATGATGTCATATTGGGAGCCATAAGCTCCTGGTGAATGTGGAGCCTGGACAGAGTCATTTCCCTCTTATCTTATCATTGGGAGGTTCATTGCTTCTGTCTCATTCTTGAAGGAGTCCCTGCCCTACCACAAAATAAGAACCCACCCTATTTGTCCCCACCAGGCCCTTCTTTGGTGCTCCCTAACTAGTCTTTGACAGTCCTGAACACACCTGTCACCTTGTGGGTGGTCAAGGGTTTAATCAGATACACGAATGCCTGCTAATATTTAGCTAGAGCCATCTCTCCAGGGCTCAGAAAAAAGTTTGTTACAGATCATGTGGCTCCAGAAGGGAGGTCAGGGAAAGAGGATAATTCTGAGGAGAAAAGGCTTTTCCCTGTGTCTTTTGATTCATGGCTCCTGGAAGAGGGTTTTTTTTGTTTTTCTGTTTTGTAGAGATGGACCCTCGCTCTGTTACCCAGGCTGGAGTGCAGTGGCATAATCATAGCTCACTGCTGCCTCACACTCCTGGGCTCAAGTAATCCCCAGCCTCAGCCTCCTGAGTAGCTGGGATTATATGGTGCATTCCACAACCTCCAGGTAATTTTTTAAATTTTTAGTAGAGACAAGGTCTCGCTATGTTGCCCAAGCTGATCTTGAACTCCTGGGTTCAAGTCATCCTCCTTCCTCGGCCTTCCAAAGTGCTGAGATTGCAGGCATGAGTCACCATGCCTGGCCTAAAATAGAGTTCTTATCAAACATTGTCTCCATAAGAACCACCCCAAAATGCTAAAAATGTAGATCCCTGTGTTCTGTCAGCAGATACTGGTCCTGCAAGTCTGAGGCAGGACCAGGGAATCTGCATTTTAAAATAGCTTCAGTGATTCTGCTTCAGGGGTCTGTGGGCCTCACTTTGAGAACAGCGTGGGCGTCAGCCTGCCAGTAGGGAAGAGCAGCCCAGGACACCTGGACCCTGCCATACATGCACAATTTTTCCTTAAGCCTCAGTTTCCCCACCTGTATAACATGGGGAGTGGCCCAGCTGCTCCCTAAGGCTCCATGTGGTTTGGGGGTTTAGCACTCAGGCCTGAGTTAGGGAGCCCCACAGTGAAATCTGGGCTCTGTCAATGAAATCAACAAACCTTTAGATAGGCCGATTAAAAAAAAAAAAAAGAACAAAATTCAAACTCAGATCACTAAAACCAGGAGTGAGTGAATGAGAGAATATGACTACCAACTTTACATATACGAGGCATTATAAGATAAAAAGTATATGATCAACTGCATGCCACCAAATAAGCTAACCTAGATCAAATGGACAAAATCCTAGAAAGATATAAGCTACTGAAACTGCCTCAAGAAGAAATAGAAAATCTGAATAGACCTCTAACAAGTGAAGAGATTGAATTAGAAGTCAAAAAGCTTCCCAGAAAGAAAAGCCTAAGACCAGATGGCCTTCACTGGTGAATTCTACCAAATGTCTAAAGAATAATGAACACCAAACCTTCCAAGCTTTTCCGAAAACCAGAAGAGGAGAGAATACTTCCCAATTCATGCTATGAGGCCTTTATTACCCTAATAACAAAATCAGACGGAAACGTCACACGGAGAGAAAACCATAGACCAATATCCCTCGTAAAGATAGATGCAAATTTTTTTCAACAAAATACTAACGAAGTTAATCCAGCAATATATGAAAAGGATTATACACTGTGACCAAGTGAAATTTATCTGAGGAATGCAAGGTTGGTTTGACATATGAAATTCAATCAATATAATACACCATATTGATAGAATAAAGGTCAAATCTAGGATTTGCCACTTACTAGCTGTGTATCTTGGGCACATAGCTTGGTACCTTTGAAGAAGTTTCTCCATCTATAAAGGAGGGATAGTGCTACTGATCTCTTGACGTTGCCAGGAGGATGAAATTAGATAGTTCACACAGCAAGTGTTCAATAAATGGTCATCTAACCCTAAGTGCATCATTTTAAGAAGAGAATCCACTGGGATGGGGACTGGTTTAAACCCAGGTGTTCATTCTCTGGTCACTTTTCAGATGAGGGTAGTAGGACAGGTGGGCTGATGTGGTCTGCTCACCTGGTCCATAAGCATCATTAATATGCTCATTCCTGACTCCAAACCTTTGTCCCCACAGTTGCCCCACCTGGACCAACCAACTCAACCTATTAGGCCAATGCAAGTCCTCCCAGCTACACTCCACCTGCACGTGGCCTTTCCTTACGCGTGCACTGCTTGCTGTCTCTTCTCTAAACACCTGGGTGTGTTTGGATTTAACATACACTTAATTCAACATCTGACTGCTCCTCTACCTCTTTCTAGTCTATGACCTTCAGGCGAAAGCACTTTGCTTCTCTGAGCCTTGGTTTCCTGATCTGTAAAAGGAGACCGCCATGGTGCAAAGAACAAATGAGAGGCCGTAAGTGATGGGCCAGGATGGGGAGCTGGACCATCTGCCTCCAAAGCCCTGAGCTGTACTGTAGCCAGCAACCAGAGCCCGGCCCGTGCTCACTTGGCTGGGTGGAAGACGGCACTCATCTCCTCTGCCAGGTGTCTCCGGAGGATGTGTTTCCCACTGGGGATGCCCAGGGCAGTGGCCATGGCCTCAGCGTTGAATGTCGGCTCCAGCACCAGCACAGCCCCATGGACGCCGCTGTTGGTCAGGTTGTCTGCGTACTCCTGGGGGCAAAGGCAGGGGGCTTGTTAGCCTGCAGTGGCCATGCTGCTGACCTGAGGGGGCTGCAGTTCCAAGTGGGGCTCTGTCCCCAACAGCAAGGGCTTGACCCCCTGGGGACCAGTTAATTTGCTGGTGAAGATGAACCCCTCCCGTTTTTTAGAGCCACAAGGGCAGAGACCTCCTGTTACTGAGATGGCTCCTGATCCTAGCAGGAAGTCATCAATATTTGTTAAATGAATCTCAACCCCACAGTTGCTTAGGAGAGTGGGGCTGGCACAGCCTCCCTACCCCGTGTGAGAAAAACATCATGACATGGGGCTTCTATTTGGAAGGTAAGCAGTTCCCTCCTCCTGAGTGACAGGAGGCAGGTAATTCTTGCTGGGCCTGGGTTAAGATGCTCCAGCCCACACAAAGGGGATATTAATTTGTGTGGGATTTGCCCATTGATTTGCATGAAATCTGCATATTGATTTGTGTGCAGATTTTCATATAGATTTGCATATAGATTTGCATGGGATTTGCATGTATTTGAGAGCCATCTTGACCTCCACCATCACCCTCACCTTCAGGTCGATGTCTCGAACCCACTTGAGCACCCGCTGGTTGGTCCACACCACGGGGTCAATGTTCTGCGTCTCGCAGCGGGCCCGGCGCTCCTGGAGGGCCTTGTGGGGAGACAGTAGGTCACTTGGAGGGACAAGGGTTCATGCAGAGGCCATGTGTGGAATTGGGGCTCCCCGCACCTGTTTTTTCCCCCAAGACAGAGTCTTGCTCTGTCACCCAGGCTGGAGTGCAGTGGTGCGATCTCTGCTCACTGCAACCTCCGCCTCCCAGGTTCAAGCAATTCTCCTGCCTTAGCCTCCCAAGTAGCTGAGATTACAGGCACTAACCACCACGCCGGGCTACTTTCTTTTTGTGTTTTTAGTAGAGATGGGGTTTCACCAAGTTGGCCAGGCTGATCTCGAACTCCTGACCTTGTTTGTGATCCACCCACCCTGGCTTCCCAAAGTGCTGGGATTACTGGTGTGAGCCACCAGGCCCGGCCCCTGCACTTCTTTTTACATGTAACTGCTATGATCTCCCACATATGCCTCCTTGGCAGACTGGGGACCGAGGCCAGGGTCTGTGTCCTTGTCACTCCCTGTCCTCAGTGTGGCATGGGGAAGGCACTGCTGCTGTCCTCACTCCAAAAACAGGAAACTCTGACTTTGCCCAGAGCTACACAGTGGCACATCTTGGAGTCTGAATGAAAATCCATGTTTGGCTGATTCCAAGTCGTCTCTAACCACCTCGCTGCCATATTGCAGGCTTCCCTGGGTCCCACAGGGACTGACCCCAGTGCACACAGTAGGTACACAGCAAATGCTTTTCAGTTGGTGTTTGAGAAGGGGGACAAAGGGCTGGAGGGTCCTCTCTTCTGTCCCTCTTCTGCCCCTGTATTGCTGGGCTCTGACATCACTCTAAGAAAAGTCAGCTACCTGGACTACCAGCCCCACAGTACCCAGCATCTCAGGCCCCTGACGACCTCTGCAGCAACCCGCGCCACTTCCCACCTGAAAGCCAGCACCCCACCCAACGGGACTCTCAGCAAGTCTGCTGCTACAGATCAGTCCTCCAGGCCTTCATCACGCTGTTCCCTCTGCTGAGTTGCTTTTCCCCTCATGTCTTCTACTGATCCCTGGGGTTCCTCCTTTGGGTCTCGATTTAGTTGTTGCTATCTCTGGGGAGCCGTCCCTGAGCCTGCTGGAGGCTTCTTCTCTGGGTTTTCTTTTTTCTTTCCTCTTTTTTTTTTAAACAGTAAACACTTAAAATTTTTTTAATTTTAATTTTGTGAGTATACATAGTATGTGTATCTTTCCTGGATATTCATAAAACCCTGGGCTTCCCTCATTGGGATAATCTCCCACAATACTGGCACCACCAGCTTCCTTGTGGTTCTCTCTGGTAAGCTGTTAGCTCTCCAAGGATGAGGGCTCCCATTTCCCCTGCACTGAGCACAGTGCCTGGCCCGTGCCCAATAGGGGGTTGTTGGAAAGAAGGAGGAAGAGAAGATGGCTGGCTGGATGGATGGATGATGGATGGATAGGTAGATGGATGGACAGATGATCAATAGACCCTGGATGGCTGGATGATGGGTGGACGGGTGGACAGATGGACAGATGGGTGGTGGGTGGACAGATGAACAGACAGTAGATGCCAAGGGGGGAGGGGTGGGCAGTGGAAGGCACCCCCTGCCCCGCACCCCGGTCCTCACCTCCCTGCTGAAGTTCACTTGGTACAGCAGCTCGATCCCCAGCAGGATGCTGACCTGATGGAACTTCTTGGACACGTTCAGGTGCTTCTCCAGGTCTCGCTTCATCAGGGAATTCAGCATCCGGCCATCAACCAGGTGGTTCTGGAAGGCCTGGGAGTACTGGGACAGGCCGATGTCATTCAGCCAGGCCTTGGCCACCCAGTGATGGTCCAGCTCGGCAGCTTTGGACAGGCTGAGGAGGAGACACAGCCAGAGAGTGGATGGGTGGGAAAAGGGAGCAGAAGCAGAGGGACTGGCAGAGATGGGTGGAGATGCAGAGAGAGGAAAAGCAATGGGGTGGGGGGAGTACCAAGAGATCCACAGAGACAGACATGGACAGGCATGGAGCCGAGAGATCAAGAGGGAAAAAGGATAAAAAAAGAGACAGAAAGAGCAGAGATGGGGAGAGAGGTGGATGGAGGAGGAAGACAGAGAGAGAGAAAGAGACACAGAAAGAGAGAACAAAGAGAGAAAGAGACACAGAAAGAGAGAACAAAGAGAGAAAGAGACACAGAAAGAGAGAACAAAGAGAGAAAGAGACACAGAAAGAGAGAACAAAGAGAGAAAGAGACAGAGAAGGAGAGAGAGAGACATTGAGAGAAAGGAGCAGAGGGAGATAGAGAAGAACCAAGAAGAAGAGGTAGAAAGAGAGACAGAGAGACCGAGACTCAAGAACAGAAAGGGATCAACAGAAACAAACCGAAGGGAACAGGAAGAGCGAATCCCACACACAGATGCAGCGAGGGTGAGCAGGCGCAGGGGCGGGGAGCAGAAGGGCCATGTGTGGCGGGAGGCAGCACCTCTGGGGACCCCGCCCCTCCACCTAAGCCCCCCTCGTTTTCCTGGGGGCCTCCACAGCATCCCCAAGACCCACAAAGCCTGGGCTTGGCCCACCTGATCGGTGCATCCCTCCCCAGTGCTCTGCGGTCTGTTTTCCTGTTTCGGGGATGTTGGGTGTCCACTCAGGTGGGCCAGGCAGGTCCTAATCATGCCTGAAGAAGGCAGAGCTGCCGTCCTCGCTCTACAGATGGGATGTGCCGACTTTGCCTAGAGCCACATAGTGGCCTATCTTGGAGTCAGAATTAAAGTCCACGTTTGACTGATTACAAACCCTCTCTCTTACCACCGCACTGCCAGGTCTCAGATTTCCTTGTGCCTCACATAGAAATGACCCCTGTACCAGACGGGCGTGGTGGCTCATGCCTGTAATGCCAGCACTTTGGGAGGCCAACGCGGGCGGATCACAAGGTCAGGAGATCGAGACCATCCTGGCTAACACGGTGAAACCCTGTCTCTACTAAAAAGAAATACAAAAAAATTAGCCGGGCCTGGTGGCAGGCACCTGTAGTCCCAGCTACTCAGGAGGCTGAGGCAGGAGAATGGCATGAACCTGGGAGGTGGAGGTGCAGTGAGCTGAGATTCCGCCACTGCACTGCAGCCTGGGTGACAGAGCGAGACTCTTTCTCAAAAAAAAAAAAAAAAGAAAGAAAGAAAGAAGGAAAAAGAAAAAAGAAATGACCCCTGTACCACGTATACAGCAGGTGCACAAGTGCTTGAATTTTCAAGCGGGTGAAAGTGTGGCTATGCCTGGCTGTCATTCTGCTGCTCGCCACACAGTGGCAGCCTTGCAGAAGGAACGAGGGTCAGCACATCCCACCTGCAAGGGACTTTGCAAAATGCCCCAGGTCTTACAGGTGGGAGAGCGTTGGTCTAAGTGCGAGGTGCAGGGGGCCACAAAGGGACAGTGGTGTATGTGAAAGGGACAGTGGTGTATGTGAAAGGGACAGTGGTGGGCTTGCAAAGCCACTCCATCCTGCTCCTGGGGCAGCAGCCAGAGACAGCTGGTCAGGCCACCCTCCTGCTGAGGGTCTTGGGTGGGTCCTCTCTGTCCTTCCTGCCTTCATGCCTGGACATGCATTGAGCCTGCTGTGATCACCCTGCTGGGGTACATGCTCCCATACAGTGGGCTCCTCTTCCCTCCTAACCCCCTCCCCTCTTTCTCCAGGCACTCCTGTCTCCGTATTACTCATCTCCAGGGCTCTGGAAGGCACCCTTGAGGGAGGACTCCCAAATTCTCCACTGTCTTCTGAGCATCTAAGCTCTGGGCTCTTTTCTGAGCTCCTCTTTCCTCTCTTAGCCTCTAGCTGCCCTCTTAACGCCGCCTGGCTGTCACAGACATGTCATACTTAATGGCTCAGTTGTTCCCCTTCACTGTCAGTGTCACCGTCACCCAGGGGCCCTTCTCTGTCACCCAGCTCCCAAGCTGATAGCCCGTCCTTGTCTATCGGTCACTCTGGTCAGTGCATCCTCCGTCCCCTTCTCTCCTTGTCCAGCTGTAGGCTGCAGCCATCTCTGGTGTGGGTTTCTGCCACTGCCCCCGGCCGCCCCCCATTTCCCGCCTTAGCTTTCCTTCTATTCCACACCCCGCCAGGACCGCCAGGGGATCCTTTAAAAATATCAGCCTGATCCTGCAGTGCCCTGCTTAACACTCAGTGGCTTCTCTTTGCAGGAATAAAATCGCAAGTCCTTTGAGTGGCCCACAAGGGTCACCCGCAAACAGCCCTGGCTGACTTCCCCTCCCCCAATGCACATGGGGCTTGGGGTCCTGGGGGCCATTTCCTGGAGGCACTGAGCTCTTCATCCTGCATTCCCCTCCCTGGTCCAGCTCCTTCCAGCCCTGCCCAGGGCTCACCCCTCCTCATCCCTTGGGCGTCTAATCTCCCTTTTCTCTGAGTTTGCTGTCTTAAGTTGCCCCCAAGTCTGCTCACTGTCCCTAGTGCTTTCCTTCAAAACTCTAATCACACATTGAATCTTAGCAAGTAACTGGTTTGGCCACTAGTTGATTTTCTCTCTTCCCCACCTTAGCAGATAAGCTCTGTCAGGACAGAAACTGTGTTCACTGCCCAACAGCACAGTGCCACGCACACACTAGACACTGAATGAATGCTTGCTGGAAGAATGGCTAAGCGGAGGACGGGCTTGCAGCTTGGTTTCACTCTCCTTCCCTCTGCCCATCAGCCTCCCAGAACCACTTGGGTCTGCCGGGCTCACCTGTCTCCAGGCCTGTTCTCTACCTCACCCTCTTTCCCCGGTGAACTCCTATGGACTCTGCAGAGACGTCTGGGCTTCTGGAAGCCTTCCAAGACGTCATGCTGGGTCAGGAGCCCTTCTCTGTGCTGAAAGCCCTTGGGAGTCCCCATCCCTGGACCAGTCACACTGTAGTTCATGGTTACGCATCTGGCCAGCTGCCTCACTGGATGGTCAGCTCCTGGTGGGCAGGACTCGGGGGTAGCTTATCTGTGAATGTCCAGGGTCCCTTCAGGCTCAGAGTTCACACTCACCAGTGTTTGTCTCATCGTTGAATGTGTGGATGACAGAGCAGGGCTGGGGGAGCAGGTCATCTGCCCCAGTCCACCTGGAGGCTGCCCAGCTGGTGCTCCTGAACTGCAACCTTCTGGTCCAAGACTACCTCCCTTCTAGGATGAAAAGGTCCTGGGGCAGTCCCCCTCCCAGTCCCTCAAGGGCTGGCCTCAGCCTTGTACAGAAGGATCCTTCTCTCGGGCAGGAGTTGGAGCCCACAGCCCTCTGAGTCAGAGGCCACTGAGCCAGGTTTGTCACTGATGGAGACTAGAATGACCTCCTCTCCTTTCTGAGGCAAGAGTTTGGTCAGCAAATCAATGGTGCAACAAGAGTTGCGGTGGAGAGCTGGGGAGGGGGCACCCCACCTAACCTACTCAAGAGAGGCCCATCCATAATCAGTGATCTCCATCTGCGTGCCCACAGTTAATGTGCTCCTGCCCTTCAGAAATGTTCTCTTTTCATTAACGGTGTCCCCATGGGGCCTCAGCTTGGTGAGACGTTCCCAGCTGTTGGTTTGAGCTATTTATTGTAAGAGCCCAAGTTGAATAAAACAGCATGATTTTAAAAGGAATTCAGACATTTTATAAAATTTGTCACTGCCCCGTCCCTGGACTGGAGCCAGATTAGACTCTGAAATCTGAGAACAGGCACAAAATTTAGATATTGTCTGGGTCACGGCACAGCACGGAAAACAGGAGGCTGTTCTGGTTCTACTACTTTTTGGCTCTGGGACCTTAAACCTCTGGGTCTCCGTTTTCTCCTCTGTAAAGTGGGGAGAATCGTGCTTGCCTCATGGAGTTGTAGGGACTAAAAGAGAGGAGAATGTGAAGCTCTTAACACAGGGTCTGGGACACACCTAGTGTTCCACAAACAGTAGTAATAGAAACTGTCACTGTTCTTGTTTTTAACACAAAGGCAGCACGGGATACTGGAAAGGCAACTGACTTTGAAGTCAGGTTTTTTGTAGTGTGACTTTATGCTCATGATTTCTCTACATCTAATTTTCGCCAACTTTATTTTTGAGACGGAGTTTCACTCTTGTCACCCAGGCTGGAGTGCAATGACGCAGTCCCGGCTTACTGCAACCTCTGCCTCCTGGGTTCAAGCAACTCTCCTGCCTCAGCCTCCTGAGTAGCTGGGAATACAGATGCCCACCACCACGCCTGCTAATTTTTGTATTTTTAGTAGAAATGGGGTTTCACCATGTTGGTTAGGCTGGTCTTGAGCTCCTGATGTCAGGTGATCCACCTGCTTCAGCCTCCCAAAGTGTTGGGATTACAGGCGTGAGCCATCGTACCCGGACTTCTGTGTCTTTAAAATAGGAGTAAGCATGTCTATCCTGCATTGATGTTGTGAGGGTAAATAAAATGGTATCCATAAGGGGATGATGGGTTGGCAAGGGGTTGGTGGGTTTTGTCACTGATATTTTGTAGATAAGGTGACCAGTCCCAGAGAGGAAACATCATGCCCATGGTCACACAAGATGTCATGGCTGAAAATGGTCTCAAAGATGAACTCATTTAGAGTTCTTACCCCCAAGTCCATGGACCCCTGAAAGTGGGTGGGCCAGAGTCCCACCCACCAACCCAATGCAGTGAAAAGTTGTGAAGTTTTGTGTATTTCTTCTAGAGAAAGTGTCAAAAGCTCTTGTTAGATTCTTAAAGTGGCCATGATCCTCAAAAGTTTAAAAACCACTGTCCTAATTTAACTCTGTTCACTTCTCAGGTGGGAAAACAGTCCCAGAGAAGGCAAGGTCATGTGGCAAACTGGAGACAGGCCAGATTCCCACTGCGAATAGAAAACTTGAAATAAGACCTCTGCCTCCTCCAGGAAGCCCTAGGGGTGTCTAAGGGCTGGACTCCACGATCTCTGGGACCACAGACTCCTGGTTCCTGGAGGTTAACAGGGTGCCACTGTTAGGGATTAAATGTTTCCCTCCGCCCTCCCCCTCCCCAATTCATACGCTGAAATCCTAACCTTCAATGTAATGGTATTTGGGTCTGGGGCCCTTGGGAGGTGATTAGATGAGGTCATAGGGGTACTCTTCTTGATGGGATTATTGTCCTTACAGGAAGAGATCAGAGACATCACTCTCTCCCCATCCCTCTTCCTTCTTCCCCATGTGAGGACACAGCAAGAAGGTCGCCTTCTGCAAGCCAGGAAGAGAGCCCTCCCCAGGTCCCAACCACGCTGGCATCCCGATCTTGGACTTCCAGCATCCAGAACTGTGAGACGTAAGTTGTTGTCTAAGCAACCCAGGTGGTGGCATTTTGTTATGGCAGCCCAAGCAGACTAAGACAGCCCTATTTAGGGGGAACCCAGGCAGTAGCCCGGACTCCTCCTCAAGTTTTCGAGAGGTGAAGCAGTCATCCCCACCCTGTTCAATGAACACAGGTAGTGTTTATGAACCCTGCTGGTTGTGGGGCAAGGGGGCAGGAGGGATTTCCAACTTGGGTGACCAAAGATGATGAGGGGATTCGGGGATGGCTTTAGGGAATTCGGCATGGAACTGGTTAGGAGGTGGGCGCTGAGTGTAAGGTGCTTTTGGGACCCTCAGGAGGGAGAGCCCAGCAGGGATTGCCCTCATGGCCCCCTCCTCATCCCTCAGCCCAGCCCTGTCTCAGACGAGCCAGCGTCCTGATGGTGCCAATGAGGCCTGGCACCGTCTTGCTCTGAGTTGCTCCCTAACTTTCTGATCCAGTCTCACCTCAGTACTTTCTGCCACCCTAGAGTCATGCCAAGGGCCCCTCTCCTGCACACATATGGATTTGGTTTTCCTGTTTCCAAACCAGCCGATTTTCCACTCCAAACCCTGCTTCTAAAAAAAATCCCCTGAGCTGCTTCTGCAAATTATAGCACACACCACCAGGTTTGATTAATTAACTACACAAAAATGATGGAGAAACCAGTGAAGGACATAATTATGCAAAACAAAAGTGTCAGGTTTACAAAGCAAGTTCCTCCCCTCTCCACATTCTCAGAACGGGGTGGGGCGGGGTGGGGGTGGGGGTTCCTTCCCTTTACCCTGTAGCTGCCCCTGCTCTACAAATTTTGCTCACAGAAAGTTGGGAGAGAGGCAGGCAGGCGGGACGCAGAGCAGGAGTGGTATGAGAGGTGGGGGCGGGTGGCCTGCAGGGGTACCCCTGATGGGAAGGCCCTGCGGCCACTCCCCGGTATGCTTGCTAAGAGAAGCGCCCCCCGCCCGGCCCGCTCCTCTATGGGAGAGGTTTCACTAAGCCCGTTCATGTCTACTTGATCTCTGTCTGCCTCGGCTCTGCCTTGCACTGTCTTTCCTCACCCTGGAATGGTAAGAGCCAGGAGCAGACACCATTGCGGCCCGGTGTGCAGAGCCACTTGGGCTGGTCCCAGGAGGCAGAGGAGTGCTGGGGGGGCTTATGAGGCTCCCGCATTGGTTGCGAGTATACTAGGACCTTTGGGGCCTCTCATCTTACCCATGTGTCTGTCTCTCTATGGAGGGGGCTGGCCCAGAGCAGAGCTGGGGTGTGCCCAAGCCCCCTCATCAAGGGCATCCCCGGACCAACTTAGTCACACCCTGATGTCCCCCACCACCGGCCCAGCCCATAGTGCCCCGCTCACCCAACCTGTGTGACCAAAGGCCTCAGGATGACTTTTCTCTCTCCTCCCTTGGGGCCCCTCGTGGTGGGCTCACCTGCGGCCTGCCTCGGCGTCACGGTAGTCCTCGATGGCCAGGCGCAGCTTGCGCCGGTGCAGAGAGCTGCATACACCCAGGCCCAGCTGCAGATCCTCGTCACTCAGGCTCAGCAGCACCTGCCCCCCGGGGAGGGAGTGTCATATGGGGGCTGGGACAGCTGCCAGCAGGGTTCCTGCCCTAGAGGGGGTCTGTTGGCATGGGGTTCCTTTGCCATCTGCTGCCCACCTTTCATACAGTGGGGCCAGCGCACATGGAAACCTCTACAACTCTGAGGTGGGGTGGAATCCCTGTTCAGGCAGAAACAGCCCTTTCCCTTTGGCAGGTAAAGGAAGCTTGGGTCCGTTTTCAGGATGAGGCAGCTGAGGCTCAGAAAGGCTCTCTGCCTTGCCAGGGAGGCACAGTGATTGAGAAGGTACATCGGAGACTGATTGCATTGGCTAGCTCCTAGATTGCACCTTCCTCTGACTCCAGGGTAGGAGTGGGGGGCAGGCCAACTTCTGGGTGCACAAAGTTCACAGAGGGCGTGGGGGGCATCTCATAGGGGGCCCGGAGTTGCCTACCTTCCCACTCTTCACGTTCTCCGCACAGGCCTTGACGTACATAGGCATGGCCATCACCACCTCCAGCCAGGCCTGGACGGTGCCCGCCTTCCAGTGCGACATAGGGGTGGTCCTCACCAGCTCCACCTGCTGCAGCCGGTCCATCTGCTCCTCGCCTTCCGACAGGCTGAGGCTTTGCCGCGTGGGGCTGCACTGGCTGTCCGAGTCTGCAACACACAAGTGCAGGCCGTGTTGGGGGACGAGGTTGCCGGGGTCAGGAGCTGGGCAGGCCGCACCCCTGGGAGGCAGAGGATGGTGGGGACATCCTCCCGCCATGCATTTCTTCTCTTCAAAATCAAAGTAGCTTTTGGTGTTTTTGTTTTTCTGCCCTTGTCCCCATTACAAAAGTAATCTATGAAAAGAAAAGCAGAAAAACTTATCCCAGAAAAAAAATAAAACAGAAAATGACAATCACCCCATGTGACTGTGAAAGGAAAATAGATCTTGGGACCCCAAACTCATCAAGCCAAAGGGAAAAGTCAAGCTGGGAACTGGGTCACACAAACCTGCCTCCCCGTTTTGGTTCCTAAATAAGATGGCTACAAGATGAACAGCTGCACACCTCCCTCAGATTTTGCCCACAAGGAAATTCCTAGTGAGCTTCGAGATATTTACCCTAAAGCATTTCTGTTAAAATTCACCATGGCAATATAAATGGATAGCTTATCTTTACACAGTATTCACCCCTCTGCTCACTTGGCACAAATGCATATCTGATTATTCCCCTGTCCCATTTATCTTTATCTTATGTAAAAACGCCAATTCCCTGCATTTTCCGCATCCGTCTGTTACCTTATGTAAAAATGCAGATTCACTGGGCCAGACAAAGGCATGAATGATTATTTCCCCCACCCCACTCTTACATGAAACTGTGTACTTCTCAATATCCTTTCCCCTTTAAATTTGGAGCCCACAAAATCATCTTCGGAGAAAGGCATAGACCTGTCTCCGGGCGCGCGTCCTTAACTTCGACAAATACACCTCCTAAAATGACTGACACCTGTCTCATCCTTTTTCTCGATCGACACCACCTAGAGATAGCAGCTGTTAAATACTCTTTGGGATACAGAAAAGCCATACTTACAAACACACACAGACCCGCTTGCTTCCGGGGTGCGTGCATTTGAGGTGTGTGCATTTGTGATATGCCTGTTCACTTTCGCTGTGGAAGAGATCGTTCCATCTCCATAGAGACCTGCAGTACCTTTGGATGGTGCAGGATTCATCAGAAGGAGGCTCCATAATTTATGTCACCTGCCTCCCACTGATGGACATGGAGGTTGTTTCCAATTTTTCACTATTGTAAACAACACAGCGGCCGTCGTCTTTGGGCAACTGGGTGATTTATTTTTGTAGGATAAATGAAACCCAGCTCCATTCCTTCATACACTGAAAGCTGTTTCTGGAATGGCCCTCACAGACCAAAAAAAAAAAAAAGTTCATCCACCAACATTTTCTAACCCCACTCTTCTATATATGGTTGGTTGCATCAATGCCTGGTAAATATGCAAAGTTCAGGTTATGGAGACTCAACTGAGAGGGGAAAAGAATCTCTCTAAAACAGGGTTCAATAAAAACCTAAACAAGCCAGGCGCGGTAGCTCACGCCTGTAATCCCAGCACTTAGGGAGGATGAGGTGGGCAGAAAGCTTGAGTTTGAGGAGTTTGAGATCAGCCTGGGCAACATGGTGAAACCCCATCTCTACCAAAAATACAAAAAAATTAGCTGGGTGTGGTGGCGTGTGCCTGGGGTCCCAGCTGCTCAGGAGGCTGAGGCAGGAGGATCTTTTCAGCCAGGGAGGCGGAGGTTACAGTGAGCCAAGATCATACCACTGCACTCCAGCCTGGGTGACAGACTGAGACCCCATCTCAAAACAAAACAACGAAACAAAACAAAACAAAACAACCACACACCCAAACAGACCAACTCAATACCTTGAGAAATGACAAGTATTTAAATATACCTTTGATTGACCGGGCACAGGGGCTCTCATGCCTGTAATCCCAGCACTTTGGGAGGTTGAGGCGGGTGGATCACCTGAGGTTGGGAGTCCGAGACCAACCTGACCAACATGGAGAAACCCCATCTCTACTAAAAATACAAAATTAGCCTGGGTGGTGGCACGTGCCTGTAATCCCAGCTATTTGGGAGGCTGAGGCAGGAGAATCGCTTGAACCTGGGAGGCGGAGGTTACGGTGAGCTGAGATCACGCCATTGCACTCTAGCCTGGGCAACAAGAGTGAAACCCTGTCTCAAAAAAAAAGAAATTACAAAAATGAACAAAAAAACCCTCTGATTAAAAATGACCCTGCTGAAATTGAATATTATAAATCATTATAAGGATGTAAAAAATGCTTATCCATCCAAATAGACAGGACACAAAATTAAAACGATAGGTAAACACATTGTTCATAGTTACTGCCTTTGTGTGCTGGGGAGAATATGGTTATTTTCTTCTTGTTGTATGTCTCTGTATTTTCAAAGTTCCCTAGTAAACATGTATAGTTTTATAATAAAAACTTTGGAAAAATTAAAAGCTAGGAAGCAATATGAATGGTTATTGATGAGAGTTTGTTTGAAGGAATGACGCTGCATTCATATGTTGGAATATGTGCAATGAATAAAAACTCCTGTCATGGGAGAATAATTTTGTGGGGAAAATGTCCACTACCTATTGCCAAATGAAAAAGGAAAACACAGCTGAGCACAGTGGCTCACGCCTGTAATCCCAGCACTTTGGGAGGCAGGTGGATTGCAAGGTCAGAAGATCGAGACCATCCTGGCTAACACGGTGAAACCCCATCTCTACTAAAACTACAAAAAAATTATCCGGGCATGGTGGCACACACCTGTAGTCCGAGCAACTTGGGAGGCTGAGGCAGGAGAATCGCTTGAACCTGAGAGGCAGAGGTTGCAGTGAGTCGAGATCGTGCCACTGCACTCCAGTCTGGGTGACAGAGCAAGACTCCATTGCAAACAACAACAACAACAACAACAACAAACACAACAGTCACAGTGTAACTCTGACTGTGGTTTAAAAATTATATGTAGATGTAAAGTGTATAATTATTATATATACATGTATGTGTATACAATACACTAGATGGATAAAATCTAGTATATAAAATATATAAAGTACTAGATGGATCAACATGAACAGTCTGTCTCCAGAAAGCAGTGATAGGTAATTGTGCGAGTGTGTGTGTGAATGTGCATGTGTGAGTGTGTGAGAGGATTTGTGACTGTGTGCATACTTTTCTGTCTCCTAAGTTTTCTGCATAGACTGTATTACGTTTGATGTGGAGAAAAAAGAGAGCCTAGAAATCTCACTTTTTCAAGTTACAAACTCCCTCCCCACACGCCTTCCCTCTCTCCATTTTAAACTCCCCGAGGGACTCTTTGAAAAGGGTTGCATCCCCTTGGGGACCACACACTCATCCATCATTCCCACATCCACCACAACCTATCTCCCAAACACCTTGTGCCTCAGTTTCCCCCTGTGTAAAGCTGACCCGGTACTGTTCTCTGCTGCCTGCCTCCTCTGTGGGCTGCTGTGAGGACTCAGCAAGGGGGAGTGTGACGGGGCTGTCCGTGCTGGGACAAGTACAGGTTGAGAGGTCACTGCCAACATTATCATGTTTCCCTTCTCAGTGGCCCCAAGCCCTTTGTTTTTCCCAAGGAAATGGCAGAGGTTGCAGAGAGCTCTGTGCGGGTTGCCCGTTTGAGTGACCTCCTGTTGCCATGGTGCCCAGGAATGGGGAAACAGCAGCAGCTGCCTCTGCAATTCTGCCAGGGCCCCAGGTTCCTGCCGGTAACAGAGCTGTCAGGCCAGAGGTGCAGGCCGGCACCCAGTGCTGGTGCCCGGCTCCCAAGGACCGGTGTGGCTTGCAGGGAAGTCTTTCAGATCAGGCACAGGGCTCCAAGTTCTATGGGGATTGGAACAGGCGCTGAAACAGTGCATCCTTCCTGGATGGGAGAGAGCTGAGAGCCCCTGGGAGGCCTCCAGCATGGCTGGCTTCACTCCATCTTATTCCACTTGCTGAGTCTCACCTCTGTTATGTGCTTCTGGGAAGATGAGAGGTGACGTGTGGCCAAATCTGGTTACCCAAAGTTCCAAGACACAGCCCATGTCGTCCACTTGGACCAGGCTTTGGAGTTCAACAGACCTCAGCTTCCGGCAGATTTCTTGAAGCCTCCGTTTCTCCATATATAAAATGAAAATGATGAGAATATCTGCCTCGTAGCTTGAAATGAATGTTATAAACTCTGAATGCGAAGCTATGGGAGTGTGAAAGTTGCAGACAACAGGATGAAATCACTTTTGTCAGAACCAGAAGAATTAGAGCTGGGAAAGCATGAAGGAGGGGAACTCATGCTTGCATGTCTGAGATAAGGACTGTCTCAAGGACTTTCTAAAATAGCCCCCAAGAAATTCCTTCTTTGGAACTGCAGCAATTCAGATAAGATGTTCTCCAAAGAACACTGCCCAGTAACGACATCTCCACCAATGAACTGACGCCAACTCCCGCTTTGAGCCTCCAGAGCCAATGAAGTCTGTTTCCAAGCAGCTTATGTGAACTTCTCTCTCTCTCTCTCTTTTTTTTTTTTTTTTTTTGCCAATAAAAGCTTCCCTTTGCTGTCCCCTCTCCAGATGCACCTATAGCTTTCCATGGCTATGCTTCCAGAGTCTAATCCATTTTGCTTACTCCCAAATACATTCATCATATAGGAGATATTTTTTCTGATGTCTCTTTTTTCCGGCTGACAGTAGGCACTTAGTCAAGGCTGGCTATTGTTGGCAATAAGGGGCCCCCCTCCTGGGGCCTGGACACTGTTTGGCCACACTTAGAATTCAGCTGCAGCCGCCTCCTTCCCACTACATTCCTGGCTACAGCTTCGGTGCCTTCAGAGGGAACAAGTCCTCCTGGTTGTCCAGTCTGGCAGGGCAGAAATTCACTGTCCCTGCTGGACTCCTACCTGGTCAAGGTGGGAGGGATGGGGCTCTCAGTGAGGTGAGGGTGGATCTGTCCGTTCTGTGCCCAGGTGGGTGGGCAGGGGGTGTCTGCAGCCCTTGGCTATGTCTCCCAAGAAAGGCAGCTAAAGGGGCCTGGGAAGGAGAGAAAGGAGATGGGAGCAGAAGTTGGCACCTGCTCCTGAGTCCCCCAGAAGAGGGGAAGATTCAAAGAACAGGGTTTGGGGAGAGAAAGGGTGCCCAGATGCAATAAAGATGCAAAGGTACATTGAAAGGAGGAGAGGGAGAGAGGGAGTTGAGGGTCAGAGAGGGGATGACAGATACGTGGACACAGAAAAGGCAAAAGTCTTGTGTGCAAGTGTGAGCGCGTGTGTGTCTTTGTGAATGTGTGTGGGTTATTTTCTGTAGTGAGCAGGCCTCAGGGCTGTGAGGGGAGCTGGCTTTACAGCTCGCATTATTTATGGAGTCCAGGCCCTAGGAATGCCAGAGGCCAAGCTGGGTTCATGTGCGCAAACCACATATTTTGGTTTCTGCAAGACAGCTATTCACCACCCCTCTTCACCCCCGCCTCCTTTCCCCCACCCCGAGGACTGAGCGCCAAGGAGACGGCGTGACAGAAGGGCTTAGGAGGAGTCTAGGGGGGCCTTGGGGTCATAAACCATTAATTAAAGGCAGTTTCCAAAATGCAGGCATTATGGGGCCAGATTTTATGTCCGGATTCCATCAATCCTGGCTTTTATTTCCCTCCTTCTCAGTCTTGAGAGCAGGAATAACTCATGTTGATGGCCAGGCTGCTCAGCAGAGGGGCTGCCAAGTCGGGGGTGCTGGCTGAGTCCCTGGTGGAGTCTGAGAAGCTACCACTAAAAGGCAGCCACTCTGGATCCTTCTAGAAACTAGAAAGACTGTGGACTTTGGAATGAGAGGCTCCGTATCCTTCCACCCACCCCAACACATATGCACGCACGCACACACCCACCCCGCAGAATGTTAGTACTACTGAGTGTGACCGCTGAGGTCTCCCCTAAATGAGACATTACAGAGGCAATTCTGTTGGCCCAGCATCAGGGTCAGCAGGCTCCTGCCCCTGGGCCAAATGCAGCCCTCCCTCCTCTTTTTCTAAATAAAGGTTTTATTGGATCACAGCCAGGCCCATTTGTTTATTTATAGTTTAAAGCTGCTTTCATGCTGCAATGACAGAGTTGAGACGTTGAGATAGGCCCACAAAGCCTAAAATCATTACTATCCGGCCCAGTGCAAAAAATCACATAGAGAAATCCCTGGCCTAGAGGTTCAGAGGTTGGCACGGGAATATGAGAGCCCTCGGTTTGCATCCCAGCTCTGTGGCTTACCAACCAAATGATCTTACGGAAGTGTTTCACATTTTCTCCACCTCGGTTTTCCCCTCTATAAAATGGGGATGATAAGAACGCTTCATCTCACAGGATGGTGTGAGGATGAAAGGAAATGATGTGTGCAGTGTTCAGCCTTGTGTCTGACATACAGTGGATACTCGGTGACTGAGTGGAGACCTCTGTCCCCTGCGGGCTCATGTCACTTACTGTCCAGACTGCTCTGTCCAGTATGGCAGCTACAAGCCACATGTGCTTACTGAACATGTAATGTGGCTAGCTCACATTGAGAAGTGCCTTAAGGGCTGGGTGTGGTGGCTCATGCCTGTAATCCCAGCAATTTGGGACACCAAGGTGGGTGGATCACCCGAGGTCAGGAGTTCAAGACCACCCTGGCCAACATGGTGAAACCCTGTCTCTACTAAAAATAGAAAACAATTAGCCGAGCGTGGTGGCACATGACTGTAGTTCCAGCTACTCAGGAGGCTGAGGCAGGAGAATTGCTTGAACCCAGGAGGTGGAGGTTGCAGTGAGCTGAGATTGCGCCACTGCACTTCAGCCTGGCCAAAAGAATAAGACTCTGTCAAAAAAAAAAAAAAAAAAAAAAGACGCCTTAAGTACAAAACACATACTAGAATTTGAAGACAGTACAAAAAAAAAAAAGAATGTAAACTATCTCATAATCATTTTAAAATTGATAACATATTGATCATATTTTGGGTATACCAGTTTAAATAAAATGTATTATTAAAAGTCATGTCACCTGTTTCTTTTTACTTTGAATGTGGCTAATAGAAGGTATAAAGTTACACATGTGGCTTGCATTAGTTTCGACTGGACAGAGCTGGTCCGGATGGAAGATTATTTTTTCTTTGGTTTGTTTGCTCATTCCATTACCCCCCTCCCTCTGTTGGTTTGGAAGTTAAGCTTTCTGTGTTTCTGATTTTAGTGTAGTAGTTGTAGTTCTCAAAGTGTGGTCCCTGGACTAGTAGCATCAGCAACATCTGGGAATTTAGTAGAAATGAAAATTCTAGAACTGTACCCCAGATCTCCTGGAACAGAAACTCTGGGGGTGGAGCCCAGTGGTCTGCTTCAAAACCCACCAGATAATTCTGAGGCATTCTCAAGTTCTAGAACCATGGCCTTAATGATTACCCTTGAAAAGTCACTATACCTATTTATCTTAATAAAACCTAGGGTTGTTCAATATCCTAATGCCATCCTAAATAGTAAGAATGATTTAAAATATATTAATTCTGATCACTCCTCCTGACTTCTATGCTACCACATCCAGGATTTTAATTCTATCCTCTTTTAAAAGCCCATAATTTAGACATTGTCATGATGACTATTTTATACTGATAACGTTTGCTTAAAACAATTCACTTACATGTTCACTAATTTCTTTGTTCATCGTGTCTTCTTGTACCTACTTTTCTTATTCCTGAAGAACATGATTTAAAAGATTTTTCAATTAAAAGTGTTTTGGTAGTTAGCTGTTACAACTTTTGTCTATCTGAAGAAAGTCTATTTTACCCTTGTACTTCAGAGGGTTTTCCTGGGTACACAGTTTTAGGTTGAGAGTTTGCCTTTTGTTTTAGCATTTTGAAGACACTGTTTCATAATTGTGGATCTTTATTTCTGCTAAAGAGAAGTCCACTGCAAGCCTAATTGCTCTTTTGTTAGCTACTTTTTTTTTTTTTTTTGAGGCGGAGTCTGGCTCTGTCGCCCGGACTGTAGTGCAGTGGCCGGATCTCAGCTCACTGTAAGCTCCGCCTCCCGGGTTTACGCCATTCTCCTGCCTCAGCCTCCCGAGTAGCTGGGACTACAGGCGCCCGCCACCTCGCCCGGCTAGTTTTTTTGTATTTTTTTTAGTAGAGACGGGGTTTCACCGTGTTAGCCAGGATGGTCTCGATCTCCTGACCTCGTGATCCACCCGTCTCGGCCTCCCAAAGTGCTGGGATTACAGGCTTGAGCCACCGCACCCGGCCTTGTTAGCTACTTTAAAATTTTCTCTTTGTCAGCCGGGCGTGGTAGCTCATGCGTGTAATCCCAGCACTTTGGGAGGCCAAGGCAGATGGATTACCTGATTTCAGGAGTTCGAGACCAGCCTGTCCAACATGCTGAAACCCCGTCTCTACAAAAAATACAAAAATTAGCCGGGCGTGGTTGGGGCAGGGTTGGGGGTGGCGCCTATAATCCTTGCTACTTGGGAGGCTGAGGCAAGAGAATTGCTTGAACCCAGGAGGCAGAGGTTGCCGTGAGCCGAGATTGCACCACTGCACTCCAGCCTGGGCAACAAGAGCAAAACTCTGTCTCAAAAAATATTTTTTTTCTCTTTGTCCTTGGTGTTCTGAAGTTTCATTACAATGTGGCTAGATATGGATATTTAAAATTTATTCTGAATGATATAATTGTGCTTCCTGGATCTCTGGACACCTATTTTTGAATATTCTGAACCGTTATCTCTTACAATATTACCTCTTTTCCATTCTCTTTGTTCTCTTCTTCTGGCATTCCAGTTAGACATAAGTTAGATTTTCTAATTCTATTTTTTCCTATCTTGTGACCTAGCACTGTCCAACAGAGCTTTCTGCGTTGATGAAAATCTGCTATAATCTTCACTGAACAAGAGGATAGCCATTAGCCACAAGTGGTTATGAGCTAATAAATGTGGCTAATGGGTGGTGCACGGTGGCTCATGCCTATAATCCCAGCACTTTGGGAGGCTGAGGCGGGAGGCTTGCTTGAGCCTAGGAGTTCGAGACCAGCCTGGACAATATGGCAAAAACACATCTCTACTAAAAATATAAAAAATTAGCTGGGCGTGGTGGCCGGTGCCTGTAATCCCAGCTACTTAGGAGGCTGAGGCAGGATAATCGCTTGTACCTGGGTGGTAGAGGTTGCAGTGAGCTGAGATCGTGCCACTGCACTCTAGCTTGGGTGACAGAGTGAAGCTCCATCTCAAAAAAAAAAAAAAAAAAAAAAGGCAGAGGTAAAATTTGGCTGGTGCAACTGAAGACCTGAGTTTTAGTTATATTTAATTTTTATTAATTCAAATATAAATCCAAGAACAACATGTGGGCTAGTGGCTACTGTATTCAATACAGTAATTTCTCCTTTAGTTTTCATCTCATCTCTGTGCATTACATTCTTGGTAATTTCCTTAGTTTTTTTTTTCCATTTTTAAAATTGTCTCTTCACCTATTTAGTCTGCTGTTTAACCCACCCTTTTATTTATTTTAATATGTTATCAGCTATATTTTTTTTCATTTCTAAAACGTTTTATTTGTTTTCTCTTTCAAGTTTTCCTGGTCTTGTCAGACAGTTTCCTGTTGTTCGCTCATGTCTGTGATTTCATGTAACATTTCCTTAAGTATTTTATGCATAGTATTTAGTATTTTGTGTTTGGTATTGATAAGGACTATATCTAAATTTGCTGTTTGTTTTGGCTGACTTTCACTCCTGCTGAACACATATTTGATCTTAATTTACGGGAATCTTTAGGGTCTAAATAGCAGATGCCTTTCTCCAGAGAGGATTTACATTAACTTCTACTGGGGTGGGGAAGACAAGAGGAGTGGGGATGAGACCTGGGTCCAGGGGCCACTTCATGCTCCTTTGAAAGACTCTGGTTGAATGACAGAGTCTCCAGCTCTATTCTTCCACTTTGCCATATCCTAAAATTTAACCCCCTGATAACAGTCCTGATAGCAGCATTTGCCTCTAGGACAACCTCAGCTTTTGCCTTTAGTGATCACTCACTGCTGCTGTTCTGGTGTTAGCTTACAGCTTTCAGTTTTTGTCTATAGACGTCTTAGGGATTTCCCTTATTTTCTGTGAGACCAGAAATGCATTAAAAAGTATGTTTCATTCCAGATTTATTGGTTTTGTGGAGGGAGGCCCTTCCAAATATGTCTTCCCCCAAGCTGCCCTGAGTGGCTGTCCCTCTGGCTGTGTGCACTGTCCACCCAGCATACTGCTTCCTGTTGGCACTGCTGTGCACGGCCTGTCCATCTGCCCTGCCACAAAGTGATTGCCTAGGTCATCAGCCAAGTCTTTCCACATTTGTATTACCAGGGCCTAGTCTATGGAGATGCCCAATGTCATCAGTGATGGTAAAAGTCCAGGTTATGGGGAGTACCATTTCCTTTCCCTTTCCCCCCAGCTTAGCCCTTCCCTGTTCTACTTGTTTTGACATCCAATGAAGATGAGATCATTATTCACTTGGATATTCCTTTGGGAAGCCTCCGTTTCTCTTGCCTTCCCCCCAGGAATAAAGGGGCAAAGGGCACATTTCAGATGGAAGTGAAGGCTCAGAGGGGTCCACTGATATTTCCAGCAGGCTAGTGTGGGAGCTTGGCCTCAACCCCGAATTCCCCACCTCCCAGGGTAGAAGAACCTATGTGAGCAGCCTGTTCTTGGATGCCTATGCTTGGTTACAGAAGAACATTGGCAAGGATTGCTCAAACTGGCAAGAGGCAGGATGGTGTGTGGGGTATGGGAAGCTACTCTCGAAGGCTGGGAAATGACTCCTGGCCCTGCCTGCCAGGCTGGGGAACTTGAAGCCAGCCATGACTCAGAGTGAGAGACAGACACAGAGAGAGACAGAGAGACAGGCCTAAGCACCAAGACAGACTTGATGGGATCCAAAGGCCTGTGACGGGGAAAGACAGGCCGATGTGGACATGGGTGTTGCCACTGAACTTGGGGCTCTGTGAGTCTGTCCATCCTTTAGGCTGCTCTACCAAACCCTACGGTGTCTGGATATTCATTCTACGACCAGGGACACTCATGCCTAATGCTTACTAAGCTACCGGGCCCTCTGATAGCACAAGTGGCATGGAAAGGCGGGATGGAAGGATGATAGACTTTGATGGGGGTGAGCCCTGGGCTGGAGTGACACAGGCAGCCGGGAACCAGAGCTGATGGCCGGACAGGCCCAGTGCATCATTCCACCAGTGGCTGGTAGAAGCTCTGAGAAGCTTTTGCTGTGTACTACTTTCCACCATTTTTGCCCTGAAACAGTCCCTCCTCCACATAGCCTGAGGTTGACATTTGCAACTAAAAGGGGCTGAACAGGCTTGAGTCCACATGCCTGTCTAGGATCCATTCAGAGCGAGGAAAGGTGCTTACCTCCGAAGAGTTTGGAGCACCCTGGCACTTGCTGCTCAAATGGCATCATGAATGGGGCCACCTGGGCCTCTCACTTGGTGGGATTCAGAATTCTAGGGCTAGAAGGTGCCCTCAAGGTCATGTAGTCTATCCCTCAGCCTTGCGGTAGGGCTGGCACTTAGAGGAGGGAGCCCAGTCTACTTGCTCCTAGAGCGGTCTTTAGACCAGAGACATCAGCTACCAGGGAGCTGGTTAAAAACGCAGAGGTGGATCACTTGAGGTCAGGAGTTTGAGACCAGCCTGGCCAACATGAAACCCTGTCTCTCCTAAAAATACAAAAATTAGCCAGGCATGGTGGCACGCACCTGCAATCCCAGCTACTTGGGAGGCTGAGGCATGAGAATCACTTGAACCTGGGAGGTGGAGGTTGCAGTGAGCAGAGATCGTGCCACTGCACTCAGAGCAAGACTCTGTCTCAAGCAAAAGAAAACAAAACAATCAAAAAAAACACAGAGGCTTAGAGATAAAGGCCTCGTAAAATTCTCCTATGCCCACCCTGCATGGACAGTGAGAGGGCAGCCCTCACTCTTGGTCTCCCAACCCCAGGGAGGTGGCATTCTCCATCCTGGTCCCCCATGCCCCTGACCTCAGAGTGCCATTGGCAGACACCCTTGGCAGCAGCTATGGGAAAGACTTAGAGCTCTAGCATTTTAATTAATTTTTTTCTTCTTTTACTACTTAAAATTTTGAGTCTATACCCAGCCTGTGGCTGAGTGACTCATGCCCTGGGCTTCTGAGGCTCTTTCGATGTCTGCAGCGTCGAGCACATTGGCACCTCCCTGGCATCTTCATCCCTGGGGTCTAATGTGTGCCCGGACACAGAGCTCCCTGGAGCCTGATGGAAAAGCTTTAGCTGTAAATGTGTCCTGTGTGTCTGAGTTGGAGGTGGCTCAGGGAACCAGGCTTCCCTGGAGGTCACGTGAGGTGGCTGGATGTGTCCCTGCACCTGGCTGGGCCTGTTGCTGCCCCTCTTAGGGTCTCAGACCTCAGACAGGGGGGCTGAGCACTTGGACCTCGGCTGCCACTGAGGCAGAGTTGAGGCAGTGAGCTTGGTGAGGGTAGGCTAAGGTTGAAAAGTCCCCTGCTGAATTCCATCACTCCTGAGTCTCCATCGCCTGTCCTGTGTCTCAGTTGGCTCCACCATCTCCTCTCCGGAGCACTGCGGCTGTAGCTCAACACCCTACCTCCCTCCTTCTCTTTCATTCCGTCCTCTTCAAGCCCAGAGGAATTTCTTTTTTAAATGGTATCTTCCCAGGGACCTCTTCTGCTCACCATCCTTCAATGGCTCCCTTGTAAAGTCCAAGGTCCTTGCTGTAACTCACAGGCCGACCTTGCCAGCCTCATCCTCAGCTTCTCACCCCTGCCCTTGGCACCCTGGGCTTCCTGCATTTCCCCAATGCCTCTAATTCCACCTCTCTAATCCCTGCACCTGCTGTTCCCTCGGCCTGAACAGCAGCCTGTCGCCTTCCTCTCTGCCTGGCAAGACTTACGTAGGCTCAGGGCTCTGTCTCAATGCTGATTATTTCAGGGACTCCTTCTCTGGTCACCTAGTGTGCGTACTCTACAACCCCCAACACGCACGCGCGTGCGCGCACACACACACACACACACACACACACACACACACTGTCTCTCTCTCTCATTAATTCCCGGAACCTTTCCCGCATGACACCTCTCACAGCTGAAACAAACAGTTGTGTAATTATTCAATGAATGTCTGTGTCTCCCACCAGACTGTAAACGGCACATGAGCAGGCGCTGGGCCTGGTTTTGCTCCCTAGACATCTCTAGTCCCTAGCAAGGGCCCAACCACGTTTAACAACCGGCTCTTATCTTTTCAAGAGGTACACTGGTTTTAGCATTTGCTTGCCAATTTCCGTGGTGTAAATACTCCTATTGTGGCCAATTTCAGCGACCGGCAGGCTGTCACTGGACGTGGAGTTGGGAAGAGATCCATCTGTGGGCCTGTGTGAGCCAGCCCTGGCCCAGCACTGCCTGCAATCGAATGAGCCCTCTAAGTATTGAGTAAAAGAAGGCAGGCAGGAAGGGAGGAACAGAAGGAGGGAGGGAGCAGGCCTCCCTCTGTGGTCTCATATTCTGCCAACCCCACCTTGTCCACACCTCTTCCAGCCACAGCAGGGTTACCTGTGGTCCCTCTTATGCAGCAGATGCTACCATTCTCTTGTCACTCTGCCTATGGCAAGGCCTCTGAACTTCGGTACTCTTGGCATTTGGGGCCAGATTTCTTTGTTATGGGGCTGTCCCATGCATCGTAGGACGTGTAGCAGCGTCCCTGGCCTCCATCCACAAGCTGCTGGGGAGCATGGAGTGTGGCTGCTCCCGGTGTCCCCAGCCTGCCCTAAGGCACAGAGAGAGAGCCCTGCCTCCTTCCGCCCTGGGGCCTCTGTTCTCAGCTCAGCCAGCTCTGTTCAGGTAGCCAACTACTGTCAAAACTCCCTGCCCTTGGGAAGCAGCAGGGGAGCCCCCATCAGCACCTGTAGCTCCAAAAGCTGAATTCTCATTTTTTAAACACTACATGATAATGTGAAAAAACAACTTTTTATGGCCCAATCATGGCTGCCCTGTTGGATGTAAATGCTTTGCTGACCCCTCAGTCACAAGCCCCATGAAATACATATGAAATGGGTGAAAGGCCTCTGTGGTAGCCCACAGGACCAGCGACAGCCTGGGTGTGAAGAGCATTAGGAGGAGAGCCCATCAGTCACTCACCACTGTAGCTGCTGGGGGCTGATGGCAGGACCCTGGGTGGGCAGTGAGGTGGCACGGGCCCTGCCACCAACCTGCACCACCCCTGACCCCAGGGCCAGGCTGGCCCTTGGGAGGCCCTGGGCTAAAATACTGGTGGTACTTCCTACCCCAACGTGTCCCTATTTACGACATCATAAAGTAAATAGAAAATTCCAGCAGAGCTCTGCTTTTACCAACAATAACTGCTTTATGCTTTTAAAAAATCACATGGGTGCCCCCTCATTTTTGGTGCCACCGTCTTGCAAAGGCCTAAACCTGTGCTTTGTCCCACGACCAGACATCCTGTGTCCAACCTCAGAGGACATCCTCCTCCTCCTTCAGTCCCTCCTCCCGCACTCTGAAAATTTTCTGAAGGGTCACGGAATTGAGATCCTGGAGTTGGCCAGGGTCCCCACTGCTCTGCACTCAATTCCTAGGCGGATATTTGACAAGTATTCTCTAATTTTAAGCACTTAGGAGGAAGCTGCTAAGAGATCCAGGGAAGACAAACACATAGTTATCCAATGACAACAACTTTATGCTGTTACTATGTATCTGTGTATCAAAAGCTTTCCTCTTTCTTCCTTGCTGACTTGTTCTACTGCTGCAGCAGCACCCACATTTGGGAAGTCCTTCTGATAGTCTCAGTTACAACTGCAGCCGAAACCCGTCTATCCCCAGCTGCTGGCCTCCTTGGGCAATCCCCACACTGACTCCTCTTTTCTGGTATGTTTTCCTGGCAGGCTTCTCTGCCAGTGGGCAGCCCTGAAAGGTGGATCCCATGAGAAGTAAGGGGGTGGACCTTGATACAGGGGGCCAGGGCAAGAAGACGATCCTTCTCTACGCACCCATGCAGAGGCCGGGCACGTGTGCATCTGTACAGCTCTTGGAGGCAAAGCTGGGGGCGGTGGATGCCTGTGGGTTTGAGGATATCAGCTGTGCCCCAACCTCACTTTCACAGTGTTTGGGAAAATATCTGAAATTATGTTGGGTTTCACTAAAAAAAAAAAAAGTAAAATAAACCAACAGGATTGAACTGTGACCAAAGGTCCTTCATCTTGTGTCCACAATTTAATGACTAGTTATTACTTGAACTTTTTCAAGTATAATTAATTAATTAAACCTAATTAATTAAACTTAATTAACTAAACCTAATTAATTAAACTTAATTAATTAAAATTAATTATTAATTAATTAAACCTAATTAATTAAACTTAATTATTAATTAAACTTAATTAATTAGTTAATTAAAAGGATTAACTAACTCCCTAGCTAGATTTTCACCAATTTTGCCTCTTGTGCTTGAATGAGCCCCCTCCCTGGCAAGCAGTTCCTCCTTGGGCCTCCAGACAGTCTAGGTTCTTGCTGGCTCAGCCGAGCCTCTTCCGCAGGCCCTATGGACACTGGGCATTGTGATGGCTGGGAAACCCTGCCTGGTAAATCCTTGCCCATTTGCACACCGGGACAGGAACTCACCACTGAGCCGGATGCCAAGCCTCTAGCCCAGGATGAGGTCATTGGAGGTACTGTCTTCTATGGTATTATCTTGCTTGATTCATGCAAACTGTCCCACCTCTGACCTCCCTCTAAAGGCTTTGCAACTGCCTCCTGGGAATTTCCTAAGCCCGTGGTGAGCGGCTTTTACTATGTATCGCACAAAGGCCATTTTAGGAGCAGCAAACACGTTGATGAGCAGCATTGATTTAACTGCCTTCAAAACGAAGACCGCTTTGGTGAGACCCGTGGTGGGGGGATTCTTACAACTTAGACACCTACAGGAGAAGGGCAAGGGGAACACTGGCACCAGTTTTGGCTCTTCCAATCACGCCTCATGAAATGTTCTAACTGGCGGTCCGGTAGCGGCAGCTGAGAGGAACAGCATGTGCACTGCAGGCCGATGCCCTTCTAGAATCTGTTAATATGTTCAGTCAGAGCCACAGCATGGGGCAAAGGATCCTAGGAGGTTTCTTCCCATTTTGTGATTTAATCTTCTCTCCCTTTGTAGATGACCTTTAATCGTGATCCCTGCTCCCTGCCTTGTCTGCCTCTCTCCAGCCCTCGAATTCTGGAAATTAGAGAACAAAGCTTATTCTAACAGCTCATGGTTTGATCAGCTTCAATTATATCTGCCTGAAAAGTGGTGTCATGCAATAGTCTGTTGGACCCCAATTCTTGGCCTTGTTCGATCACCTTATTTTTCATTTTTTTCGAGATGGAGTCTCGCTCGGTTGCCCAGGCTGGAGTACAGTGGCACGATCTCGGCTCACTGCAACATCTGCCCTACATTCAAGTCTCCTGCCTCAGCTTCCCAAGTAGCTGTGATTACAGCCATGCACCACCATGCCCAGCTATTGTATTTTTAGTAGAGATGGGATTGGTCAGGCTGGTCTTGAACTCCTGACCTCAAGTGATCTGCCCACCTTGGCCTCCTAAAGTGCTGGGATTACAGGCATGAACCACCGCGTCCAGCACATCACTTAATTTGTCTCCTTGGGCTATGTATGTTACCTCTCGGAGCCTCAGTTTCCTCACCAAAGTCCTCACATGACTTTGGTAAGGATGATGTTAGGATAATTTATCTCATCATCTACATCTGCATCCTCAGCCCTAAGCCCTAAGCCTGGCATATAGGAAGCATTCAGTCAGTGTTTGTTGAATGACTTAATGAGTATACATCAAGTGCCTACCACGTGCCTGGCACAATAGGCACTTAGTAATGTCAGCAAGTCATATTAGCTTTCCTCATGCCCCCTGCTACCTCCCCTGCCCCCATGAAGCCAGCCTTTGTCCCTATTCCTCATTCTGAACCCCTGTCGGCATCCCTGGGCAGGCTTGCAGCTGCTTTTCATGCTGACAACTGCACAGCCTCCTGGGATTTCTGGGATCCTATGGAGTCACCCTATTGTTAGGCCCGTCAAAATCTTCACCTGAAGGTGAAACCCTCAACTCCCATCTCTGAGTCCCAGATACTCCGGTAGCGACCATAAAAAACAGCTGAGTCACGTGGCTGCAGGCAGCTGACCCGGTCCTGTATAGCCCTTGGGGAGCGGGATTGGGGCTCAGGATTCCCGCAGTGACTCAAGGCCTCCGAGGGCAGTGCTGAGTGAAGACCCCTTTTCCCTTCTCCGCTGCCACTCCCCAAACACTCTAAGCCCCGGGAACTCTTCCCTGGGTTGAGAAACAAGCATGGACCCCTGCTGCCTGGCCATCAGGGAGCAGAGGACAGGAGGGCCCTCCAGTGAAGGAGGATGGTGGTGAATTGAGATGGGCGCCTGCAGCCAGGCAGACCCGGGGACTCCACAAACAGCGGAAGACCAGGGACGGTCAGAGCACGAGGTGCCCACAGAGAGAGAATCTAGACTGGAGGTGACAGAGCTGTTGGCCCTGAGACAAATTAGGGCCATGGAAATTTTCCCCCAATGGACCCTAAATTAAAAAAAAAAAATTAGTTGTCAATATGAAAGAATTGGGGTGTATTATGTGAGATTTTTGGCTTCTCTAGAAGATCCGGAGCTCTGCAAATACTGGGCTGGCATTGCTCTGAGCAGCCTCACTAGAGTGAGCAAAGCTGCTTCCTTTTGCTGCGGCACGTGCTGGCCCCACGTGGCCATGTCACTGACCTGCCTATCTGCAGGGTCCCCACAGGCCTCTGAGTTTGCGGCATAGTTGAAATGAGGCGAGTAAGCGTCCAGCCCAGTGCTGGCATCTGAGAGAGCCCACAAGGTGGGTCCTTGTCATTGTCACCCCAATATGTGTTTGCAGTGGGTACTGATCTAAAACAGCAGGTGGTGACCGTAATTCCAGCTTGCTCTGCGAGGTCGTGCAGTCGTGACGGCTAATGCTTGCCTGGTGCTTTACAACTAGGAAGCATGAGCTCACTGCATCCTCCCCAGAGAGGGGGGACTCGAGATTCCCAGGGACCCATTTTACAGATGAGAAAAGTGGAGCCAAGAAAAACCAATCAGTTGTGTGCAGAGGGCACAGCCCGGACTCAGGGCCTGGGTTCTAGCTCTGTAGCGGAGATTTTCTGTCACGTGAGCCCCTGCAGCCCAGAAAGAAGCAGCTGGGATGTCTTGGATGCGTCTCTCCATTTACTATTTTATCTTTGCAACAGCCAATATGTTTTATCTCCATTTCAAAGAAAGAGAAACTGAGGCTCAAAGGGATTTGGTATCGCACAGCTGATATGTGCCAATGCTGGGATTGAGCCTGAGGATCTAGCTCCGAAGCCCAGGCCTTTCCTCAAGCCCCTCCCTGTAGGAGGCTGATCATTTCTGCTGGGCTCAGGCTGTCACTAAGATAAGTTTGTTTCTTGCACACACGTGAAGAGATGCAAGGAATTTGGAATTGGCTCCTACATTCAAGCTGCCATCAGTGACCCAGGCCTGTTATCTCTAACCCTCCATTTGGGGACAGTCCCTCAAGGTCCTCCTGGCTTGTCTCGAGTCTCTTCCTTGCCACCACAGCTCTAGTGCCCACAGTGACAGCTGTCAGAGGCTGCTTCCTTCCCTCCTGGTCCACACGCCCTGGCCACAGGCTCCACACCACCCCCACAGACATCAGCCTCCTAATAAGGAAGGAAGCTGGCCTAGTATAGCATGGAACCAATTTGGATGTGACTCTGACATTTCTGGCCTGTCCCAGGGAAAGCAACTAGGCAGCTCAGAGCCACCAAAGGGTGATAAGGCACTCTGGAGGGCAGGTGGCACCAGACACCCCGGCAGCATGGACATGCCCATCCCCTGGGTCTCTGTGCCAACAGACTCAGCCCCTCTGTCTATATCTAGGACCTAGGACAGCAGCAAAATAATGAACACCCTGGGACTGGCATTTCCCCGCCAATGCGTGGGGCTCTGCCTCGTGCGGGTGCTGTGCACTGCTTCGGGTCCTTTCTGAGCAAAGGGGATGCTGAGCTAGAGGGGCTGTGACCACACCTGGCCTTGTGCCTGTCACCTCCCTTCTCGAGGCACACAGGGATGTCATATGAGCCACCGAGACTTCTCATGGCGAAACAATGGTGGCATGCTTAGAGATCGCCACAGAACCACGGACAGCACCCTTGAAGCACAGAACAGTGGAGCTAAAGGGCCTGAAGAAGTTGTCTGTCCCAATAGTTCCCAGTCGGTGACCCACCGAATGAGAGTAAAAGGCGTGGATCTGTGGTCACGTAAGTTTGGGAAACACTAGATGGGCAAAGGTAAAATATTTTTCTTCATTGCAGAACTTGTCAGAGCCTTAATAAGTGAATGATCTATAAGGGGTAGAGATACGATACAGTGTTTCCAAAACTTACTGACCCAGGGATTTTTTTTTCCCCCTAGTTGAGTCTTACGGTTGGAGGCAGCTCAAAGCAATGGCCAGGGAGTCAGGAGCCCTGGGTTCCAGAACCAGTTCAGACACTGATGCCCCCCTGGGCTGTGGACAAGCCCCCTCCCATCTGCAACATGAGGGGAGTGGACAAGAGACCACTGACACCCCTCTCAGCTCCCACACTCTTGCTTCCTCTGGTCCTATTCTGGGCTGGCCCCCGCAGCTTGGGCAAATTGCTGAACTTACCTGGGGCTCAATCTTCTCATCTGTACAAAGGCCCTGTCCTGCCCACCCCACAGGGCCGGCGAGAGGCTGACATGAGATCACCATTGCCATCGTCATCGTCACTGTCATCATCATGGTGGCTAAGGTTTATTGCGCCCTGTGCTAAGCCTTATATACATATTGGCCTGTTTCATCCCTGCAGCCACGCTCTGACCTAGTATCTTTTTACCCTTATTGTCCCCATGAAGAAACGAAGGCACAGCAGGTGAAGTCCCTTGCCTAAGGTTACCAGGTAACAAGCGTCAGGCCTGAGGTTGAAACCCAGGGAGTCTGCCCAGGATGTAATCTCTTAACCCTGACCGCTATCTCCCTGTGAACTGTGAATCGCCGTGACCTGGCGAGGCGCTGCTCAATGCAGTTGTGCTGTGGTTCATGGCGGAGACATTCATGGCCTTGGTCTTGTCTTACAGACTTCCGGAAGTGGGGTCAGGGGCCCCATTTTCCTATTTCCTGTTCTACCAGGGTTAAAGAGGGGCTCATACTGCCCCTCACTGATAGGGAGGAGGAGTGAGCAGGGAAGCTGGGGGACACCCATGGGGAGTGACTCCTCTACCAGGCTGGTGCCCCCCTCCCTTCCTGATCACACCTCAGAGACCCCTGGAGGAGCTTGGAGAGGACGTGCCCCCTGGTTTTCTCACATACGGCCTCTCAGCGGCAGAGATGCTACAGAACCGTCATTCACACTTATTTCAACAAGCGGAATACACTGGAGTTCAGGTCTAAAGGGCAGGGAGGAGGACGGCAGGGAGGAACCCTCCAACACGGTGGCTGCAGCCTTCCCCTTGCCGACCGCCTTCTGCGGCACATCCAGGGACTTCTCGGATTTCACAGGCCACAGGTGGAAAACCACTGTCCTGGTCTGTTTTAGAGACAGCCTAAGGCTCAGAGAGGGAGACCAGCTTGCCTGTGGTCACACAGCAAGTCCTTGACAAGCTGAACACTGGGAGTCCAGAGCCAGGCTCAGGGGCCCAGGGGGTGGTGGGGCTTCTGGGTGAACAAGACTGGGCCTCCTCAGGAGCCCAAGGGCAGGGGTGGGCAGAGGCCTGCAGGCCCCTCTGTAGCAGCTCCACGTCTGACCACTTCCCAGAGTGCAGCATCTTGGGCTGACCTGCCTCCAATTTAGGGCTCATGGTTCTGGTGTCCATGGGACATCACTGGCCCCAGACCGAGGCCAGAAGGTCCACCTGACACTTGGCAGAAGTCTCAGTCGGCCACAGGTCGGGAGGGGTCGGATGGACTCAGGCTCAGAACTCAGATCTCACTCAGGTTTGACTCCTGCTTCTGCCACTTCCTGGCTGTGCATCTCTCGGAGACTCGGGGGACCTCTCTGTGCCTGCAGTGTGGGTGCTACTGCAGCCTTCTGAGGCTGGCCTGTGGTATCAGACACTCCAAAATGCCCATCCCCTCTGCTCAGCAGGGCCTAGCAAGGCCCCAAGCAACAGGTTGCCTGGGGGCAGCTTGGGGTCTGGCTTGGGTAAGGTTCCTCCCTTACTGGGGGGACCCTGAGGTTGCCCTGGGAAAGTGACCTCAACCTACCCTGTGATGGCCCCAGTGAGTCTGCACTCCAACACACGGGCACCACACTGCCACCCTCAGTCTCTGCCCTATGTCACCTCCTGCGACTGCCCACACCAGGGAGCTTATTCAACACGCACACAGCTCATAGGGCCTCGGCCTTAGACCTTCTGGTTCGGTAGCTACAGGATGGGGCCTGGGAACGGTATCTTTAAAACCCAAGGCTAGGTCAGGTTTGACAACCACTGATTTCCTCGTGGTTCTCAAACCTCCTCTCTTCCTCTTTTCTTCTCACTCACTCTACCACGGAAGCTCTCCCATGGACTCGTACACTGAAGTCCGGTGTGTAACAGGTAAGTGCAGAGCCACTGACTGAGGATGGGCTAGAGCCCTGCCTGCTGATTCTTTCCTGAGCTACCGCAACCCCTTGAGGGACTGCTGAGGAACCCCCTTGGGTTCCACGGAACACAGTTTGCAAACTCTGTATTTTGTCAGTCTCTTCCTCTTCTGGATTAAGGGGCTGAACCCTAAAAAGCTGGCCTACTCAGGGCTCGGCCTCATCCTGCCAATGAGGCTTTCATTCTGATGTTCTCTGAAGCTTTCTATTGCTCAGTGGATCCTGAGAGGGGGCTTGGGGCCAGTGGGTGACCTGAGACTGCACAGCAAAGTTACCGAGAACATGGACTCTGGAACCAGACTGCTAGAGGTGAATCCCAGTTCCCTAAGTGTGTGACTCCAGGCAAGAACTTCACCTCTCTGTGCCTTGGTTTGTTCATCTGTATACTGGGGATGACATGTATTTTGGAGAGTTACTGGAAGGATTATATGAGCGAGTATCTGGAAAGAGCTTAGAACAGTGCTTGGCACAAATTAAATACTGCATAAGTGAGGCAGCCCTGACTTCCAGACCAGGCTGGCCCTGGGTTCTGACAGTAGCGTCTTAAGTGTTTCTATTCAGACCTCAGAAAGACAGAATGCTGTCAGAGCTGGTGGATTCTAGGGGCAAATAACTCACACCCTCCCTGTTCCGAGATAGAGCAGCCCAGATTCTCTTTTGTAGCAGTGCTGGAAGTGCATTTGCACTCTGAGGGCTGGAGCTCACAGACCCTGGCAGTTGGAGGAACTTTACACACACAGCCTGATGACCTGATTTTACCCCAGGGACAAGTTTTGATTTGAGTCATTGTCAGGCTCAAGATGCGTTAAGCTGCTTTTCACAGTTTTTTTTTTTTTTCCTATCTCCCATTAAACTTAAATCCTCAGGTTACAAATTACAAAGAATAGTAATCATCGGGCCAGCCCTTTTCAGTCTCCAAAAATACATTCAGTTCTCATTTCTGAACCTATGAGGTGGGGATGGTAATTACACCCACTTTATAGATGTGTACACTGAGGCTCATAGGTTAAACAACTTGCTTAGAATCAGATGTGGGGCCAGAACTGGGAGTGCTTATCCAGGTATGGCCTGGAAGCCACTGTTAGGCTGCAAGGGTCCTCTGGATGGGGGCACAAATGACTTCCCAAAGGCAAATCTTCTGTTGAGGATTCTGGAAGCACGACACGCAATTTTACAGATTCTCTTGTATTCGTGCAATTAACAGCTACTTACTGGTAACCATAAATAAAGTAATCAGGAATTTTCAACACCTAAAACTCAGAAATGCAAACAAGCTACCAGCCAGTGTTTTCTGGGCACTGTGATTCAGAAGCATGGTTTCTGTACACAGCCTGGCAACGTCCGTCACAAAGCCCTCCAAGGCACGTGCTAGGTCATCAGAGGCCCTGCCATTTTCAGAATGAATAGGCCAAGATTTTCCCTTGCTGCTATGCCTGCATCAATCCCCTTGGGATGATTTTTTTCATGGATTCCGTGTGTTGCCCTATAGAGTACCGTGCTGCATATTTGCATATTTTCCAGCCACGGGGCTTTGAGACATCATGCAACTGTGGTTCAGGTATGAAATATCCATACCTAGGCTGGGTGCGGTGGCTCACGCCTGTAATTCCAGCACTTTGGGAGGCTGAGGTGGGTGGATCATCTGAGCTCAGGAGTTCGAAATCAGCCTAGCCAACATGGCAAAAACCCATCTCTACTAAAAATACAAAAAGTAGCCAGGTGTGGTGATGCATGCTTGTAGTCCCAGCTACTAGAGAGCCTGAGGTGGGAGGATCGCTTGAACCCAGGATACAAAGGTTGCAGTGAGCCGAGATTGCGCCACTGCACTCCAGCCTGGGCGACACAGTGAGACTATCTCAAAAAAAAAAGGAATATCCATATCCCATTTGCCATCCCAGACTTATACCCTCAATTTGCCTATAGGGGGACACTTCTTTAGTGAAATACCATGACTCTGATATTTAAATAACTTCTTTTTTTTTGAGACGGAGTCTCGCTCTGTCGCCCAGGCTGGAGTGCAGTGGCCGGATCTCAGCTCACTGCAAGCTCCGCCTCCTGAGTTTACACCATTCTCCTGCTTCAGCCTCCTGAGTAGCTGGGACTACAGGCGCCTGCCACCTCGCCTGGCTACTGTTTTTTTTTTTTTTTTTTTTTTTTGGTATTTTTTAGTAGAGATGAGGGTTCACCGTGTTAGCCAGGATGGTCTCGATCTCCTGACCTCGCGATCCGCCCGTCTTGGCCTCCCAAAGTGCTGGGATTACGAGCTTGAGCCACCGTGCCCAGCCGATATTTAAATAACTTCTAACATACAAACTGTTAAGGTATTTGTAAGTTTTGGGCGTTATTTTGTAATGCAGAATTATGAATATACTTTTATAAAGGATAAGCTGATACGTGTTCCCTATTCATTCTTCATTATCACCAGGTTCTGTAACCACTGGAAAATGGGGCCAGGGACCGGGGCATATTTTGCCCTGCCCAGTGGGGGTCCAACTGGAAAAAGCCTAGAAGCCATCTGGGGAGTCTAGGAAGTCCACTTTGTGAAAATGCAAGTTTTGGAGGAAAAAGCCCAGAGATGTTTATAAATAATAGACAGGGTCTCACTCTATCACCCAGGCTGGAGTGCAGTGGCTCGATCTCGGCTCATTGCAGCCTCGACATCCCAAGCTTGAGGGATGCTCCAGCCTCAGCCTTCAGAGTAGCTGGGACTAGAGGCGTGTGCCACCACACTTGGCTAATTTTTGGCCCAGAGGTATTTAAAAAATCATTTTGTCAAATGACTGATGTCCCCCACGGTTCAGACTCGCTCTGCCTGGATTCCCCAGGAGCCCAGGTTGAGTGACAGGTATGACATGTGTCACAGGTGCAGGGCGGCTCCTGGACTGCAGGCTCATGCTGTGGCAGGGAAGGGTGCCACAGAGCTCCCCGGGTGTGGGGAGCTGCACTACCCCCCACACCCGGGGATCTGTGTCAGGATCTGCAGCTCTGGCACAGCCGGGGGTTTGACTGCGGGGCCAGTGGAGGCAATTCTGTTTCTGACTTGGCCAGGAAGAGGAAGGGAGAGCTGGTGCTGGACAGCAGCCGGTTTCTGCTCTGATTCCCCTGCTGATTCCTCTCTAGGGGTGAGCTTTCTGGGCTGGCGGGGAAAAGGCTGATGCAAATAGACTCAGTCACGAAAGTGAGGCAGTGCAAGGCTGTGTCAGAGGCTACCGGTGGGCGAGGGGCCTTGAAACCAGGCCCAGATGACGCTCTGAAGATGCCCCCCAGGGAGAAGGCCCAGCTGCTTGGTAGCAGCCCCTCACTGCTCAGATGGTGGAGTGGTTCAGGGCACAAACTGTAGCCAAAACTCCATAGTTTGAGGCCCAGTTCAGTTGTCTCCTGGCTCCATGACCTCAGATGAGTTACTCAACCTCCGTTTTCTCATCAGTGACAGGCTGTTGGGAGGGTTAACTGAGTTAATATGTGTAAATTGCACAGCATGGACCCTGGCCTGTGGTAAATGCCTAACCAATGTTAGATACTATTATTATTATTGTTATTATTGGTTACAGCTGTTTTAGCCTGCCAATGTGGGTAGGAGGAGCACACAGACGGGCCACTGAGTACAGTCATGCAGGTTGTGTACTGAAAAACCAGGACACCATTCATGTGGTAGCCTGGAGAATGGCACCTTCTGCAGTAATGCAGTGCACAACCTGTGCAGCTGGTATGCTGACCCTGGATGCTCTGGGCAGCCATACTCCAATTTCTGACTAATAGGTACCATTTGAAGTTGGACCATTTGGAGCAAGGTCCTGGAGAAGATTCTTTTTTTATTTTTTATTTTTATTTTTTGAGATGGAGTCTCACTCTGTCACCCAGGTTGGAGTGCAGTGGTGCAAACTTGGCTCACTGCAAGCTCCAACTCCCGGGTTCACACCATTCTCCTTCCTCAGCCTCCCTGGAGAAGATTCTTTTTTTTTTTTTTTTGAGACGGAGTCTCGCTCTGTCGCCTGGGCTGGAGTGCAGTGGCCGGATCTCAGCTCACTGCAAGCTCCGCCTCCCGGGTTTACTGCCATTCTCCTGCCTCAGCCTCCCGAGTAGCTGGGACTACAGGCGCCCGCCACCTCGCCCGGCTAGTTTTTTTTTGTGTGTGTTTTTTAGTAGAGACGGGGTTTCACCGTGTTAGCCAGGATGGTCTCGATCTCCTGACCTCATGATCTGCCCGTCTCGGCCTCCCAAAGTGCTGGGATTACAGGCTTGAGCCACCACGCCCGGCCCAGAAGATTCTTTTAACGAAGGAGGTACGGTGGCTTTTGAGTGGAGCTACGAAGACCCAAATAAGGTGTGGCCTGGCTCTTGAGAAGGTCCCAGGATGAGGCACAATAGCTAGGGCGCTGGCCAAGTCATTCCTCTCTGGGCCAAAGTTTTTGCCATGTGTCCAGCATGAGAGATGGGGTTCATTTTGAGAGGGCAAAAAGGCTTTATTCTTGTATGCCAACTGCGATTGACTGGCCGTGGCTATCTGAGGCTACGTAAAGTGAGAAATCAGAGGCCACTTTGGGATAGGCAGGAAGAGCTCTTCAATTGATTTGTGATGTCTGCATGGGGCCAGGGAGAAGGGAGTAGGGGCATGCGTGTGGCCACACTTGCCCTCCTCAGATCAGCTCAGCGATTCTAATCCTGGCAACCCTTTAGAATCACCAGAGGAGATTTAAATACACTTCGATTCCAGGAATATGGCCTGGCATGAGTATTTTTTTCCCCTAAGGTGTGGTCAGGCTGAGAACTGCTGGGGTAGATGGCCCTAAGTTCCTTGTCACCCAGGGCTTTCCCGGCCTTCCCAATCCTACCACATCCACTTGCATCCTCACTCACTGGCGGCTCAATTTTAACCTCAGCGCGCTCTCTGTATTACATAGCTTTATGCTTTCTTCCTGCAGAGGTGGGAGGGGACTTAAAAGCCAGTCCTCCATCAGTCTTATTGCTGGGGAGAACTCTTTTTTCAGTTGGGAGATAGAGGTTGAGGGTACTGATTATGTCAGGCTTTGGGGTAACCTGGGTATCCTCTTCTTGGGACATACAGTGGAGTCTCGCTGGGGGAGGCCTGAGTTTTTTATCTGGGGAGTTCTCTTGGGGCTAGGAAAAGCCTGGCTCACTCTGGCTTCAATCAAGGAAGCCTGTGGCTCCCTCTCTGTCTCCCTGAAGCTCCTCTCGGTCCTCCAGGGAGGGTGGGATCATGGGACGTGCAGAGGCCCACTGAGGTCTGCAGGAAGTAACACGCCCCAACGCACAGGCTCCTCTGGGGCCTCTGGAAGGAGCTCAGGGGGAGAAGGAAGCAGATGAAAGCTGACTGGGGCCACTAAGCTCCACAATGCAGGGTGCCAGGTGGGGGGTGGTGCATTTGGACCACAGGGCAGCCCTCCAAATTACAGTCAGGGCAGCAGAGGCGAGATGCTTCTGGGAGGCTACCCCGGCTCGGCCCCCCAAGGGCCCCGAATCCAGCCAGCTTTCCTCAGCCCCTCCCATCCCCCCTCCCAGAACCCAGCCCTGGAAGTCCAAGGAGCAGGTCATGCCAGCCTGTGCCTCCCAGAGGGGCACAGCCTCCCACCCGGAGCCAAATAGAAGCAATCAAATAACATAGAATTCGATAATATTTTAAAATAAGCTTTATTTAGATTTTTTTTTAATATTTTATATTTGCATCCATGCCTTCGAGATACCTTTTCCCACGGAAAAGGTTATTTTCATCTAATGTTACCCATAACTCATTCGCTATTTGACGTAGTTCTCTTAAATAAATCATCCTTTAGTAACTCTTAGAATTATCTCCTAATTTACAAAAACTGAAATGAAAAGGAACTACTAAATCATTACCAGGAGTGGTTGCAATCTTATTTTCTTGTAAGTAAAGGGAAAACAATAAAAATCAACCAAAAACGAAATTCATGGGCGAGAAAAGTATTTTCTAAAATCTCTCTCCATGGAGAAAGGTGCCAGCTTGGGTCGCTCCCCCTCACCCCTAGGCTCGGTTAAACAGTTTGGCCAAAGGAGGACAGAAAAGTCCTTAGGAGGGCCTCTGCCTGCTTGCCCTTTGCTGACCTTTGGACCAGGTCAGAAGGAAAGTGTGGTTTGCTCTTGAGGCTTTGGACACAATGTTCCATCCCTTCTGATAGAGACACTCTAGCATTTGAAAATCTCCTTGCTTCTTTTTAAGAGCTGAAAATGTTACCGTTAGCAGAAAGCGCAACTACTGTTGTCTAGAGGTGTGGGTTGAGCTGTTAGTTGTTAAGGATGGGCAGAAGCAAAAGAAAAAGGAAATTGAGTTTTAGGCCTTGGGCAGACCTAGCTGAGCAGCTCACACGTCCTCCGTCCCCCAGTATTAAAATGCACACAGTTCCTTTGCTGGTGAAGCCTCTTTGGGGTCAACGCCACCCCCGGAATAGGCAGACGTTCCTGCCAGCCCTCCTCTCCTGGGGTGGGTAGGCTCAGGCTGCCGTGACAAGTTGGGGCACAGAGTCCAAGGGATCCTGGGAGGTTCTAAGTGTGGACGATGGAACCAACGAGAATGGGGAGGGTGGAGGGCTCAGGTATTGGACTCTGTGTCCTCACTGTGGCCCTCCTCTTGAAGTGGGTGCCTCCCCTAATGACACCTGCCTGGCCCACCTGCATCATAAACCCAGGGCAAGAAAGACACAGCTGCAGCGAGGAACAGATGCTGCTGGAGGCCCCTCGGGGAAGACACTCAGGCCAGGGTCCCACTGGTCGTACCCTTGGATGTGCGGCAGGCTGTCTTGCCCTGAACTCAACCTCTCTCAAAACACAGACCCAAAGAAGAGGATCATGACTGTCAGCACGCTGCTCACTGAGGTCGTGTTCTGTATGTCAGATAAATAAATATATAGAGAAAGGCCCGGAGGGAGGTCTGGGTGGGAAGAAGGTGGAGGACACTTTCATGCATGGGCAGGAGAATGGGAGAGACAGAGAGAGAGGGAGAGAGAAGAGAGAACAGAAAAAGCAAGCTTTGAAATCCAATGGTCCCTGGGTTCTGGCCACCCTAAACTACTTTGCACAGTTGGGTAGCAGCATGGTAACAGAACAGACAAGTCAACAGAGACACCCACCTCCCGCCCACCCCATGGAAAAATAGACATTCCAATATTTATGTAATAATTTAGATAGAATAAGTTTTCAGCATTTGTGCAAATAAATTAAATGAAACAATTTTCTTTTTTCTTTTTTTTCATAAAGAAAGAAACGGCAACGCAATTTAAAAACTGGTAGGCCGTTTAAAAGAGCCCGTTTGACCTCTGATAAACCCAGCCAAGACAAGGCCCCTTGGCCGGGTTCCCGAGTCTCTGTGGAGAGCGGACCTTACCCTGACGACGATGGCGTTTTGTGGTTAAAGTGACTTGGACGCACCCCCAGGACAGGGTCTGGTTCCACACGTTCACACCAGGGGGGGCGGGAGGGGGGACATCAAAAACAGAACACATCCTCTGCCAGACGGGCTCCAGGAGTAGCGGTTTGGACGAGGGACATTTACAAGCACGGAGTGCACAATAGTTTTGTTATTTACAAATACACAGCAGTCCTTCAAGTTTTCAAGTTTCATAAAAAGGAGGAGGGGAGGAGAAAGGGGGAAAAAACAAAAACAAAAACAAACCGACGAACCAAACAAAAAGAAAAAAAAAAGAAAAACCGAACATTGAAGAAAAATAATAACAACACAACGGTATCGCTCCAAAGACGACACAGAGTTGACAGGTTCACACACGGTTTGCGGTATGTACATCAATTACAGAGGTGGCGACGCAGGGCAGAGAGGTTCACACTCGTGTTTTCGCTTGTTAGAGGCGCTCGGCCACACCCAGCACCCGTGTGTGCCAGCGCACACGTGCACACGCACCCCACGCACGGCCACATGCGCACCCACGCTCGCTTGCACGCACGCCCACACGCACAGACACGCCTGCAGGCAGCAGGCGCAGGGGAGCTCGTATCACCAGTCTGCGTCCTCCTCTATGTAATAATCAGGGGCGGTACCATCAAAGAGGCCGGGGTCGAGGGACTTCCGCTGCTTCCCTCTGGCGAAGACGCGGGAGATGGAGCCGAATCCCATCTTCTCTTTCTTCTTTTTCCGTTTTTGGTCTTCAAGATCCTCTAGTGACTGAGGAGTCAGGAGCCACGTGGCAGAGGGTGGGGGAGAAGGAGAAAGGCAAGCTTAGCTGGGGTGCAGACTGCAGTGGATGGGATCCCGGGCAGGGAAGGCCTCTCTGAGCTTTAAGCCAGTGGGGTCAGGGACGGGCTGGGATGGTTGAGAAGCCACCTCCAGGGCTGGAATGCCAAGGTCAGCCCCTCATTCGCTGAGCAAACATGGGTCAGTCACAGAAGCTCTCAGGGACAACAGTAAGACCCTTCCAAGATTGCCACAGGGATGTTGCTAAAGACAGGATAAAGACGCTGAGAACAGGCCAGGCACGGTGGCTCACACTTGTAATCCCAGCACTTTGGGAGGCCGAGGCGGGTGGATCACCTGGGGTCGGGAGTTCGAGACCAGCCTGGCTAACATGGTGAAACCCCGTCTCTACTAAAAATACAAAATTAGCCGGGTGTGGCGATAGGCACCTGTAATCCCAGCTACTCGAGAGGCTGAGGCAGGAGAATCACTTGAACCCAGGAGATGGAGGCTGTGGTGAGCCAGGATCGTGCCACTGCACTGTAGCCTGGGCGACAGAGTGAGACTCCGTCTCAAAAAAAAAAAAAAGAAAAAAGGCCGGGTGCGGTGGCTCAAGCCTGTAATCCCAGCACTTTGGGAGGCCGAGACGGGTGGATCATGTCAGGAGATCGAGACCATCCTGGCTAACATGGTGAAACCCCGTCTCTACTAAAAAAATACAAAAAACTAGCCAGGCGAGGTGGTAGGCGCCTGTAGTCCCAGCCACTCGGGAGGCTGAGGCAGGAGAATGGCGTAAACCCAGGAGGCGGAGCTTGCAGTGAGCTGAGGTCCAGCCACTGCACTCCAGCCTGGGCGACAGAGCGAGACTCCGTCTCAAAAAAAAAAAAAAAAAAAGGAAAAAGACCCTAAGGATGGTGTCTGGTGTACCACAGGCATTCAGTCCATGTGAGCAGCTGTGGTCATTTGTACTATAATAATATTGTTTAAATTCAATTTGCCCACAACTTTCAGGTGCTTCTTAAGGGCTTGTAGGAGGATGTCCATGCACTCGGCCACTGACCGTGGTCACGTCCACAACGCGAGGCCATAGGGAGGAAAGGCGGCCACAGGCCCTGTCTGCCGTGTCAGGGCACTAAGCACACAGTGACATGGGCAAGGGGTCCTGGGAGAGCCCGGAAAATGTGGAGGAGTCTGGAGCCTGTGTCAGCCGAGGACAAGGGCTCGGCACTTGCCCTGGACAGGAGACCGTATGGCCACTGCGGGTTCCAGTTTCGATCATGACTCTACCTGTGGAACCCTGGAAAGCACCCCAGCTGCTCTGAGACGTTTTCTTGTCTGTGACGTGGGAAAACAATATTAGATGGTGGTGGTGGTGGTGGTGCTAAGGTCTACTCTGCCCTCCTGTTAGGGACACTACAGGCATCTGGGTGGTATCTGCAGGAGAGTTTTGCAAACCGCCAAGTGCGTCACACAAAGACATATGGTGGCATCATGTATAACTGGGGCGGAGCTTAGACTAGACTCATGGTTCCCCAAATACTTAGGGATTTCCCGAATTCCAGGCCCCACCCTGTACCTGCTGGATCAGAATCTCTAGGGTAAATGGCCCAGGAATCTGCATTTGAACCACTTCCCTGGTGGTCTCCAATGCAGATGGGTGCTGTGCAGACCAACAGGTGGGGACCCCAGGACTAGAAAGAAGACTTCGAAGACCCCTGCAGACCCTCAAATTCATGCTGTTTGTCCTCCCTGCAGCCCCCTCCTCACTCTGATGACAGAATATCGAAAATGTTAAAAATGAATCAAGTTTCTAGCAGCACAAAGAGCCCACTGCCTGGGCTATGAGCTTTTCAATAATAATGGGAATTTTATAGAGCTGGCTGCCAGGGTAAGCCATGGCTAGGGCATCAGGACAGAGGACATGTGTGCACTCAGTAGCTCTACAGCCCCGCAGGGCCCAGGGCCAGGTGGGCCCAGGTGCTGAGCCTGGCTCAGGCCCCAGCCCACCTGAGACTCTGGAAGTGGCATAAATCCTCTTCACCTTGGGTGTGCAGCATGGATGTGGGCTGAGGGGAACAGAGAATGAAGTCATAGTCAAGGTGGGGTGGAGGGAGGGCCCAAGTGGCCAGGGAGGGCACACCTACCTGTACAATAGGGTTGTGCAGGTTCTTCTGAACTGGGCCGGGACTGTCGCCCTGTAGCCAGAGGAGAAGAGGAAGATGAAACAGCAGAGACATGTGACACAGGAGAGCAGAGGCGGCCCGTGCAGTGTGGGGCCTTCCGTGGAAGGATGCCATCCCTAAGGGACCACCCTGCCTCTGAAGTGGGGAGCCCACCTCCCATCTCCTGAAGCAGATACCCCCAGATGGCTTATTGTTGGGGCCCAGAATATCCCCAGAGGCCCTGGGGTCCTCTCCTGCCTGATCTGGCCTCTCAACCCCCAACATCTTCTGACCAACAAATCAGCCACTCCAGGGCATCTAAGTTCCTGTTCTCATCAGTCCACTGACTTAGAGCTAGAGCTTGGTTAGACTTGGTGCTTTTCATAAAGAAATGTACTTTTACAGAAAAAGTACAAAATAAAGAATTTTGGGACAGAAACAAACTTAGGAGACCATGTAGCTTCTGTCTTCCCCTACAACCAACACAGTGAATCTCTGTTTGTGCAGAGGCAGGCAGGACTCGTTAGCCCTATTCACAGATATCAACAGAGGCAGCAGACAGTCCACTACCATGGAGCTAATTAGATGCAGAGCTACAACTCGAATTGGGGACTATCAGATTTCTCCTAGCACAGTGCTCCTTCCAGGCAGGAGCCCCAGGGTAATGCACACTTGGTCCTGAGCTTTGGGCTGCCCCAGAAGAGGTTGAGCTCCTTCCCTTTTTCCTAGGGAGCCTCAGACAGGTCCCTAGGATGGGCAGGTAGGACATTTCCATTGTGTTGCCAGCCCTGCCCTAGGTGGGTGCGGAGGGAAGCCTTAATAGCCTGCAGGGGTACAAAAGCCTTCACTACATCCCAGAATCAGTCTGTCCTGCCTGGAGCCCACAGATCCTTTGGATCAAAACAGTCATTACTAAGGAGACGCCTGGTGGTTATTTCTGACTCCTGGTGGTTATTTCTGGAATTGCAAGCATAATGCCAAAGTCCATCAACCTTCTCCAACCTCTCTATGCTGAGTCCCTACTTCTGCTCTAAATTAGTGGCCAGAGGGTGAGAGGATGAGGCAGTCATTAGTCCAGGCTGCACTATTCTTGCTGGTGGAGGTCAGATGCCCAAGGCAAAGGGTTACCTGTAGCTATTTTCGGGCTCTTCCTGGCTTACCTTTGTGCACACCTGTTGAGATGGGGGGATAAAAGGGGTTGAAGAAGTGAGGGAATTTAATGAATGGTAGTTTAGTCTGTAGTCTCAAGGTTTGCAAACAGAACCCATTCTGAAGGCAGCTAAAATAGTTCCACTATGGATAGGAACATCTTTGCCAAATCTATGGGTAAAGAGAATGGGGCCTGCTCACTGAAATGCCTGTATGCAGACAAATCAAAGCACCCATTTCCTGGCAGCAGGCATGTGCCAAGGCTATGGTGAGCAAAAGGCCAGGGCTGGGTCAAGTGCAATTCAAGAGGCCTTTGGAGAACTCCTTCTGCAGAATGGGGTTTTTCCAGCAGTATTTCTGCTGCCAGAGTTCCCATGGGCCCACCATGAGAAGGCAAAATATGGCCACAGGAGGAAGGTATTCTCAATTGGGATGAGAATGGTGCAGGGACACTGCTGGTTCTAGATGTAATTCCACAGTGGTCCTTCAGAATCAGGGAATGGATATCAGAGACCTCTCCAGTGGCCCAGCTTCCTTGCCTTGGTTCTGTTAGTCAAGATAGCCTTTGTCAGTAGGATTCTCTCCTGGGGACAAGAGAAGAACATACTGCTTCCTTAAAGCACCAGTATAAAACAGAGACTCCCGCTGGGTGCAGTGGCTCATGCCTATAATCCCAGCATTTTGGGAGGCTGAGATCAGGTGTTCAAGATCGCCTGAGGTCAGGTGTTCAAGACAAGCTTGGCCAACATGGTGAAATCTCATCTCTACTAAAAATACAAAAATTAGCCGGGTGTGGTGGCATACACCTGTAATGTCGGCTGTTTAGGAGGCTGAGGTAGGACAATTGTTTGAACCTGGGAGGTAGAGGTTGCAGTGAGCTGAGACTGCATCACTGAACTCCAGCCTAGGTGACAAGAGTGAAACTCCATCACACACACACAAAAATAAATAAAATAAAACAATAAAAAAGAGAATCCCAGGCTTGAGCAGGGCTCCAGGCTGCAAATGACCTTCTTCCCACTCTGAGGAGGCGGTCTAAGGTCCCTGGGTCAGCAATCCCTGCCGCCCACCTCAGCAGACTGAGGTAGCTTCTCTGAATTTTAGTCTTAGCTATTTTTATATGCACTTTTCATTGTTATTGTGGATTGAAAAAAATGGTTCCATCAACATCTATAGGAAAGTGATTGATTTTTACACATTGATTTCCAAGCAACACTGTTATGTACATGCTTATTACTCGCTCTAATAGCTTTTCAAGTTATTCTCTTTAGTTTTCCAGGTAGAGAATCATGTCATTGGCAACTAATGGTTTTGTCCAATGTGTTCACCTCATTTCTTTTTTATTATCTATTTCGCTGGTTAATAAAGTGGCATTAACTGTGTTTTGGGAAAAGCCATCTTGTGCATTTGAGGATCTAACCCTATGATGTCTCTGTCTTTAGGATATGGCAGAGGGGAGCCTCTGCATTACCAACTGTGTGACAGAACACAAATTCAAGGTGGTCTCCACACCCGGACCCCAATATTTCATGTTAGAGCCTCGACATGGCTTCCGACTGTCCTCAGAAGCTCGACCCACCTTCATTTACTCCCTCACTGTTGCAGAGCCCATCTGTCTGCCCCACTAGTCATCAAGAGCCAGGCAGCTAGGGCATTTGCCTCCTGGGAGCTGGTGCCCAGCATGTAATCAAAAGTGTTTGATGACATAAGCAAAGGAAATAAACTTAGACCGTATTCACACGCCTCTCCAGAGGCAATTCATGCCAAGACTCTTGGATCAGGATGGAGAGCTGGCTCTAAAGGGAAATGAGGCAGTGCTAGGGAGGCCCTGAGCTCTGGAAGGTAATGTGTGGGAGGAGAAGCCCACAGTCCCAGACAGGCCCCACTGGGGCAGAGGTCCAGGCTGCGCCTGCGGCCAACCCAGGCCCACTTCCTCTGGATTCTCCTCACCCTCCCGGACACAAGGAGCAAACGGGCCTCATTCCTTTTTCTCCCCACATCCATCGCTTCTTGCAAAAGGAAAGAACAGAACAGGAAATGCATTCGCCAGAGTGCTCCCTGGGTGGACGAGAGGAAACAGCGAGTATGGCTTCACCCCACCACCCCCACCCCTGCGGTTTCTGGGCAGGGCCCAGGGGCCCAGGCCCCGCTGCTGCTGGCCTTACGTTGCAGAGGGAGTGCGTCCGGTGTCGAGGGGAGTTGATGTCGCTAGGTGTGGACGACCGGTCGCCTTCGGCGGCAGATGCGTCGGAGATGACAGAGGGCTGCCGGGAGTGGCAGGGGCTCACCCTGACCGCTGGAAAGCAGGGACAGCTGGTGAGTGAGGGATGGAGAGAATGTCCTCGCCTGTGCTGCCTTGGTGGCTATTCCACCCAACATCCCCGTTCTGCAGATGGGAACACTGAGGTGTAGAAAAGGGAAGAGACGTGCCTGGTTCTCCAACCCCCTACTCCACAGCTCCACACATTCCCATAGAGCAGCTGCTGGGAAGAACCTCCCATAGCCTTTGGATCCAATGAACCCTCCTCCACCAGCACGAACGAGGAGAAGACGTGGAAGTTTTCAAGTCTTCTTCTCATTCCAAGTTCAAGTCTCCTCGTTTCCAAGTCCAATATAGGAAAGTGCTTGATGTTTATAAATGCATTTCTAAGGAGCACCGTGATGCATTAATACTTGAGTACTCTGTGACTCTGTTCATATGCTCCCACCACCTGTACATTCCTAGACCTGGTGCAATCCTAACCACTGCCCCCAATCGGTTTCCCAAATGAGAAACCTAAAGGCCACCACCACTTTCTCTCTTTCCCCCATATCCCACATCCAATCAGTAGCAGCAGCTCCAAAACATTGCCCCAAATCTGCCTGCTTCTCTCCCACTGCATTGCCACCACTGACTCTTGCCTGGAAGACCACACAGCCTCCTGGTGGGTCGCATCGACTCCACTCTACACACCAGAGCATGAGTCACCAGCATCTCATCTCTCTTCCTCCTGGCCTCCAACATGGCCTGATGTACCACGGCCCTGCCTACCCCAGCAGCCTCAGCTTGAGCCACATCAGCCTTCTGACTGCCTGAGACAGGTCATGTCCCCCTGCCTTGGTCTCTGCCATTCCTGTTGCCCATCAGGGGCACCGTCACCCTCCAGGTCTCAGTCTGTCCCGGGAGGCCTTCCCCAGTAATCAGCTCTCCCTACTTTACCTTGTTTCTCATCAAAGTGCCTGTTTTTGGCTGGGCATGCTGGCTCTCGCTTGTAATCTCAGTACTTTGGGAGGCTGAAGAGGGAGGACTGCATGAGCCCAGGACTTCGAAACCAGCCTGGGCAACATAGCAAGACTCCATCTCTCCATCCCCCCAAAAAAGTGCCTGTTTTCTGTTGATTTCTCTCCTTGTGCTAATTACAATCTGTCATTGTTCTGCTTGTTATTTATTTATTTATTTTTGAGATAGAGTCCTGCTCTGTTGCCCAGGCTGGAGTGCAGTGATGCAATCTTTGCTCACCACAACCTCTGCCTCCTGGGTTCAAGCAATTCTCCTGCCTCAGCCTCCCGAGTAGCTGGGACTACAGGCATGTGCCACCAAATCCGGCTAATTTTTGTATTTTTAGTAAAGACAGAGTTTCACCATGTTGGCCAGGCTGGTCTGGAACTCCTGACCTCGTGATTTGCCCACCTTGGCCTCCCAAAGTGCTGGGATTACAGGCGTGAGCCACGGCACCCTGCCTGCTTGTTCTTTGATAGTATATTTACATGTCATATCTGTACACTGACAACATCTGCTCTGGGAGGGCAGGCGCCCTGGGTGTCTTACCCTGTTGAATCCCAGAGCTCATGGTGCCTAGCACATAGTAGGTATTCAATAAATAGTGGCTGAATGAAAGGTCCAGACCAGAAGCCACAGCTCAGAAGCCCTTCCCAGTCCCCAGCAGGTTGCTCTCCTGTCTGCAGGCATTGGCACTGGATGGAGAAAGCATCTTTTGTTTGACAAGACTGGCTAAGCACCTACTATGTGCAGGCGGCATGCCAGCAGGTAGGGCAGCATCCCTGCAAAGGACAGTCCTTGCCGCCAATGGCCATATGCTCTAATACAGAAGATTGGTGGCTGAAGGAGCCCTGGCTTTGGAGTCAACTCCAATCAGGGTGAGTTTACCCTACAGGCTGTGTGGCCTTGAGCATCCTGCCTGGCCCCTCTGAGCCAGGTTTGTTATGTGTAACATGGGGGTGGATGCCAGTGGTATCAATCCCAGAGAGTAGCTGCATGTATGATGTGCCTACCACAGTGCCCGGCACTGGACAGATGGGAGGAGTCATGTGACAAATGCATCAACAGCAAATCCGAGGTAGGGTAAGAGGTGCTCTGACGCAGGTGAGCACCCAACTTTACAGGAGCATAGAGGACACAGGGGAGAGAGCACAGAAGGCTTCCTGGAGGAGGGGGTGTCTGATAAAACGTATGGAGATGGTTGTATGTGAGGCAGACACTGTGGAGGAGGAAGGGCCCAGAGGGCAGATCCGTCAGCCTGTCCAGGCTTTCCCAGACCAGAGCCAGCTCCATTAAGGAGAGGCCCTGCAGAGGTAGATGAGGATGACCAAACTTGCATCTATCACAACTTGCATCTATCATGTAAGGGCACCTACTTGCAGAAGGGACAGAGAACAGAGCAAGGTGGCCTGCAGACGTGCAACAGGACAGCGAGGAGTTTGGAGCCTGTTCCATGGGCAGTGGGTACAGATGCTGCCCAGAGGCCAGACTTCCCTGCCGAGTGCCTGGAGCAAACACCTGTGACATTGACATCAGCCCCTCCTGGATGCCCTGCGATTGGCCAGAGCTGTCAATCAAGCAGTTCTGCTGCCTCTCCTGCCAAAGGATGCCCATGTGACTCTGATGTGGCCAATCAGAGTCTTTCTTTAGGATTTGCTATGGACACAGGGGGAAGAGATAGTTTTTCTTTCTTAAGACTTGAGCTGTGAGGGTCTTAAACATCTGGAACTGCAGGGGACTATTTTACTTTCTTGCAGAAAGAGACAGCCTAAAGATGAGGCCAAAAGGAGGTACGCAGAGCTAAGAGATGGAGAGACATGGTCAGAAGGACCCAAATAGTGTTTGAACCTCTGGATCCAGCTACGCCTGCTGTCCATCTCTCAGATTTTTCAGTTACACGAGCCCAAGGTCTCTGCCCCACACCCCCTAAGCTGCTGTAGTATGAACAAAGAAGCTGCCTCTCCCACTGGGTCGGATGGCCTCCTGTGAAGCCCCTCGAAATCGTGGTGGGGCCAGGCCAGGGCAGGACTCACCTTGCCGGTCCGCAGGGTGAGGGGGGTGTGAGTGGTAGAGAGTCTGTTGACTCTGCCGGATGGCTGCGGTCAGCGGGAGGTCCGCCTGCACCACCCACTCCTGGTTGCCGTTGAGCACCGTCTCGCCCGGCATGGCGAGGGAATGCCGCTTGGGGACATCCTTGGTCAGCGTAGCTAAGGACTGTTTGGCCTGGAGAGAGCAGGAAGACAGGAAGAAGAAGTCACAACCAAGGGGACCTCTTGGCCAGCTGCTCGGCACCACCCACCGCCATGGGGAGAAAGCCCTGAACTTCTGCACCAGGTATTGCTGGCTCTGCATCGAGTGCCAATTGTAAGTCAAGCACCTGCCCTGCAACCGTGTGAGGGAGGAACTGTAGTTCTCCTCGTTAGACAGCTGGAGGCGCAAAGGCATGGAGAGGTGTGGAGCCTGCCTTGGGATCCCACAGCTCAGAAGTGGCAGAGCCAGGATCAAATCCAGACAGCGCCCAAGCTCCAAAGAACTGTGCCAGGGCCTGGCCACCTTGTCACACAACTCTAGGGGGCACTGCTTACATAAACATGGTCCCTCTTGGTCTCCCCATCTTACATAATGGGATCCTAAAGTTCAGAATGGTGGAGTAATTTGCTCAAAGTCACACAAGTAGAAGAAGTGGAGTTTGAACCCAGTTCTGTCTGACTTTTGTCACATTTGTGTCAACTTAACTCACCCGAGAGCTCACCTGGGGGTTACCCACCAACAGCGAAGGTGAGACCAGAAATAGAGGGGGTCCAAGAACACTCCCCTTTTTTGTTTTGAGATGGAGTTTCACTCTGTTGCCCAGGCTGGAGTGCAGTGGCTCACCTCACTGCAACCTCCGCCTCCGGGGTTCAAGTAGTTCTCCTGCCTCAACCTCATGTGTAGCTAGGATTACAGGCATGTGCATTACACCTGGCTAATTTTTGTATTTTTAGTAGAGATGGGGTTTCACCATGTTGGCCAGGCTGGGCTCGAACTGCTGACCTCAAGTGATCCACCTGCCTTGGCCTCCCAAAGTGCTGGGATTACAGGCGTGAGCCACCGCGCCCGGCCCCAGGAACACTCTTATCACCCATTCTTTTGGATTCTTCAAGGACTAGCCAGGATTCAAGTCCGATTGTAAGAAAAAGGTGTTTTGGCTCCCATTAGTTTAACTCCTTGCAAGGTTGAAGGCTGCTTCATCTCCCTTTCACAAGGTTTTGCCAGAGAAGAGCCATGTGCACCTTCTGCAGAACTAGCAAGGAGATGGGCAGGTGCACGATCAGCCTACATGACCAGCTCCTGCTTGAATGCAGGCTGGGGAGAGGGCAGATCCTAAGCCCAGCTCTCAGGAGCCCACGCCAAGAACATGTAAGGCAGGAGGGAGCCCAGGGACAAGTGTGGGGCTGAGCTGGGGCCGGGAGGCCACCTTGACTGGTCACACAGGTCTTCCTTTCTCTGCCCAGTGTCTGCCCAAACTCTTTTGGGGAGAAAAAGGGCAGTATTAGAAATGTGTTAATGCATATTCTTTTTTTTCTTTTCTTGTTTTTTTTTTTTTTTTTTGAGATGGAGTCTCGCTCTATTGCCCAGGCCAGAGTGCAGTGACATGATCTCAGTTTATCGCCACCTCTGCCTCCCAGGCTCAACCAATTCTCCTGCCTCAGTCTCCTGAGTAGCTGGGATTACAGGTGCCTGCCACCACACCTGGCTAATTTTTTGTATTTTTGGTAGAGATAGGGTTGCACCATGTTGGCCAGGCTGGTCTCAAACTCCTGACCTCAAGTGATCCACTCGCCTCGGCCTCCCAAAGTGTTACTGCACCTTCTTTTCATCACAGTCATTTTCTACTTCTGATTGGCTCTGCAGGCTCATGACAGGGCAGAGGAGACAGGGAGAGACCCAGGGGTCCCCACACTGAGGTTTTGGGTGAACACTGACGTTTCGGGGGTAGCTATGTGTGTGCCACTGTGAGTGCTGGCTTTGCCTCTCATCTGAACACAGATTTAAAAAAAAAAATCCATTTCATCTCTCCACAACCTTTCCAACCTTGCCCCAGGCCTGGAGTTCTTCCTGGCAGAGCAGAGGTTCTTGAGAAAGGGTCCCACCAAGAAACGGACAGTCCTTGGCCTAATGCCTGATGCACCCTCATCACATCGACCAGCTGTGTTATTTTAGACAAGTCACTCCCTCCTCTGAGCCTCAGTTTCCCCATCTGTATAGTGAAAAGCCTGGACCAAGTGATCCTCAGGGCTCCTTCCAGCTCGGACACCCTAGAAGTCTGTGAAATCACTTCCGTCCCACTGCCAGCTCCCAGGAAATAGAAATCCATGCCACAGAGGCTGAGCTGAGGGTACCAGCCTTGCCCCCCAAACCTGGCTTGCCCCTGCTCTGGCCGAGAAAAGCCCCTGTGCTCTGCCACCCTCACGCGCTCCATGCAACAGTGCTGGGTTGCGGGTAGGGAGTTAGGGATTATCTGTGCTCAACAGATAAGAAACCAAAACTCAGAGAGGTTCAGTGACTTCTCCAGTGGGTGCAACATGCACCCGCTTCATTTATTTTTTATCTTTTTATTTGTTGAGATGGAGTCTCACTCTGCTGCCCAGGCTGGAATGCAGTGGTGCGATCTCGGCTCACTGCAACCTCTGCCTTCTGGGTTCAAGCGATTGTCCTGCCTCAGCCTCCCGAGTAGCGGGGATTACAGGTGCCCACCACCACGACCAGCTAATTTTTGTATTTTCAGTTGAGTCAGGGTTTCGTCATGTTGGCCAGGCTGGTCTCGAACTCCTGACCTCAAGTGATCTGCCCGCTTTGGCTTCCGAAAGCCAAAACATTACAGGCATGAGCCACCACACCCGGTCTGCAGCTGCCGTGGCTTCTGCCACTGCTAAGCTGCGCCCTCCACCTCCCCACTGCCCCTGTGGACCCTGACTTCCTTCCAACCCACCCTCTATGCTTCCACTGGCAGAGCAGAGCTGCTTCCTGTTGCTTGCAACACAGGACTTAAGGCACCCCCTGAGGAAGGGTCAGCTGTGCAGTGGGGGAGCTGGGCCTGCAGGCAACATGGCCTGGCTGTGAAACTCTAGGGATGGCGGGCAATAGAGGGAAGCTGCAGTCAGGTGGACACACCAACAAGACTGGGGCCGTCACAGCTCCTCGTGAAGCCCCCTCCCTCTGCCTCCAAGCCCTGGGTAGATACTGCCTGTGCTGTTAACATGAACATAAACCAATCAACCTGAGTTGCCAACATTCACACGGGCAGATGCATCTGATGCCTGCCAGAAGGAGGCCAGAAGTTGAGTTTTCTTGACCAGAATGGAAACAGTGGGAGTGGAAGCCAGGGTGAGTTGGATCCTAGGCCGGAAAGACCCAGGGAGTCCTCGGATGCCGAAGGCCAGGACTCCAAGGAAGGAAGACACATCTGTCTGTCCACAAGTCATGAGGAAGACCTGGGAGAACAGGGGCCTTTTCCTGGCCTGCAAGTTCAAAGATTTCTGTCTGGGTTGCACGTAGCAGCAGGGCCTCCAGTATCATCAACTCCACCGGTGGGAACCCCCGGACCCCAGAAGTCCCTGCAGCCGCAGCTTTTTCCTGCCCAGTAGTTCTGACCACTAGGGGTCAGCATTGGACAAGGAGACCTAGGAGAGGCCCAGGGATCCTGCCCTGGCCTGCCCTGGGGGCCTGGTCCTTAGTAAACCATCCTGCTGTGGTTACCACGTCCAGGGATCTGGGCCCAGTGCCAAGTGCTTCTCCTGCTTTATTTCTTGGAAATCCTCACGAGAGCCCTACAAAGCACAGTCAACTCTTGAACAACGTGAGTTTGAACTGCATGGGTGCATGGGTCCAATTATCAGCAGATTTTCTTCCACCTCCATCACCCCTGAGACAGCAAAGCTAATCCTTCCTCTCCCTCCTCCTCCTCCTCCTCCTCAGCCACTCAGCATGAAGACAACGAGGACGAAGACCTTGATGATGATCCTCTTCTTCCACTTAATGAATAGCAAATATATTTTCTCTTCCTTATGATTCTCTTTTTTTTTTTTGAGACGGAGTCTTGCTCTGTTGCCCAGGCTGGAGTGCAGTGACTCGACCTTGGATCACTGCAACCTCCGCCTCCCGGGTTCAGACGATTCTCCTGTCTCAGCCTCCCGAGTAAATGGGATTACAGGCACCCGCTGCCCCACCTGGCTAATTTTTGTAGTTTTAGTAGAGATGGGGTTTCACCATGTTAGCCAGGCTGGTCTCGAACTCCTGACCTAAAGTGATCCACCCTCCTCGGTCTCCCAAAGTGCTGGGATTATACGTCTGGCCTGATTCTCTTAATAACATTGTCTTTGCTCTAGCTTACTTTATTCAAAGAATACTGATATGGTTGGCTCTGGGTCCCCAGCCAAATCTCATCTCCAATTGTAATCCCCACGTGTCAAGGGAGGGACCAGGTGGAGGTAAGTGGATCATGAGGCTGGTTTCCCCCATGCTGTTCTCGTGATAGTGGTAGAATTCTAATGAGATCTGATGGCTCATAAACGTGTGGTAGTTCCTCCTGTGCTCATTCTCCCTCCTGCCATCTTGTAATGGCAGGTACCTTGTAAAGGTTCCTGCTTCTCTCCTTTGCCTTCCGCCATGATTATGAGTTTCTGAGGCGTTCACAACGGTTCAGAACTGTGAGTCAATTAAACCTCTTTCCTTTATAAATTACCCAGTCTCAACTATTTCTTTATAGCAGTGTAGGAATGAACTAATACAAATACAGAAAACGAGACAGTTAACACACAAAAGATGTGCTTACTGACTGTTCTCAGTAAGGCTTCTGGTCAACAGTGGGCTACGAGCAGTTACGGTCTAGGGGAGTCAGAAGTTATACATGGATTTAGCTGCACAGGGGATCAGCACCCCTAAGCCCTGTGTTGTTTAAGAGTCAACTCTATATGCCATTATCTCTGTTTTGAGTTGATGTATATGGAGTCCAGAGAGGTGAAGGCTCCTGCTCAAAGTCACACAGTTGGGAAGCACCTGGGGCTGGATTCGAACCCAGATCACATGGCTGTAACCACACTGTTAGCTGGCATCAGCTCTCTGCAGAACAACAAATCCTCTAAGAGCTACGTCCTCCCCCTGTCCCTACTCTTCAGGAGCTCTTCCCACATTCTCCTCCCGGCCTCTGTCACACTCAGCCCCTGGTGGCTTCTGGAGGCCTCTCTAGCCACAAGCTCCCTGTAACTGCCCAGCCACCCTATGGGGAAGGTAGGGTGGGATTAAGACCCCAGTCTGGGTACGGTGGCTCACGCCTGTCATCTCAGCACTTTGGGAGGCTGAGGCAGGTGGATCATGAGGTCAGGAGTTTGAGACCCGTCTGGCCAAGATGGTAAAACCCCATCTCTACTAAAAAATACACAAATTAGCCAGGAGCAGTGGCAGGTGCCTGTAATCCCAGCTATTTGGGAAGCTGAGGCAGGAGAATCACTTGAACCCGGGAGACGGAGTTTACAGTGAACTGAGATCATGCCACTGCACTCTAGTCTGGGCGACAGAGAAAGATTCTGTCTCAAAAAAAAAGACCCCACTCCCAGCGCAGTAACAAGTTAAAGGCACCGAAGCCCAGAACAGTTGAGCGAGCAGCCCAAGGTCACATAGGAGCAGGCAGAACAGACCTCCAGGGCTCTCTCTCCCAACCCAGACCCTCTGTCCCCACACACAAAGGCTAAGCATCTCCTGGGAAAACAAAGTGTCTGGAAGTATTTTGAGGGTTTGGTTTGGGTTAGGAAAGAATTATTTGTTTCCTTAATGACCCAAGTAAGACATTTTTGCTGCAGAGACATTTGAAAAGAGGCCAATAAACAAACAAATAAATAAAAGTCGCTACCACTCTGAGAGAATGAATGTTAATATTTCCATGTATTTCCTCCCAAATATTTTCCTAAGCAAATATGTATATTTTAAACAAACATTTTTTTTCCCTTTCCTTTTTTTTTTTAATTTTTTTTGGAGACAGGGTCTCACTGTTGCCCAGGCTGGGGTGCAGTGGCTCACTACAGCCTCCACCTCCTGGGCTCAGGCAATCCTTTTGCCTCAGCCACTGGAGTAATTGGGACTACAGGCATGTACCATGCCTGGCTAATTTTTCTGAATTTTTTGGTAGAGAAGGAGTTTTGCCATGTTGCCCAGGCTGGTCTCAAACTGCTGGGCTCAAAAACAATCTTCTGCCTGCCTCGGCCTCCTAAACTGCTGGGATTACAGGCATAAGCCATCGCACTTGGCCTTTTTTTTCCTAACAGTAGGTTGGGATGTGTGGAAAAGTGAGTGTTTTCCCAGCATCTCCACATTCCCTGGGCCCAAGGCAGGTGGATAAAAGCCTGGTCCAGGCTCTGGGGGTATGGTCTTGGAGGGATACTTACGATGCATTGCAGAAAGCCCCCTCCCGCTGCGGACCCTGACCCTCTGCTTGTGTCCTGCTCTGCCCCACCCACCCCACCCTAGGTCTCCGATGTGAGTCGATGCCAGACGTCCTGGCTCCCAGCATGGCACTGCTAGCAGATGCCAGGACCACCTGGGTGGGGAGGGTTCTCACCATGGCCAGCTCGGCCTCCAGCTCCTTCATCCGGTTGTCCTTGAGGTCCAGCTGGGAGCGCAGTGCCGTGGCATGGTCTGTGGCCTCCTTGGCTTGGCGCCGCAGCTCCCACTTCTCACGCTCCAGCAGGTCCTTCTCCTTGGCCAGCGCTTTGACCGCGTCCTCGCTCTCCTGCGGGTGGGACGGGGAGAGAGCACCGTGGGTGTGACAGCCAGGCTCCTCCTGGCCCAGGGACGCCTAGAGGAGGCCTATCCCCTAGATGGAAAAAGAAGTCGGGAGGCCCCATCACATGTGTCCAGGAGCTCTGGCTCTGTGGTGGGAAAGCCGTGGGCACGAACTCCAGCCCTGCCACAAACTAGCTGGAAGACTGGAACAGAGACAAACCCAGTAGATGCTGAGTAAATCCTTTTTGCGCTGCATGAATGAATAAGTGGGCAAATGACTGCTTTGGGTAAGTCATTCTGCCTCATCATGTCTGGGTCCCCTGTATGTAAAATGGGGCAGGAGTCAATCCTACTTGTTTCAAAGAATTCTAAAGACCAAATGACTACACATGTGGGAAATACTTAACACAGTCTGACAGAAGTTAGGGTGCGATAGTTGTTCCGGGGCTTTGTTCTGTTTGGTAAATTGTGTTCATCACAGGGAAACAGGATCAACAGTAAGGAGGCACCAGAGACCCCAATTGTCTGGACTGCCACAAGGTCCGGCCACCAACCCACAGGGTCACAGCCTCTGAGAGAAATAGCTGCTGTGTCCTGAATGCAGCACAGTCCTCAGCCGCCTCCCCCAAGCCCCTCCCCAGGCTGGCCCTCCCGCATGAGCTGTTTTCTGTGATTGTCCAGGGAAGGGCCAGGCCCCAGCTGTGCCAGTCCCCAGAGCAGAGCCAGCAGGGAAGGACCAGACAGCTGAATTGGGGCTGTGACCTCTGTTGGCCGGAGCAAAGTTTCAGAACAACAGACGTCCTTTTGAGAAGGACAGTCCCAGCGGGGAGCCCTACCCATCCACCCAGCCACCATCTTCCCATTCACCAAACTGAAAGCAAATCCAAGGTCCCCGTGTGGCCTGGGACCATAGAGGGAGGCCACGATCCTGCCTTGTCTGACAAACCTGTCTCTGAAGGCCTCACTTCCAGATGGTGAAAGACGGGGAGGCCAAGGGAGAACTTGGCCTTTTCTCTGTGGCTGTCACAGGGCCGTAGCCATGGCCTTGGTTCTGGAGACACAGGGAGAACCTGGGCCAAATCCTGGCTTTGCAATGACTGTTGTGAGTCATCCCTGCCTCAGTTTCCCCATCTGTAACCAGGGGATAACACCACATATGCTTTGGAGCGTTTGTGTGGGTCTGCATGAGGGAATCCACCTGGAGAGTTCTGCGTGGGACTGGGCTCCCAGCAGGCACCTGCTCGCTTCACTCAGATCGCTGCTCAATTGTCTCCTCCTCCGAGAAGCCTTCCCTGGCCACCCATGTAAGAAAGAAGCCCCAGGCCCTCTCTAACCTGTTTTCTTTATTTGAAGCTGATACTGGTCTGTTATTCAACCGATATTTGTGGATATTTGTCTGGTACGAAACCAGATGAAAATCCCTGCACTCCTGGAGCTTATAGTGAAAAATTCTGCTACAATGTAGAACTGACCACTGGGGTAAGGGTTGTCCCTGAGAACCCGCTGGTATACAAGAGGCTGCTTATAAAATGTCCCTGAATTAGGAGGAAGCCTCACTGGGACCCTCAGGATCATTTTTGTCTCATTGCAGTCACTGGTTCACGCTACTACTCATGAACAGACCAAGGGCTCTAGGCCAGGTGGGAAGGCCTTGTAGGTGCTTTCAAATTTTGGACTCCCACCTCCTTGGGGTCATATTCCGCAGCAGCAGGAAAGCTGGGCTCAGCAGCAACTTCATGGCACGTTCTGTACAGTGCTAAGGGTTTTAGGTGCATTATTTAAACCTCACAACCACCCCTCAGGCAGGGACTATGATTATCCCTATTTCACAGATGAGTAAATTGAGGCCCACAGAGGTAAAACAACTCCGCCAGCCCATAGACAGTGTGGTAGAGGCCTCGATCCCTGCTGGTAGCTGAGGCAGGAAAGGAACGGAAAGGAGACCCCTGAGAAGTCTGGAACTGGAAGGGGGTTGGAGGTGGCGGAAATTTACAAGGCTGGGATTTGGCCAAACCTCGTGGGGCCTTGGATGATGGGCCTGGGAGCTGAGGTTCTGTGGGGCTGCCAGCACTCGGGGATCACATGGACATAAGAGGGGAGTGTGGCCAAGGCAGGCAGATCACCTGAGGTCGGGAGTTCGAGACCAGCCTGACCAACATGGAGAAACCTCGTCTCTACGACAAATACAAAATTAGCGGGGAGTGGTGGTGCTTGCCTGTAATTCCAGCTACTTGGGAGGCTGAGGCAGAAGAATTGCTTGAATCTGGGAGGCGGAGGTTGCGGTGAGCCGAGATTGCACCATTGCACTCCAGCCTGGGCAACAAGAGCAAAACTCCGTCTCAAAAAAAAAAAAAAGGGAGTGGAATAGGGAGGGGAGAGGAGGGGGCTTCAGGGGCTTATAGGTCTGGCTGGGGGCTGGGGGCCCGGCGCAGTGGCTCACGTCTGTAATCCCAGCACTTTGGGAGTCTGAGGAAGGTGGATCACTTGAGGTCAGGAGCTCGAGACCAGCCTGGCCAACATGGTGAAACCTCTTCTCTACTAAAAAAGTACAAAAATTAGCCAAGTGTGATGATGCACACCTGTAATCCCAGCTACTCCAGAGGCCAAGGCACAAGAATCGCTTGAACTCAGGAAGTGCAGGTTGCAGTGAGCGGAGATCATGCCACTGCACTCTAGCCCAGGCAACAGAGCGAAACTCCGTTTCAAAAAAAAAAAAAAAAAAAAGGCTGGCTGGGGAGGTGACAGTAGTGGGATGAAAATGGCCTGTTTTAATGTGGCCTCTACACCCGGAATCACCCTATGTCTAGCCCTCAGCCTGGCTGCCTGGCCTGCTGCGTGAACTTCCTCAGCTGGGTTTATGGAGAGTCCTCCAGTCGCCCTTCCATCTGCAGTCATGTGACAGGGAAAGTGCATTTGGCACAGCTTTTGGAGATGTTGCAATTTTGCCACATTCTGTTTCTTGTTTGTTTTTGTTTCCTTTTCTCAAATTTTTTTGAGATGGAGTCTCGCTCTGTCACCCAAGCTGGAGTGTAGTGGTGTGATCTCGGCTCACTGCAACCTCTGCATCTGGGCTCCAAGCAATTCTCCTGCCTCAGCCTCCCGAGTAGCTGGGACTACAGGTGCACACCATCACATCTGAATAGTTTTTGTATTTTTAGTAGAGGCAGGCTTTCGTCATGTTGGCCAGGCTGGTGTTGGACTCCTGACCTCAGGTGATCTGTCTGACTCAGCCTCTCTAAGTGCTAGGATTACAGGTGTGAACCACCATGCCTGGTCATCGGCCACATTCTGGACAGGCCAAGACCCCTGCTTTCCCAGCAGCCTTGTTCCTGTGCTGTTCCCCTACTCCCAGTAGCTCAGGGCCTGGGGTCCTTCCTGTTGCCTGCTCCCGTGGAGTCCTGCAGGAGTCTCATGGAGAAATTGGGTGGGCCACGGCAGACTGAGTGGGCATAGCCGAGTGGGCCAGGGAACTTGAGGGTTCCAGTCATCCTGTTCCAGGAGAACATTTATTTTGCATATAAAATGCAAATCATTTTTGATAACCAACTGCAAGATCTTGGAAGAGGTGAAATAAAACCAGGACTTGTGGCTTCAGTTTTGCTAAACTGGCTCTAAACATATGTCCTTGGGTCAGTCACTTGACCCTTGTGGACCTCAGCCTTCCCACCTGTAAAATGGGGCTGGACCCCAACAGTGACTAAAATATTGTTTGAATGTTGCTGTTCCACCGATCTGCCGGACCTACAGGAGCGACTCTCTCCACTTCTAATATTCACATCTTAGTATTAAAGTATTAATTTTCAATAAATGAGTGTTTTCCAAGTTTCATTTTCTAAATGAACCTGAAGGGCATGATGAAGCCGATCAATACAAGTGGCACTGGCTGCTCAGCTGTGGCCACAGGGAGCTGCCCCCGGCAGCCACAGCCACGCGGCTTCTATTCAGTAGCGTCAACCCCACCCCAGCTGCTGGTCAGACTTGGGGGATGCCCCTAGTCACCTATGACTTAAAAAATGACACGGTGCTCTCCGTGGGGATTTTATTGCCAAATCTGAGATGGATGTAACACTTCGAGATGGATATATTAATTACCCTGATCTGATAACTATACATTCCACGGATCCAAACATCACTATGAACCCCATGAAAATGTACCATTTTTGCCCAAACAATTTTAAAAAACAAATTTGCCATATCATTAAAAGACATGGAGAAGCACTGGTATGAAATGCTAGGTTGGTCGCTGAAATAGCCAGCGCTCTACCACAGCTCATGGGGACAGCTGTGACCTCCTCTCTGTGGCCGGCCATGGGTTGTTGAAAATGGCAAACAGTGGGAATCATTCCTTTGTTCCTCTGAACACGAACTGAGTGATGTGGGGAGGGTGGCCCGGGCAAGGCCCGGTCCTATGAGCTCTGGGGCCGGGGCTCTGGGACTAGACCTTCTGAGTTTGCACCCTGCCTCTACCCTTTCCATAATGGTGTGGGCCCTGGGCCTGAGACTTTACCTAAGTCTTAGTTTTCACCCGTTAAATGGGGGGAATAGGCACAATCACTCCTCAAAGGATTGCTATTAAAGTAGCAAATGTGAAGAGATGAGGGCAGTGTGTGTGCACAGTAGGTGCACAATAAACATCTGTTACTGGTAATATCACATTCACATCTGTATACAGTAGGTGCACAATAAACATCTGCTGTTGGTAATAGCATATTCATGTCTGTATACAGTAGGTGCACAATAGATGTGTTACTTGTCATGCTCATGGCCTGCATACAGTAGGTGCACAATAAACATCTGCTATTGGTAATATCATGTTCATGCTTTAAACAGTAGCTGCACAATAAACGTCTGCTATTGGTAATACCATGTTGATGCCTGTATACAATAGGTACACAATAAACATCGGATATTGGTAATATCACATTCATGCCTGTATACAGTAGGTGCACAATAGACGTCTGCTATTGGTAATACCATATTCGTGCCTGTATACAGTAGGTGCACAATAAACATTTGCTATAGGTAATACTATGTTCATGCCAGCTCCTGCTGAGGTGGCCTCTGAAGGTAGCTGTCACCACAATTCTTGCCAGGACGATTACCTGGTAACAGTGCCATCTTTTGGATCTTCTTGGACTCTGCTCAGCACCCTCTTGCTTTTTTTTCTTTCTTTTCTTTTTTTGAGATAGGGTCTCACTGTGTTGCCCAGGTTAGAGTGCACTGGCACAATCTTGGCTCCCTGCCACCTCAACCTCCCTGGCTCAAGCAATCCTCCTGCTTCAGCCTCCCAAGTAGCTGGGACTACAGGCGTGTGCCACCCTGCCCCGCTAATTTTTAAATTTTTTTTGTAGAGATGGAGGTCTCACTCTGTTGTCCAGGCTCGTCTGGAGCTCCTGGGCTCAAGTGATCCTCCCATCTTGGCCTCTCAGAGTGCTGGGATTACAGGCGTGAGCCACCGTAACTGGCTGCTTTTCTAAAACCTGATTTGTCCTCCTTCAGGGCATGCGTTCTCAGGGAGCTCCTTCTTCTAGTTCCTGATTCCTGGGTCCTCTGAGACCCTCTGTCCCTCCCAGAAGGTCTTGTCTGGGTTCCTTTCTGCACAGGTCTTGCCTCTCCAACCTCTTCCCAGAAAGCAGGCCTACGACTGGGGTTCTGTGTGGGACCAGCCACAGCTCCACTCCTGCCCACCTGGGGCCTTCATTTCCTTCTCTGGGTTTGCCAATGAGACCAACCCCAGGGAGTGGCAGGTGAGGGGACAGCAGAGGGGCTTCGAAATCCACTGTGGAAATTTCATGATCAAATGGCTGACTCCGAATCCACGAAGGCAATAATAATAATAATGATAATAATAATAACAGTAGCAGGCATATGCTCCTACTTCCCCTTGCTTTCCATGCCCTGGGAACCTTAGCGCTGACAGCACTGGGCTGTGAGTAGTTGCAATCTTTATCCTGCTTTGCAGATGTGAAGGCTGAGACCAGTAAGAGTCATCTGTTTGCCCGAGCCACCCCCCTAGCGAGTGCAGAGGTGAGATTCTAACCTAGCTGTCTGCTCTTAATCCCTGTGCAACCCTGGTCACAGGAGGAGGAAGCTGGTGGCTTGGGGGACAAGTACAAGGGTCAGCCCTGGGGCCAGCACATCACTGAAGGCTGTGGGCTGGTTCTGTGGCCCCACTGCATCCCATTCCCAATAAACAAGAGGTAACTAGGTTTCCATGCTCCTGGGCATGGGGCTGGTCAGGCAGAGGCTCTCCCTGCCTTGCCCACTGAAAAAAGACCAAGCTCCTTGGGCTGAGAATGGAGAAATGAGAGAGGTGGACACAGAAGGTGAGGCAGGGAGCAGAGGCGAACAGAAGATGCTGTGCTGAGTGCCAGGGGGTGATGGGGTTGGGGGAAGAGGCGCACAGTGCAGGGGGAAGGCACGCAGGCTCTGCACCCAGGCCCTGTAAGCCCCTGCCCTGCCATCACCGGCTGCATGACTGTGGATGAGTTATCTCCCCTCTCTGTGTCTGTCGGCTCATCTGTGAAATGGGAGGATAACCATATGCCCCCCAGTGTCCGTGTGGGTGTTAAATGAATGGGCACCACGAGGCTCTGAGAACTCTGCCTGCAGCTCTCGAAGTACACGCCGTAACTCCCACAGCACGCGCCTGTGAGCATACACGTGTACCTGCATCATCAGACAGGAGAGCGGGGTCCCCTACCCCTCCCTCTGCATGGAGGTCACTCTGAGCCCCTGGCCTCTGACTCCCTGCTGGTGGCCAAAGGCAATACTGCTGAGAGAGCCTCGCCCTAAGGAGCAGACCCCAGGCCCACGAGCTGCTTCCCACGCCAGAGTCTGAGAAAGCAGCCTCTGTGGGCTCCCCTGCCTCCCTCTGCCTCGCTTCTGGGTCATCCCCTTCCTGCCAAACCGTTTGCCTGTGGCAGGCATGGGGAGGCTCAGTTCATCTAACATGAAGGGGAGCCAGGCGGAGCAGGCAGGGCAGGGGGAGCTGAGCAGGCAGGGCAGGGGAAGGCTGGGCCAAGCAGGCAGGGCAGGGAGAGCTGGGCGGGCAGGGGAGGGCTGGGCTGAGCAGGCAGGGCAGGGAGAGCTGGGCGGGCAGGGGAGGGCTGGGCTGAGCAGGCAGGGCAGGGGGAGCTGGGCGAGCAGGGCAGGGGAGGGCAGGGCCGAGCAGGCAAGGTGGCGGGGGTGGGGGGGACAGGTAGGCAGGGTAGGGGAAGCCGGGTCCTGCTCTTGAGTTGGGCACTGAGGGCAGCTAGAAGTCCCAGATCCCCGTCAGGGGCTGTGGCGGCCTGGCCCAGAGAACTCTCGGGGCTCCTTTCATCATAGAAAGGAAGTGATGTGCGTGTCCGGGAGGTGACAGTGAGCAATCACTGGTGAAGACCAAAGTGGGTGGTGGGGGCCAAGCATCTAGATTCCAATCCAGTCTGGAATACTCTGGTCTCTTAACTCCGGCTCAGAGGCAGCATCTGGGAAGGGACTCATTCACCTGGCCTGTTGCTTCCCACTGCTCAGAAAAGGAGCCTCAAGCTGAACACCCTGTGACAAGGGCTGTGACCCAGGTGCCTACGCAGGGCAGAAAACGGAGGCCGGAGGTGCATTCAGCTCGAGGCTGGAGTACAGTGGCGCGATCTCGGCTCACTGCAACCTCCACCTCCTGGGTTCCAGTGATTTCGTGCCTCAGCCTCCTGAGTAGCCGGGACTATAGGCGTGCACCACAATGTCCAGTTAATTTTTGTATTTTTAGTAGAGATGGGCTTTTGGCCAGGTTGGTCTCAAATTCTTGTCCTCAAGCATTCCACCCACCTTGGTCTCCCAAAGTGCTGGGATTATAGGCGTGAGCCACCATGCCTGGCCAGGGGACTGACTCTTTTTTAAGTTTTGCTGTCCTCTTTGGCATGTCATACCACAGATACCAGAGAGATACATGGTGAAACAAATTCCTCAGTTATCTGACCCATAAACTCCTATTCACCCCACAGAGCCCAATGCAAATGTCATTTCCTCCGTGAAGCCTTCCAAGACTCCCTCCCTACAGGCAGAACTTCCTGCTGTCTCACTGGGGCTCCCCAGCTCTCTCGTCACACTTTTATTATGGTGTTAGTACATGTTAGCTATGCATCTTATTGATGATGCTTCCTACGTGCCAGGCACCAGGCTGAGTGCTCGGCATTCATCATCTCATTGAATCCTTACTGTAGCTTTGAAAGGTCCACCACAATCACCATTCTGCAGAGACGAAACTGAGGCTCTGAGAGGTCAAGGGAGATGCACAAGGGCACACACACGAGGAGCTGGGATCTGAGCCCTCTGGACTCCTGAGTTCATGCTGTCCTGTTTGCCCAGGAGACATAGAGGTTCCCCTCCGGGGGCTGTGCTGGTTTTATCTCGGTGCCTAGGCCTGGCTGGACAAATCAAAGGCCTCCCTATCTGTGTTTGGGGATTCAAGAGGCAGACCCTGTGAAGGTGGCCAGCCAGCAGGGGAGGTGGGAGCTGGTGTGTCGGGAGGGGAGGGGAGGTCAGGGCAGGGCAGGGCAGGGCAGGGCAGGGCGGCGGCTGACCTTGCGGTGCTGCTCATAGTTGCGGATGAAGTCTCGGAGCTGCTCCTCGCGGCTCTCCAGTGTGGCATACAGCTGCTGCATCTGGCTCACCAGGTCCGTCTTCTCGCCCTTTAAGCGCTTCCGGTCAGCTTTCATGGCTGGGGATAAAGGAGAGAGTTAGTTCTCAAAACCCCAGCTGTCCCTTCCAGATGCCTGAGTGCTGAGAAGTGGCATCACCACTGTCACCTTTGCAACAGGTGAGAAAACAGGGCTCAGAAAGACGAAGTGTCCCTCCCATGCGCCCTGCCACTTGGTGGCATTCCCTGGATTCCAAGCCAGGCTCATCTATGTCAAAAGCCCCGATTCTCACATCTCAGCTGTGTCGATCAGACCAGGGAGCAAGTCTTTGTGGAAACTGCTTTCCCAGCCCTGAGCTGGCTGAGTGTTCAATAACAAAGGACAGAGTCCTGGTGGGCTCCAGAGGCCCATGGTTCAGGAAGCGGACAGGGCCTCAGTTCCCTGTCAAAAGGAACCCCAGGGCCACCCTGAGCCCACCGGAACCACTCAGTCCAGCCCAACAGCCCCTCCTGCCTCATTTCTTCTGTGGGGAGAAGTATTACGTTAAAAACACACACCAAGACATGTACCAAAAGTGTAGAGCAACGAAAGAAAATACAGATAAATCGGACTTCATCCAAATTAAAAACATGTGTGTCTCAAAGGATATCATAGTAAAGGACAACCCATAGAATGGGAGAAAATATTTGCAAATCCTATATCTGATAAGGGGCTTCTATCTGAAATATACAAGTCTATCTTGCAACTCAATAATAAAAAGACCAGGAAACCATTTAAAAAACGGGCAGGTCAGGTGCGGTGGCTCATGCCTGTAATCCTAGCACTTTGGAAGGCCGAGGCGGGTAGATAACTTGAGATAAGGAGCTCAAGACCAGCCTGGCCAACATGGTGAAACCCCCTCTCTACTAAAAATACCAAAAATTAGCCAGACGTGGTGGTGTGTGCCTGTAATCCCAGTTATTTGTGAGGCTGAGGCAGGAGAACTGCTTGAACCTGGGAGGCAGAGGTTGCAGTGAGCTGAGATTGCACCACTGCACTCCAGCCTGGATGACAGAGTAAGACTCTGTCACAAACAAACAAACAAACAAAATGGGCAAAGGATCTGAACAGACACTTCTCCAAGAAATGGCCAATAGGCACATGAAAAAAACTCAGTATCAATTGTCATCAGGGAAATGCAAATCAAACACAATGAAATGCCACTTCACACTCACTAGAATAGCTAAAAATAGAAAACAGACAATAGCAAGGGTTGGCGGGATGTGGAGAAACTGGAATCCTCATACACTGCTGGCGGGAACGTGAAATGGTGCAGCTGCTTTTGGAAAAGTCTGATAGCTCCTCCAAAGATTAAACATCAACTTACCATACGACCCTGAGATTCTACTTCTAGGCATACATCCAAGAGCTATGAAAACATATGTCTACATGAAAACTTATATGCAAATGTTTATAGCATTATTCATCAGAGCCAAAAAGGTGAAAATAACTTGAAAGTCCACCAGTGGATAAATAAATAAGTGAAATGAGATATATCCACACAATGGAATATTACTTAATAATAAATAAAAACAAGGAGGGCCATTGCTCAGTATCCATGGGGATTGGTTCCTGGACTCTCTGTGGACACCAAAATCCACAGATGCTCAAGTCCTTTATATAAAATGGCATAGTATTTGCAAACAACCTACACAATCCCCCCATATACTTTAAATTATCTCTAGATCACTTACAATACCTAGTAAAATACAAATGCCATATGAATAGTTGTTACACTGTACTGTTTTGGGAATAATGACAAGAAAAAAATCTGTACATGTTCAGTATAGATACAACCATTCATTTTCTTTTCCTGAGTTTTTTTTTTCTTTTCCTTTTTTTTTTAGATAGAGTCTTGTTCTGTCACCCAGACTGGGATACAGTGCTGTGATCTCGGCTCACTGCAATTCCCGCCTCCCGGGTTCAAGTGATTCTCCTGCCTCAGCCTCCTGAATAGCTGGGATTACAGGTGCCCACCACCACGCCAGGCAAATTTCTGTAATTTTAGTAGAGATGGGGTTTTACCATGTTGGCCAGGCTGGTCTCGAACTCCTGACCTCAAGTCATCTGCCTGCCTCAGCTTCCCAAGATTACAGACATGAGCCACAGTGTCTGGTCCCTTGAGTATTTCTGATCCAAGGTTCATTGAATCCATAGATGTGAAACCTATGGATAAAGAGGCCAACTGTACTGACATTTGCAACAACATGGATGAACCTTGAATACATGCTAAGTGAAAAAGGCCAGTCACTAAAGGCCATATATTTGGGATTCAGTTTATATATGAAATGTCCACAATGGGGAAATCTATAGAGACAGAAAGGAGAAAAGTGTCTGCCTCAGGGCAGGTGTGGGGGTGGATCGGGGATGGAGGGGTGGTAGCTATGAGTATGGGATTTTTTTTGAGGTAGTAAAAATGTTCTCACATTGGTTGTTGGGGTGGATACATAACTCTGTGAACATACTAAAAACCACTGAATTGGACACTTAAAATGGATCAATTGTATGGTATGTGAATTACAGGTTGATAAAGCTGTTAAAAAAGCAAAACAAATAAGCCTGGGCGTCTTGGCTCATGCTCGCAATCCCAGCATCTTGGGATCCGTCAGGAGGATCGCTCAAGCCCAGGAGTTCGAGACTAGCCTGGGCAACATGGTGAGACCTCATCTTTACAAAAAGTAATAATTAAAAAAATAAGCTGATTGTGGTGGTGCATGCCTGTGGTCCCAGCTACTTGGGAGGCTGGGAGGCTGAGGTGGGAGGATTGCTTGAGCACAGGAGATCGAGGCTGCAGTGAGTCATGTTCATGCCACTGCACCCCAGCCTGGGTAACAAGAGCAAGATCCAGTCTCTAAAACCAAACCAAAGCAAACCAACAAAACAAAACAAAACAAAACACACCCTGAGTAGCCGCCTGCAAGCAGCATGACGTCCGCCCCCTCCAGACTCTCTTTCCCCACAGCGCTGCTCCTTGGTGCATGGAATAGACTCAGGGCAGCCTCTGACTATAGGGTGGACTCCATGGCCTTTGCCCAGACCCCGAGCACTCCGTCCCTCTTCTGGAGAGAATACCAAGGAGAGGTTTCTGAGGCTAACCCCTCTCCACAGGCTCTTTGTGTCTGCAATTGTGGAGGTGGTGATGGGGGTTGGGGAGGCAAAGCAACCCTTTGGCTCTGGAAACTTCCGGCCTGACAAGGCCAGAGTGGTTACGTTATTTGTTTAAAATCACACAGCCATGTCTGACCCCAAAGTGGACATTTGACCCTATGTTCTGCTGCCTCCACAGTGAAGCTCCCAAAACCTGGAGGGTCCCCAGCCCCAAGGCTAGCTGAGGGCAGAATACGGGATGGTGATGACTGTGCCATCCCATCTTGTCCTGAACGTCCAATCCTGCAAACTCAGCCTGTGTACATGAGAGAGCTGGGGACACCAGGTATGGCCTAAGGACTGAGGACTCTGAGCTCCTGGCCCAGTGTCCAACATAAGCTCCCCAGGTGGGAGGCGGGTGAGCTGGGCCATGTCACCATGTGCAGAGTCATGGGGAGGAGGTCCACGCAGTGGGGACCCCAGGTCTCAGGCAGCTCTTTCAATTCCAGCTTTGAGCTTCCAGGCTCCCGTAGCTGGGTCTGTCCTCTCCCAGCTGGCTTGGCTGAGCAGCAGCTTAGGTCACCAGGGCCAGAATTCCAGGCCTGCTGGGCCGGAACCTTAAAGGGCCGCGACAGTGGAGTCCATGGAGAGAGGAGTCTTCTGCTTTACTACTGCCAGGCAGGGGGTGGGCCCTGCAGGCCTCAGGCAGTGGGTGGGAGGCCCTGGCACAGCTAGGCTAGTTTTGTGCCCTGCCCCTCACATGGTGTGACCACATTGCTGGTGAATCTCACATTAAGAAAACCCAACATCTACAGATGTATGACCGGGCGCAGTGGCTCAGGCCTGTAATCCCAGCACTTTGAGAAGCGAGCAGAACAGTCGAGATCAGGAGTTCAAGACTAGCCTGGCCAACATGTGAAACCCCGCCTCTACTAAAAATACAAAAATTAGCTGGGCATGGTGGCGGGTGCCTGTAGTCTCAGCTGCTCCAGAGGCTGAGGCACAAGAATCGCTTGAACCCTGGAGGTGGAGGTTGCAGTGAGCTGAGATTGCACCACGGTACTCCCACCTGGGAGACAGAGTGAGACTGTCTCAAAAAATAAAGTCAGACATAAAAATCAAAATAAAAATAAAGATGCAATGCGGTCAGAAGGCTCCTTAAGGAAGAGCCAGGCGCCGCTGTCGCTGATGAATGGGAAATTTCTATTTGCACATGCGCACAGGATCCTGGTCGCCCTCCTAGGACAGGCAGGTGCATGGGTGAGTATTTTTATCATCCCATCTCACAGAGGGGGAAACAAAGACCACACAGCCGGTTAATGGCACAGCTGGGGTTGAACGGGTGCCTGACTCAGTTTCAGGCTGCTTTCATGCTGGCGGGCTGGAGAGTAGCGGGGGAGCACTGCCGAGCTTGGGGAGTGGCTCCTGGAGGGCAGGGGCGCCAACCCCAGCCATGCTATCACTGTGGCTTCCTCGGAGCCTCACTGGGCCCTCCTGCCCCAGTGGAAAGAGGATGCCACTGAGCAGGTCGCATGGGCTCCCTGGGGGATTTACACCACTGCCCTCTGGTTGGCAGGGAAATCATGCCTCTGCCTTCTGGTTGGAAATGAACGCCCCCCAGCCCCCTAGGCTCTGCACTGCCTCCTACATTATCCTCATCTCCATGAGAACCAAACTCCAGATTCTGCTCTTGGCAGTTGGAGACCCTGCGAGGGGATCCCCCAGGCCTCCAATATGGCATTCCCGGGCCTTTCCTCTCACAAATGGCCTTTGAGGGGGTGAAGTGCAGCCTCTTGCGGCCTCTCTGGGTCTCCCTGCTGCTCCATCCGTGTTTATCATTTATCCAGCAGTCCAAGGGGTGTGTGTACGTGTGCCTGGCTCTGTGTGTGCAACATGTGGGCCGCCTCCATGGTGGGGCAGGGGCTATGCCTCCTGCATCTAACCTGGGGCTCTCTGAGAGTACGAGCAGGGCCTGTGCCTTTAGATTATTCACTTCTGCCTAAGAGGGGACCTGCAACTCTCCCCAAACTGTTCAGTTAAGCACCTACTATATGCCAGACTTGCTGCTGTGAAGACAGGGGTGAGCCAGACATGGTTCCTGCCTTGTGGGAGGCTGACGCTCTCACAGAGGAGACGAACTCACACCTATGGCTGGCACTGGCACCATCCACCCTCCACGTCACCATGATGCTCCAATTCTGTTTGGCAGGGAATGTGCCCACTAAAATGTTCAATTTCCCAAGCTCCCCTGCAGCTGCAAGCGGGACGTGTCACACTTCTGGCAGTTAAGATGCACACAGATACCCACTGGGAAATCTAGTTTTCTTTATAAGCCCTTTTTTGAGCACAAGGATGGAAAATATGAGCTAAGAATGGGGAGGAGAAAAACAAACAGAAGGGACCAGGGTCCCTGATGGTACCATCCAGCCAGGATGCCTTACAGCAAGAGAATAACAAACCCCCATGTTTTAGGGTTTTATTGTTACATGCAGCCCAGCACATTCCTAACAGACACACCAGGGCAGGCCGTGAGACGTGCTGCCACCCTCTCCCATGAGGCTTCACTTCACGGTTCCTTTCCATGGGTGCTCCTCGCTCTGCCCAACTCTGGGCTGGACTCTGCCAGGCTAAAGACCAAGACAACACAAAAACTGAATCCTTAGGAATGAATGCCAGGTAAAGAACAACCAAAAATAACACAAAGGTGCCACAAGTTGTGTCGTGTACACAAGGAGACGACATCCAGTTTGCACATGGCAGGTGCTGCAACTCTACACAAACAATGAGGCCGGTGCGATGGGCCCCCAATAAATAACTTAAAATCTACACACAGCTATGAAAATGATGCAATGGAACTCTTTCTGTTTGTTTGTTTGTTTGTTTTTGAGATGGAGTCTTGCCTTGTCTCCCAGGCTGGAGTGCAGTGGTGCCATCTTGGCTCACTGCAAGCTCCGCCTCTCGGGTTCACGCCATTCTCCTGCCTTAGCCTCCCCAGTAGCTGGGACCACACCCAGCTAATTTTTTTGTAGTTTTAGTAGAGACGGGGTTTCACCGTGTTAGCCAGGATGGTCTCGATCTCCTGACCTTGTGATATGCCCGCTTTGGCCTCCCAAAGTGCTGGGATTACAGGTGTGAGCTACCGCACCTGGCTGGAACTCTTCCTTTCTTCCTCATAGCTCTGCTTTTTTCTCTCCTTCAAAACCCGTTCTGATGTTCCCCAAATGCTCCTAATGCAAGATGAGCTGCCAGCCTGCAAGGCATGGCTGTGTTTCTCTGGGACTGGCCTCCTGACTCAGCCCCTAGCTCTCCAGTGCTCTGCGCAACTTCCCAATCATCTGGCTTCACCCACGCGGGTCCTATTCCAGCAGCCAAGCCACTGGAACCACTGCCATGGTGACTGGTGATGTCATGCCCAGCAGGCCCTGCAGGATCATGGAATGAGACGAGCCAGCTCCTGGGAATGTGGGGACTCTGGGGGTGGGAGGGAGGGTGTGTGGGGAGGGACCTATTTTTCCAACTCAGAGGTGGCTACATGCATGCCTGAGACTAGGGTGTAACCAGGGGCCCAGCTGTGGCCCCACAATGGTGGCACGTCTCTGGGCTGGGCCCTGCCAGGCGAAAGACCGAGAAAACATGAAAGCTGAGTCTTTAGGAATGAATGCCCAGTGGAGAACAACTAAAAACGACACAAAGGAGCCTCTGGGCTCTGTCATGTACACAATGAGGTGACGTTCAGTTTGTCTTCAAGCTCCCACCACAGACCTTTCTTCCTACTCTGCCTTTGGATGCCACAGCCCCTAACCCAGATGTGGACATGGAGGAGCGAGACTCCATCTCAAACTAAACAAACAGCCACTGTGGGCCCAATCCTGGATGTCCCAAGGTCAGGAGCCCTTGTAAAAATTTCCAGCCTGGGCGTACCCTGGACATACGTGGGCTCAGAGGTGAGGAGGGAGGAATAGGTCCACGTCAGATGATCCCAGCTGCTGCCAGCAGGGGGCCCCCCCTTTCTTTTCCATGCAACGTTCCTGACTCGTGGAACCTTCAGGAACTACATTCTGCGAAATGAGGGGTGTGCAGGTTAGGGCCAGAAAGCCTGGCAAACCAATCTGTGGGACTCAAACCTCTAATAAACACCCATCAGAATGTTAGGCTCCTGGAGTTCTTCCAGCTCAGCTTCCCTTCTCAGACGGGGAAACTGAGGCCCAGAGAAGGAGCAAGAATGCCCAATGCACAGAGAGTCAGCTGAGGTCTCCCGACTCTTAGGCCAAGGCAGCTAAGTTAGAAGCACTGGCTTGGGGCTGGGTGCGGTGGCTCATACCTGTAATCTCAGCACTTTGGGAGGCTGAGGCGGGCAGATCACGAGGTCAGGAGATCGAGACTATCCTAGCTAACATGGTGAAACCCCGTCTCTACTAAAAATACAAAAAATTAGCCGGGCGTGGTGGCGGGCGCCTGTAGTCCCAGCTACTCATGAGGCTGAGGCTGGAGAATGGCGTGAACCCGGGAGGCAGAGCTTGCAGTAAGCCAAGATCGCTCCATTGCACTCCAGCCTGGGCGACAGAACGAGACTCCATCTCAAAAAAAAAAAAAAAAAAAAAAAAGCACTGGTTTGGGAATCTGCCTAAGTTTGATTAAGCCTCAGTTTCCTCGTCTGTAGACGACAGCTGACAGTCAACCCTTAATATTGTGTGGCATTGGTTCCAGGAGCTCCCCCAAATACCAAAATCCACAGATGCTCAAGTCCCCAATAAAACATAGTATTTGCAAATTATGTACACATATCCTCCCGTGTACTAGAAATCATCTCTAAATTACCTATAACATCTTATACAATGTAGATGCTATGTAAGTAGTTGTTACACTGTGTTGTTTAGAGAAGAATGAAGGAAAAATGTCTTGTGCATATTCAGTACAGGCACAAAGATCCATTTTTTTTTTCCAAATTATTTTCGATCTGTGGTTGGTTGAATTCATGGATGTGGAACCCATAGATCCAGACGACCGATGACTGTATAATCATTTCTGCCCCATAGGGACAAGCTATCTGGTCTTGAATGACTGTGAGGTGCTGACCTTGAGCATTTTGGGAGACGAGAACCTCAGAAAGATACAGCCTCGGAGTTGGGGGCGGGGGCCCCAGGTTCTGGTGCTGCTTTTTTCCCTCCCTCAAAGCCTGTTTTCCCTCAGCATAATGAGGGTGCTGGATTCTGTGAGCTTCCATTTAGCTTCTGAAATCCCAAGAGACCTCACCTTTGTCACTTGCTCCTTAGTAGCTGGGGGCCTGAGACCCCACATGCAACTTTTCTGAGCTTCCCTATCCCCAGCTGTTAAGCTGTGCATGATCGTCTCTACCTGGCAAGGCTCTATGTGACAGGACCCAGGACAGACCTCGGCTGCATACAGTGGGTGCTCAGTAAGTGTTAGCCTCTCTTCCTGTCTTCCGGCTTCCCATGGCTCCCAGGCCTGAGCTCAGGCTCTAGGAGGTCCCAGAAAATACAGGCTGACTTGAGCAATAGGCAGGTTTCCAAGTAAAGAGCCCTGGGGAAGAGACCCAGGTCAGGGAGAAGGAAAGGGCCAGTCGAGGGCAGCAAGTTCAGGGCCACTGATTTATGGTCCTGGGATGGGTGGCCACTGGTTTATTTGGTCTTTTCCTGTTTCAAAGATGAGTAAGGTGAATTCGGAAAAGGTTAAAGTTTAACCTACTTTATAAAGGCTAATCAGGTTCTCGTCACATCAGGTGGTGCTCAGGTCTGGAACTCCTGACCTCAAGTGATCCGCTCGCCTCGGCCTCCCAAAGTGCTGGGATACAGGCACCCAGTCTGCTCCTCACAATGTTAATTTCCTTTATCTTCTCACCATGAGGTGAAGTGGGTTGACCGGCTCGCACAGCCAACAAGTGGCTGACCTGGAACTTGACTCCAGAACTTTGACGCTCAGGCTCATGATCCTTCCAGATGCCACACAGAACCTCTCTCCAAGTGTGCTCTGGAAAGCTAGTCAGCATGACCTTTCCAACCTCCTGCCTGGGGCAAGGCAAGTATCTGGAATAGCTTCTTGTTTTCCAGTAACATGCTAGGGCAGACATGACTAATCAACTAGGCTCCCTAGGAAGCTGGGTTGATTAGGGATGTCTGCCATGGCATGGGAGGGAAACAGGGCAGATTTGCTAGCTCTGCCCCTGACAGGGAGGCAGATGCCAGTAGTGCCTGATTGGGGCTGGCATGTTTGAGAACTACTCTGGTCAGTGCTGTGCCAATTATCAGCATACTCCATGGAGCCAAGGGCAACTCTACTTACCCAAAACAGTTGAGAACCAATTTTCTCAACTGATAGAAAATGAGTCTATTCACACCAGTGAGATGGTGGCAAATGAACTCCAAACAGCAAGGTTAAGGGTGAAAGAGCAGATTTTATTTCCTTCAACTGGGCCAAAGCTAAGTGAAGGATTAATGAATTTACTTATTTTTATGTTATTTTACTTAGTTTTGCTTATTGTTTACTTATTTTACTTATTTTTACTTTATTTTCATGTCCACTCCCAACCTGTGATATAACTTCCTGGAGGGCAGGGACCTTGTCCATCCCGTTCACTGCTGTATCCTCCACAACTACAGCAGTGCCTGGCACATAGTAAGTGCTCAGGAAATAGTGACTTTCAAATGAATGACTGAATGAGGTGGACAGCCCCAGGGACAGCAGGATCCTGTGCCATGAGGGCAGAGGACATCTTGTTTTTCTTTGCCTGTCTCCTCTTGCCCTCCCTGGGAGGGACAGGCCATGCTAACTTCCCTGTGCCTCCTGACAGAACCCTGAGCATCAGTCCTGGTGATCTCAGAGCTGGCCACGGCATGGCTGAAGTTCTTACTAGCTGCCTTGGACTTGGTGAACTGTGTCCACATCCCAGCCAGGAATGAGAAGACTCAAGTGGACCAAAGTTTCTGCTAATCCAGAGCGCTCACATTTTAAGGTGCCCAGGGCTAGGGAAAGACCCCAGACATTGTGCTTCCCACAGAGGTGAGACCCCAGGCCCAGGAGTGCGAGGGTCACTTCTCCTACCAGGCTCTCCCGCTATTAGCCTGGCTGCTGGTGTGCCTTCCCTTCAACTGGAAACTGAGGCTTCCCTTTGGTACAAGAGGCTCCTCGGACCATCTGAGTTCTCTGCACTTGGCATGTGCCCTCTATTGAATTTTTCTCAGCATCATTGGAACATGCGATTCTCTCTCACATCTTTCACAGAAAATCTTCATTTGATCTCATGTCCCTCTCCAGCGCTCATTCCATTTCTCTTCTTCGTTTTGGAACAAAAATGTTCAAAAGGGTTGACCACATCACCGTCTCCATTTCCCTCCCACCATCCTCTCTGGGACCAGCTCTGGCTTTTCCATGCCGGTCACCAACAACCTCTGAGTGTGAACCCACATTCTCCATCTGATGAGCTCTGCCTACAGCAGGTGATGCAGGTGACGGCAAGTCTTCGCTTGGCCTCCAGGGCCCGTGTTCCTGGTTTCCTCTCATTTCTGCCTGCTCCGTTTTGGACTCTGTTCCCTTCTGACCTCTGGGCACTGGTGGCTTCAGTCCAACCACAGACACCAGCCTGGACCTCATCCCTGAACTCCAGACCCAGAGCCTAGAGCATCCACACCTCTGCTTGAACCTCTAAAAGCAACTCAAACCTAACACATCCAAGACAGTCCCTGACCAGTCCCCAAGAGCCTGCTCTTCTCAGTCCTTTCAAATTCAGTACACAGTGGCCTTAGCCTTCCTGTTGCTCTGGCCTCAAACTCTGGAATCTTCCTTGACCACCTCCCCACACACTTTTCTCATATTCCACTCCCAATTAATCAGCCGACCACGCCAGCTCTACCTTCAACATGGCACCAGGACCTGGCCCCTTTTTACCACTCCTCAGCCACCACCCTGCTCACCCACCCGGGCTGTGTCACCACCCCACCCCCATATCTGGGTCATACAGTAGCCTCTTAACTGGTTTTCCAACCCTTCAGTGGACATCAACCCTGCCATGGAGTGGTCCTCTTAAAAGGCAGCTCAGACCATGTCACTTCTCTGCTTCTCTCTCACAACTCCTGTCCCCCTCAAGGGGGAGCACAAAGTCCTTCCTATGGTCTACAAGGGCCCCCCAAGATCTGTCCCCAGGTCCCATACCCATCCTCCCCCAGCTCACATTCCGGAGCAGGTGCCCTGGCCTCCTGGCTGTCCATGCACTGGCCTCCTTCCTCAGGACCTCTGCATGAGCTGTTTCCTCTGCCTGAAAGGCCCTCCTTGCTTCCCCCTCCTACCCATGTGTCTCACTTTCTCCCACCTCCTCTTTATTCAAACATGCCTTTCTCAGCAACCTCTTCCCTGGACACCCTTCCCTGTTCTTTGTTCTCCTTTGAACTGGCCACCAACTTAACACTGTGTATTCTGTGCTTATTGTAGGAAATGGTCACTGAAGCAAGTACCTCTTGCTTTCCCCTGAAGACTCCCCTACCCTACAACCTGCTGAGAATTCAATGCAGCTTGTTCCTGGATTTCAAAGCCTACAGCTCATGCCAAGCGTGATCATGGCCCTGCCCATCTGCTACTGGGCCCTGCAGGAATTCACACCAGCAGCCTGGAAACCCGACCCCCAGCTCAGGACCTACCCACCCCCAAGACTAGCCTAGAGGCCACCTGCAGGCAGGGCCTCGGCCTTGGCTATTTCCAGAAGCCGGCATTCAGCTCAGCACAGCCCCTGGCAGGTAAAGGAAAGGGCTAAAAGGTAACCCCGGGGCTTAAGCAGGCTGTCAGAGGCTCAGTGCTCACCATTTCCAAATACCCTCATCTGCCCCTTCCCTGGTTTTCCAGCTGAGGGACCCAGGACCATCCAGGTAGAACCTGCAGCTGTGCACAGGGCCCACCAGGGATCATGAGTCAGACAGGTGCATGAGTGGGGACCTAGAACACCCACCCCACCTAGACGGGGCAGCTGTTCTGCGACTGACCAAATGGGGCCCAGTCATGCCAGGCCGCCCACATTTTCAAGAAAATTCCCAACTCCAGATGACGGCTACTTTCCATGCCTTAAACTTAGTCTCCCAGTGTTTCCACATTGGCAACTGATCACAGGCCCAGCCATGTCTGTGGGCTCAGCTGGGTGCTGACTGCTGACCTGAGTGAGTGTCTGCGGAAGAGGGAGCAGGAGGGATTTGGACCCATCCACGGCTACTCTGCAGACAGAGGTCTGGACTCTCAGCCTGGCCCTACCGTTCGCTTGCTGTGACCTTGGGTAAGGGCCCTTTGTCTCATGTGCCAAATGGGGATAATAGTATTGAATAATGCATATTGAATGAGAGCAAAAGCTCCCCAACCGCAAAGCTCTGGTTAACCATGCAGAGTGACTGCCTAACAGCCAGAGAGTCTCAGGTTAGACTGGGCAGACTCTTGAGAAGGAAGCAGCACCCTGGGGCAGGAGAGTGGGGAGGGGTGGGGTTCTGAGTGGAGCTGCAAGACCACTGGATAGACTCTGTTTGGAGCTGGGGCAGGGAGCTGATGGGAGGCAGGGGGTGCACTGCCTGTCCTGGCCACCTGGAGAGCCTCTGCCTCAGGCGTGGATGCTGATATGGTCTGGCTGTGTCCCCACCCAAATCTCATCTTGAATTGTAGCTCCCATAATTCCCACGTGTTGTGGGAGGGACGCGGCAGGAGATAATTGAATCCTGGGGGCAATTTCCCCCATACTGTTCTCATGGTAGTGAATAAGTCTCAAGAGATTGATGGTTTTCCCTTGGCTCTCATTCTCTCTTGCTGCCACCATGTAAGACGTGCCTTTTGCCTTCCGCCATGATTATGAGGCCTCCACAGCCTCTTTTTCTTTGTAAATGTCCTAGTCTCGGGTATGTCTTTATCAGCAGCATGAAAACGAACTCATACAGATGCCAGGAGCCAGGGCTTCCAATGGGAAAGGCCTGCAAAGGGCTAGGCTAGTCCTGGGGAGGGGACCAAAACCTGCAGACAGAGTGTCTGTCGTAAGAGGGACTGCAGGGAGCCATGGGGGCCCTCTGCAGGCTTCAGGGTGCTAACTGCACATGGAGCACACTGTCCCTGCCACCACCCCGGCTTAGGCCTGCCCCTGGAATTGCTCAGAGGTCACCTGGAAGCCAGGAGGGCAGAGGGCCCCGGGAAGCAGGCCCCCACTGCCTGCTCCTCCCCGAGGGAGACAGGAGGCCAAGGTATACCAGCAGGAGGGAAATGGGAGGGGTCGGGACTGGGAGGGGGCGGTGTTTGTTTTCCAGCCTCTGAGGGGGAGTCCAGGAAATGTCCTCCTTCCTCCTAATCACCGCTAAAAATAGCGGCAGGGGATGGGCCCGGAACACGGACATTCCCTAGGTTGGAGCGGGAGGAGGAAATGGAGATTTCTGGAAATGCAATATCAGCCTCAGGCCCCATGCCTATTTTTAAAGGATTGTGTGGGTGTGTGAGGTCGTTTGCAGGCAAGATAATGGCCTGGGCTTGGTCCTGAGAAAGGAGGAAGAGGCAGCGTGGGGCAGGGAATGGCCAGTGGACAGGGAGGCAGGACACTGGGGTGCAAACCAGCATGCTGTGTGGCTTTGGGAACTCAGGCACCCTCTCTGGGCTTTGGTGTTCTACTCAAGACTGTCCATCAGGAAGCTTCCCTGGGTGCCTTGTGACATGGGGACTGGTCTCACCCTCGCTGTGCAACAGAGACACAGCAGAGCTGTTGAAGGCTGATGCAAGCAGCAGCTTTTTCCCAGAAAAGTTTATAAGAGGGGAGACAGGCTGCAGAGAGCAGAGCTCATGAGTGAGAACCTGGAGCCAGACAATCTGGGTTCAAATCCAGCTCTGCCACTCCCTAGAGTGATGTGGGGGGAGCTGGGGCAAGTCACATCATGCCAGCATTTTTGCCATCTGTCCTACCGGGATATCTGTCTGAAAGGCCTGCAGCTGTGCGTTCACCTGCATGAAAAAGTTCACAGCAGCACTATTTGTAAAAGCTCCAAACTAGAAACTCCCCAGACACCCTCGATCAGGAGAACGGCTGCACCCACTGTGATCCCTTCACAAGGTGGATGGCTCGACCCGGTGAGAATGAATCAATGAGGGCCACACATGACGCAGAAGAGCCACATGGACTGAATGTCACGCTTCTGGAGCCAGACACAGATGAGTATATACTGTAAACAGTGCTAAGAAGAGACGATGCAAGAGGGGCAGAATTCATCTCCGTGGCTAGAAGTCAGTGAGAGGCTACCTTTGGAGGGGGATAGTGGCAAGAAGGGCGCACAGGAGGGCTTCTGGGAAGCAAATGAGGTCCTATTCTTGATCTGGGTGCTGGTCACACACTATGTTCAGTTTGTAAAAATTCTCCAAGACATAAACTTGAGATTCATGTATTAAACTTGAGATTCATGGATTAAACTTGAGATTCATGGATTATGTGAGTATATGTGAGCCTTTAATTAAAAGCTTCCAGAAACAGCATCCTCCTCATAGCACTGGTTTTAGAAATGCAATGCCCTCGGAACAGTGCCTAGTGTGCGGGGAATGCGGTAACCCAGCTTGTATCACCTGGAGGGCTGTGGGTCCCCGTGATGTCAGTAGACACCCAACTGGGGTAGCAGTGAGGCAGGGCAGCTCCAGGTGTGGGCAAGGTGGGCACTGGCCCCACTGTGAGTCCTCAGGGCCCCTGGGGCTGGGGAAGGAAGATGGGCTGTGGGGTTGGTCCTGGGTTCAAGTCCAGCTCAGTCCTGCATGGGCCATGCCAACACTGTCCGTGTGTGACTGTGGTTAGTTAAGGGGGAGGATGCTCGTGGAGATGCCAGGCAGTGCTTGGCATCATGAAAGGATGTGCAGGGGCTTCCCCAGCACTAATAATGACAACGGTGACGAGAACCGATGATACTAATCAAGACAGTAACAGCTGCAGTTAGCATTTATTAAGTGATTCCTATGGGGTGGGTATTATTCTACACCTTGTATGTTTTCATTCAAATTTTCCTCAAAGCAATCTTGAGAGGTAATGCCATCATTCTCCCCAGTTTACAAGTGAAGAAACTGGCCAGGCTTGGTGGCTCAGGCTTGTAATCCCAGCACTTTGGGAGGCCGAGGCAGGTGGATCACTTGAGGTCAGGAGTTCGAGACCAGCCTGGCCAACATGGCGAAACCCTGTCTCTACTAAAAATACAAAAATTAGCCGGGTGTGGTGGTGGGCGCTTGTAATCCCAGATACTACGGAGGCTGAGGCACAAGAATTGCTTGAACCTGGTGGGCACAGGTTGCAGTGAGCCGAGACTGCACCACTGCACTCCATGGGCAACAGAGCAAGACTCTGTCTCAAAAAAACAAACAAATGAATAAACAAAAAACCAAATGAAGAAACTCAGGCAAAGGTAGATTACACTGACCCAGCTAGTAAGAGGCAGAGCCAGGTTCAGGCTGGGTGGGTCTGGTTCTGAGCCCCCTGCTCTTAATCATATCTAGGTAGGCAGTCCCTGGTGCAGCAAGGCTCGGGGAGACGCTGGACCTGGGCATGGAATGGCAGTGCAGTGGGGAGCAGTGGAGCCTGGTGGTCCCACCCTGCAAGGCCTTTCATCGCCCTAGAGGCCACAGGTCCCAGTTGTCCCTGGAAGGTGTGGAGGCACATGCCAGGTCCCCTCACGGACCTAGTACAGCTGCTGGGATAAGATGAGTCTCAGTCCAGCTGGGACTCACAGCAGGTCACTAAGGATTCAGGTCCTGCTCAACCTCCCGCCCGCCATGTGCCTTGAGGACACTCAGCAACTTCTCAGAGCCTCAGTGTTTAACTCTGTGAAATGGGCACAGTTAACAACCCAGCAACCTCATAGGTGGAAACGATATCTGAAGATGAGCTTTAGAATCCACAGAGATTTCAAAGGTGTGAAGACAGCTGTTAATGGGAGGGGAGGGCAGCTGCTGGGGGGCTGCGGCTGCCTGCCTGCGCCAGTCCAGGTGGATGGCATTCAGTCTCAACCAGATACCGTGGCCCAGGATCCCAGCCATGATCTCAGACCCCCTTTTCAGTCACAAAACACTGTGATCTTTGCTTGTCTGACTTCTGTGAGACCCCCACAACTGCTTCCTAATTTAGTAGAGGAGGAAAGGAGTGTTTCTTTTTTGTTTGTTTGTTTTTTTTGAGATGGAGTCTTGCTCATCGCCCAGGCTGGAGCGCAGTGGTGCGATCTCGGCTCACTGCAAGCTCCACCTCCCGGGTTCACGCCATTCTCCTGTCTCAGCCTCTCAAGTAGCTGGGACTACAGGCGCCCGCCACCACATCAGGCTAATTTTTTGTATTTTTAGCAGAGACGGGGTTTCACCATGTTAGCCAGGATGGTCTCGATCTCCTGACCTCGTGATCCGCCCGCCTCGGCCTCCCAAAGTGCTGGGATTACAGGCGTGAGCCACTGTGCCTGGCCGAGTGTTTTTTTGTTTAATCAACTCCCTAAAGCCTCTGCAGCAATAATTATCATTTTCAATTTCTGTGATCCTGTCTTTGATTTTCCGCTCTTCCACGGGACCCCATGACGGCTGCAGACAGAGGCGTGGCAGCAAAAAAAAAATTACAGAGAACAATTTTCTTGTCTTCTCCCGCTGACAGTGGCTGCTTCTATGGTGTAACCAGAAAGTGAGAGACCCTGTCCACCACCAACCCCCAGCCAGGGCCCTGGAGCCACCTGACGCCATCCCTTTAATTGGTGGGGTGCAAGAGTTTTATGGCAAGACTGGAAATCTACTGTAATTAAGACATCTATAAAATATTTAGACCACCATTCCCAGATATATTAATGATTATACATTTAAATGTTAATGAGTATAATTAGATGAAAGATTAGCCAAGCTTGTCACTAAATATACATTCAGGACTGATAAACTATCTCATAGTAAAATTATATGTGTGAGCAGACATACACACTTTAGACTTCTGAGATAGACTTTGATTTATCTTATTGAAAAAAAGCTGAAAGGGTGGCCCAGAAAAGTGGAGGGGGAGAAAAGGGAGTTTGCAGGCTAGTGGGAGGCCAGGGAGATCAGAGGGGAGAACTGTAAAGACCCCATAGAGTTCTTGGAAATGGGAAAGATCAATAAGTTAGTGCATGTGAAAATTTGCACACCTCCATGAATGGAGAACTCACTACTCTTAGGAGTAGCCAGTTTTTGCTCTAATGATCACATCCCAGAGGCAGGCTTATGAGAATGGTTTATAGGGGTGACATGGGAGTATCCCTCAGAATTCTAAGGCTTTTTTTTTTTTTTTTTGAGATGGAGTTTCGCTCTTGTTGCCCAGGCTGGAGTGCAATGGTGCAATCTCAGCTGACTGCAACCTCCGCCTCCCAGGTTCAAGCGATTCTCCTGCCTCAGCCTCCTGTGTAGCTGGGATTACAGGTGCCCGCCACCATGCCCGGCTACTTTTTGTATTTTTAGTAGAGACAGGGTTTCACCATGTTGGCCAGGCTGGTCTCGAACTCCTGACTTCAGGTGATCCTCCGTCCTCGACCTCCCAAAGTGCTGGGATTACGGGCATGAGCCACTGTGCCCGGCCAGAATTCTAAGGCTTTAAATTTGGTCATACAAAACTAAGACCACAGTATCTGCAAAACTATCTGCAAGACAACCTGTCATCTCCTAGGTCAAGAACAAGATAAATAGGACTTAGCTACGGCCTTATTAATAGAAGGGTTTATGTTTATTCAACAAAAACTTGCTCAGGCGCTGGGCTGCAGCTGGGGAGTCTGGGTAAATAAGACAGATAAGGTTTTTTTTTTTTTTTTTGGAGACTGAGTCTCGCTCTCTTGCGCACGCTGGAGTGCAGAAGTGCAATCTCGGCTCACTGTAACCTCTGCCTCCCACGCAAGTGATTTTCGTGCCTCAGCCTCCCAATTAGCTGGGATTACAGTGTGAGCCACCATGCCTGGCTAATTTTTTTTTTTTATAGAGATGGGGTTTCACCATATTGGCCAGGCTGGTCTCGAACTCCTGACCTCAAGTTGTCTGCCCACCTTGGCTTCCCAAAGTGCTAGAATTAAAGGCATGAGCCACCATGCCTGGCCAGACAGATGAGATCTTTATTCCCATGGATACTACGTCAGAGCAAGGAAGACAGAGAAGCACATGACATATGTTTAATTATTATCTACATGTAATTATTTAAATACACACTGAAGTCATCACTGAGAAGCTAACAAACAGGGAATCGTGGGCCGCAGGTGGCGAGGTCTGCAAAGACCTCTGTGAGGCCTGAAGGATGGAGAAGCTGCCATACATGTCAAGAGAGGAAGAATGTTCCGGCAGAGGGAAGGGCAAGTGCAAAGGCCCTGAGACAGCAAAGAGCTCAGTATTTTCTAGAAGTGAAGGCCAGGGAGGGGCCTTGTGCAGTGGAGCCTGGGTTTCTCTGCAAGGAAGTGGGAAGCCAGTTGTGTCAGTTTCCCGTAGCTACCATAACACAACTGCCATAATCTGAGGGCTTAAAACAAATGCATTCTCAAGACTGGGTGTGGTGGCTCATGCTTGTAATCCCAGCTCTTTGGGAGGCCGAGGTGGGTGGATCACCTGAGGTCGGGAGGTTGAGATCAGTCTAGCCAACATGGTGAAACTCAGTCTGTACTAAAAATACAAAATTGAGCCAGGCGTGGTGGCATGCGCCTGTAATCCCAGCTTCTCCGGAGGCTGAGACAGGAGAATCATTTGAAACTGGGAGGCGGAGGTTTCAGTGAGCCGAAGATTGTTTCATTGCACTCCAGTCTGGGCAACAAGAGTGAAACTCCATCTCAGAAAAAAAAGAAAGAAAGAAAGAAGGAAAAAAAAAGTCTTCTCTGGTAGTTCCAGAGGCCAGAAGCTCGAAATCAAGGTGTGGCGGAGCCACATCCCCTTCAAAGTCTCCTCCAGTTTCCAGTTTCGCCGCAGTCCCTGGCGTCCATCAGCCGGTACATGTGTCACCCTGACCTCAGCCCCTGTCTTCTCATCACCTTCTCCCCTCAGTGCTCCTCTCTTCTCTTCTCTTCTCTTCCAAGGACACTTGTCCCAGGATGATCTCATCTTGATATCCTCACCTTAACACCATCGGCCAAGACTGTTTGCAAATGAGGCCATGTGCACAGGTTCCAGGTGGAGGTATCTACCCAGGGACCACTGTTCAACCCAGCATAGCAGTGACAGGGTTAAGCGGGGGCGCCCTGCCCTCCAATCACTGTGGCTGCCTTGGGGAGATTGGATTGGAGACTTGGGGACAAGTGGACACAGGCCGGTCAGGGTTTTGCTGCTGCTCAGGAAGCAGGACAGTGGCTTGGAGTGGGACAGCAGCAGCAAAGACGAGGCAATGGGTCCAACGGAGGCTGAAGGGGGGGACTGTGCCCACCAGCAGGGATAGTGGTCACCAGGAAACCCCTAAAATATAGAAGGACTTGTGGAGCAGACCCAGAAAGGGGTGACCAGCCTGACTCAGGTCTTAGATCTGCCCATGCTGACGTTTGTCTTTAGCAGGCCCCCCCTGGAGGAGGGAGGGAAGCCCCAAACCCCTGCAGCTCAACTGTGCCAGCTGCCACAGAGGCCACCTCAGGCCCACTCTTCACCCGAGAGGCAGCTCCAGTCACACAGAGCATCAGGCAACTGGCAGTGAGCTTTGGTTTTCAACAAAGTTTAAAAACATCAGTTTTTATGCCAGGACCAGTGGCTCACGCCTATAATCCCAACATTTTGAAAGGCCGAGGAGGGGGCATCGCGAGGTCAGGAGTTCGAGACCAGCCTGGCCAACATGGTGAAACTCTGTCTCTACTAAAAATACAAAAATTAGCCGGGCGTGGTGGCGGGCGCCTGTAATCCCAGCTACCCAGGAGGCCGAGGCAGGAGAATTGCTTGAACCTGGGAGGCGGAGGTTGCAGTGAGCTGAGATCGCGCCACTGTACTCCAGCTTGGCAACGGAATGAGACTCCATCATAAATAAATAAATAAATAAATAAATAAATAAATAAATAATAAATAAATCTATCAGTTTTTCAAGTTCTTATAAACTTGAAAAAAGCAGTCTTTAGTTCATACTGTGTGTAAGAAGTGTTCTAAAACTTTATATATTATTAACCCTCTGAAGGAGGTGCTATAATTATTAACTACGATGATTCCCATTTTATAGAGGGGACAATTGAGGCACAGAGAGGTGAAGTCATGCAGGCAAGGTCCCACAGCCTCCAGAGGCTTATTTCTCATGACCCGAGGAAACAGCTGGGCCAGTGCCAGGCAGGGTGAGGGCAGGCAAGTCAGCCCCACAAGCCGACTGCCTGACCATCTCTTTAGAACAGCAGGTGGCCTCAGCCCCACAAGCTGACCGCCTGACCATCCCTGTAGAATCGCCTGCAGCTTTCAGCTAACTGCCCTTCCTTCGCTCTAAGCAAGAGGTATGTGCCAAGATTCTTCCCGGGAGGAAGGCTTTGTGGACAGTGACAGATGGCAGAGCTCCACGGGTGCCAGCAGATGCTCTCCCACACAAGAAGCCCGGAGCAGGGTTCTAGGGCTCTCTTCCAACGTGCTGGAATGCCGTGCCACGAGAGGCTCATCCAGCAGAGCTTCAAGGGTTAATCCGGGGACTACTAAGTCTGGAGAGGGTCTGGCACTGAAGAAGGTGATAGAATTATAGAAAAAACCAACAGCAGCAGCAATGATAACCATGCCCAGGCTCTACCGTGGAGCCCTGTGTTTCAGAAAACATTTCCCCATCTTTCCGCAAGGTGGGCAGGGTGGGAACATACGGGCTCACCTCATAGATGCAGAAACTGAGGCTCAGAAAGTAAAAGTCACTTCCTCACAAATGAATCAGAGGTTCAAATCCCAGATTTCCGATTCTTAGACAAACCCTCCCTGCCTCCCAGAATCCTGCAGGTGTGGATGGCTCTGGGGGCACTTGGGTAGGGGTGGCCTGAAGGATTCGAGACTCATTCAGAAGGACCAAGGACAGAATTTCAGCCCTTTTCTTGGACCAGAGAGCAAACTCGGTTCTTAGTTTCTGCTCAGCCTAAGACAAAACCCTCCTCTGGAATGAGCTCCAGTTCCGTGAGGCTCTTGGCCATGGTTCACTTAACCATCCTTCCTCTGTAAATTAATTCCTGAACTGCAGAGCAACGATTTCTCTAGCATGTCATAGCACCTTTGCACTTCCTATCCACTCTATCTGAAATGCCCCTGCCCCACCTCACCCCAGTCCTATGCACGTGGCTCACTCTGCTGCCTCCTTCAGGTCCTCATTCACCTGATCAGGTTCTTGGAGCAGCTGTACTGTTCTCCCATCCCCCCTCCCCACTTTTTTTGAGATGGAGTCTTGCTCCATCACCCAGGTTGGAGTGCAGTGGTGTGATCTCACCTCACTGCAACCTCTGCCTCCCAGGCTCAAGTGATTCTCCCGCCTCAGTCTCTGAGTAGCTGGAGCTACAGGCACCCGCCACCAGGCCCAGCTAACTTTTACATTTTTTTTTAGTAGAGACGGGGTTTCACCATGTTGGCCAGGCTGGTCTCGAACTCCTAACCTCAAGTGATCAGCCCACTAGGGCCTCCCAAAGTGCTGGATTACAGGCGTGAGCCACCGCATCCGGCCCTGTTGCCCCATCTCTAAAACCGTCATGTTGCCAGATCCCCCAGCACTATTTTCCTTCCATACTTAGTTTTTTTCTAATGCTCTTTTTTCATCTGATATCATCTGTTTTGCATTACCTGTTTACTGTCTATCTTCCCCCTCCCCCACTGGAATGTAAATGACACAGGAGTGAGGAGTTTGCCTCCTGCTCTTTTGTTTCCTGCTATTCCCACAGCGCTGAAATGAGGGTCTGGCATACAGAAGGTGCTCAATAAATATTTGCGGAAGCACTGAAAGTGACCACAGTAGAGGCGTGTACAGCTGCAGAGGCCAGAAGGCAGGCATCTACTGGAGGGAGGCCCTATTGCAAATCCACGGACACCTGCGGAAACCTGGCGTGTCTGGGGAGCCACACTCAATTCAGCATTGCCTGAGCTTAGCTAAACTGAAGGTCGGGAAGAACTGTTCCCAGCCGGGAAGCTGGCTGAGCCTCTGGGTACACGCTAGGACCACGTCTGGTGCCTGGGGTTGGGATGGAGTGAGCTTGACTCTTCCCATTCTTTCCTTTTCTTTTTTTTTTGAGACAGAGTCTCTTTCTGTTGCCCAGGCTGTAGTTAAGAGGCGTGATCTCAACTCGTTGCAACCTCTGCCTCCCCAGTTCAAGTGCGTCTCACACCTCTACCTCCTGAGTAGCTGGGACTACAGGCGTGCACCACCATGCCCAGCTAATTTTTGCATTTTTAGTAGAGACAGGGTTTCGCCATGTTGCCTGGGTTGGTCTCGAACTCCTGGCCTCAAGTGATCTGCCTGCTTTGGCCTCCTAAAGTGCTGGGATTACAGGCAAGAGCAACCACGCCTAGCCGTGTTCCCATTATTTTCTGTGCAGAGGTTTTCAAAAGGATCTACGTTCTGTGTGTGTCTTCTTATCTCCTTGATTCCTACGCTGTGCCCTGCATTGAGGGCCTGGAAGAAACTGGGGTTGTCTAGCCTTAGGGCAAAAAGCCAGGGAGGCTTTTTCTGCCTCCAGGTGTGAGGCGTTCTATCAACCCAGCAGTGGGGCAAACCCCCCATCCTTGCTCACAATGGGAGATCTGGGCTTAACTGGGTCTTTTAGGACAACTTTTCTAACACTGAGCTCTGCAATGTATGGATTGGTCCCAGAGGTCCCCATGGGAGGCAGTGGAAGTTTCTTCTAGGAGGCCTCTTTCTCTACCAGCACGAAACTGGAGCAGGTGGTAAGAATAGCTTTCTGTATCTGGCCACCTAGGTTCAAGTCCTGGCTCCTCTACTCACTAGCTGGGCGACTTTGGGAGAGTGTCTTAACTTCTCTGGGCCTCTGTTTCCTCATTTGTAAAATGAGGAATGATAGCAGCTCCTACTTCACAGGCTACTCCACGTGCAAGGGACCTGCAACAGCGCTCATGGTGTTAGCTGCCATTATTACTAGCAGCAGCTAAGAACAGACTCAGTCTGAGGCTGGGGGATGTACAGAAAGGCTCTTCCAAGTTTCGCCAGCCCTGAGGGTGCAGGGAGGAGCGAACTCATTCACTCAGAGGAGGGGGCTTGCAGGCTCTGGACTGGCCATGTCCACCAACCGCCTTCCCACTCCTCCTTCCTCTTTTTGGTCCTAAAGATGCTAAGTGATGCCCCGCCTCCAACCCTGAGTGCCCAGTGTTGGCTACACGAGGACACAAGAATCCCTGCTGTCAAGGGATTTATGGCAAGGTCAGAAAGACGTTGGGTTTCTGACCAAGGTCAGAAAGCAAGGGTCTAAATACAAATGGGTGAGAATAAGGTCTATGTTTTTATTCATTCTCTCATTCATCCAGGCAAACTTTATTACTGGCTTTAAGCATGGTGACTTGGCACCCTGCTAGCACAGAAACAAAAACACCCAAAGCCTTTAGCAGTAATCAATGCAATAAGTAGGTAATACAGGCCATGAGAATAGGAGTATTTGGGGTTGGGGGAGGGGGAGTCAGAGAGAGAGCATGAGCTGGCCGGATCCCTGGAAAGGCCTCCGGGAAGAGGGCCTCTCCCAAATTTCTGAGAAATGGGCAAAAGTGCAAACACCCACATCTCAAGGCTGCATATTCTGGTGGCTGGCATCCTGCGCCTTTAGAGCTGGGATCTTGCATTTCGAAAGCAAAAGAGGGGACAGCTTATCCAATTCAGCCAGGAGCCCTGGGATCTAGAGATAACGTAAGCATATGATCACTTTACCTCTGCCCTTGCTTTTGGGTACAGCACCTGGACTCTTACTCTAACCGGCTACATTAGCAGGGTAGGTTCTAGCTTCTGAGGCTCAGTCTTCTCATCAGCAAAGTGGGAATCAAACTCCGATCTGCCTCCAAAGACTGAGCCAGTGGGTGTACTCTGTTTATTAACACATTAATATCCACATTTGCTTAACACCTTTGGCTATCTTGGTGAATACATCATTTGGGTTATCTGAGTTTTCTAAATAGTTGAGCCTATTTAAGCATGAAACTCAACAAATGTATTGCTTGAACCATTTCCTGATAATGGAAGCTTTTAAAATGTAGTGATGAAAGTGAAGGTGCTAACTCATTGTTCTGACTAGTAAAGGGAGGAAAGTTAATTACCCAGCTTTCCTTTTTGAACTCTACCAGTGGGTAAGCAAACAGTAGATGATGGGGAGTCTGTTTATGGAAGGGCTGTAGCTACTCCATGAAAAAGGAGTAAGAGAAGAGAACACTGCCACTCTGCTACTTCTGCTGAATGTCTGGATTCAGGCGTCGCAGGTCCTGGGCAGACAATATCACAAAAGCAAGACAACTAGATGGCATGTGCCTCTGGAGAGGAGGACCGAACATCTCCTTTGAAGGAGTCTTGCAAAAAAATCAGTAAAGAAATGAGTCTGAATCTGATCGAAGCCTTTAGATGAACTATCAATTTACAGGAAATTCAACGGACAGAGGAACATGTTAAGGACACCATGGGGATGCAATTAGCAAACTCCAGACACTGGAAAACCTACCAGACAGACAACATGTTTCCTTCAACAAATAATTAGCAAAGATAATAGAAAAGAAAGGAAGAAGAGCTTCTACATTAAAAAAGACTTAAAAAGACATTAAAACTAATCATACCATGTAGACATTTGGATCCTGATTCCAACAAAGTACAAAATGTATGAGTCAATAGGAAATTTGAATAATAACAGTATCTGATCATTTTTTCATGTGAGATGATAGTTTGGAGGTTATGTTTCTTAAAAAGAGTCCTTATCTTTTATAGATATATATTAAAATATCTGTAGATGACATGATGTATCTTGGATTTGCTTCAAAATAGTATGGGGAGGAAGGCGTGGAGGGTGAGACAGAATTGGCCATGGGTTGATGAATGTTTGGGGTCAGGTAATAGGTAACTGGGATTCATTTCATTATTCTACTCACTTCCGTATATAACAAAAATGTTCCATAATAAAAAATGTCACCAAGGCTAGCAGAAGACATTTTATGCCTCTGCCCTGTGGTCCAAATGGAGGAGCTTGAGTGTTGGCCAAGTTCTGTAGCCTTGTCCTCGCTCTCTTCCTTTGCTATGGAGCTGACAGCTGTCCCGTCTGCATGGGTGCCCAAAGCAGCCTCTCCCAATCCATCTCTCAACTGTTGTGGGCTTAGCAAGAGGACTCGGTTCATTGCAGCTGTGGAGGCACAAGTTTCCCCAGCCTGAGCAAGGGGTGCCATGTGTGCAAAGGTGCTTGGCCTTGTGACTCTGGGTCTGCCTGTCCCCAGGCAACCCTCCTGGCCTTCCTGGTGCTCAGGATGCTCTGGGAACTGGGATGGTGCATACCTGAGTTCTCAACAAGCACACTGTCACACGCCACCCACCTTCTCTTCCATCGGGATTCTGGGTGTGGGAGGGGAATGTGACTGGTGCTTCTGTCAACAGGCACAGTCTCTTTAAGGCATGTTATCCTAGGTTCTAGCCCTGGGTGTGCCTTAAAAAAATCTTCCTGCCTTTGCTGGCCATGCCCAGGATGCCACCTGGGGAGTCAGTGCCCGGGCAGTAGGCTGCCTGAATTTCCTGGTGCCCTTGGGCCCCCGGGTAGGGCTAGCTAAGGCTGGAGGGAAGGGGGCTGCTGGCTTACCCCAGCGGGCAGACTCATGTGCAAAACTGCCAACTCAGCACACAGGCTTTATTTACTTCTGCAAGAGAGAAAAGTATTTGCCCTCTTAAGGAAACCAAAGTGAAGAATTTCCTGCCTGATCGTCCAAGGGGGAATAACAGGAACTGAGCTACTTACAGCCCAAACAAACAGCACTAAGGGAGGAGGACGCAGGAGAGGCCTTGAGGACTGTGGCTGGCAGGGGAATGGGACCTCAGCCTTGCCGCGCCTGTTGTGACTCTGCTGCCCCTGCCCAGGGCTCCTGGGCCCACAGGGACCATTGAGAAACCTGGGCTGACTCTCAGGATAGTAACAGTGCCTTACACAGACCTTGAACGTGGAAGGCAGATGGGACAAGCTAGAAAGAGCCTTAGACTTAGAGCCAGATACCAGGGCTAGAGGCCCTGTGGCACCTGTGCAGGTCACATAACCTCTGGCCTTTGAACCTGCGTGTTCCAGAGGGGTTTAAAGGGTCACATGAAATGACCTCTGTGAAGAGCTCTGCAAACAGTGAAGTGCTCTGCAAAGCCGGCAGGGCATTATCAGTCCTCACAGCTGTCTCACTCACCCCACACAACCTAATGAGTACTAGTGTTCCCATCTGATGAATGAGAAAGTAAGGCTCAGAGAGGTTAAATGACTAGCCTTGGTCAGCCTGCCAGTGAGCAGCAAGGCCACCTACTCTCAGGCTCGCCTGAGACCTGCAGAGTCCAGCAGGACCCATTGTAACATCTGCCACTTCTGGCCACTCATCCACTTGGGAAAACTCTTTACTCTGGCAGCCTGGGCTTCAGACTTACAGCTGAGGCCTTACGGCTGAGGTGGTGCTGTCTGGATGTGTGAGGTGGTGCTGTCTGGATGCGTGAGGTGTGGCCCAAGCGCTGGGCTCATGGCGATAAGCTTCAGGCTGAGCTTCCAGGGGGAGCAGCTACTCACTTCCGCAGTCCACGAGTTCAAGACAAACAAGGCCTCCAGGAGCCTCAGCAGGCTTCAAGGCCAAAACAGTTCTTTTATTTAAAAGGGAAGGAAGAAGGAGGTGATTTCTCTGCTCCAGAACTTGGCAAGAGACTCCGCAGCTGACCAGTCCCACTTGCAGGGACCGCCCCTGTGCCAAGGCTGGGGGATGGCATGGCTTCCTTCCTGTGCTGATGGAGGCTCAAGGCACATGGGAGATGCTATGAACTGATAACTATATCAGGAAAAAACTCCTTATGCAAATCAAAGCCCAGAAGTTAAATGGGGGGCGGCATTCAGGTTTCTTAGCAAGCAGGCATGTGCTGGAAATGAGGAGTTGCACCGTTCCCAGTCTCCTCCGCTGTGGAGATATCCACTTTGCAGGGCCTGCTAAACATCTGTTGTGGAGGCAGGCAGGGGAGCAACCTACCCGCCCTGCAGAGTAGAAACCAGAAAGCGAAGGAAGGGCAGGGCTCCCACTACCCAACAGATTGGCTGGCTGAGCCCACCTTGCGTCCCACCAGAGCTCTGCCCAAGCCTTCCACCTGGGACCTCCTCCTGCTCCCTGGGTCCAGACATAGCCAGCCTGGGAAACAGAGAGGCCTGAGAGAGCCCTGGGCTCAAATCACAGCCTCCCCACCTCCCAGCCAAGTGCAATGTGCCAAACTGGGGACCGCAATGCCTGCACCTCACCAGGTAGATGCAACATTACATTCCTAGCTCATAAAAAAACCCCGCCAGATTTGGAGTGCCCGTTCTGGGTTCAGATCCTGCCTCTGCAGCTCACTGGCGATAAATGGAGATAGTCACATCCATAACACTCCAGCCCCTCACCCAGTGCTCTGGTTCCTGAGGCCTGCCCAGCCTCCCAACCTGCTAACTCTCAGAGTTGTTACCAAAGGTTACAGGAGTGTCTGTCTGGTTCCTAGCAGGGGCTTGGCCCCTCGAGGTTACTGAGTAAATACAGCTGTGATTGGTTTTAGGCGTATCATCATTCCTTCCCTGGAAGTTTCTAAAATGGCAATCCCTGGTGCATCCCACCCTTCTTCCTGGCTTTATTTTTCTCCTCAGCACTTAGCACCAACCACCACATCATACATTTTACTTATTTCTCTGGTTTATTATCTGTTTTGTCAACTGCCATATCCCTGTCGCCTAGGACAGTGCCTGGAACGTAGTAGGTACTCAGTAAACATGTGTGGGTGAGTGATTGATCACTTGCTTGCACTCTGACACCTGGGCCTCAGCCCTGTGGATGGGATCAAATATGATGAGGGAAAAGATAGGAGAAAGATCCTGCCCTTTCCTGGCTCGCTGTCCGGAGGGACCTGCCCGGCCCGGGCTTTTCTTGCTCCCATCCAGTTCAATCCAATTAGAACTTCATAAGCTGTTGCTGCATGCAAGGTACCTGCTAGGTCACCACCAAACCTCTGCAGGTGGGAGAGGGCTCCTCTCTTCCCTAAGCCTAGCAAAGATTTAGCTGAAACCTCCCCTGGACCAGAGGCCTGGGTCATCTACCTCCAGTCTTACTCTTGGCCATGAGAATCCTCCTTTGCTTAAACAAGATACTGGATGCGTAAGTGTTTTGTAAACACTAAAGGGCTTGGCCTTTGATTTTTATGTTTGCTGGTGCCCCTGGGCTGGCCAGTCAGTGGGTTTGGCAGAGCACCCCAGAACCCCAAGTCTCATGGTGGTGGGAACTGTCTCTGACACAGCTCACAGTCCCAGGGCTCAAGGCTCAGACCCAACTGAGTTCTGATCTGCCTGGACATCTGCCCAGGGTCCAGTGTCATGGTAAGGCATAGAGGAAACAAAACTGTACGTGCCACTGGGGCCCGCTGAGATATCTGTCCCATCACAGAGGACACAATACAGCAGGCACTGGTTTCCTTGCTGCTGAGGTGCCAACACTAATGCTCTTTAGGTTAAAAAAAAATTTTTTTTTTGAGACGGAGTTGTCTTGCTCTGCCATGCAGGCTGGAGTGCAGTGGCGCGATCTCGCCTCCCTGCAACCTCCACCTCCGGGGGTCAAGTGATCCTCCTGCCTCAGCCTCCCAAGTCACTCAGATTACAACCGTGTGCCACCATGTCTAGCTATTTTTTAAATATTTTTAGTAGAGATGCGGTTTTGCCATGTTGGCCAGGCTGGTCTCGCATCCCTGACCTCAAGCGATCCACCTGCCTCAGCCTCTCAAAGTGCTGGGATTATAGGCATGAGCCACTGCACCTGGCCCCCTTTAGGTTAAAATTTAAACTCAGAAAAACAAACAAACAAACAAACAAACAAAACCAGGAAGGGGTGGGCACAATTCTGGCTAACCTGGAGCTCGGGGAAAATGGGACAGAGTTGGCAGGGTCAGTCTCGGGGAGGTATGGAGCAGGGTGCACACAGCACCGACAGATGGCACCTGCCCAGTGACTGCCCTGCAAACACTGGCATGCAGTCTGTAATGAGTCAGACTGGACTCCTAGGGGCTGGGTCCATGCCCAGCAACCTGCAAAGGCAGAATCTGTGGAATGGATTAAAAACATGTTTTTTCCAAATAAAACCAGGGATGATTTTAAGCAATCAAAGTGCTCCTGTAAAATATGTGGCAGGTCTCTGCGCCTGAGACCCTCACGTGTTTTGGGATGAAGGCTGGCCATGGCACCCCCTCATTCCCAGGCTGGGCTTGGTTTGCATATTATCCTCCCCAGTGGATATGAGGCTGTGTGGCCTCAAAATAGCAACCTGGGGGCCGGACGCGGTGGCTCAAGCCTGTAATCCTAGCACTTTGGGAGGCCGAGACAGGCGGATCACGAGGTCAGGAGATCGACACCATCCTGGCTAACACGGTGAAACCCCGTCTCTACTAAAAAAATACAAAAAACTAGCCGGGCGAGGTGGTGGGTGCCTGTAGTCCCAGCTATTCGGGAGGCTGAGGCAGGAGAATAGCATAAACCCGGGAGGCGGAGCTTGTAGTGAGCTGAGATCCGGTCACTGCACTCCAGCCCGGGCGACAGAGCAAGACTCCGTCTCAAAAAAAAAAAAAGCAACCTGGGAATATTTACCTCTGTATCACCAGCTCAAAAGAATAATCACCTTTAATAATGGCAATCATAAAAAGTCGATTCTCAAATGCCTGGCTCATGCCCAGCAATGAATGTGCTTTAAGTGTCAAGATTCAATTAATCCTCACAATCATGCCAGGTGGCGGGTACTATTATTATGCCGATTTTACAGATGAGGAAACTGAGGCAGGATATCTATTAATAAGTGACTTGCTCACATGGTCAATGAGTGCTTAAAGTGGGATTTGAACCCCCCTGTCTAATGCTAGGGGTGGAGCAAGATCCCATAAAAAAAGGCCAGAAGCACCTCTGACCCCAGACTTGGTTTCCCCAGAGGCTGACTTCAATGAGACACCATCTCATCTCCTTGAAGACGGCAAACAAAATGACCAAACTCTGGCTACATGCCTGGCCCTGTGCCAGGGGATTTACACACATCATCTAATTTGATTCTCAAAACACCCTGAAGAAGTAAACTGTATTGTCTCCAGTTCACAGGCAACTCAGTTTCTGAGAGGTAAGGTCACTTGTCCAAGATGGTAACAGCTAGAAAGCAGCATCGCTGAGAGGCACACCCATGGACTCTGGAGTATTCTTTCTCCAGATTCTTTCACTCTGCAATGATATTGGCACAGTACCAGCCCCTTCTGCATAGTGGGTGCCCTCGGATCTAGGAAGCTGGCTAGTATAAGATGGATCAATAATTTAGTGGCCACCAAGGAAGGAAGAACACTGCCAACTGTGACGGGGAAGGCACTGGTTTCAGACGTGCTAAAATGCAAAACGTGCACATTTTAGAGTTTATGAAATACAGGACGTTCTCATCCAGACAGCACCGTGAGGTTGGCTGGTCTGATATTATCCTCTTCCCCCTGATTGTGCACGAGGCTCCAGGTATGTTCACCTCGCTTTGTCTTTGACCTAGGTACGCCCAGCACCTTCCACAGTGCCTAGAACAGGAGACACTCAGAGGAAATGTCCTTTAAAGCCACAAGAAGGAAGGAGCAAAGCAAGACTGGTTTTATGCTTCCCTCAGCAGAGGCCAGGACCTATGCAATCTGTAGCCCCTGGAGCTGAACAGGTATGTGTATGTGGGCAGGGGACACTGTGAGTGACACCTGGGGGCAGAGGCTGAACTCAGGTCTCTACCTAAGGGAGTGACAGAGCAGGCAGGTGCATTTTACAGCACACCTGGGGAAGAGTCTCCAACTGCAGGGAACGGGGGTAAGAGGTTTCATGGTGATCCTGAGATGAGAGACAAGGAATGGGTGAGCTGATGACCTGAAGGCAATGCCCATCCCCCACCCCTTTTTCCAAGCTCCCTTTCATGCTAGAACGCGAACATAAGGAACACTGCCTGAAAAAGTCACAGGTGTGCTATCTCATGGGAAGGGGCCCTCACTTGGCCAAACCCAGTGGGCAAAACAGAATTTTTTTTGTTCTATTGGTTGACCTCTGCTTTATTTTTAAAAAACAGTTTTACTGAGATATCATTGGTATGGGATAACCTCCCTGTAATTTGAAATGCATAATGAGCCAAACTTTGACTTATGTAGACACCCGACACCATCACCACAATCAAGATAATGAATCTATTCATGGTCCTCAAAGGGATGAGTGGATTTTGACCCACAGCCCCGAACACAAGTTACCAGAGCCGCTATCAGTTGGAGCAACAGAGATGAAAACAGCTAAGCGGAACCCACTGCCTACCGGATCCACGCACTGTTTTGCATTTTACATGCATTATCCCACCTGGAAAGCTCTAGGAGGGGTGCTCACATCCATGACGTTATCCCCAAGGCATAAGGTTGTGAGGCTAACGAGTGCCACATAACCCAAGTCCAAATCCCAGCTCTGTCCCTTCCCAGATATGGGGCCTTGAGTGCCTTCCTTTACCTGTCTGTGCCCTTCTGTCGCCTGAAGATAAAAAAACACCCTCAACTGTGTGTGTGTGTGTGTGTGTGTGTGTGTGGTGTGTGTGTGTGTGTGTGTTCATTCTTATTTTATTTTATTTTTTGAGACGGAGTCTCTCTGTGTCGCCCAGGCTGGAGTGCAGTGGCGCCATCTTGGCTCACTGCAACCTCCGCTTCCCAAGTTCAATTGATTCTCCTGTCTCTCAGCCTCCTGAGTAGCTGGGACTACAGGCATGTGCCACCACACCAGGCTAATTTTTGTGTTTTCAGCAGAGACAGGGTTTCACCGTTTTGGGTAGGCTGGTCTCAAACTCCTGACCTCAAGTAATCTGCCCACCTTGGCCTCCCAAAATGCTCACATTACAGGTGTGAGCCACCGCGCCTGGCCGTCTGTGTGTTTTTTTGTTGAGGATTAAAAGATTTAATATTCATCTAGAAGACTCAGGACAGTATTTGGCATGATGACGATGACGATGATGGCGATGACGCTGGTTTTTCTGAATGAGGAAACTTAGGTTCCAGGAAACTGAGTGACTTTCCCAAGGTCATTCAGAGAGTCACTGGCCAAGCTAGGCTTGGAACTTGGGCAGTCTGATTCCAAGTTGGTGCTGCTAACCCCAATGTTGTCCTCTGTATGGCACGAAAAGCTCAGGGTGCAACGCAGCTATGTGTCCTCACCTCTGGGGCTGCAGATCCACTGACTCTTGGCCCAGTCAAGGAGTCAACAGTGTCAGCAGCCTGTACTCCCGGATTTCTCTCTGTAAACTCAACCAGTTGCTCCTGGTCTGATTCCCCTTCAACAAACATTCTGTGTCCTCCACACGGAATATCAGTGCATTTTGGCTAGGGCCAGCCTCAGCTGGGAGAAAGAACAGCCCGTGTGACTGTCAAATAAATAAGATTTTGCTTCTGTGGGGCCAAGTGGGACACTGCCAGAAGAATCCACTTCCCACCCTAAGTCACCCACACGTGGAACAGACAGTGATCCTCACGAACCTTCTGAACAATGATTAACATTGTGGGAACACACGGCCTCTTGGTGAGGTTGACGCCACAGGCAGGGAGCACTCCAGCAGTTGAGGAAGGCACGTGTTCAAGCTCAGGGTGGAGAGAAGTTGGCCCAGCTGACCAAACAAGGGTGGCTTCATTCATGGAGCAGTGCCCTGTGCCAGGCTCTGTGGAAAGTGCCCCGTGTGCACTGCTGACAGTCCAGGGAGTACGAGCTGCTGCTCTTCCCTTAAAAGGATGAGGAAACTAAGGCCTGGAGGCATCAGCAACATTGCACAACTTTTTTTTTTTTTTTTTTTTTGTGAGACAGATTCTCGCTCTGTCGCCCAGGTTGAAGTGTAGTGGTGCAATCTGGGCTCACTGCAACCTCCATCTCCCGGGTTCAAGAGATTCTCGTGACTCAGCCTCCCAAGTAGTTGGGATTACAGGTGTGAGTCACCAGGCCCAGCTAATTTTTTTTTTTTTTTTGTATTTTTAGTGGCGCTGGGGTTTCGCCATGTTGGCCAGGCTGGTCTTAAACTCCTGACTTCAAGTGATCCGCTCGCCTCAGCCTCCCAAAGTGCTGGGATTACAGGCGTGAGCCACTGCGCCCAGCCACGTTGCAGAACTTTACCTGCAACTGCACCACCACCTTTGCTGGGTTTGGGGAAGCTGGGATTTCTATTTACTTTTTAGAGACAAGGTCTCCATCTGTCACCCAGCCTCGAGCGCAGTGACGCCACCATGGCTCACTGCAGTCTTGAACTCCTGGACTCAACTCCTGCCTCGGCCTCCTAAGTAGCTGGGATCACAGGTGGACACTACCACACCTGGATAACATTTAAATGTCTTTAGAGATAGGGCATGGATGGCTATGTTGCCCAGGCTGGTCTCGAACTTTTGGGCTCAAGTGATCCTCCCGCCTTGGCCTCCCAAAGTGTTGGAATTACAGGCGTGAGCCACTGCACCTGGCCAAAGCTGGAATTTGAATTTAGGTTTCCTAATGTTGATCCAAACGTACAAGCACTGAGCCAGGCACACCCCTCTTTCCCTGCCTTTTTCGGCAGAGAAGCAAACAATATACATAGCCGAGTATTTTTGTGCTTACTAACCCTTCCCATCCTCAAAAATTCTCCCCAACAATTCTAGGATGAATGAACCTTGCTTTCCGGAGGGATTACTGGAGTTTCAGAGGGGTACAGTGGCCAGGCAGCGTTTGGCCACAGGTTGGAGTGGCTCTCTCACGACACCCTCTGTACCCCACGAGGTGCCTCCGCACCCCTACCTTGAATGAGGTGCTCCAAGGAGGGACAGAGGCACTGGGTTGTGCATTAGAATCCTATTGCTGCTGTAACAAATTACCACAAACTTTGTGGCTTAAAACAACACTGATGTGTTATTTTATAGTTTTAAGGATCAGAAGTCCAAATTAGGTTTCACTGGGTCAAAATCAGGGTGTTAGCAGGGCCAGGCTCCCACCGGAGGCTGGAGGGGAGAATTTGTTTCCTTGCCTTTTCCAGCCGTTAGAAGCTGCCTGCATCCCATGGCTGGTGGCCCTGTCCTCCAGCCTGAAAGTCAGCAACAGGGTACCTTCAGATCTCCCTGACTCTGACCTTTTTCCAGCCACACATCTCCTTCCCTCTGTCTGACCCGGTGGCCTCCCTCTGTAAGTACCCCGCGATTACCCAGGGCCAACGCACATCTCCTTCCCTCTCTCTGACCTGGCGGCCTCCCTCTGTAAGTACCCCACGATTACCCAGCGCCCACCCAGACAATCCAGATCATCCTCCCATCTCAAGAACCTCCGTCTGGCAGGGCGCAGTGGCTCAAGCCTGTAATCCCAGCACTTTGGGAGGCCGAGACGGGCGCATCACGAGGTCAGGAGATCAAGACCATCCTGGCTAACACGGTGAAACCCCGTCTCTACTAAAAAAAAAAAAAAATACAAAAACTAGCCGGGCGAGGTGGTGGGCGCCTGTAGTCCCAGCTACTCGGGAGGCTGAGGCAGGAGAATGGCGTAAACCCGGGAGGCGGAGCTTGCAGTGAGCTGAGATCGTGCCACTGCACTCCAGCCTGGGCGACAGAGCAAGACTCCGTCTCAAAAAAAAAAAAAAAAAAAGATCCTCTGTCACACCTGCAAAGTCCCTTTTGCCATACAATATATCCATAGGTTCCAGGGATTATAACGTGGACATCTTGAAGTTGGGGGGTGCATTATTTAGCCAACCACAGGCTGACACTGTTGCGCCCATCCCACCGGCCCCTGGCCTGGGGTTAAGACCAGCAGGCGGGAAGAAGTCAAGCTGGACAGGGCAGACTGAGGGTGTCCTGCATTCAAATGGAGCAAAGATGTGCAGGTGGGGAGGCCCAGGGCAGAGTGCCCACTGCCTCTGGGTCCAGGCCTGGCCTGAGTTGGGGTTACATCCATAGGCGCATTCCTCGAAGAGCAGAATTACTTTTAAGTTCTAAAAATTCCACCCTGTTGCTAAACAAGCGCCAGTGTTCTTGTGAAATAAAGCAACAACATGAAAGGCCTGGCAAGGGGTGCCTGGAGATTCTGATCTGCAAGTGGATCAGGGCAGCTCCCTCCAAGGTAGCAGCCAAAGCCATTTCCGAAGTCCTCAAGGAACTCAAGGCCAGGTCAAGGTCTGGGTGGGGACCAGTGCCTGGGGCTGAAGACACTGGGCAGGAGGAAGCAAGGGAGAAAAGGAATGAAGGAGCCTTGTGAGCACCTTGGAGGCGGGGCCTCCCATGCTATCCTGGCTTTATCCTCCAGAAAACCCTGCAAAGGAAGCATTAGCATGGTCATCATCTCATGGGAAAGTGAAGGCTCAGGGAGGTGAAATCACTGGGCTAAAGTCACATAGCAGTAAGACCTGGGATTCCAACCAATCCATCTGACTCTGAGACCAGTGTCCTTTCTATTTCACCAGCCAAACTGCAACCAGGCTCAACACATGAATTTAGAGACAAGGTCTCCATCTGTCACCCAGGCTGGAGCACAGCAGCAGCGCCATGGCTCACTGCAGTCTCGAACTCCTGGGCTCAAGCGATTCTCCTGCCTCGGCCTCCTAAGTAGCTGGGATCACAGGTGGACACTACCACACCTGGATAATGTTTAAATTTAAATTAATGTTTAAATTAATGACAAATACCTGGTGACGGTTGCGCCCAGTTAGACTGCAAGGTGGCTGGCAGTGCACGTTCTTGAGCCTGACAGCCTGTGTCTGAATCCAGGCTCTACCAAGCTGGGGGATCTTCACCTCTCCATGCCTCAGTTTTCCCAGTCTAAAGTGGAGTTGGGCTGGGTGCGGTGGCCCACGCCTGTAATCCCGGCACGTGGGAGGTCGAGGCGGACGGGTCATCCTGAGGTCAGGAGTTCGAGACCAGCCTGAACAACATGGTGAAACCCTGAAATACAAAAATTAGCCGGGTGTGGTGAAGCACCCCTGTAATCCCAGCTACTTGGGAGGCTGAGGCAGGAGAATCGCTTGAACATGGGAGACAGAGGTTGCCGTGAGCTGAGATCACGCCACTGCATTCCAGCCTGGGCAGCAGAGTGAGACTCCATCTCAAAAAATAAAAAGATAAAAAATAAATGAAGTGGAGTCAATAAAAGCACCTCCATCCTAGGGTGCTATGAGGGTAAATGAGTTAATTCAGGTAGAGTGTTTGGGCTGCAACAGTGCTACACCCAGAGGAACCCCACAAGGTCCAATCCCCAAAAGCCCCCCCGACATACACACACAGCCTCTCCTCTCTGTCTCAGGTGGGCTTTCTCTGGCTGTCTTCTGACAGCAACATCCTTACCTATATTTGAGTTGATGCAGACAGAAGAAGCAGAGAAGGCCTAGGCTCCCATTTTGCAGCTAATTCCCAAACCTTCACACAGGCTAATCTTTGGAGCATCTTTTAGCCACAAAACCATGAAAACCATCTGGGAATCAGTGAAGTAACAGCAGGGGAGCACCCCCACCCACCCCGCCCGTGCCGGCTGAGAAGCTTCTGGGGTAGTTTCCATCCGCTAGAGTGTCCGAGGCCTGCCCTGCTACTGGACACAGACCCACAATTTCGACTTCCTGCCTGCCTCATGTCAAAACCAAACACGCTTAAAACCAGGCTCAATAAGGACAGTGACTCGCTGAGTGCTTAGCCTGTCCGGGTCCTCTGTCCCAAGTTCCTCACATACATGAGTTGGAAAGTTCTACATCCATTTCACAGATGGCAGATGGAACTGAGAGAGGTTAAGCAACTTGCCCAAAGCCACACAGCAACTAAGTGGTAGAGCTGGGATCTGATCACACCTGCCTGATGCTGTTGTACTGCGAGGCCCCACTGGACCCCAGGTGCCCAGGTCCTGATCAGCCGTGAGGCTTTGAACCCTGCTGCCAACTCCCAGCCCAGCCCCTGCTCCTCCACCCTCAGGGGGCTGTCCACTTCCCCACACATGCTTTCCGCATGGATTTACTGAGAATCCACATTGTTCTGGGTGTGTGAGGCTGCTGGGGATACATCAGACACAGTCTCCCTGTTCTCCCGGAGCCGACAGCCAATAAACAGGAACTTAAGTAAAGAAAACAGAAAGGCTGGACACAGTGGCTCACGCCTGTAATCCCAGCACTTTGGGAGGCCGAGGCAGGTGGATTACCTGAGGTCGGGAGTTCGAGACCAGCCTGACCAACATGGAGAAACCCTGACTCTACTAAAAATACAAAATTAGCTGGGAGTGGTGATGCATGTCTGTAATCCCAGCTACTTGGGAGGCTGAGGCAGGAGAATCGCTTGAATCCAGGAGGCAGAGGTTTTGGTGAGCCAAGATCGCGCCATTGCACTCCAGCCTGGGCAACAAGAGCAAAACTTTGTCTCAAAGGAAAGGAAAGGAAAGGAGAAAGGGGAATGGGGAAAGGGGAAAGGGAAAAAGGGAAAAGGAAAAAGGAAAAGGAAAAGGAAACAGAGTCTGTGAAATGCACGATAAAACTGAGACTCGCTGGAGGGGTGGGGATGCAGGGCAGATATTGGGAGGGAAAATTCAGGAAGGACCTCTCTGAGCAGGTGACATTTCAGCCAAGGCTGGGAAGGATGAGGAGGAGCCAGGAGCTCCAGGCATCAGGGAATGCTGGGAAAAAAAGCACTCCAGGCCCAGGGATCTGCAAAGTACAGGTGCCTGGGGGAACACATGGCCTCAGAGCGTTTGAGGAACAGAAAAGGCAGTGTGACTAAGCTTCCTGGGGCGGTGAGTTCAGGCAGGGAGGTGGGTGCCAGGTCACGGGGCACAGGCAAACGGCCCTCCCTCCTGGTGCCCCACGTGCAGACCCTGGGGCCCTGGGGGCAGGGAGGCTCCGTGGTATGTCTTCCTGCAAGTGGCCTGTCTTTGAGAGGATCAGCCCTTTCTCCTGGGGACTGGGAGAGGCCGGCAGTGAGGGAAGAATGGCCCTCGGTCATGCATAGAGAATGTAGGGGACACAGGGCCTCTCATAGACCCAGATCCTGATCTTGTCAGATCTGCACACCCATGGGAGGGTACTGGCAGCAGAAATGCATTGCCATAAGCCTTCTCCCCACTGCAGGCAGGTGTGGTCAGGGGACCTCCTTGGAGAGCAAGGTGGGGGAATTTGGCAGCTTTCTCAGCATGGCGTCCATCCCCTCTACATTCCCGGGGCACCCACTCTAGGCTGGGCCCTGTGCCAGGTCTGATGATACAGTGATGACTACGTCACAGTCCCTGCCTCTGAGGCCCCCATGATGTGCCGAGACAGCCACACACCCAATATGTTAAAATCCAGTGTCAGGACCCATGGAGAAGGGACTGAGGGAACAGAAAGGAAGGCGTGAGTCATTCTGCTTGCCGGTCTGGGTGGACGGAGACACATGGGAACAAGAAAGAGAAAGGCCGACCCAGTGACCCCTGTCCAAGATGCCAGTCACTGGGGATGGAGTGGGAGGGGCATGAGGAGCCAAGACCCAGAAGGCCCAGTGAGTTCTGCAGTGAGAAAAGAGCTTGGAAACTGACATGCACACTTGGGTCCGCTGTGCAGGGTACGGAGCCTCTCCAGAGGCAGAAGGGGGCTGGGCGCTATGGGGGGCCGCGGGCCGAGGACGGCACCAGGTGTCTTACAGGGCAGCCGCCCTTGGGTCCAGCTGACTGTTGACCCAGGTGGCCGGACCGGCTTATTTTCCAGGACAAGTTGGAAATCCACACTGTGAAAGTTTCCAACTTTTAAATGGTGGTAACAAATCTGAAAATTTTTAAAGCCCCACACAGACTCAAGAAAACCTCTCGGTGGGTCACCAGTTTTAGAGCCTAGAATAAATGAAGATAAACATAAATCAGATGAGGTACCCAAAGGCACCTGGGCTGGGCAGGACAGGGCTTCCTGAAAGGGGCATTTCGGAAGAGTCCAGAGAAGAACAAGTTGAGGAGCAGAGACAAACAAAAGCTCCCAGTGAGCCCCTGCAGATGCTGGAATCCGCAAGCTGTTACCAGCCCTTTTTTTTTTTTTTTTTTGAGGTGGAGTCTCACTCTGTTGCCCAGGCTAGAGTGCAGTGGTGCAATCTGGGCTCACTGCAACCTCTGCCTCCAGGGTTCAAGCAATTCTCCTGCCTCAGCCTCCCTAGTAGCTGGGATTATAGGTGTCCACCACCACCCCTGGCTAATTTTTGTATTTTTGGTAGAGACGGGGTTTCACCATGTTGACCAGGCTGGTCTCGAACTCCTGACCTCAGGTGATCCACCGTGCCCAGCCTGTTACCAGTCTCTTTATGACAGCAAAGGGAAGGGGAGAAGCACAACCCAGGAAGACTGTCCCTGGAGCACCTGGTCTAAGAGAACCGGGATGTGGAGCAGCAGATGCCAGGCCAGGCTTGGCAGGGAACTCTGTGAAAAGTCACGTGAATTCACAGGTGGAACAGGATGGCCAGGGCCCAGCACTGGCATTACAGCAGGTATGTACCTGAAGGCACTGCCCAGAGCTCAGGCCTCGTTTTAAAGACACACACTCTGTCTCTTCCAGCTCCCCTCTTCCTCCAGGGCAGCTGCCCTTCCCGAGGGGCTGGCCACCTTCCCAGCATGAAATGCACAAGGACCATGTCCCTCATGAGTCAGCCTCCTCCTGCCAGTCAAGAACTGCCCTGCTGCTAAGCACTATAGCAGTGGTGGCCTTGGTGGCCCATGGCCTACTCCATGCTGGCTCTGAGGCATGGCAGAGTGGGCAAGAGAGTGAGGGTGTCACTTCAGTGCTGGGGGCTACTTCTCTCCAGGGGAGCTGGCTGAAGTGGCATCAGTCACTCCTCACGTTCTCCTTATCAGGCAGGCTTGACTATCCCCATTTTGCTGATGAATACACTGAGTCCCAGAGGGCTGAGTCCCTGGCAAAAGGACCTGAAAATGCTACACACCAAAGTCCGGATTTGAAGCCAGAGAGCATATTCTGCACTCCCCATGTGGCACTGCCTCTAAGATGCTCAGAGGAGGCCCAAGGAAAACAGATTAGTGACGGTCCACAGTCCAAGAGGAAGGAAAAGAGAAACAAGCAAAACTAAAAAGACTGTGCAGCCATATTGTCCAAAGTACAAAGGTGACTATTCCTGGGGTGATCCGGAGTCACGGAGAAATGCTAAACTGTGCTCCTCTGAGCCTGGAGGGGAAGATGGGTACACGCAGCTCCAGGAAACCCTGCTGTCTCAGATGGCAAAACAGAACCATGATGGCACTGGCACCTACAATGGGACCTCAGCAGATACCTGTTGAAGGCAGTGGTACAAAGTATGGCACAACGAGGGGCAAACTGCAGCTCTCAGCAAAGGTCATATGTGCGAACCTCCCCTAAGAGTCCAGGCCGAGGGAGGTGGTCTTGCATGCAGTGGTACAAGTGTGCCCAGAGATGCCAGGGCTGAGAAGCCCCCAAGGGCTGTGGCCTGCAGCTAATCTTTCCTTGGTGCCTCCTCCATTCTCCCCATGGCTTGACCCAATTCAGAGGCCCTGCTGCCAGGGGCTCCCCTTCTGAGGATGGCTTGCAGAGGGGACCTGCTTCCATGGCCTGGGGGCTCAGGGATCAAAGCAGAGGACTATGAGACGCCCACTGTGTGCCCCAGAGGGAAAGGCGACCACGCCTTAAGATCTCTACCTTGCACCTGGGAGGACACATTAAACCACAGACACACCCAGAAGTCCCCATAATCTCCCTTCCACCAGCCTGCATGGAGTGCCTGCCGTGTTCCCCACCCACCCAAATAAATCCTCCTCATCCTTCAAGCCCAGCTCCCATGCCACACAGATCTGGGTCATTACGGCTCAAAGTTCTCTCCTCTGCCTCTCACCTTGGGAGATAATTACTTACATGTGGGCTTGTGACCTCTCTCTCATCAGACTCAACAAACACATCAAGAGCACCCAGGATGGGCGAAGTCCTGCGCTCAGAAGTGCCCAATACCTTTCCTCTTCCCTCAGGGTGAAGCCCCCAGGGTCAGCACGATCACCCACCTCCCAGACAGTCGAGGCAGCAAGCAGGGGTGGCAGGGGGGAGTGGGGGGAGTGCAGGCCAAGGACACTGCTTGTTAGGGCTGGGACCAGGTCTCCAGACTCTTGGTAGAATTCTTTTCGCTAGGGGCAGACGCCACCTGAACTGATTTTATTAATTTATTTTAATGTTTTATTTTCTTGAGACAGAGTTTTGCTCTGGTTGCCCAGGCTGGAGTGCAGTGGTGCAATCTCGGCTCACTGCAACTTCCGTCTCTTGGGTTCAAGTGATTCTCCTTCCTCAGCCTCCTGAGTAGCTGGGATTACAGCCTCCTGCCACCACACCCAGCTAATTTTTTGTATTTTTAGTAGAGACGGGGTTTCACCGTGTTGGTCAGGCTGGTCTCAAACTCTCGACCTCAGGTGATCTACCCACCTCGGCCTCCCAGAGTTCTGGGATTACAGGTGTGAGCCACCGTGCCTGGCCTGATTTTTGTTTTTTAATTGCTTATGTAACCTTTGCTGGGTATACAAAGGCTCCCAGGCTGTGCGTGATGGCTCACATCTGTAATCCCAGCACTCTGGGAGGTTGAGGCGGGCAAATTGCTTCAGGCTAGGAGCTGGGGACCAGCCTGACCAATACGGTGAAATCTCGTCTCTATTAAAAAAACAAAAAAAAATTATGGTGAAATATACCTATCATAAAATTTACCATCTTAACCATTTTGGCTGGGTGCAGTGGCTCATTCCTGTAATTCCAGCACTTTGGGAGGCTGAAGTGAGTGGATCGCTTGAGGTCAGGAGTTCAAGACCAGCCTGGCCAACATGATGAAACCCCATCTCTACTAAAAATACAAAAATTAGCTGGACGTGTTGGTGGGCACCTATAATCCCAGCTACTTGGGAGGCTGAGGCAGGAGAATCGCTTGAACCCAGGACGTGGAGGTTGCAGTGAGCTGAGATCGCGCTGCTGCACTCCAGCCTGGGCGATAGGGCTAGACTTCTCAACAACAAAAAAATAAAAAAAAAAAAACAACAAATAAATAAATAAATAAAGGCTCCCAGACAGGCACTGGGCATTCTACTCTTGAGGTGCCAAGGGGCTGTTCCTAAGACCAATTGTTTTTCAGTCCAAAGAGATGAGCCCACAGCGGTGGCCAACAGTCCTGGAGGAGGGCCCGCTGGGCTTTGCATCTCTGAAGGCTGCTCTTTCAATCTGGACCCCAGTTCCTCATCGGGTAATGGCCGGAACTGGCCCCTATTTGTCTCTGCATCTTTCCTCCTCACCCTCAGCCCAGGCTGGCACAGTGCTCACACGGGGTGAGGGACCTGACCCTGGATACTCCCTGGGCATCAGAGGTGTGTCCACCCTCCGCTGCAGGAGAACCGAATTCCTGGAGTACTCCTGTGTCCTTCCTTCAAGACTCCTCCCCGGCTTCTCCCCCAGGAGGTCATATGTTGCAAATGCTCCTCACACACTCACTGGTAGGGACGTGTGTGATTCTGGAGAAAAGAACCTCCTATGTGCTGGGCCTTTTGCTGGGGTCCTGGTAGTGGACAAGCCACTCATGGTGCTTGCCCATGTGCAGGGCACTCACTGTCATGCTGGGCAGAGCCATCGGTGACCCAGGAGCAACAGAATGAAGTTAAAAGCCACAGGCATCAGGCAAAGAGAGGTGTATTCTGGAGGCCACAGTGATGGTGACAACTCCACCTCACAGTCCATCAGAGAAAGCACCGAGGGATATCCAGGCAAAAGGAAGCTGCTGTGTTTGGTTCGTAGATACTCCTCAGTCGAAGGGCTAGAACCTGTCACATTCTGTCTCTCTCCAGAAGTTAGGGGTTTAGAGCATCAGTGGATCCTGGAGGACATAAGACTAAGACACGTGGGACCAGGCTCTGGTGGTCTGGGGCTGGCCCCAGGGGGGAATCTGCTGCAGGCTGACCCCAGTGATGGCTCACCAGAGCATCAATCCATGTGCCCCAATCCCCCTGGGGCCAGCCTGGCCTCTCCAGCCTCGGGCTCAGGTGCACCCGGGTATGTGTGGCCATGCACATGGTCCCCCAAATAAAAGGCCATGGGACCTGAAGATCATCCAAAAGAAGCAGCTAGAAGGTTCTGGGGGTGAGGCCATCCCAGGCATCAAGAGTGAGACTTCCTGAACTCACATTCCTCTGGCTCCTAGGAAGGACATGGAAGAGGCTAACAGCAGAGGATATTATTCTGCCAGGACCACTGTAACAAAGTCCTGTGCACTGGGCAGCGTGCAGCTCTGGAGGACGGGAGTCCAAGATCAAGGTGCCTCACGTGGAGTGAGGCACATTGTCTCTGCTGCAACGACTCTGCTGTTGCTCAAAAGCAGCCTCAGAAAATATGTAAAACAAATGTGCATGGCTGTGTTCCAATAAAACTTTATTTATAAAAACAGGTGGTAGGCTGGGTGCGGTGGCTCACACCCGTCATCCCAACATTTTGGGAGGCCAAGGCGGGTGGATTGCTTGAGTCCAGGAGTTAAAGACTAGCTTGGGCAGCATGGGAAGACCCCATCTCTATCCAAAATGCAAAAAATTAGCTGGGCATGGTGGTACATGCTTGTAGTTCTAGCTACCCGGGAGGCTGAGGTGGCAGAATCGCTTGAGCCTGGGAGGTGGAGGTTGCAGTGAGCAGAGATCCCTCCACTGTACTCCAGCCTTGGTGACAGAGAGAGATCCTGTCTCACCAAAAAAACAAAACATAACTAAAAGAACAAGGTGGTGAGCCAGATTTGGTTCAAAGGCCAGCCATAGTTGGCTAATCCTTGCCCTAGGGGGATAACCTTGGACTTTGAAATGAGACAGGCTTGCCTCTGGATTAGCAGCTGCGTGGCTTTGAGTAGGTTACTGAATGTCTCTCGGCCTCAGGTTTTTCATTTGTATGGCCGTGTGATAACACCTGTCACAGAGTGGCTGTATCAGACAAGACAGAGTGAGCCACCCTGGCCCACATCAGCTTCTGGTTAAACATCGATGCTTATCTCCTCTGCTCTAATGCAAAGTGCCTTCTGCAGCCAGCACCATTTGCTCTCATCTAACACGCAATGCTCGATTCTGATGAAGCTCAGCCTGTGCATTTCCAACCCACAGAGGCAAGCACCTATAGACCATGTAGCAAGGGAGGAGGTGGATGGTCAGCACCCACGCAGCTCTTCCCGGGAGCTCACCATGCCGAGCACTTCACACATATGAACTTAGTCAATCCCAGGCAGGTTCTACTACTACCCCATACTGCAGATGAACCAGCTGAGTCATAGAGGGGCTGAGTAGCTGACCCAAGGTCCTGCAGATGCTGTGCACCAGAGCCAGGATTTGAACTCAGAGCCCACAGTCTCAATCCCTCCAATGTACTGCCTCCATCAATGCTGACAGAAGGTCCAATGATGATGCAGACAAGTGTCAGTCCATTTTCATTTTTTTTGAAATGGAGTCTTGCTCTGTCGCCTAGGCTGGAGTGCAGTGGCACGATCTCAGTTCACTGTAACCTCCAGCTCCCGGGTTCAAGCGATTCTCCTGCCTCAGCCTCCCAAGTAGCTGGGATTTCCGGCGTGCGCCACCACGCTCGGCTAATTTTTTGTATTTTTAGTAGAGATGGGATTTCACCACGTTTGGCCAGGCTGGTCTCGAACTCCTGACCTCAAGTGATCCACCCACCTTAGCCTCCCAAAGTGCTCGGATTACAGGTGTGAGCCACCATGCCTGGCCCCCATTTTCTAAAGTACAAAGATGACTGTTCCCAGGGTGACCCCAAGTCACTGAGAAATGCTAAATTGCTCCTCCGAGTTGGTCTGGGAAGGTAGGTACATGAGTCTCCAGGAAAGCCTGCTGTCCCCGATGTGGAAACAGAACCACGATGGCACTAGCACCTAGATGGAGCCTCAGTAGATACCTGTTGAAGGCGGTGGTGCAAAGTGTGGCACAATGAGGGATAAATTGCAGCTACCAGACAAGGTCACATGTGAGGATCTCCCCCAGGAGTCCAGGCCGAGGAAGGTGGTCTCACATGCAGTGGTAAGTGTGCCCAGAGCTGCCAGGGCTGAGAAGCCCCCGAGGGCCATGGCCTGCAGCCAGTTTTTGCTGGGTGCCCCTCTCCTCTCCATGACCTGACACAATCCAGTGGCCCCTGCAGCCGAGCTGCACATCTGACCATCTGACTGCCACCCAGGTCAAGGACCATCCTTGTAAACGGGGGGCGGGGGGGGGGCATCAGCGGAGTGAGAGCCCCAATCCAAACAGATACTAATAAGAATAGGGATAATCAGAAGCACAGGTGGCTGGACTGACTTTTCAAGTCCAGTCAGCACCGTGTCCTGACTACTGGATGTGCCCTGGGGTTACTGGCTTTTCTGGCATCAGGAAAATCAGAGCTGAGGAAAGCGATTCTGAGGGCAGCACATCATTACCCTCAGCGCAGCTGCCCTGTTCTTTAACATGATTCCATCCAGCAGGGCTGGGCTGGGTGGAGCTGCCAGGCGGCCCTCATTCCTTAAGTGAGTCCTAGTCCTGCTCAGGCTGAGCCAGCAGGGTGGGGAGAGAAAACAGAGATGCCTCTGGGGACTCCATGTCTGCCTGAGAATGTGGCCAGCTGTCCTCAAGGGAAGGGAGCATTCTGTGATGGAGGAAGCCCGGAGAGGAGGAAGAGATGGGGCTGATGGGGCAGACAGGGCTGGGGTAGGGGCCTGAGACCAAATGCGAGGAGGAAACAGGCCCTGCCTGCAGCCCCTTCTTCCTCTCAAGGGAGAGCCTCACTCTTGTCTTTATATTCCTCCTTTCTTGGCTCAGGACTTCCTGCTCACTGCTGGTTTCCCTGCTTCCACTCTGCACCCCAGGCCAGCTTCCAAAGCCCCAGTTTGATCCCATCACTCCCTGTCTAAAGCCCACAATGGCTCCCTAGTACCATCAGGCTGGAGCTGGCCCCACTTGCACCAGGGGCTCAAGCCCAACTCCTCCTATTTTCTCGTCTCTTCTGTATCCATCTAACCTGCCAGCATGTCCTGTGGCTTCTGCATGATGAGCGTCTATCAGGTCTTGCTAGAACAGCCTGGGCCCTGTATCCCTACCCCCCGATCTATTCTCAATGCAGCAGCTAGAGGACTGCTTCAAAATAAAATCCGACCAAGTGGCTTCCCTGCATCCTTCCATGTGGACTGCAGAATCCAAACTCCTTACCCAGGACTGCAGAGCCCCGCATGAAAGTGCCCCTCCCCTCATCTCCTGCTCCCTCTCCATCTTTCACTCTCCAGCTACAGTGGCTTCCGGGTCCCCAACACACGCAAAGCTCATTCCTGTCCTCAGCCTTCTCCCTGCCTGGAAGCTTCCTCCCCCGAGTTCCAGGTGCCTCCTTCCCATCAGTATTGGATAAAAGGCTCCTGTTCCAGAGAGAACTGCTTCTTCTTCTTTTTTTTTTTTTTTTTTTTTGAGATGGACTCTTGCCCTGTCACCTAGGCTAGAGTGCAGTGGCACAACCTTGGTTCACTGCAACCTCCACCTCCCAGGTTCAAGCGATTCTCCTGCCTCAGCCTCCTGAGTAGCTGGGATTACAGGTGCTCACCACCACGCTCGGCTAATTTTTAGTAGCTTTAGTAGAGATGGGGTTTCACCATGTTGGCCAGGCTGGTCTCAAACTCCTGACCTCGTGATCTTCCCGCCTCGGCCTCCCAAAGTGTTGGGATTACAGGTGTGAGCCACCATGCCTGGCTAATTTTTAGTAGCTTTAGTAGAGATGGGGTTTCACCATGTTGGCCAGGCTGGTCTCGAACTCCTGACCTCGTGATCTGCCCGCCTCGGCCTCCCACAGTGCTGGGATTACAGGTGTGAGCCGCTGCACCCGGCCCGGAGAGAACTTCTTTGGCAATCGTGTGCAAAGGAGCCCCGCACTCTCTTCTGCTCTTCCTCATTTGAATCCTTCATAGCATGTACTACCACCTCATCTTTCTACTGTCTATTCACCTATTTATTCCTTGCTTCTCCTCCACGCTGCCTGGGCTCGAGGAGGCTGCCCAGTTTGCTCTGCCCACCAGGACTCTATACCCTCAGTACCCAGCCCTGGCCTGGCATGCATCAGGGGTCAATTGATATTTCTGGAACGACCATCTGTGCTCCTGATACCTGGCAGAGTGCCTGCTACTGTGAGTTTGATTAAATGGGATAGAGAAAAACAGCAGTGCCCATTCACTGCTTATTGGGAACCTACTGATTATCTGGGTGAGGGCAGGCACAGTGATTGGTGTCCAATGCCCCCCATGCCAACCTCAGGCAAGGTGGTCAGCCAGGGCTCCATCAGAGTCCCTCCGCCCCCACAAACAACTGACCCTTTTACTTAGATTTGGAGTTGAGCCTCACTTTCTTGAAGTGACCTCAAATTAAGGTGACAAGTTATCCCCTTTTGGTTCTTTTGAGCCTCATCAAGGAGGGTTGTGGGTGCCATGCTAGAGACCCACACCAGCCATACTCAGTGGCCCACACCCTCCTTTCGCAGCCCTGGCTCAGGCTGGCACCAAGCAGGACCGTGGAGCTGCTTGGAATGCACCAACCAAGAAAAGCAGCAGGTCAGCACTTTCTGGGATTTGCTGCCTTAATATTAAAATATTCATAAAGAGAAGTAATATCACTGTACACAAGTTTCCTCTCTGCAAATGAGGATTAACATCTGTTCCCAGAGCTTGGCCAGTGCAGGGCGCATATCAGTGAAATGGTGTTTTAGCAAAAGTGAGGCTGTTAAACTGCCAGAGCCTGGAAGACAAGCACTCAGGCCGAGGACCGTCCTGAGAACTGCAGGTTCTCAAAGCTGCTAGTGATGTGTTTTATTACTGTAGTACCCACTAATGTAACAATATCATTGAACACAGGGTCCATATGCAAGCTTCTCCAAACATCTCCTTAACGGTTTTCATGGCTTTTTCACCCCTCCAATCCAGGATCCCAAATGAGATCACATGTTGCAATCAACTCTCCTGGCTCCTGACTGTCCTTTAATCTAGAAGATTCCCTTTGCCTTCTTGCCTTCTGTGGGTCTTTTCCTCCTCTCCCCTCCCTTCGCTCCCCTCCCCTCCCCTCCCCTCCTTTCTTTTTCTGAGACAGAGTCTTGCTCTGTTGCCCAGGCTGGAGTGCAATGGCGTGATCTCGGCTCACTGCAGCCTCCGCCTCCTGGGTTCAAGTGATTTTCCTGCCTCAGTCTCCTGAGTAGCTGGGATTACGGGCACGCACCACCATGCCTGGCTAATTTTTGTATTCTTAGTAGAGACGGGGTTTCATCATGTCGGCCAGGTTGGTCTCGAACTCTTGACCTCATGATCCACCTGCCTCAGCCTCCCAAAGTGCTGGGATTACAAGAATGGGCCACCGCGCTCAGCACTTCCGTGGGTCTTTCATGACATGGAAGTTTTTGAAGAGTCCGGGTCAGCCACCCTGCCTCAATCCAATGAACCCACAGGTAATGTGTTCTCAAAGCATCACATCAGGAGGCCCATAATGTCCGTCTGTCCATTACTGGTAATGCCTTTCACATTCTTTCATTCCCTCTATGTTTGTTTGTTTATTTATTTTTGAGGCAGGGTCTCACTGTGTCACCCAGGCTGAAGTGCAGTGGCACAATCTCAGCTCACTGCAGCCTTGACCTCCTGGGCTTAAGCCATCCTCTTGCCTCAACCCCCAGAGTCTGGGACCACAGGTGCATGCCACCATGCCCAGCTAATTTTTAAAAATGTTTTATAGAGACAGGGTCTCAACTCAATCTGGTCTCAAACTCCTTGGCTCAAGTGATCCTCCCACCTTGGCCTCCCACCAAAGTTCTGGGATTATAGGCGTGAGCCACCATGCCTAGTCCCTCTATGTTTATTAATCAGCATTCATCTTTTCTCTTCATCTTTTCTCTTCCTCTCCCACCCGACCTTTTTTTCTTTAGAGACAGAGTCTTGCTCTGTCGCCCAGGCTGGAGTGCAGTGGCATGATCTTGGCTCACTGCAACCTCTGCCTCCTGGGGTTCAAGAGATTCTTCTGCTTCAGCCTCTGGAGTAGCTGGGACTACAGGCAAGCCCCACCACGCCCAGTTAATTTTTGTATTTTCAGTAGAGATGGAGTTTCACCATATTGGCCAGGCTGGTCTTGAACTCCTGAACTTATGATTCTCCCACCTTGGCCTCCCAAAGTGCTGGGATTACAGGCCTTCCTTTCCCCCTTGAATCATCCATTTCTTTTATTATTTTCTTGGATGTTCAATTGCCCCATCCTTGCCAGCAGGAGTCCCTTTTAGCCAGTGCCTGGGTCTTTTGGACCCATGTGTCTTTGAATGCATTCTTGCTTTCTGGAAGGTCAAGGGGCTCTAGCCGCATTTTACCTTCCACTGCCCCATGCCTGGCATCCTCCACTTGTCCAAGGAGACCTGGCTCCTTCTCATGGAGACTGGCATCAAGAAACAGAGAGATGTGGGCATAAGATATATGCATTGCTACAGGGGGACATGGCTTCTTGCCCTTCTTTCTATGGTTATGACTTGTCAATTGCATATTTATGCCATCGAAAGAGCATAATGATGCCTTCAGCTCAAATCCACCGCCTTCCCCCATTCCATAGAGAAGGCCCTTTTCCCACAGAGAGAACCCTGGTACCTAACAGTATATATTTACTCATTTACTCCATTCTGGTTTTTTTGTTTTGTTTTTTTATTTTGAGACAGAGTCTCACTGTTTGCCAGGCTGGAGTGGAGTGGCATGATCTCAGCTCACTGCAACCTCCGCCTCCTTGGTTCAAGTGATTCTCGTTCCTCAGCCTCCCACGCAGCTGCTCAGCCTCCTGAGTAGCTAGGACTACAGGCGCACACCACCATGCCTGGGTCATCTTGTAGTTTTATTAGAGATGGAGTTTTGCCAGGCTGGTCTCAAACTCCTGATTTCAAGTGATCTGCCTGCCTCGGCCTCCCAAAGTGCTGGGATTACAGGTGTGAGTCACCACGCCCAGCCACATTTGCTCTACTCTGTAATCACAAAATAATTTCATAATTACTACTCCAAAACACTGCCTACAAATGTATATAAACTTCAAAATTTGCTTCCCATTCTTTTAGGCTTTATTCATTTATTTATTTTTGAGATGGAGTTTTGTTCTTGTTGCCCAGGCTGGAATGCAATGGTGCGATCTCAGCTCACTGCAACCTCCATCTCCTGGGTTCAAGCGATTCTCCTGCCTCAGCCTCCCGAGTAGTTGGGATTACAGGAGTGTGCCACCACGCCCAGCTTATTTTTGTATTTTTAGTAGAGACGGGGCTTTGCCATGTTGGCCAGGCTGGTGTCAAACTCCTGACCTTAGGTGATCCACCCGCCTCGGCCTCCCAACGTGCTGGGATTACAGGTGTGAGCCACCACGCCCGGCCTCTCTTAGGCTTTAGAATGTATCCTACAAAGACTATGCAGTGACTTGTTCATATTTGTGCAGTTTTATCCTCAAGGTATATCCCTAGAAGTAGCAGTGATGAGTCAAAGGGAAAATGCATATGTGATTTTGCTCCATGGAACTAGATTTCCCCTCACAGGGGTCATGTCACTTTGCATTTCCACCCACCACAGGTGAGGGCGCTATTCCCCTGCAGGCTTGCTTGCTGAACGAGCTGGTGTACTTCCGCGGTTTTGCCAACCTGATGGGCGAACAACGATATCTCAGGGTTGTTTTAATTTGCGTTTTCAATGACTGCCTTAATCTACTGCTCCCACTTCCAATCCCAGGACCAAGACTCTGGCTCTAGCGTCAAGTCTAGGGCCCATCCTGAAGGTGCTAAGCTGAGTATCCCTGCTGGGGTGGAAGTAGGGGGTGTACAGCCTTACCCCACCCATGAACCCTGGCATGAACAATGCAGGCAGACAATACTCAGATGAAACTCTGGCACAGCAGATGGGTGAAGGGGTGCTCTGGGGTCTCTGGAGAAACCTCAGAGGCATGCCCTTCTCATTTCTGGAATAAAAAGGCTCCCTGCTGCCTTCAGCAGGCAAAAGCAATTTTTCAGCCTTTTGCTCTCACGATCAAGGACAAGCTGCAGGGCCTCTGCTGCGGGGCCAGCAGCTCCCACAACCCTCAACATTGCTCCAAGGAAGAGGTGGAGAGGTTCCAGCCAGAGGGTGCCTGTGTGGGCTACCTTTACTAACGGGGACCTCTGTCTCCTTGGTCAGCACCTGTGCTTTGCATGGCAGACTCTTGGGCCACAGGAAGGTGTCTGGAAATTCAGGCAGTGGGAAGATCTAGCACTAGGCCTCTGGTCTTCCCTGACAATACCAGTCACCTGCTCCTGGCTGACCCAGGAGCCTGGATCCCTTTCAAGATCTCAGGTGCCGGCCGGGTGCGGTGGCTCACGCATGTAATTCCAGCACTTTGTGAAGCCGAGGCGGGTGGATCACAAGGTTAGGAGTTTGAGACCAGAATGGCCAATATGTTGAAACCCCATCTCTACTAAACACAAAATTAGCTGGGCATGGTGGCGCATGCCTGTAGTCCCAGCTGCTCGCGACGCTGAGGCAGGAGAATGGCCTGAACCAAGGAGGCGGAGGTTGCAGTGAGCTGAGATTGCACCACTGCACTCCAGCCTAGGTGACAGTGCGTCACTCCATCTCAAAAAAAAAAAAAAAAAACTCAAGTGCTGAGAACAGCGGCCCCAGTTCAGAGGGAACATGTGGGGAACCCCTGTCCCATGCCCAAGCCTGCCCACATCCACCCAAAGGCCACGTTTTAAACGCTCAGAGAAATTTCAGTGTCAACAGACAGGGTTTGGTCTTTAAGGCATAGTGGTCAGGCACGTGGATTGCGGGCTGGAACGGCTGGAGTACTGACCCTGGCTCCTCCACTTGCCAGCTGTGTGTCTGCTGCAAGTTCCTTCCAGTCCTGAGCCTCAGTGACCTCAACTGTAAAGTTGGGATGATAACAGGACCCATCTCACCGGCCTGCTGTGAGGATCAAATGTGACCATGTACGCAGACAGCCTGGCACACAGGCTCTCCTGGCACACAGGCTCTCCAGGCAAACGTTGACTCATGCAGGGGACAGCCCCATCCAGACCACAGTTGACAGGCCAGGGTAAGTACTTCCTAACAGGTCCTTCACCTCTCACTTTCTCCAAGCGAGAAAGGTGCCCTGGATGGCATGCTATACCTAGGGTATGGTCATGTCTTTAGTTTGAACAAACTCAGGGTGTGTGGAAAAGGCACTGTGGCCCCTCTTTCTTCCTTAAATTCTTTTACGATGAAATCAAGAGGGTATTGCTCCTTATGCCAACCACAACCAGCAAGGATGGCCATGACTTATACCCAGGGCTGCCATGGACACTCGCACAGCTTGCGCACTGCCCCAAAGTGCCTGATAGGTGAGTTAGGTGGAAGCTGAAATGCAGCTGGTACTATGTTTGTCATATTGTGCAGCTTAGTGCAGGGCTCGAGCAACCTGGAGGAGGAGGTATCTCTCTGCTCCAGAAGCAAACCTGCCACAGGGCTACAAACCCCAGAGATGTGGTTGCATGCAGATACCACTGCCTGATCACCAGGCGCCACAGGGCTACAACCCCCAGAGACGTGGTTGCATGCAGATACCACTGCCTGATCACCAGGCGCCACAGGGCTACAACCCCCAGAGACGTGGTTGCATGCAGATACCACTGCCTGATCACCAGGCTATGGGGGTGCATAGGACTGTGTTCAATGACAGAAGAGCACCTTTTCCTTATCTGTCTACACAGAGTGGGTGCCTTTTTCCAATTTGCACAAAAACTCCATATAAGCTAGTGGGAGTTCTGTTAACACCTAAAAACATGCATTTACAAAACACACACGACTGGTCTATGCTTCATGGGCTAAGGTCTTTCATGCACAGAACTGTGCTACTGGGTCAAGCTTCCACTTGAAATTTAAAAATCCGTTTTAGGAATAGAGACAGCAAAAAGTGAGAGACCCCACTAAGCATTCAGGGTTAGGAGCCAGGCCCCAGCTCCAGCTATGCTGTGGCACACCACTTTCCTGGGAAGGCTGGGCCTCCAGTTCCTAGCTACTCTCCCCTCCCTTCTTGGAGCAAGCAGGTCTTCCCGGCACCTTGCAGGCCCCGCTGTTCTGCAGAGGAGGCTGTCCTGTCCCTCTGGGGACCCCTGACCCCCAGGAGCACGGTGCTCCACTGGAAGACCCAATGGCCATGAGGATGAGTAGTGGTGGTTGCCTAGATACGCCACCTTGTCAGGGGGTCACGTGCTCTTGCAGGGGCTCTCACAGAAGACACACAGTCTAGGAGCCACCAGTCTCCTTCAGCCACCCCACCTCCCCCTCCTGCCTCCCTCATTTTTCCTCCTGGAGCCGTCATCTGAAAGCGCTGTTCCTCTGGTGTCAACTGAGGATGTGCTCCATGATTTAACCACTTCCTTCTCTACTTTGGCTTCCTGCCATCTATCATGGCATCGGAATGGTTTCCAAGACACCCCATGCCTCTCTGTCATGGTAAAGATCATGTCTTTTTCAGGTCCATAAAAAATGGAATGGGGCCTGTTGTGTCCTCGCAAATCACAATGTTGAATAGGCAGACGGTCTTGGAGTACGCAGATGAGCCTGGAGCAGAGTTGAGGATGTGTTTCTGGGTCAAGGAGTTGCAATGCAGATGGACAGATGTTCCTGTTCCTGTCCAGGGGGGCAGGTGGGCCCCAAGGCTGCCTCATGGTCACCTGTGCATAGCATGAACATCCAGCCTGCACACTTTTGCCTATGCCATCCCCTGACCTGGGATGCCTGCCTGACACACCTGTCTGCCTACTCAGATTCTGAGCACTGGGCAAGGCTGTTGATCCTGTCAGTCTCGGGAAGTCCCTGTTGACTCCCACTATCCCAACATAACGTTTAATAAAGCCCCTCTTCTCTTGCAAAACTCTCCCAGTTTAAACAACAAATGATATGGCCACTCTAAGCTTAGTAAAAGACTTACAGTAAAATAATAACAGCTAGTCTTTAATAAATAGGTACTTACGGCCAGGCACAGTGGCTCATGCCTGTAATCCCAGCACTTTGGGAGATGGAGGCAGGTGGATCACCTGAGGTCAGGAGTTTGAGACTCGCCGGACCAATATGGTGAAACCCCATCTCTACTAAAAATACAAAAATTAGCCGGGTGTGGTGGCATGCAACTGTAGTCCCAGCTACTCAGGAGGTCGAGACAGGAGGACTGCTTAAATCCAGGAGGCGGAGGTTGCAGTGAGCCGAGACTGTGCCACTATACTCCAGCCTGGGCAACAGAGCAAGACTCTGTCTCAAAAATAAATACATTTTAAAAATAAAAAATAAATAGGTACTTACTGTTCTAACCTCTTTCTATGAATCAGCTCATTTAATCTTCACAACCAAGTGGTAGGTACTATTATAATCCTGTAGTTCCAGTGGGGACAGAGAAGTTCAGCAACTAGCCCAAGCTCAAGTGGAGGCAGGATTTGAACTCAGGAACATTAATTCCAATATCTAGCACATCATGACTGTCTCCCCGCAAGTCCTCAGGGCCCCTTCCCCTGAGCTTACCCACCCAAACCCACAGGGGCCTCCTCATCCTTGGAAGCCTTTGCCCGCAAGAATGGGCTTTGCATGTGGTGGCCTCTGAGCCACCTGCTTGAATTCCAGAAAAAAACCAGATGCACTGCGGGGAGAGGGACCCACAGCTCCAGGACACAGCAAGGCCTCAGGAATAGCTCACGATCAATTGATTGCAGAGCCCAACACTGCTGGGCTCACTTCATATTTGTCCTTACTTTTTTTTTTTTTTTTCTGAGACAAAGTCTCCCTCTGTCTCCCAGGCTGGAAGGCAGTGGTGCAATCTTGCCTCACTGCAACCTCTGCCTCCTGGGTTCAAGCAATGCTTCTGCCTCAGCCTCCCGAGTAGCTGGGATTACTGGCGCCCACCACCACACCCAGCTGATTTTTGCATTTTTAGTAGAGATGGGGTTTCACTATGTTGGTCAGGCTGGTCTTGAACTCCTGACCTCGTGATCCGCTCCCCTTGGCCTCCCAAAGTGCTGGGATTGCAGGCACGAGCCACCGCATCTGGCCTGTCCTTTCTTTAGAGAGACTTGGAGTGGGGCACAGAAGAGACCAGACTTGGGGCCCCAGAGCGAGTGGTGACTTCACCACTTGCTGACCACATTTGCAAGGGTAAGTCATGTGACCTAGCTGAGCTTAGGGAGAATAAAAAGATCTTGCAGGATGGTGGGGAAGGGCTACAGAGGCTACTGTTTGCTCTTCTGGTTGACAGTGCATGGCAGGTGTTGTCAAGAATGGCTGCCTTCCATGTTTCATTTCTTTCCGGAGAACTTGGGCTGAACCCAGAACCACAGCAGACCCCTTCCCTGTGTTTTTCCCAACTGCTTAGTTCACACAGGGAAATCTCTGCTGGGGGAAGGTCTCTGCCTGGCCTCCATGGAGAACATAACATAGCAGAGACAAAAACCTCAGGCTGGGCGTGGTGGCTCACACCTGTAATTCCAGCACCTTAGGAGGCCGAGATGGGTGGATCACCTGAGATTAGGAGTTCGAGACCAGCCTGGCCAACATGGTGAACCCCGTCTGTACTAAAAATACAAAAATTAGCTGGGCGTGGTGGCAGGCGCCTGTAATCCCAGCTGCTCAGGAGGCTGAAGCGGAGGTTGCAGTGAGCCAAGATTGCCCCATTGCACTCCAGCCTGGGTGACAGAGCAACACTCCGTCTCAAATAAAAAAAACCGGCCGGGCGCGGTGGCTCAAGCCTGTAATCCCAGCACTTTGGGAGGCCGAGACGGGTGGATCACGAGGTCAGGAGATCGAGACCATCCTGGCTAACACGGTGAAACCCCGTCTCTACTAAAAATACAAAAAAACTAGCTGGGCGAGGTGGCGGGCGCCTGTAGTCCCAGCTACTCGGGAGGCTGAGGCAGGAGAATGGCGTAAACCCGGGAGGCGGAGCTTGCAGTGAGCTGAGATCCGGCCACTGCACTCCAGTCCGGGAGACAGAGCGAGACTCCGCCTCAAAAAAAAAAAAAAAAAAAAAACCTAAAACCTCCCTCCCACAGCCCTCTTCCTGTACCTCCTATCCCCAAATTATTCACTGTCTTTCCTGTTTACTCCTAACAGACTCTGAATAGCAACAGAGGAGGCTATGCCCAGGCATCGGACCTCTCTTCTAGGAGTAGCTCAGAAAGCCTGCCTCTGCCTGGCAAAGCCCCCCGTCTTCCAGGAGAGTAAGACCACATCCACACACTCAGCCCCCATACCACAAAGAGCCTTAGGTGCACTCAGCGGCCAGTAGTGACCAACATGAAACTGTCCCCTGCAGTCCAGGGGTGGGGACCTGAATTTCCAGAAGAGTGGGAAGAAGAACCTCTATCAGATGATGAGAAACGAACAAAGATGAAGACTGCCTCAGGGGCTTCCCCGGTGGGTCTGGAAGATCCTCAAAAAGGTAAAAGGTGGGGCCTGGTGTTGACCACCTTCTTTTTTTTTTTTGAGATGGAGTCTCGCTCTGTCACCCAGGCTGGAGTGCTGTGGCCGGATCTCAGCTCACTGCAAGCTCCGCCTCCCGGGTTCACGCCATTCTCCCGCCTCAGCCTCCCGGGTAGCTGGGACTACAGGCGCCCGCCACCACGCCCGGCTAGTTTTTTTTTTGTATTTTTAGTAGAGACGGAGTTTCACCGTGTTAGCCAGGATGGTCTCAATCTCCTGACCTCATGATCCGCCCGTCTCGGCCTCCCAAAGTGCTGGGATTACAGGCTTGAGCCACCGCGCCCGGCCTGACCACCTTCTCATCTGAAGAATGACACAACAGTCCCATCAACGTGACCACACGTCGACCGTCCTCCCCACCATCACATCCCTCAAGCTGCCGGATGCTTCTGACAATCGAGATGCTCTGCAGAACACAGCCAGCCGGACTCTGCTCTTCATCCGGTCCCAGGGGCTCTAACAGATCTCTTAAAGCACTGCTCCCAAACCACATCCACTGTCCTCGGCAGCTCAAAAAGGCCGGGGTGCTGAAGTTGCTCACCTGTCTGAGCCATGAAGATCTAGAAAGGCTCTGATTCAGGCCCTGCCAGCAAGCATGTGCCCAAGGGAAAAAAGAGGTCTTTATCAAGAACCAGCCCCAGCTCAGAATGGGAGGAGGCAAGGAAGGCCACGGGGAGACAATGTTCGCCTGGACCAGAAACTCTGCCCTCATTACGTGCACCCCATAGCTGGGCATGGTGGTGCACGCCTGTAATCCCAGCTACTCGGGAGGCCGAGGCAGGAGAATCGCTTGAACCCGGAAGGTGGAGGTTGCGGTGAGCCGAGATCGTGCCATTGCACTCCAGCCTGGGCAAGAAGAGGGAAACTCTGTCTAAAAAAAAAAAAATATGTGCACCCCCACAGCAGGTGCAAGGCAGGTGCCAACAGTCAGCCCTGCCCAGGCCAGCAGGCGAGAGGCGAGGAGCTCCCACCAGAAAACTGCTTGGCTTGGTGGGCAGAGCTGGCCAGAGTCACCTGGTGGACCTGTCCCCTGAGCACCACCCAGGGCCGTCCCAGTCCATTCTGCACCTGAAGGAAGTGAGTCTCCCACAATCTGCAGTCACCTAAACTACGGGGAAGAAAAAAGGGGTGTGCCCTCCCTCTCTCTCCACAGATGCCACCCATCGCCGACCTCGGCAGGCACACAAATTCTCCAGCTGACTCAGAGGCAGCAGAGCGTGACACTCACCGCAGAGGTACATTCCACAGGTGGCTCTGGTGGCCACACAATGGGGAGACACAGGTCAGTGCTCAGGACAGGGCTGACAGGCCACAGGACCAGAAAGGCAGGGTTGGGGCACATGGACCTTCTGGAATCCGGGACAGAACCAAGGGTATGTACCTGAGGGTGTGAGTACTCCCTCAGCTCCTCACCCACTCCCTGAGCACCTACCCGGTGCCACTCTGAGGGCCTGACCAGCCTCTTGTCCCTGCTACGTCCCTCTTTTCCCAGCCTTGCTTACTCCCCAGCTGCGGGGACAGGAGGAATTCCGTGGCTGAAGGACAGGGACAGACACAGTCAGGCCCTGATCCCCGGGGCCTCCAGCCCAAAGTGGGAAATCACAGTCCCTCCCAGGGGAATCACCGTCCTGAGGACTCCATGGCCTCTTCAGTCCTACACCTTCATCAGAGCCCTTTCTTTTCTTTCTTTCTTTTTTTTTTCAATTTGAGATGGAGTCTCACACTGTCGCCCAGGCTGGAGTACAATGGTGTGATCTTGGCTCACTGCAGCCTCTGCCTCCCGGATTCACGTGATTCTCCTGCCTCAGCCTCCCGAGTAGCTGGGATTACAGGCGCACACCAATACACCTGGTTAATTTTTTTGTATTTTTAGTAGAGACAGGGTTTCACCACGTTGGCCAGACTGGTCTCCAACTCCTGACCTCGTGATCCGCTCACCACAGCTCCCAAAGTGCTGGGATTACAGGCGTGAGCCACCGCACCCAGCCTAGAGCCCAGTCTTTGAGCACCCTGCCGTGTGTTCTTCAGCCCAGTGCTGGGCACCCAGGGGGAGGGAGGAGAGTCCACGTCCCAGGACGGCCAATGCCCATCTGGTTGGGCCTTGTCACAGGGCAGCTAAGAAGCCAAACCAGCCAAGAAGCATCTCCCGGCCTCCTCTGGGGCTGGGCAGCGTGGGCTCCTCCGGCTCACGCATTTCTGCTGGAACCCATGGGTTCATGCTAAGACCACTTTCTTCCCTCGGGCAATGTGCTCTGCCAGAAGGGCCTGAGTCTGAACCATGTTCTGGGTCGTCATGGTCCAGAGCCTGTGAGTGAGCAATTCCTCCCGAATTCAGGGGCTGCCAAGATCGTTGCTGCCAGGTGAGCACTCAGGCCTAACTCCTGCAGTCCTTCTTGTAGCCGGGGCAAGAGTGGCTGACCCTCCACAGTAGGCCCGGCCTGATGACATGCTGTTCTTTCAGCACACAAAAAAACCTGCTGCAAAGTGTGGTGGCTCATGCCTTCAATGCCAGCACTTTGAGAGGCCATGGCAGGTGGATCACTTGAGTCCAGGAGTTCGACACCAGCTTGGGCAACATGGCGAGATGCCATCGCTAACAAAAATACAAAAAATTAGCTAGGCATGGTGGCGCACACCTGTAGTCCCAGCTGCTCAGGAGGCTGAGGTGGGAGAATCACCTGAGTCCAGGAAGTCGAGGCTGCAGTGAGCCGAGACTGTGCTACTGCACTCCAGCCTAGGTGATAGGAAAGAGACTGTCTCAAATAAATAAATAAATATAAAATAAAATAAACTGTTAGTCACAAAACCAACAGCAACAGGCTCTCTGTGGGGCTGCGCAGTGTGCAGGCTCACCATGCAGGTCTGAGAGCTGAGTGCACTTTCTTTGCTTTTTTCTTGTTTTTGAGACAGAGTCTCGCTCAGTCGTCCAGGCTGGAGTGCAGTGGCGCAATCTCGGCTCACTGCAAGCTCTGCCTCCCAGGTTCACACCTTTCTGCTGCCTCAGCCTCCCCAGTAGCTGGGACTACAGGCGCCCACCACTGCGCCCAGTTAATTTTTTTGCACTTTTAATAGAGATGGGGCTTCACTGTGTTAGCCAGGATGGTCTTGATCTCCTGACCTCGTGATCCGCCCATCTCGGCCTCCCAAAGTGCTGGGATTACAGGCGTGAGCCACTGCGCCCCGTCACTTTGTTTGCTTTAATTTCCACCTCCCAGTGGGTCAGGTCTCTGGGCCTCAATCTTTTCGTGTGCAAAATGGGAAAAACAACTCCCAGGGCTGCTGGGGGGAAATGTGTGGAATTTACATTCCGTGCATGCCTGGACTATAAACATTCCATAAAGATATAAAAACTCTATTAATTATATATACTTTAAATCTAAAGATTATTTGTAAAAATATCATATTCATGGAGATACTGAATTTTAACCTTGGTCTTTTCTCAGCCATAGCGCCAGGCCCTAAGCTGAATTAGAACATTCCTCTCTAAGCTAGTCTGAATTTTTAGCTGGGTGCCAAGAAAATTGCCTCTCGTCCTGCCCCCACAACAGGCTCTGGGCATGAAGGCCTGTCCAGCCTTCCTGGCTACCAGCAGCTTATGTCTCAGCCTCTGGCTGGCCCAGGTGGTCAGAGCTATTTAAAAAGTTGGGCGGGAGCTCAAGTCACAGCACATCCAGCTTTGGACCTCACGGGTCTCTGCCTGTTTCTGGAATGCGAGGACAGGAGCACTGGATGCGAGGAGGACAGCACTGGATGCTGGGGCTTTGCAGACTCTCCGCTCTTTCCCTCACCTAGGAGCTGGCTGGCATGGTCCACCTGACTCTGAGGACTCTGCCCATCTGGGGCCGGGTCCCTTCTGTGACCTGCTAAGGCCAGCACACGGGGAAAGAAGGCAAAGCCAGAGGCCACCCCACTGATGTGGCTTACGGGGTTCTGAAATGCTCCTCGCCCTACAATGCTCTATCCGCAGGATTCCAAATCCACCTTACCCCCTTCTAAAAACAGCTTTATTGGTTTTAAATAAAATGCAATAAACCGTACATATTTACCATGTGCCATGTGACATGCTCTGACATATGTACACACCCGCAAAACCATCACCACAATCAAGACAGTGAAAATATCCATCACCCAGTTTCTGCCTACCCTCTGCAATAAGCCCACGTTCCTACAGGAGCTTTCTGTCCCTGTAGATTAGCATGCATTTTCTAGTCTCCTTAAATGGAATCATATCGTATATACATTTTTCCCTTGGACTCTGTCACTCAGTAGAATTGAGATCTCTCTATGTTGTTATATGTATCCAGTTTGTGGATACATATAACATATGTATATGCTTTGTTACTGAGCAGGATTCCATTGCACAATATTACCAGTTTGTTTATTTTTTTATCTGTTGATGAGCCTTTGGGTCGATTCCAGTTTTTGGCTATTACAAATAAACTGCTAAAACCATGTATGTACAAGTCTTCATATGGATGTGTATTTCCTAGGTGAGTAAACTACTCAGAAGTGGAGCAGCTGGGTCTGATCTTACCCTATTTTAAAATCTTCATTTCCCCATGGTACTTACAATCCCCTAAAACAGCATACAATTTACTTTTTGCTATGTTGTTTGTTTGCTTTCTCCCTTCCCTCCCTGGCAGATGGTATTTTTGCAAAGTTGAACACAAACGTATCTCCCATGCCACATGCCTTTTATAGTGTGGGGTCTGGCCGGCCTGTCACCAATGGAAAGTGGCGGAAGTGATGCTAAGTGACTCCTGAGACTAGGTCATAAGAAGCCTGGCAGCTTGCACTTGGTTTCCTGGAGCCCTCTCTGTGGGAGCCCTGAGCTTCCATGTAGAAAGTCTGACTACCATGCTGAAGGCGCTGCAAATGGGCACGTGGTTGCCGGACCCAGCCGAGCCCAGCCATCCTGTCATGGCACCAGATATGTGAGTGAAGCCATCTTGGGTCATCCAGAGGAATAGCATGGAAGGGCCCCCACTGACACCATAGAGAACCTAAGAATCGCCTAGCTGAGCCCTGCAAAATTCCTGATTCACAAGATCATGAAATGTAAGAAAAATGGTGGTTGTTTTATGCCACTAAGATTTACAGGCAGTTTGTTACGCAGCAGTAGTGACTGGTACACCCTTCTAGAATGAAATCTCCACAAGAAAGGATCTTTGTCAATTCTGCCCACAGATATACCCCAAGTGCCCAGAACAAAGCCTGGCAAACAACAGGACTTCAACATGTATTTATTGAATGAATGAGTGGGATTCTAGTAATATTTTAGTTACATTAAAACAATGTCCACTTATGGAAAACTAGCACTGGTGCAGCAGTGAAGGATCTGTGTCAGACACAGAGCTTCAAATCCAAATGCTGAGACTCGCATGCTGTATGATCTTGGAGCCTCAGTTTCCCCAACTGTAAAGGCAGGGTGACCCCATCTATGTCATGGGGTGTTCTGGGGATAATGTGAAGAGAAGGCTTATGGCATGCTCAGGATAGGGCCGGCTCTGGGAGGTGCTCAATACGTTTTGCTAAATCTGAGTGACACCACAGTCCCTGTTCCCCACACCCCCTCTCCTGTGTTGCATTCAGTACCCCAAAGCCCTGCTACCTTCTTTGCTGACTGACCATGAGCAGGGGCTGCTCTACAAAAAGAGCTCACGGCTGGAACCAGTGGCTCCCGTCTGTAATCCCAGGACTTTGGGAGGCCACAGGGGACGAATCACTTGAGGCCAGGAGTTCGAGACCAGTCTGGCCAACATGGTAAAACCCCATCTCTACTAAAAATACAAAAATTAGCCAGGCATGGTGGCAGGTGTCTGTAATCCCAGCTACTCGGGAGGCTGAGGCAGGAGAATTGTGGGAACTTGGGAGGCAGAGGTTGCAGTGAGCTGAGATTGCGCCACTGCACTCCAGCCTGGGCGACAAGAGTGAGACTCCATCTCAAAAAAAAAAAAAAAAAGTTCCCTGTCTGAGGTCAGGAGCACATTCCCCTGGGAACCAAGCAGGGGTGAGGTGGATCAGGGTCAAGGCCTGTGTCAGACCTGACCCTGTGTCCACAGCCACCTTGGACCTGTGCTCAACTGAGCCAAGCTCAGACGCTGCAGAGCAAGAGTGCCCTGCACTGCCTCTGAGGCCACCTCTGAAGATGACCCTCCCCTGCTCACACCAAAGTTCTTCTCCTGGGATGGAGGCCAGTGTGGCTTTCATTTTCTTGCCACATTTTCAAGGTCGTGTCCTGACTCTGTCATGGCCAGGTAGGTACGAAGACCTGCACAGTGATGGAGGCCATGCTCCAAGCAAAACTTAATGGGGTCCTGGGCAAGGTCTTCTGAAAGGCATTTGGAGAGCCTGGCTTGATGAACACCGAGTCCTGTCCTCATTCTGCGGAATCCATCTCTGACCTTTCCTGGGAAGGGGCAGGGGAGGGGTGGATTAATTAAAATCTAAGGATCAGAGTGTGCAGCCTCTGCTCCTACCGTAAAGACAGCCTCTGCTGAAGCCGAGACCACTGGCATTTCCAGGGGCTGGAGTGTGCTCAATGCACTGCAGGGGGAAGGAGGATGAGACTGGGAGGAGGCAAGAAGAAAAACTTCTGTCTGGTGTGGCCAAGACAGTAAACTTGCAGCCTTTCTTCCCTGGGACCATTTCCAGAGCAAAGGCTGAAAATGCATTAAAACTCCTGGTACTGAATGGCGTGAACCTGGGAGGTGGAGCTTGCAGTGAGCCAAGATCGAGCCACTGCACTCCAGCCTGGGCAAGAGTGAGACTCCGTCTAAAAAAAAAAAAAACTCCTGGTGTCTCCAGGGAAGGGGGCCTCTGAAAGACACCTTCAGTTTGGAAAACAGACTCACTACTCACTAGGGATCAAGTTTTGGCTCCAAAACCTACTAGCTAGAAGGCCGTAGAAGAATTTCTTTTCTTTTCTCTTCTTTTTGAGACAGAATCTCGCTTTGTCGCCTAGGCTGGAGTGCCGTGGCGCAATCTTGGCCCACCACAACCTCTGCCTCCCGGATTCAAGCAAGTCTCCTGCCTCAGCCTCCTGAGTAGCTGGGATTACAGGCACGTGCCACCACGCTTGGCTAATTTTTGTATTTTTAGTAGAGACAGGGTTTTACCATATTGGTCAGGGTGGTCTCAAACTCCTGACTTCGTGATCCGCCCGCCCTGGCCTCTCAAAGTGCTGGGATTATAGGCGTGAGTCACCACATCCTGCCGGAAGAATTTCTTAACCTCTCTCATCCCCATTTTATAGATGGGGAAACGGAGGGTAACAAACACTACCCATCGAACAAGGGCTGTTGGGAGGATTGATGACTCACACAGGCAAACGAATGAAGAGAGTGCCTGGCAAATTCCGAGTGCTAAATACATGCTAGCCGAAATGATTATCACCCCAAAGCGATGCAGTATGTGTTCACACCTCAGTCTTCCCAACTACAAAATGGGCTTAACCTCCCCTCCCCAGAACAGGGAAGAGTTGAGCTCTGGTAAATGTTTCCAAAACAAGCATCAGATGGGCGTGGGTGAGTGCTAGAGGGTGTCTGTGCATTTGCAAACAGACCAGGCTTTCCGTTGTTCTCAGGATAAATGGGAGATGTCCATAATTAGAACCTTAAGACATCACGGAATCTACTAAGAAGCTGATCCAAGTGTTGAAGCAGACGCCGGAAAGGGCACATGTTAAGGAGGCTGTGTGGGGGACAGGGGCGCCTGTGGGAAGGCGCTGTCCTGGCTGCCTGCCCAACTCCCAGAGGGTCATGGACTTAGTGCTAAAAACCCCAGATGAGGACCAGGACATCAGTTCCTCGGGTGCAAAAAAGCCTACTGCATAAAAAGCAAAGGGGACAAAGTTTGTTGCAATATGTAGATTGTCAGTCACCAGAACCCCAGACTCTAGGGCGGGTTCTGGAAATAATTCTATTTAAAAGAATCTCTGTGTTGGACTGTGAGTCACCGGGCTGCCGAGGAGCCTGGCCTTGCAGAGCCCCGTCCATGTGATACAGGGCTTGGTCAGGTGGCTTGCTTTGGCCAATGAGATATCAGCAAGCATGACAAGCGATGTCTTTAAGGCACTTGTGCAAGGATCTTAACAGGAAAACTGGGTATACAGCAATGCTCTGTACTATCTTTGCAACTTTTCTGTAAACCTCAAACTACTCTCAAATTAAATGATGATGATTATTAATTATTTTTAAAAAGTACTTGTGGGCTGGGTGCGGTGGCTCATGCCTATAATCCCAGCACTTTGGGAAGCCAAGGAGGGTGGATCACTTGAAGTCAGGAGTTGAAGACCAGCCTGGCCAACATGGTGAAACCCTGTCTTTACTAAAAATGCAAAAATCAGCTGGGCGTGGTGGCGGGCACCTGTAATCCCAGCTACTCAGGAGGCTGAGGCAGGAGAATCGCTTGAACCCAGGAGGTAGAGGTTGCAGTGAGCCAAGATCATGTCACTGCACTCCAGCCTAGGTGACAGAGTGAGACTCTGTCCCCCCACGAAAAATAAAATAAAATAGAAAGTACTTGTGCATTAGGGCATGGATTTTTTTAAGGAATCCAGCTGCCCTCTGAAGCAGCCAGGGTTAGGGTGCTGAAAGCAAGTCCAGTGACAGCTATAACAGAACAACAGAGCCTGGGCACTTCTTCCAACTGACCATCAATTATTATCAACCGGATCAAAATGTGGAGTCTAAGTAGCCTTTAAGGGGGATCTCTTAACAATATTTAAAAGCAGCTGGTAGTATGTTAGGAAGACATTCTGTCTGTAGAGTTAAACTTTTTGGAAGCTTCCACTGAGTTCCGAGATTTACCAGTGAATAGTCTTCTACGTCAGGGCTGTGGGACCGAGGGGCTGGCTCAGGGTGGGCCCCATGCAGCAGCCCCGAAAGCCACCAGAATAAAGAAACAGCAGTAGCTTCAAGCATATGAATCACTGAAGAGGAACGTACACATTCAATGCCAGGTGATAAACTGCACAGAAAATGAACACGTCTTTGATGGAAGGAATGAGACTAAGAATGGAGTGCGGATGTGGGAAGGGACACAGGAAACATCAAGTAGCTTTTCAAACCCACACAGTGCTGTGGTGACAAGGATGTGTGTCTAAGAAAGCAAGTGGGCATGGCCGCCCCAGCACGGATGACACATCGTTCTATTCAACAGCCTCTCAGGCCACCTACTACCCCACCGTCTGCAGGCCTGGTGACATCTGCAAAGGCAGCCAGGGCATGGCTGCACCTGCTGGGAACTTTAGTCCCCCAGCCCCACCGACCCTGCTGGGCTTAAGACAGTCTTTGCAGCCTAGAACTCCTTGAAGCAGAAATGCCTACGGGATAGACTCTCATCTATGGGCCTGGTTGGCCACTTGGAAAAACAGGATTCAAGTAACATACACTGAGTGTGTCATAGGTTTCAGGCATATCTCTAGACTCTTGAGCAGGTCCTGGAATGCTCTGAACCGCAGGCATTGGCATAGGCTCTGGTGTAGGGAAGTTTTCAGGGAACATTTGGTGAATGAGCAAATTAAATAATAAAGTTGTGTTTCTTCCAGGAGCTCAGTGTAAGGCAGGTGACTCACTCTGTGGCAGGGAAAAGGCTCCCACAGGCCTTAGTCCTTCCAATAAGGAGAGGAAACTCCGTATCCTTTCTTCTCCTCCACACTCAGTCAGTGTCAGCCAACTCCACCCACCCTGTGCTGGCTGTTGTGTGCCCTGCAGGGGTCTCTAAAGGAAACAGATGACCCTCACATGTCCTAAGCCCTGAGACAGGGCAGTGTTTAGGGCTGACAAGTCCAGGGAAAGAGAGGGCCTGGTTCGTTTCCTATTCTTGTTGTAACAAAGTGACACAATGCAGTGGCTTCACATGGGGTCCCCAAGCCCCATGCCATGGACTGGTACTGGTCCCTGGCCTCTTAGGAAGCAGGCTGCACAGCAGGAGGTGAGGAGCGAGTGAGTGAAGTTTCATCTGTATTTACAGCTGCTCCCCATCGCTCACATTACTGCCTGAGCTCCACCTCCCGTCTGATCAGCAGCGATGGCATTAGATTCTCATAGGAGCGTGAACCCTCTTGTGAACTCTGCATGTGAGGGATCTAGGGTGTGAGCTCCTTATGAGAATCTAATGCCTGATGATCTGTCACTACCTCCCATCACCCCTAGATGGGACCACCTAGTTGCAGGAAAACAAGCTCAGGGCTCCCACTGATTCTACATTAGGGTGAATTGTATAATTATGTCATTATATATTACAATGTAATAATAATAGAAATAAAGTGCACAAGAAATGTAATGCATGTAATGCACTGGAATCATCCCCAAACCATCCCCCAACTCCAGGAACCTGGTCTGTGGAAAAATTCTCTTCCATGAAACCGATCCCTGGTGCCCAAGAGGTTGGGGACTGCTAGCTTAACATAACACAAATTAATTAACACAAATGAATTTTCTTATAGTAGTTCTGGAGGTCACAGGTCTAAAATGGGTGTCACTGGGCTAAAACCCTGGTGTTGGCAGGGCTGCCTTTCTTCTGGAGGCTCTAGGGAAAGTCTGTTTCCTTGCCTTTCCCAGCTTCTAGAGGTCGCCTGCACTCCTTGGCTTGCAGCCCCTTCCTACCTCTTAAAAGCCAGCAACAATGTGTCAAGACCCCACATTGAATCCCTCTGGCCTCTGCTCCTCAGGTCACATCTCCTCTGATTCTCTCTTCTGCCTCCCCGTCTACTTTCAAGGACCCTTGTGATCCACTGGGCCCACCAGAGACTCATCCCAGGGACATCTGATTGGCAACCTTCGTTCCCCTTTGCTGTGTGACCTAACTCATTCACAAGTCCCAGGAATTAGGCTGGGAACATCTTTGGGAGAGGGGGACATCATTATTCTGCCAACGACAGGCCCTGAGCCCATTGGGCAGGGAAGCTGGTACAGAAAGCTGCCTAGAGGATGCAGAGCCTGAACCTAGACCAGGCGGAAGAGTGACCATCTGGAGGCTGGGGGAGAACAAAATACAAATGCAGAGACCTTGAGGGGACAGAAGGGAGGTGATACCATCGGCACATCCAGGAGCCACACAGATGTAACCACACCACCATGCGCCAGAAAGACAGTGACCAGGCTGCAAAGAGAGGGAGAGGGAGGGAAATGAAAATGGGGACATCCTAAAACACCACACTTCACATAGTGACTCCTGCTGAAAAGCTCCAAGGTCCCTGAGCTTCTGGTGTGACTGTTGAGTTCACCGTGACCATCGCCCACCATCTGCCTAAAGCAAAGCCTCAACATCAGGTGTCCCTTCCCACCTCCATGTACAGACTAGTCTTCCAGCCTTTGTTCAAGCCATTTTCCCCCAGTAATACATATGTGGGAGCCGGGTGCAGTGGCTCATGTCTGCAATCCCAGCACTTTGGGAGGCTGAGTCGGGCAATCATCTGAGGTTAGGGGTTCGAGACTACCCTGGCCAACACGGTGAAACCCAGTCTCTACTAAAAATACAAAATTAGCTGGGTGTGGTGGCACACGCCTGTAGCCCCAGCTACTCGGGGGGTTGAGACAGGAGAATTGTTTGAACCCAGGAGATGGAGGTTGCAGTGAGCCGAGATGGCACCACTATTCTCCAGCCTGGGTGAGACAGAGCAAGACTCCGTCTCAAAAGAAGAAAAAAAAAAAAATGGGTAAAATACCCATTTCAAAGCGCAAATTAGACCAGAGGATTTTAACATAGCAGAGTACAAAGGATTAGGTTTCAGATACGCACTGCAATGAACCTTCAAGAAACTACCACTGAGTTTTAGCATGGTATCAGAGAACACTCACAATTATCTAACAAGGCAATTAATATGATCCTTTCTTTTCCAGCTATTAATACAAAACTGTGTACGCCAGATTTTCAACCAAAACAACAATCCTACTAGACAGACGGAGCAGAGATGAGAATTCAGCACTCTGCTGTGAAGCCAGACACCAGTGAGTTTTACAAAAATGTTTAAAACACAGTGCTGCTCTTCTCATTCAAATCTGTTTGGGAAAGTACAGCTACTTCTCATGAAAAGATAACTGTATTGGTGGGGCAAGGTATCTCACGCCTGTAATCCCCCAGCACCTTGGGAGGCCAAGACGGACAGATTGCTTAAGGTCAAGAGTTTTTGACCAACCTAGGCAACACGGGGAAATCCTGTCTCTGCTAAAAATACAAAAATTAGCCGGGCGTGGTGGCAGGTGCCTGTAGTCCCAGCTACTTGGGAGGCTGAGGCACGAGAATCACTTGAACCCAGAAGGCGGATGTTGCAGTGAGCCAAGATCATGCCCCTGCACTCCAGCCTGGGTGACAGAGTGAGACTATCTCAAAAAAAAAATAAAAAAAAGAAAAGAAAAGAAAAGAAAAAGATACTGTACTCATATTAACATATAATGAATTTATTATGATGATTTTAAAATAAATTACTGAAGATTTACATCCTTTTTCTAGTTTTAATTTTGAAAACATTAATACTGCTTGAAAACATCACTTTTGTTCATTAAAAATGAACAAAAGCTCTTTGGGGTCTTCAATTCTGTAAAGGTGTAAAGTGGTCCTCAGACCAAAAAGCTTAAGAAATGCGTCTTACGAAAATAAACAGATTTACACACACGGATCTTTATGACAGAGTTCTGTAATGACAAAAACACAAACAAAAAGAGAGAGAAAAAAAGTAGGAACCACTTAAATGTCTCATAATAGGGAAATGGCTAAATAAATTATGGTATCTCCATTTGGTAGAACATTATGTAGTCATTAAAAATTATGTTTTCAAAGAGTATTTATTGTTGTGGGAACACGCTCAAAACACTTGACATGCTGTTAAGAGATCTGAAAAGGAATGAAGCAAATTTTCACTATTATTGTTTCTGTGCTGCCTGATTCGTGGGGAAATCATGAAATTGAGGAGGCCTGAGGAAATCAACAGATACCCCAAAGGGGTCCCCCAGGCTACACGCTTACCACATGTGCCAGGCAGGGCTCATGCAGTAGATACATAAGATGACATCACTGATGAGGTAGGCTTGGTGGCTCATGCCTGTAATCTCAGCACTTTGGAAAGCCGACCCGGGCAGATCGCTTGAGCCCAGGAGTTTGAGAACAAACCGAGCAACATGGCAAGACTCCGTCTCTACAAAAAAAATACAAAAATTAGCCAGGCATGGTGGTATGTGCCTGTAGTTCCAGCTACTCTGGAGGCTCATTTGAGCCCGGGAGGCAGAGGCTGCAGTGAGCTGAGATTGCTCCAGTTCACTCCAAGCCTGGATGACAGAGTGAGACCCTGTCTCAAAAAAAAAAAAAAAAAATAATAATAATCTATATATATTTTAAACAATCATTCAGGTTTCTGCCTTTAAGCTCATGATGAGACCAAAATTCAAAACCGAACTTTCCCACGCTCATTTCCAAAGAAACAAAGGAATCTTCTAAGCTCCCGTTCTTCCCAAACACGATTCTTTTCATTGCTTTTGTGTTGTAACCGCAGACTGATGTTTTGGGTGCCTGCTTGAGTTTTCGGGTCTCATTCAAACACAAGACAGTGGGGGAGTTAGTTGGAGAGGGAATCTGCCAGGGGGTAAGTCTTTGGAGGCTTTGCTTTTTCCCACGTTAGGGACACTGGATGTTAACAAGTGTCGCCCAACATCTGCTGCTTGCTCGGCTTGTGCGTTCATTCCCCCTCTCCTCATTATAGGCATATAAATCCCTTTCCATGCCCTGGACTCCTTCTCCCACATCTGTCTGCAATTTACTCACCATGTGCTGTGGCTGGTGAAGCAGCTTATTTATGACTTTGTAGAATTCCAGGCAGGATGCTCGTGGCGGCTGAAGGTGCCCATCTCACTGCCTTTCAGGAATGCTGCTACCTTGAGCTTGGATGGGCTCGGGGGGTTCTCAGGTCTGGACCACCCCTCATGAGAATCAGACAAACAACATCTCCAAGCAGATCTCAGTATTGGCACCAATGGTACTACACACCAGGCCATGCACTTTCTACCTCAATCTTCACAACAACCCTATGAAGTGGCTACTGTTTATCAGTCCCAATTATAAGAAACACAGGCATTGTTACTATTACTCTCGGCAAAGGAATAATGGGGCAGGGAGGTTAAAGAATGCATCCAAGCTCTAGAACCAGAAATACCACTTGACCCAGCCATCCCATTACTGGGTATATACCCAAAGGATTACAAATCATTCTACTATAAAGACACATGTACACGTATGTTTATTGCAGCACTATTTACAATAGCACAGACTTGGAACCAGCCCAAATGCCCATCAGTGACACACTGGATAAAGAAAATGTGGTACATAATACATCATGGAATACTATGCAACCATAACAAAAGAATGAGTTCATGTCTTTTGCAGGGACATGGATGAAGCTGGAAACCACCATTCTCAGCAAACTATCACAGGAACAGAAAACCAAACACTGCATGTTCTCACTCGTAAGTGGGAGTTGAACAATGAGAACACATGGACACAGGGAGGGGAACATCACACACTGGGGCCTGTTGAGTGGTGGGTGCAAGGGGAGGGATTGCATTAGGACAAATACCTAATGCATGCAGGGCTTAAAACCTAGATGACAAGTTGATAGGTACAGCAAACCACCATGGTACATGTATACTTATGCAACAAACCTGCACGTTCTGCACCTTTATCCCAGAACTTAAAGTAAAATAAACAAGTAAAAACAAAAGAATGCATTCAAGCTCACACAGCTAATAAGTGGTAGAGGTGGGATTCAAGCCCAGATCTGATTTGAGTCTGCTGTCACCACCACTGAAGTGAGAATGGCTTCTGTCTCTCGCATCCAGGCCAACTTCCTTCCCCGTAACCACACCCAGAGGGAAGATGAGGCGTGTCTGTGCAGCGGGAAGAAGTCCCTGCCGCTAATTGGCTCTGTCACCTTGGTCAAGTTATTTACTTTCCCTGAACCTCATTCAGGCGTCTCCACCTGAGAAACAGGGTTTCCAGCTCCTGGCAGGATTGAGGTGAATGGTAGATCACGTGCTTAGAACGGTGTTGGCACCCAGTAGGTGCTCAATAAAGCTTCCTTTTCATGAATACTGACAAGTCCTTGTTGCTTATATTAATATTCCTACAAAGGGGTAGATCTCTGCATCCCTGGGCAAGGCCAAAGATCTTTGGTGGTGGATAAGAAAATCTTACAGCACAGACTTAGGAAAGATTGCCTGTACAGCTCTGTGCCTTGTGGGCTAAAGAGAGAAGGATGTACATTATCATAACGGCGGGAACTATCTATCACCTTTCCAGGCATTATCTCCTTTCATTCTCACAACCTCCTGCAAAGCCACCGTTAATGTCCCATCACTCAGATCAGGAAACTGAGGTTTGGAAAGGCTAGGTTGTACATCCCAGTAGCTGGGGATGGTCGTGTAAGTGAGCCTTTGCTTAACCCCCAGCCCATCCCTCTAGGCCCAGGAACCGCTAAGGGAGGTTTTTCTCTTCCTCGCAGGTCCAGAAGAGCATATAGGGGTGAAAATCCTGTCGCTGGTCAAAGACGTGGAGGTCAGCGTCTCTGTCCCTGGGACACAGAGTGGGAAAGGTGACTGAGCAGCATCTGGCTGCTTCCTGAGCCACTCTGTACTCTCTACTACATGATAAAGCTTCACAAGACCAAACGACAACAGCTTGCACAGCCTGGGCCCAGCAGCACTTGCTTGTGGGAGATTCTCGAGACTTGGGTCTCCATCCTGATGAAGGAGAATGGATATTACAGGATCCTGGGAAACTGGGCATGGAGGATGGCTCACACAGATCTGCCTAGATTGCCGGGTGGCTGCATAGAGGCAAAGTGTGCCTGCTTGGCAAAATGACTTCCCAGGCATGCCATGTCAGCTGGGCCACAGTGCTCCCCAAAGTCCACTGCAGCTTCAAAAGACCACCCAAAACGCTGCCGCCATGGCCCCACCAGAAACAAGACCCCAGAAGAAGAGGGTCATCTACCTGCCTTGGAGAGCAACATGTACCGCTGAAAAGAACATTTGTCAAGAGCGCTGTGACACTCTGGATACAAGCTCACCCTCAACTGAGGACTTCCCAGGCTTTCCGGGGGATGGTCAGCTTGGCACTGGACAGACAGCCTTCTTGGCCTGCTGTCCACATCACACCTTTTGTCGGGGAATTGGCTCTGACTGAGCCAATTAACTGTCCAGCAAAATCCATTCTTCCTTTTACCCTGTTAGAGTCCTAGCTGGGACAAGGCCACGCAGCTAGAAACTACATTTCCCAGAACCCTCTGCATCTAGGAATGGTCATACGACCAAGCTCTTACAAAGGCAAATCTCTGGCCCTCGATGCTGGCTCTTTTCCTGGGGTCTCTCATGGACCGAGGGGAAAACATACACCCAACCAGACTCAAATGCTCACTGGCGGGTGGTTAAGGAAGAAACAGATTCTTTAAGCCTCTGTGTTTTGGGGTCTCTTTGTTATAGCAGCATGGTATTAACCTAATTAATAAACCTGCTTTAGCTTCAGAAACAACATTTTTAAAGAGGATTCATTGTTCTAGTGAATGATAAGTGGAAAGCAGGTTGCAAAGCTTTATTGTCTTTTCTAGAAGCAAAGACACTGAGGGGCTTAAGAGAATCAGTGCAGACCCCTAAGGCCATGTTTTCCCCAGATGTTTCATGCCTGAGTTCTCCAAGCACTGTGGAGTCCATTGACAGGTTACATGATGGCTTCCAACCTTTCTCAAATAACCAGCTGAGACCCTTCTTCCAGCCCGACAGAATGTGGGCAGGTGCCTCCTGGGACAGAGGGATGTGGGTCCCTCCAGGGAAACCAGGCTGAGCATGTGGACACCAGTTTCCTCATCTCCTAAATTAATTTCTGGCTGAAGACACACCAGCCACATGGTAGTTACAGGTCTGTGGTCCTTGTCTTCAAGAGACCTCCTGGGACACTACACCATGTCGTCTTCCAACTCCTTCCTCTGGGGCCAGGAGAGCCCATCATGGTGAGCAAGAGGGACGCATGGGACACAGACATGTCCTCCAGCAGAGAAACCAGTGTAGCCGCACTGTGCTCTGAGTGGAGGCACCGAAGGACCCCAAGGGTGCTGGGTAAGAGAGACTCAGCTGCTGGGCCAGCATCCTGGTCCAGCCAAGATACCCACCCACTAATCACACCCCAGAGGGAGGCACCTCACATCCAGCCATATGGGCAATGTGTGATGGTCACACTGGAGGACGGAATGGCATCTGCACCCACCCCACAAGATGCAGAATTCCACTTGAAGAAGGGACAGGGCAGCCGTGGCTGGAGGTGGGTGCTGGGAGACCCCTGTGTCCATCTGCGTCACTTCCCCTGCATGGGGAGGACCCCAGATCCCTGGGGCCTGCGCCCCCAGCAAAGGAACCGCCGCTGACTCATCACTCACCCTGCAAGGCTTCTTTGGCTCTGGCTAGCTCCTGCTCCTTCTGGGCCAGCTGGACCCTGAGCTCGGTGGCCGAGAGGACCTCGGAGGACTTGCCGCCCTGTGACTCCTCCAGGTCCTTCGCCAACATCTCCTTCATCTGCCGGAGAAGGTGAACTTCCTCCTGGAGCCGCGACACTTCTTCCCGCAGGAGCACTAGGGGAGAAGGGCACAGGGTTAGAGGACAGGAACGTCGGCTGCCGCTCATTCGCGTTTTCTGGGGATGGTTTGAGGTTGCTTTGGCTTTTCTGTTTGCTCTGCGTTCAGGGCCTTTCCTACATATGTGAAGGGAGGAGAAAACCTCGAAACAACTGCCTTATTCCAAAGAGCCCCAGCGCCAATTTTAGGCCCCACCCACAGTCTGCAGAGCACACCTAGTGAGACCCCCCACCCGCCACCACGACTCCCGAGGAATCCACTGCCGCTGTCCTGCACTCAGAATGTCCACTCCAGTCGCTGACGGTCTTAGGAGTGAGCATCATAACCACTAGCCAACAGTATGCTGAGTTGAGTTTCATATGCATTATCTCATTTAAGCCACCAAAACCTTCAGATGCAGGGACCATCATAATCCCATTTTACAAATTAGGACCTCGAGGCCCAGAGAGATTAAGTAACTCCAGGTGGTCATAAAGTTAGTGCGTAGCAGAGCTGGGATTTGAACCAAGGCCTGGCTGACTCCACAGCTCAGACTCCCAGTCTCATGCTTGGGAAACACCCATAGAAAGACATATTCAACACATTTTGCAAAACACATAACCTTGAGGAGCTGAGCACTGTGTACAAACAGAACTTATGCATTTGCAACGGACTGTCCTGCAGGAAAATAGGGTCTAATGAGCAGTGACAAGGTGACACCGTGGACAGAGGTTTCTGCAGCACTTAAATCCAACCCTATGTACAGTGAGGCCCCAGAAATGGGGCCAAGGAGAACACGCAGGCCCTGGGTGCTGGAAGGGACCCAGAAGGTATGTCACCCTCTCAGAGTGACAGCCATGTCAACCCAGGTGCTGTCAGCTTCTCAGTCCTGTGGGCAGATAGACACACCCACACCCAGGTCAGCTCACCTGGGCAACGGTGAAAACAGAACTGCTAAGGGGTGCTAGAGGCAATCAGGCTGTGCACAGGCGCCAGGCTACGTACACCTCTGCATAACTCTTAGGAGAGCGCATTAAGAGAAGGAGCAAACCTCACTTAGGAGACGGTGGAAGGACACGCTGAAATATTCATTAAGCAGGTCCCCTTGAGAATGAACAGATGAAGGCGCCACACTCACCAGCCTCGTGCTGGCCACTGGGCCACCCCCACCCTCTGCACACTGCCTTCCCCTTCCTTCCCTCATTTTACATCACAGAGGGACCTGGCGAGGGGACAAGGGCAGCCCTGGCTGGGGCCAGGCCTCTGCCTACATCCTCTCTCTCTTCCCACCTACAGCCACACTCGTCCCCCTCTCTACAATATGCCGCACTCTTTCCAGCATAGCGCTTTTGTCTCCGCAGTGCCCTCCACCTGAACACCCTTTCCTGGTTCTTCCTGTGGCTGCCTCCTCATTGTGACACAAGCGTCCACTCCACATCACCTGCGTGGAAGGGCCTTCTCTCACCACCCTGTGTGATGCTCTATTTATCTGTCTCCTTCCCAAACTCAATGTGGGCTCCAGGGGCGGGTGGGGGTGCAGGGCTGTCTGTGTCCATCACCGCTATGGTGGAAGCTCAGCACACTCTGCCCCGCCGCTCTGCGCCCTGCCACCCTGCGCCCCGGCCTCCTTCCTCCTCGCTCTTTCTCTGCAGTACCCGTCAGCGCCTGTCATGCCCTGTGGATCTGTTTATCTACAGGCTGGCTGTAAGACCCAGGAGGGCAGGAACTTGAGTCTGTGTTGTCCACGGCCGCATCCTCGTGCCTAGAACAGCACCTGGCACCTGGTCACCCTTGAGAATGAACAGACGAAGGCGCCACACTCACCAGCCTTGTGCTGGCCACCAGGCCATCCCACCCTCTGCACGGACTCCTCCCCTCCCCACACTGCCTTCCCCTTCCCTCCATTCCACATCACAGAGGGACCAGGGGAGGGGCCAAGGGCAGCCCTGGCTGGACCGGACATGTGCAGGTAGAGCCAGGAGCGTCCCTGCTGCTAAAAGGGGATGTGTACTCCCTGGAGGTCCGGTGCACAGTCCTCTCCCATGAGGGTCATGGAAAGGGCATGGCTGGGGGCACAGCTTTGGAGTCACCAGGTCTCCAGCCAGGCATGTGGTGGCTGATGAGCAACTCCCTCCCTGCTGAGCCTCGGACACTGCACCTGTTAAACAGGTCTAACCCTCATTGGCTGTGAGGCTCCTCGGAGGCATTGGAAGTGTCCCTCCTCATAAAGGAAATGCTCCATGTACGCAGCAAGTGCCCTGGGTACACAGGAAGTGCTCCATGTACACAGGAAGTGCCCTGGGTACACAGGAAGTGCTCCATGTACACAGGAAGTACCCCATGTACATATAATAGAAGTGCTCCGTGAATGCCATGTACAGAGAAGGTGCAATAATGGTCATGCACTGCCCCTTCCTAGATGCCCTACCCTTGCCATCAGTGCCTGCTGGCAATCTCTAAGGCATTACAACCCTCTGGACTCCCTAGGGATCCACTGGCCTCGAGGCTGAGTGGGCAGAGCCAGGTCCAGGAGAGGGGGCAGGTAGAGGGGGAGCAGGGCTGAGCCCTGAGGATGGAGCACCTCTCTCCCACCAGCCGCCTTGGGAAAAGGTGGTGGCAACTCCAGTCCCTATTCCCTCGTTCATCTCACATCACTTCCTGAGGCCACGATGGGCCCCGCCACCCCTCTAAGGAGAGGAGGCCTCCCAGGGTACCTCCTTGCCCTCCCAGCTCCTCCTAACCTGAGTCCTTCCTCCCCACAGAAGCCCAAGAGCGCCTCTGAGGTGCAAGGCACATCTCACTTGGCCCCGACAGCCTCCCCGCCCCGCTTGGAATATTAGCTGCCTCTTCAGCCCTGTCTGAGGCCTCCTTCAGGCTGATGGCTTCTCTCAGTTCTGGAAGGCGCTAGACTCGCTACACTTCAGGGCCTCCGCAGAGCTGTGACCTGCCTGGGAGCTCCTGTCCCCTCTTCACAGTTTCCTTCCCATCAGTCTGTCTCAGCCTCACTATCACAGTCTCAAGAGACCTAAAACGGCTCCGATCCTGTCCAGTTTTGTCAACAGCACAGCAGGCAACCCGGACAAAACCCCGTAGCGACATGGAGGCTCACTCACTCCCCAGCTATGTGCTCAGTGGACACAGGATCCAAGAGCAGGGCCCGATCGCATATCCTGCTCTGTCTCCTTCACCATCAGGTCTCAAGTGCTGGAAACAGTGTCTGTGCAACACATCAGGGGCACTCGGTGACGTCTGTCGAACGCCTCCATCCACCTAACATGGAGAGGTCCCTGCCCATACCACGCGTGGCTCTGGGCACGGGGGCACTGGGGTGAAAGCCCCAGATAGGCCCCACTCTCAGGTTAGTGCTCCTGGATCCCACCATCAAAGGACCCCCAAACCTCATGTGCCACGGAGGCAGCCCAGGAACTGCCCAAGTCTCTTAGCAAAACTCCTAAGTAGGAGGTTTGCTTTTGGGGCCACACCCCTGCCCTCTTTCTGGGTAAACATTTGGGGCCCACCTACACTCCAGGCCAGGAAAGAGAAGGGAAGACTCCTAGCCTCAAGAAGCCTCCAGCAAATAGACGCACATACAAAGAAACAGAAGACGGAAGGGGCCACATGTACTTGGAGCACTCAGACACCCTTGAGAAGTTGGTGGCATTCCAGATGGACCCTAGAGGATGCGACTGGGGAAGGAGGAAGTGGTGTGAGCAAAGGCAGCTGCAAAGCTGGAGGGTCCTGAGTGACCAGGAAATGGGTGCCAGGTGAGGAAGAATGGGAGGAAGGCTGGAGAGGTCAGATTACAAAAGGCTCAGCCCCAACCACCCCTCGGCGCTCCTGCCTCAACTCACTATCTCTAGCAGTCACCAAGGCTGGAATTTTCTCCTCTTGATCAATATTCTACAATCTTCCATCCTGCCAGGGTCCCTGTTCCCTACTCGACTGTCACTAAGAGTCTATTTCACAATAAGGTGTGAGTGACTGCTAACAGTATGTCCGTTGTCACACAGGTAGAAGAGGCAGGTTTGTTTTTGCTTAATTTTTTGTTTTTTTGAGATGGAGTTTCACTCCTGTTGCCCAGGCTGGAGTGCGGCAGTACAATCTCGGCTCACTACAACCTCTGCCTCCCAGGTTCAAGCAATTCTCCTGCCTCAGCCTCCCAAGTAGCTGGGATTACAGGCTACAGGCCCACCACCATGCCCGGGTAATTGTTTGTATTTTTAGTAGAGACGGGGTTTCACCATGTTGGCCAGGCTGGTCTCGAACTCCTGACCTCAGGTGATCCACCTGCTTTGGCCTCCCAAAGTGCTGGGATTACAGGTGTGAGCCACCATGCTGGGTCTTTTTTTCTTTCTTTCTTTTTTTTTCAGTGATTTCTGGGTCTCCTCCAACCACCCAAGGAAGCCACCAAGATTGTTTACTGTTGTCCAGGAAGAAGGCAAAGGATTCCAAGACATTTGGCTTCAAACCTAGGCCTGGCCAGGGCCTCGTCTTGACTTTGCACAAGCCTCATGTCACTTCTCTGGGTCTCTGTTGTCGTGTATGCTGCACAGATGCCACCCACTTAGGGTTGCCAGAGTAAGCAAAACAAAACAAAGTCATGTCAAACAAACACCCCTAGACGCATAGATCTGAATTTCAGATAAACAACAAATCATTTTCAGTGTATGTCCCAACTACTGCATGGAACATACCTATATTAAAAATTGATTCATCACGTATCTGAAATTTAAATTTAACTGGGCGTCTTGTGTTTTATTGCAGCAGTGCTACTCCCATCTCATGGGGATTTTGACACCATGAAATGGGACAACCAGGGGAGCGGGCTTTGCCTGAGCACTGCACAGGAGGGAGGCGGGGCAGACACAGGAAGGGCCTCTGCCAGGGTCTTCTCTGCACCCTGCACTCAGATGAGAGCAGAGAGTGAGATGGAGCTGGGTGCCATGTGCCTTTCTCTTTGGCTAACAGTGGCAAAGGCAGTTTTTTTTCCCTGCGCGCTTCTTAACAGGTGTATCTGATGCCTAAGCCCCACCCCTCCAGTCAGGCTGTGAATAAGCTGATGGGAGCCTCGAGGGCGGGTCACCAGGTGCGGCACCTGCAGGAGCCAAGTCTTAGGAGACCAGGCTGGAAAAACAACTCCATGGAAAGAGAGAGGCTTATCGGAGCTTGCTAACTGCACCTGCCCCAGCTGGGTGTGGAGGCCCAGGTCTCGCATCCCCCAGACTCTTCCAGGAGTGGAGACAACCCTGGGACTGCAATTTCAGCCTAAGCGCCAAGAGCACAGCCTCTCAATTTACCAGTTCTGGGGCCACCAGGAGGCACTTCTCCTCCCTGGGCCTCGGTGACCTCACCTGTAAAACAGGGGAAATGGGAACAAATAAGACACGTGTAAAGTGCTTACATGTGCCTGGCACACTGAGCACTGTGTCCACAACTCATCTTCCCCTCTGCAGACGGGACCAACCACATTTCTGAAGAAACAATAAAGAAGCTGCCATTGGAAGACTTGCGTTTCTTCCTCAGAGGAACTATTACGTTGCTGTGTGACCTTGGGCCAGTCACTGTCTCTCACAGGCTGGAGTGCAGTAGTGCGATCTCAGCTCGTTGCAAGCTCTGCCTCCCGGGTTCACGCCATTCTCCTGCCTCAGCCTCCCGAGTAGCTGGGACTACAGGCGCCCGCCACCACGCCCGGCTAATTTTTTGTATTTTTAATAGAGACGGGATTTCACCGTGTTAGCCAGGATGGTCTCGAGCTCCTGACCTCGTGATCCGCCCGCCCGGCCTCCCAAAGTGCTGGGATGAGAGGCGTGAGCCACCGTGCCTGGCCACAGGTGACTATCTTACGGACAAATTAATTAAAATGAAAAACTCAGTTTCTCTAGCCACATTTTGAGTGCACCCACGTGGCTAGGAGCTAAGGTAAGGGACAGTGCAGATCCAGACCGCTGCCATGACTGCACGGAGCTCTCCTGTTGGCGCTGGGCTAGAGGGTGTGAGATGAAGATGGTATTTGTTAAGCATCTGGAACAGCTCAGGCTGGTGACCCAATGACAGGAGAAAGCCATTTGCCAAAGGCAAGACAGCTACTGAGGAAGGAGTCATCCTTTCTGGAGAAAACTTTCCTGGCCTTTGCCCAAGGACAAAAACCCCCAAAGACTGATTGGGTACCTTTCTGCTGATGCTGGGGAACCGCAGTGCCCTCAGGCCTCTGAGTAGAGGGGCCCAAAATCCATGGACTTAGCAGAGTTCTCTTGGCCATAGTAGCAGGAAGTAAACATTGTCTGGGAAACAGTGGCCTCCTGCTGCAGGGAGCCAACTGTTACCAATGGTGCTACTCTCGGGGGGGACAAGGATACCAGCAGGCAGGCCATGCCGCAGGTCCCCGGGGCCTCCTCCCCAAGGGAAAGGGAGTGTGGGGTACCCACTCAGAGGAAAAGTCCATACCAGGTGGCAGAGGGAGCTGGGGCAGACCCTCGCCCTTCTGTAGCCCATCTCCTTTAGTTTGCAAAAGCAACGAGTCCCACTTTTTAAAAATGCTGTTTTCCAGCTTCCCTTTCAACTAGGGTTGTCCATGTGACACACTTTTGGCCAGTGAGTTGCAGAAAAAAGTCCCTTAAGAGAACCGACCCTTACAAAAATAGGGCTTTACCTCTTTCTCCACCTTTCTCCACCTTCTCCACTTCTGGAAAGTGGACTTAATGGCTAGAGCTACAGCAGCCACTTAAAACAGAAGGCAACCTCTAGGACTGCTAAGACTCTGGGTGACTTGTAGGTGTGTAAACTCAGCCTCCCCACACCAAAGGTCTAAGTAACAATAATATTATGAGTATTATTTATTATAATAACAATTACATCTTTCTTAACACTTCTTGAGCACACACTATATGCCCTAAGCTTTGCTGTATTTTACCTGCTTAACTAGTTTAATTCTCACAGGAACTCCATGAAGCAGATCCTATTATCATCATCCACAGTTCATAGATGGGGAAGTTGAGGCACAGAGGAGTTAAATGGCTTGGCCAAGGTCACACAGGGTGAAGAGCAGAGCCAGGGTTTGGACACAGATGGTCTGGTTCCAGCACTTCCAGACTCAACTGCCACGCTATCACCTTCCAAAAGGAGAGGGGCAAGGTCTGTGGGTGACACAAGGACTTCCTGAGTCAGCAGGGCCCAGGCGGCAACCAGGCTTGGCTTGGTGGATGCCAGTGCAGGCAGGCATGCCCCTCAGCAGGGTATGAGTGAGTCAGCCACTCAGGGCATGGCGGTCCTGGCCCTCCACTAGGGACACTCCCCGCACAGCCCCTGGAGAAGGGTATGGCCATGGAGCCAGCCTGTCCATTCCACGAGGGCAGGGACTGTTCTGCCCACACCCGACACCCAACACTGTGCTCCATGCTGTGTTCTTGGGAGGCATGCAGTGCAGTGCTGAGGCGGGCACACAGGTTTGGGGTCAGCCAGCTGGGGCTCAGTCTTGGCTCCCCCACTTCCCAGCTATTTGACCTGTGGACAAGCAACCTCTGATCTCTTATCTGAAAATGGAGCCAAGGCCAGTCTCTCAGGCCTGTGGTAAACATTAAACAAAGCAATCATCTCAGTGGAAACTCTCCGGAAGGTTCTACATGAGGGTCAAATGTAGCTCATCATGATCGTTTCGGAAAAGGGCAAACCTCCTTGATCTTCTGGAAGAAAACCTTGGCCTCACTAACTGCAGAACCCTGACCTTCGGGTTTCCCCAGCCCAGGAAGGGTGGATGAAACAGCAGAGATGAACGTGCTGAAGGCTGAGTCATCAAGTCTAGAGAACGAGGGAAGCAGAGAGCTTGGGGGGCTCTGAGTGGAGTCCAGGCTTGGAGGGACCGTCCCCAGCTGACCATCAGGGGTGGACGCCCTGATCAAAAGCCATGCAAACTCACTGAACACAAACCGTACACTTAAGAGCCGAGCATTTTACTGTATGTGAATTATACCCCAAGAAAAAAAAATCTAAATATAGCAGTAGCATATTTCAGATTTTCCATTAAAAACTCATTTTTGTAGCCCTCCCCACAAAATAAATCCAGATACACAACCAGCCAACTCCCTATTCTCCAGCAGGCCCTCGTGAAAGGGGTATCCTGGTCTAAACCCCATCCATCTTGGTGGCTTTGTGAACAGCGAGGGGTCTGTGTGTCCAGGAAACACCAGGGTGTTTGCTTGAGCCACACACACACACACACACACACACACACACACACACACACAGTGGGAAAGAAATCGGATGCCTAGAGAATGGTCCCACACCCACCACAGCCAAATGGAGGTCACTTCCAAGTGACATGCGCTCTGTATTGACCTGCCACTGTCTCCATGAAGTCTTGCAGAGACCATGGCTGCTGCCACCCCTGAGCAGGTGGATGCCATGTGCTGGATGACAGCCCTCATCTCATGACCCCATGCAGGGCTGTGGTGGTCCCTGCCTGAGACTCACAGACATTGGCAGGCCACGGGATCACGCCCAGGTCTGCTGGGCTCTGCGGCCGCCCTGCCGTGCACTGGTCCAGCAGCACCTAGTAGGTTGTGAGTGGCCCCTTGGCCACCACTCTTGCTATTATTGAGTTGGGGCCAAATCAGGTCCAAATGTGATTTTAGTACACTGGGATGATGCCTGTCCTAAAAATAAGGAATCATATTGTCCTTAGAGGGTTAAAGTTTTAAGACAGAGACACGGAGGGGCATGGTGGCTCATGCCTTAATCCCAGCACTTTGGGAAGCCGAGGCGGGTGGATCACCTGAGGTCATGAGTTCGAGGCCAGCCTGGTCAACATGGCCAAACCCCGTTTCTACCAAAAATACAAAAAATTAGCCGGGCGTGGTGGCGGCCACCTGTAATCCCAGCTAGTTGGAAGGCTGAGGCAGGAAAATTGCTTGAACCTGGGAGGTGGAGGTTGTAGTGAGCTGAGATCATGCCATTGTGCTCCAGCCTGGGTGACAGAGACTCTGTCTAAAATAAATAAATAAATGAATGGATGAATGAATGAATAAATAAACAAACAAAAATTTAAAAAAAGAGAGACACAATGACTCTCATGGGCAAAGTCATCTTAAGAGACACGGACTCCCAGGCCCCCAAGGCTAAGCAGTGACGGGATGAATGTATTAATGCATCCAACAAAGCAGGTACCCAGCAGAGGAGGGGAGTCCTGAAAGGAAGAATCAGAGATGAGGAGGCCGGCAGAGCTCACCGCCCAGGGCAGAGCGGGTGGGGGTCTTTGCCAGTGGACCAGGGACCTCCTCTGTTCTGCATTTCTGCGGGCGTAGCACGCGGCAGGAAAGAAATGCATCTTTGCTCTGATCTTGAATGGGCTTGTCGCCTTTGCCCAGGTGATCATAGTCACGCTTTCTGAGCCCTTCACATGTGTTGAGATTGATGGAAATCTTCATGTGCATGAATTATCAGTCCCCTTAAGGACCCTAGGGGACGTCCCCATTTTACAAAAGAAACTGAGTTTAGAGAGACTATGCAGTTAAACATAGGAAGTTTGCTGTTGCTTGTAACCACTGATTTATTCCCCTTCTCCTGTGGGTACAGCTGCCAGACTCAAGACACGCTGCAGGTAGGCAAAAGCCCTGTGCATCTTTCCTTTCTGGGCCTGCAGCTGGGCAGATAGCCCTGAAACCTTCCCTGGAGAGTTACCCCCATTTTCATCCTTTCCCTGGATGGGGAGGCCTGAGGTCACAGAACCTCAGCCTCTTTGCTCAGCTGACCCAGCGTGTGAGTGGGGTTGGGAGTCCTGGATTAGCCCAGCCCAGGGCCGCTGCAGCAGCCACGCCGGCTCTCTACTGCAGACTCCTCCAAAGCCTCCTCAAAGCTCTGTATATGACCAGAGCTGCCATAAGGAAACTCAGCTCGCAGCGTCCTAAGCTTAAGGGTTTGCCTGTGGAGTGAGAAGTCTGGCGGCTGTAGGCTGGAAAATGCCAGCCTCAGGAACAGGCTTCTGCTGGTCACCCTGAGCCTTCCAGGGTGAAGTGAGCCTAGCCTTGGCATCACTCTTTCTATGGGGCTGACCCTCTCAGGCCCACCCTGGCCTCCCCTCTCCTGCCTGGTCCCTGCATGGGGAGCTGGAAGCAGCGCCATCTTCTTGAACCACCTCTGTCCCCATTTGCCAGACGGACCCTCCCATCCGTCCCTCAGTCCCCAGTCCCTGGTGGCAGGCAGGTAAGAGTGGGAGCCATGCAGGGCTGCGGTGGTCCCCGCCTGAGGCTTACAGACATTGGCAGGCCACAGGATCAAGCCCAGGTCTGCTGGGCTCTGTGGCAGCCCTGCCACAGCTTGGTGGAGATTTCCATGTCCTCCGGGCCTGTGTCATATGATCCTGACACTCAGCAGGGGGTGATGGGAAGCAGTACAGCCATCCCCAAATAGGAGAAGACTCTCAAATAACACCCACCTACTCCACAGGGTTTCTTCCAAGGCGCTCCCCCGCCCGGAGAGCCGCTTGGTAACTCTTACTACAGGTGGGTGTGGAGGGTGCAGGGACTCAGGTAATACAGCCTTTGTCCTTTTCTCATATTGCACAGTAATTGTTTTTTCCGTTAGGTGGTGTTGAAACCGTCTTCCCTGCAGAGGCTCTTCCGGTGAAGCTGCTGGCCTGTAAACACACCTTTAGCCAGACCCTCCTCGGGGCCCCGAGTGCCAAGCGAATCCTCTTCTACCATCTTGCTGCTCAGAGTTCCCATGGGGGGCTGGGCCCACTCAGCTCCACACCCCAGAAAACCGGTCCTCTCCTGCATGCCTTCACCCACCCCTCACCAAACAGCCTGGGCAGCAACCATGTCGCTGCCCTGGAAGGGTGATAGTCACAGGCTCCGAAGCAGAGATGTCCTGGGGAAGTCAAGGAATCACAGACCTCCAGCCCCACTTAACCTGAGGATTGGCACTGCAGGATGCAGCCCCCCTGGGGTCTGCCGGAAGTCTGGGTTAACACCTTCATGGCAGAGCCTGCAAAAATCACTTGGCAGGTGCTTCTGGCACCAGGAGGAATGTGAATCTCCAAAAACACCATCTGGGCTGGGGTGGGAGAGGCAGGCACCTGCCCGCCACCAGGGTGGCTGGGTCCCTGCCTGGTGGTGGCAGCAAGGACTACTCAATCCCAAAGCCCATGGCCAGGCCTCCTTGATGACTGAAGAGTCTGCTCCTACCTACTTGAGAATTTGCTTGGGCAGAAGGGATGGGGAAGTGCTGGCCTCTGCTCACGGCCTGGCCGGTTGCCTCCCCCAGCCCTCAATAAGTACATTTTCTTTGTTTGTTTTTTAAGTTAGTATTTATTAACTGTTGCTTTAATAAAGGAATTTTTTTCCCTTTAATCCCAATTCAGTCACTTAATGTAAAACTACAGACAAGTTACTTATTATTTTTTTTTGAGTCAGACTCTCACTCTGTTACCCAGGCTGGAGTGCAGTGGCATGATCTTGGCTCACTGCAACCTCTACCTCCTGGGTTCAAGCAATTCTCCTGACTCAGCCTCCTGAGTAGCTGGGATTACAGGCATGCGCTACAACGCTCTGCTAATGTTTGTATTTTTTGTAGAGACGGCATTTCGTTGTGTTGGCCAGGCTGGTCTCAAACTCATGGCCTCAAGTGATCTGCTCGCCTCAGCCTCCCAAATTGCTAGGATTACAGGCATGAGCCACCGTGCCCAGCCTAATGAGCACATTTTCCACTGAGGATTAGAAGCTGCAAGTTGTAGCCAGTTCATCACAAGTCAGGTGGGCCGACTTGGGATGGGGCTTCCTGGGCCATCCTGTTGGTACAAGGAAGACTCCTCACACAGCCATCAAGCTGAGCCTCCATGCTACCACTTCCTCTGAGAGGCCACCTCATCCAGCCTTTTCTTTCCAAATTTCTCTATTATCCCCTCCTGGACTGGGCAGCAGACGTTTCTGTCTGGCTGACATTTTATGACTCTTCTTTTCAACATGGCACCTCCATTTCCCTTTGGGGAGCCCCCACTGTCAACCCCTGTGGTTCAGGGATGAAAATACAACCCAGTCTGGCTAATGAGATCACTGAATCAGCCTGACCACTGTGACTGGCTCAGGAGAAGACACATGACCTAAGTCAGTCCAATCAGAGGTAAATCTCTGGACCAGGATCCAGACGCTCTCTTTACCAATGGGCTCAGGCTGTGAGGATGGAGCCTGGAGTTGCTGGCAGCTGTCTTGACAATGGGAGGGGAGAAGTCAATGAGACTAGGACAGGATTCAGATAATACCCGAATACCTGAGTCCTGGATCACACCACACCTGCAGCCAGAACCTATCCCTGAACTTTTCAGTTACATAAGCCAATTATTCCCTTTTTCATTGAAGCCAGTTTGAGTTGCACTTTTTAATCCCTTGAACTTGAAAAAGAATCCTGATACACTGTTTTTGTCAGAGACAGTTTTCTGGGCACCAAGTGTCCCTACAAACTTGAAGGCTACCTTATTATTTCTTCAGAAACTAGATGAGCAAAAATGGACAAGGGAACTTAGTTCTTCCAAGCAGCGAGCACTTATCACTGTTTAGACTTCAATTCTAGCTTCTCTTTGATCCCAGTGACTAGTCCTTTTGGATTGAAACACTGCATGGCACAAACCTTCCAAGTTCTGCCTCAAAGCCATTTCTAGGCTTTTCCTGCCCATATCAATCTTTCTCCTTTTCCCCCATCTGGAGGGGTCTTTGCACCAACCCACAGCCACTGGGGTTCACCTGAGGGTGCCAGCTCCCATTTGGGTGTTCACTATGTGCCTGGCACTGAGCCTCAGCTCATCAGAGTCTCTCACCAACCCCATGGGAGAAGTGCTAGCATTCTCTCCGTTTCGCAGAGGCAGTAATGGAGGCTTGAACGGGGGGCTGGTTTGTTCAAGGTCACGGAGCTGGTCCAGGTGGCACAGCTGGATCCCAACCCCAGCTGGTCTAATTCCAAAGCTCATGTTCCTAACCACTGGATAGGCTCCCAGCCCTAAGCCCCATGCTGTGCCTGCTTCACAAACTAAATGCCAGGACAAATAGTCTCACAGGTGGGCACACAGTTGAAACTGGGCCTTTCTTGGAACCCTGGGTCTTTGAGCTTCAGAAGAAAAAAAAATGGCCAGGTCCCCCAGTCTTGGCTCTTGCAACAATCTCCTCCCCTCCCCAAGGCCAGGCTCCTGAAGGGAGGTACCCAGGGGAGGGACAGCAAGCCCCGGATAGCACTGCCTGCTTCCCTGCACATCCTCACTGTGCAGGGCTTTTTTCCATCATTTCTCATCCATCCTCCCTCTTCCCCACCCTCGAGGGAAAAAAAATTACCAACACCCCAAGAGGAAAAATAGGAAGGCCACGCATTAGTTACACCCACCACCTCATGACACCATCCACACAGGGTGCCCAAATCTCACACAGATCGGGAGGAAGCAACCTGAGCATGGCCTTACAACGGCAGGCAGAGCCCAGCCCGGCTTTCTTTCCCACCCTGAGTGTGACTCAGCAGCACAAAACCCTGCGTCTCAGTTTCCTTCTCCACCCATTCCCAGAACCCACAGAAAGATGGAAGCTGCCCGCCCCACACGTCACAGAGCAGGTTCTCCCGTGTCCAGCTCCGGGTGGGAGAGCTAACTTTCTGAGAAGACTAGGGGAAAGAACAGACATTTCTATTCCCATGTTATAGATAACCAAACCAAAGCCTAGAGGAAACTGTCTGGAATCCACAACCTCAACCGCGCGGCCATCGGCTATACCATGAGCTGGAGACCAAACTGGAAACACGCTTGGGCATGAACATGCTAAGCCAGTGTCAGATTTCAACTCAGGGGTTAAATGCAGCAAAATGAGTCAAGCATGCTGGCGGCCCCTGCAGATGTAAAGAATTATACTGAGAGGAGACGTAGGGGAACGGGGGCTCCGCTGAAGGCTCTCCTAGACGTCGCCATCACACAAGGGTGGTGAGCCTTCAGTTCCCACATCTTCAGATCTCCATAGTGAACAGACGCATGCTTTCTAAAAAATTTACACCAGATCGAGACCATCCTGGCTAACACGGTGAAACCCATCACTACTAAAAATACAAAATACTAGCCGGGCGTGATGGCGGGCACCCATAGTCCCAGCGACTTGGGAGGCGGAGGCAGGAGAATGGCATGAACCCAGCAGGCGGAGGTTGCAGTGAGCTGAGATTGTGCCACTGCACTCCAGCCTGGGCGACAGAGTGGGACTCTGCCTCAAAAAAAAAAAAAAAGGGAGTATTTAAACCAGGTCCAGAGTGGGGTCTGAGGTCTGAGCAAATGGCAACCCTGGGGGACTCGCTGTCTCCTGTGCAGCTTCTGAAGGGACATACCTAGTGAGCGTTTCCGGCAATCGCATCACCTCTACGTCCCTCCACTTCCTCACCTGTCAAATAGCCACAGTGACAGTGAAGAGCAGTGGTTCTGGAACTGGATGGCCTGGTTCAAATTCTGGCAATGTCCTTGGGTAGTTGTGTGACCGTGCAGGTCACTTCTCTTTCCTTGTGTGAATGAAGATGACAATAGTATCCATCTCTCAGGGCCGCTGTGCCAATGCCTGAGGACAGATAAAAAGCCCCAGGAAGGGGCCTGGCACCCATGGGCCCTCCGTCAACACTGGCAGACAGCTGCTGATGCCATCGCAGAGCATGCCTGACTCCATGCAGGCGATAGGAAAGGAGAGCATGTCTTGGGCTCAGGCTGCCCAAGTCTTCTGGGCCAGAGTGGACACGTGCCCCTTGGTGGGAGGCTCTCGAGGCTGCGGGGCTTGAAAGTACTGCAGGGCAGCTCACAAATCCATATAACTCACTCCCGATTACTCGCCAGCCTGACTGAGCAGCTGCTCCAGGAAGAAATAAAATATGCTTTGCATACTTTCAATGTTTCACTTATGAAAACTGGCAGGGCTGCCTTTCTAAATTGTTTAGCAATAAAGTCACTAACGAGCAGCGTTCGAGGCTCTCCCTACCGGCGGGGGAGCCAGCCGGGGTGGGGGAGGGGGTGGGGAGGGAGGACAGACTAGCCGCCAGTGCAGAGGCCGCTAGGGCTTCCAGAAGGCGCCATCTGGGATTTTTCAGAGGGGCACGGGGATCACATCCTGGTGTCCTGATGTGAAATTGGATCCTCCCTCTGGAAGCCAAGCCCCAAATGAGTGGGGGCAGAGGGGAAGGCCCTTCCGGCCCGGGACGTTTTCCCACACTCCAGGGCGCCCCGGTTTCCAGCCAATTGAGTTAATTGAAAAATTACCTTGGGCTGAGAAAGACCAGGACCCAGCCATGGGGGACTGGCTCACAGGACACCCAACTCAGCCTCCAGCACTGGACTTCTACCACCTGCAGCTGCGAGGCCTGCAGGGGCGCTCCTGGTGCTGGGCACACATCCCCTACAACGTCCCAGAGACCTCAGGGGTAGTTTCAGCCTACTTGACAGATGGGGAAACTAAGGCAAAAAGGATAAGGAGCCTGACCAAGAGCAAAAAGCTAGGGAGCTGTGGGCCACGAGCCCCCGTGCAGCCTGGTGCTGTGCCCTGCGGCACTTCGTCTCAGGATGCTGTTCTGAATGCGTGGCAGGGCCACTGCAACCCCAAAACCCAATGACTGTAACTTGGAAGGAAGCCCAGGATGCAGATCAGCTGGCAGGCGGGCAAGAGACCTCCTGCCCTGCCCGGAACAGGATGATGCCTCCATCCACAGAAGGCCTTGCTGCGGGCTGATATTGCTGATATTGAAAAAGTGCTGAATAAAGCACTTTTCCCTCCTTCCAAGTGCTCACTTCTCTGTTATCAGCCCAACTGCCTGGGAAGATTACAATGGTAGGTTTTATTGTCCTAAATAAAGGCCAGCCAACCCCAAGGCCCCAGGAACAGCACCATGACTCAGCCAGGTCACACTGGGGTATGGGGGGCCCAAGCCCAGTTCCCCACTTAACTCCTGCCCCTGGCCCATGTGCCATTCACAGACACCAGGCAGTCCACACTGGAGACTGCCTCTCTGGGAGAGTTCATTTCTGTCCCCCTCGGGTCCCTGCCTACTTGAAGGCGAGAGAGACCTGCAATTCCAGAATGGTTCATCCCATCTCCAGGGGCCTCGGCAGGCATGGCTTCTGAAACCAAGCAGGAGACCAAGCGGGGCCCCCACAACTGTCTCCCCGGCATCAGGCCACAACCTTCAGGACTAGAAATGAACGCAGCTGATTGGAAAAACACCCTTACTTCACTTAGAGAGTTTCAGCAGTTTAGTCTGTGAACCAAATGTATAATTAAGGCACAGAAAAATGTGAGGTTTTTTTTTGGGAGGGGGAGCTGGGAGCGGGAAGAGGCAGACACACTCAAGTCCCTGAGTCATCTTTATGTCTGAAGACAGAACTTCTTCCCCCCCAGGAAAGCTTGACCCTGACGGAGACGCTGCATATCCAGTGTGTGTTTTTTCAGTTTTGTGTTTTTTGAGAGAGTCTCACTCTGTCACCCAGGCTGGAGTGCAGTAGTGAGATCTCCGCTCACTGCAACCTCCACCTCCCGGGTTCAAGTGATTCTCCTGCCTCAGTCTCCCAACTAGCTGGGACTACAGGCGTGCGCCACCACATCTGGCTAATTTGTTTGTATTTTTAGTAGAGACAGGGTTTTACCATGTTGGTCAGGCTGGTCTCAAACTCCTGAACTCGGGTGATCCACCCTCCTTGGCCTCCCAAAGTGCTGGGATTATAGGCGCGAGCCACCATGCTCGGCCCAACTTTTGGTTTTAACACTCACTGAGTACCTCGCCTGAGAGGCAGTGCCATCTAAGCAGCTAGAAACACATCTCCAAGCGAGGCATCCCACCCAGCCACTTACTAACCAAGTGATCTTGAGCAGGTCACCTCACCTCTCCGTGCCTCAGTTCTCTCATCTGTAAAATGGGAGTAAGCGTAGCTCTCTTATGAGATTGTTGTAAGGATTGATCGAGGGTCTATACATAAAAGAACAGTGCTGAGCACACAGCAAGTACTATATACATTTTGGTTATTATTTTCCCTCTTGCTCCTCCCTCACGAGCCACACTGCCTTCTCGTTGTGAGACCAGCCCTTGCCAGGAAGCACGGTCCTGGGTCCCCAGAGACTTCTGGAATCTCTGATATACATCCTCAGGTAGAACATTCTTTGCTGAGAGGTCTCCGGAGTAGGCTCTCCAGGAGCTGGGGGGTGACTGCTGAGGAAGTGATCGCGCAATCCTAATCTGGAGACTTGGGCACTATTCTGCCGCTGTCCCCTCTGGCTTTCTTTGGTTTCTGGACTGAAAAAGGTAGAAATGGAACTTTAATTCTTGCTCTGAGTGGCCTCTGACTTCCCACCAAATGTCTCCCCGTCTGTCTGGCTAGCTCCGCTCACAATTCACAAAGGTCAAATGCTGTTTCCACTCTGCATGCCGCCTCTAGGGAGAGCAGAGGAGAAAACTATTCGAAAAATGTAAATCAAAAAAAAAAAAAAAAACCCAAGGCTCTCCTCCCCCACAACACACACACACACACACACACACACACACACACACACACGCAGCTCACATCCAGTTCAACAGAACACAAGAACACAACCAGCAGGAAGACAGAAGGGCAATGCCGAATTTTCACCAGTGGTGACCAGCTCCAGGCCTGCCTTTCTTAGAGGCCCTGCTAACTCAGACAAGGAAATCTCTTGTACAGAGAAGCATCCTTCCAGGTCTTCCTGGAGCACCCTCCTGGCAGGAGCCAGGTATTATATAAGCTGCAACAGCTGGTGCAGCCCTGACCTGTGCTCTAAGCCCAAGAAGTGCCCACTGAGCTAAAGCCAGCCTAAGGCACAAGCCCAGGGGCAAAAGCATCCTTTCATCAAGCCGAACACCCGCTGGGACCACCCTCTCCTGGCCAGAGGCACTTTCATACCAAAACATGTTTTTCCTTGAAGCCACCCTCTACCCCTCATCTCCCAGGAGAAAATGATACTGACTAGAGAAGAGCGGGTTCTAGGTTCAGCTGCTGCAGAATCAAAGTGCGCAGCTTGAATAAAGAACAGAAGGGTGTGCAGAAACACTGAGTGTTAACGTTTGGAGCAGGTCAAAAGCGTTTCTTTCATCGACGTGTTTTATTCTCTAAGTTGGCCTTCTCCTGCCCTACTCTCTTGAGCTGAGCTTCTACTAGATCTTTCCTTTTTCCTCTTCCCTTTCCACAAACCTCAAACCATAGATATCCCTGGAACGTCTGGGGACCTCTTTCGTGACACATCTGCAATAATACCATGATCACTCATGGCTGCTTGAGGAGGAGAAGGGACAAATATGTGGACCCTGGGCGTACAGGACTGGCAGGGGTGGGAAGTGTAAAACAAAACAAGCCACATAAACACTGTGCCTTGTGATGCTTCAACACTGCCTCCACGCTTGGGTGAAGCAGCAGAAAATAAACCAATTGAAGAAATAAAAGTCCTAATCAGGAGCAGATGTTTGTATTGTAATACGACTTGGGACATGAACAAGCCCTGTATTGTGGGCTCGTTGCCAAGTCTCTCTGGAATTGCAGGCTGACCACCAACCAAGCCATGAGGACACCCCACCTCCAGCGGTAGACAGCCCATAGCTGCAGATATCCCAGAAATCCAACAAAACACCAATGCAGGGTTCTAGTTATTCTCTAGTCCTGATGCCCGGGACAACGAAGCCCAAACCCAGGAAGCCAGACAAGAGGACAGCAGCTCTCTGTTCCTTCTTTGGTGAGCAGAGAACATGGATTTCAGCAAAGAGCATGGGCAGAACCAAAGCATTTTCAGCTTTCAGCATTCATGAAAATTAACTCAGGATAACTCCAGTGCCCAGGAAATCTTCCCTGCTCCCAACCTCTGGAGAAAGCTATACGTCTTCTAAATTAGCATCTTCTCTGCATGTACACCTGCAGAAAGCTAATTTTGGGGAAGCGGGATAAAAAAAATCAGAACCTCCTCACCCCACACCCCCATCCAACCCACCAACTCAGGCTGCCCTGGCCTAGAAGGTAGGCTGCTGATTCAGGTTAAAAATTCCCAGGCAGAGAAATTCAATCTCCTTTTTCCAATGGTCGACAGTTAATGTATTGTTCCACCTTTGCCCTCCTCTTTTTTGTAATCTCTCGGCTGAGTGCCTATGTTCTCAGGACCCTCTTGCCAAGAGGTGATTACTGTTTATTTGGCCGTGGATGCTACTCATGGACCCCAAAAGGAATATATAAACTTGCCACTGCATGCCTTTGGGTTCCTTCTGACCTGATGGCATGGGGGTGGCGATGCAGGACGGGCTACAGAAAAGGGGAATAAAGCTGGGTGTGGTGGCTCATGCCTGTAATCCCAGACTTTGGGAGGCTGAGGCAGGGAGATCACTTGAGGTCAGGAGTTTGAGACCAGCCTGGCCAACATACAGTGAAACCCCACCTCTACTAAAAGTTACAAAAATTCAGCTGGGTGTGGTGGCGCTCGCCTGTAGTCCCAGCTACTTGGGAAGCCGAGGCAGCCGAATCACCTGAACCCGGGAGGCGGAGGTTACAGTGAGCCAAGATTGCACCACTGCACTCCAGCCTGGGCAACAGGGCAAGATTGCGTCTCTAAGAAAAAAAAAAAAAGAAAAAGGAAAGGAGAATGACATCTGTCTGGCCATTTCCACCTGCCTGGCCTGGCCCAGGCTACTGGGCTAGCTCCATCCACCCTGATAGCACTCCGCAGTCATGTCCACCTGGCCCTCTCCCTGCCTGCTTCCAGAGGGGCTGCCTGATGTCTTTGAGCTCCTGCCGTGTCCTCTTAAACAAACATCAAGAGAGCCAGGAACACACAGCTCAGCCTGGGGAACATTCTTCCTTAGGACGTGCAAGAGAAGGTACAGGCTCCAGCGGCTCTTCCTCCACCCTCACAAAGGGCTCCCCGTGGGGGACGAGAGATCTAAGGTTGGTTAAGCTAGGAGGATCAAGGCAAGACGCCCTGTGCTCGCAACCACCCAACCCATCTACTCTGCCCTGGCTAGGAGGAAAAATGCCTGGAGAAACGAAGCTGGCCCCCGTGCCACGGTGGCTGTCTTCTTACAACAGAGGGGTTATCATGTCAAGAAAACAGACTCAGGGTGTAAGATCCTCAAATGTAGGGTGCAGGCCAATGGGTGGATGCTACTGTGAGATCAATTTTTGGCTCAATATAAAAGTGAGTGAATGCTTAAAACAAATCAAAAATTGGAGGGGCTGCCTGGAGAGGAAGTGAGTTTCCAATCCCCGAAAGTATTCAAACTCAGGAGGAACAACTGCACTGGACTTTATGAGTCAATTTGTCTTCCTTGCCCTAAATTCCCCCCACCACAGCTACTTTCCCACAGGCCCTGAAAGGATGCAGCTCTCTATACCAAGTACCCCGCCCACTCTTACAGAGGCAGCTGACTGAACCAAGATGGTCACCTGATCCACGGTGTGCCAAACCACTGGTTAGGCAGGGACCGATCAATGCCTGCCTCCCAGGCATGTAAACGCTTCCGGGGTACAGAGGGAGGCAAACCCCTCCCTGAGGGATGATCAGGCTGGGTGAAGGCTCTGCCACTGCCTTTGGAACCTGGCACTCCTGAGGCTGAGCCCTAGGACTTCGCTAGGTCAACCCAGGCCCCTTGTGACTTGGGTTCATGTGATAGTCTCCCTTCCGCCTCCAGTGGAGGAGCTCAGGGTCTCTGTCCAGCCTGGCAAGGACCTCCTGTTATCACAGCTCAGCACAGTGCCTGGACCCTGAGCCTGTGTCGTGGACAACAAAGCTCAAAGCTCAGTCACTGTCATGGCTCTCAATATCCCAACAGGCAGAGGAGAGTGCCCGAGAATGCACACCCTCCAGTACACGCACTCTGCCCTATGCAGAGGCACCTCCCAATGCAGAGACACCTCCCATTGCCAATGCAGACCACATGCTTACTAACCATCACTGGCCAGGCAAGAGGCTCACACCTGTAATCCCAGGGCTTTGGTAGGCTGAGGTGGGAGAATCACTTGAGACCAGAAATTCGAGACCAGCCTGGGCAACACAGTGAGACCCTGTCTCTATAAACAAAATTTAAAAAAAATTAGCCAGGCATGGTGGTGTGTGCCTGTAGTCCTAGATACTCAGGAGGCTGAGGTGGGAGGATGACTTGAGCCCAGGAGTTTGAGGCTGAAGCGAACAATGATCCTGCCACGGCACTCCAGCCTGGGTGACAACAGCAAGACCATGTGTCTAAGATGAACAAATAGGCCAGGCACAGTGGCTCACGCCTGTAATCCCAGCACTTTGGGAGGCTGAGGCTGGCAGATCACCTGAGGTCAGGTGTTTGACACCAGCCTGGCCCCATGGTGAAACCCTGTCTCTACTAAAAGTATAAAAATTAGCCTGGTGTGGTGGTGGGCACCTGTAATCCCAGCTACTCAGGAAGCTGAGGCAGGAGAATCACCTGAACCCGGGAGGTGGTGGTTGCAGTGAGCCAAGGTCACGCCATTGCTCTCCAGCCTGGGCAACAGAGTGACACTCCATCTCAAAAAACAAAAACAAAGAAAAAATGAATAAATAAATAAACATCATTATCTGCCATCCATTGTATTGCACACAGTATTTAAGATGGTTTATTGATAAAGCAGCAGCTCTGCTTGGCAAATTCCTACGGTAGGACAGGTGCCATCATTCTCATTTTACAAGAAGTGGAAACTGAGGCTCAAAGAGATTAAGCAGCTTGCCCAAGAATCTCCAGTGTGGTCTTCTCATAATGCATGAGATTCTGACCAAATGTCACCAGATGTCCCCTTCTGAGTGCGAGAGCAAAGCCCGGGTAGATGCTAACTCCAAAAATTTCTCCCCAGGAAGTCCAAATCCTGCCCCAGTGCTTGACATCCTATTGAGTATTGGACTCCGGACTTGTCTGACTTGGCCATCTCTCTGGTGAGTCTTGTATCACACCAGCAACCCCCGTTTTTTTTTTTTTTGAGATGGAGTTTTGCTCTTGTTGCCCAGGCTGGAGTGCAATGGTGTGATCTTGGCTCACTGCAACCTCTGTCTTCCGGGTTCCAGTGATTCTCCTGCCTCAGCCTTCTAAGTAGCTAGGATTACAGGTGCCTGCCACCACACCTGGTTAAGTTTTGTATTTTTAGTAGAGATGAGGGATCACCATGTTGGTCAGGCTGGTCTCGAACTCCTGACCTCAGGTGATCCGCCTGCCTTGGCCTCCCAAAGTGTTGGGATTACAGGCGTGAGCCACCGCATCTGGCCCATTTTGAACTAATACAAATGATCTTAATCTCCATAAAACCCCTACTAGATAGAGCTAGCACCCCAATTTACAGATGAAGATATTGAGGCTCAGAGGGGTTAAGGAACTTGCTCAGGGTCCCCACTGTTGGAACAATTTGCACCCAGGCAGCTGGGCTCTATGGTCCCAGCGTTCTCACACTCAGAGCCCTGTGTCTGTGTACCTGTCCTAGCTCAGTGAGGGGAGCCTGTCCTACACAAGGCTAAAATGCCCTAAACACCACCAAGCACAGAGTAAGGCAAAGGTGCCCTTTTGCTAAATTCCTACCTTCCTGGGCCACGCATGCCTGCTCTGCTGTGAGAAGGTAGCATCGGCCTGCCTGCTGGGTATAGATTCAAGTCACCTCCAAAGGGGAGCAATCAGCGCCTTCCAGGGAGATGGCCATGCTCCAGGCACACGCTGGAAAATCAGACTCCCACTGGGCAGGTTGAGAGGAGCCAGATGCCGTCTGGAGCACCCAAAGCACCAGCTGCTGGTGCTGACCTCAGTGTGCTCAGCTCTATCAGGGATGTGCCAGGAAAGTGGCGAAGGGGACATGACAGCAAGTGCTTATGCAGCCCCTTGAAGGAGCAGGCACACTGGGGTGGGAAGGAGAGGGTGTTCAGTCAACCCCACCCAAGCCCCATACTCAGGAGGCTGATAGACCCAGGGGTCTTCCTACAAGCTGACCTGGGAATTGTGTGATCAAAGAAGGATGGCAGGGAGAGAGGCGGAGGGGACGTGATTATTTACGGCCAGGACCTAAGAGGTGGCAACTGATTCGCTAGTCCTTCAAGACAGAGGGGGAAGGGAAAGACAGAAAGTACAAACAACTCATAAAAGAGAAAACTGAGCTCCTCCGCAGGGAACTAGGAAAGGATCTGACCCAAAGTAGGTGCTCTAAGGAAATCTGCAAGTAATTAACCAGCAGGGTTTATGATGAAGGCTCTCCTTTGGTCCCTTAACACCTAGCAAGGGGCACAGGCACAAGCTTGCTGAGGAGCCATCTTCACCTTCTGCAGCATGACTCTCTGCCACGCTGTGCTCTGGGTGACACTTGCAGATGGCACTGCAAGAATTACACCCAGAAGGGCTACAATGAGCAAGAAAGGCTCACAGAAAGGTTGGGGGCCCAGGATGGGGCGGGATGTGGACTTAGTTCAGGGTGGGAAGATAACAGAGGCAAGAACCAGCAAGGCAAAGGGTAGGAACGAGCCAGGGTGGTTCATGGGACAGAGAGGCATGAGCTCCTCCACTGGAGACAGAAGGGGAACTGTCACATTTGTGGAGCCTCACACAAAACCGAGAACAGAACAGGTGCTGGATGCCTGCCACGTGGATGAACAAGGGGACTTGTCACATCTGGGGAGAGGGCAAGAGAGGGTATCTTTCTGGTTTCAGTTAGGAGTTTTAGGCAGGAAAAAACCCTCTTCCAGAATATAAGTGCCATGAAAGCGGGTTCGTCCTGCTCAGCTGTCAGTGCCAGGTGCCCAGTTAGGGCCTGGTAAGTACTTATGTGATGAGGAAGGATCAAAGTGATCAAGGAATCTAAAAGGGGGCAGAGCAGGTAGGTGAGGCCTTAGCCGCTGGGAAGGTGCAGGGATCCCTTTCTATATGGCAAAAGCAGCCGAGTGTGGCTGGCACAGTAGAGCAGGGCACCTGGGATCAACCCGCCTGGTTTGCCTGAGACCGAGGCATATCCCATGGTGTGGGATGTTCAGTGCTAGAACCAAGACAGTCCTGAGAAAAACAGGACAATCTAGTCGCCCCAGGTACAGGTCTGTCTTCACCAGCATCCTATAGCTACCAACCGATGGTACCAACTGCACCTGATGGTACCAACGGCATCTCTAAGGTGCCTCAGAGTGAGTGAGGTGCTTCCAAATCCATGGACTCTCATAAAGCAACCACAGATCTGTGAGCTAGGCCGGGCTGACACTATGATTTCACTTCACCAAACAGGGACACAGGTCCAGAGGGTGCGTGAACTGTACAAGGGTCCCACAGCAGGTAAGCTGCAAAGTCAGGGCTGATGTTCTGCCCGTCACCTCCCCTGCCTTTCCATACACTGGGGAGACGTGACATGGAAAAGCGCTGTCTGCTGAGCACAGCTGTGGGATGGGCGGACGTCGACCAGGCATCCCCAAGGGCAGGGGGCTTGGAGGCTCCAGGGAAATGGGCCCATCTGGCCTTCTGTTCTTCTAAAATTCTGGCACTGGGGAAGCAGGCGGCCACCACCTGGGATATGGGAGAGAAGATGGGGGTGGGGGTGCCGTAGGCTGCTGCTCCACTTGTCCCACCAATATCACCATTAGGGGGTCCCCTGGGTAAGGCCAGGATCTCTGAAGGCCCTTGTGAAAGGCAGACAGATCATCTAGTGACACATCCAGTAGCCCCTAGGCATAGAAGGGCCAAGCAGCCCTTGGTAGCTGGGCAGGGAACAGGCCAGGGTACAGGGAGAAGGGGAAGGGAGAAGGGAGAGGGAGGCAAGGAGGGAAAATAGAAGTGGAAAAAGCCTTCTAGAGCTGCCTTGCCCAGTGGCTGCTTTCAGACTGTCGGTACATCAGCATCACCTTGCGGGGCTTGTTAAGATCCAGACTGGGCCCACCCCCAGTTTCTGATTCTGTAGGTCTGGAGTGGACAGAGAATTTGCTTTTCTTTTTTTTCTTTTCTTTTCTTTTTTTTTTTTTTTCTCTGTCGCCCAGGCTGGAGTGCAGTGGCGCGATCTCAGCTCACTGCAAGCTCCGCCTCCTCGGTTCACGCCATTCTTCTGCCTCAGTCTCCCGGATAACTGGGACTACAGGCACCTGCCGCCACGTCCGGCTAATTTTTTGTATTTTTAGTAGAGATGGAGTTTCACCATGTTAGCCAGGATGGTCTCCATCTCCTGACCTCATGATTCACCTGCCTCGGCCTCCCAAAGTGTTGGGATTACAGGCATGAGCCACTGCGCCCGGCTGAGAATTTGCATTTCTAATATGTTCTCAAGTGCTGCTGATGTTGATGGTCCTGGCGGCACACCTTGAGACTCAAGAGGTTCTGGGGGATGGGGCTGGGGGTTGGGGGCAAAGGCACAAAGGACACAGTAGGGCTCCTGATGCTAGGAAGACCCACAGAAGTAAAGACGGCAGGTGCTGGAGCCTCAGTCTTCAAAATGCAGAGTGAGCTGGCATCATCTGGGATTAGGGGTGGGGTCTGTTTAAAATGCAGATTCTTGGGCACATTCCTTTTTTTTTTTTTTTTTTTTGTGAAACAGGGTATGTCTCTGTTGCCCAGGCTGGAGTACTGTGGCACCATCTCGGCTCACCGCAGCCTTGATCTCCCAGGTTCAAGCAATCCTCCCACCTCAGCCTCCAGAGTAGCTGGGATTACAGGTGCACGCCACCATGCCTGGCTAATTTTTGTATTTTTAGTAGAGACGGGGCTTCACCATGTTGGTCAGGCTGGTCTCGAACTCCTGACCTCAAGTGATCTGCCTGCCTCAGCCTCCCAAAGTGCTGGGATTACAGGCGTGAGCCACCGCGCCCGGTCCTCAGGTATTTTTGATTGTCCAGGTCAAGTATGGCAATCAGGAGACAACACTGAAAAACAATAAGCTCCTGAGTGGCTCTGAGGACGGTGGTGCAGGGACCATGCAGAGGCGCACGGCAGCCCTAAGGGGGCACGGTACAAAAACACACATCTCGGCCGGGCGCGGTGGCTCAAGCCTGTAATCCCAGCACTTTGGGAGGCCGAGACGGGCGGATCACGAGGTCAGGAGATCGAGACCATCCTGGCTAACACGGTGAAACCCCGTCTCTACTAAAAAAAATACAAAAATATAGCCGGCGAGGTGGCGGGCGCCTGTAGTCCCAGCTACTCCGGAGGCTGAGGCAGGAGAATGGCGTAAACCCGGGAGGCGGAGCTTGCAGTGAGCTGAGATCCGGCCACTGCACTCCAGCCTGGGCGACAGAGCGAGACTCCGTCTCAAAAAAAAAACAAACAAACAAAAAAAACACACATCTCAGGCTTCCCAAGCTGCGATGGGCCTCGGAAACACTCATTAGCCTCATGCCCTGACTCAGGCCCAGCTCCAACTTGGGAACCGCTAGCCACATGTGGCCTTTTACAATTAAGTAAACCATATATCTCAGTTATTCAGTCGTACTAGCTACATTTAAGCCCAGGGGCTACCATCCTGGGCAACGCAGATACAGACCACTTTCAGCTTTGCAGAAAGTTCTATCAGACAGCAGTGGCCTAGAGGGATCACAGTGTGTCAGCTTCATTTCCCCATCTAAAAACTGGAGCTCCTCACAGGTCATAGAGGGTGCCAAAGAGAAGGAAGACACCACCCAGGGTGGACATTTCTACCTCACACCTAAAGAACCACTGTACTGGGCCGGGCGTGGTGGCGCATGCCTATAATCCCAGCTACTCGGAAGGCTGAGGCAGGAGAATTTCCTGAACCTGGGAGGTGGAAGTTGCAGAGAGCCAAGATCACACCACTGCACTCCAGCCTTGTCAACATGAGCAAAACTCCGTCTCAAAAAAGAACCACTGTATCCTGGTGGGAGGGAGAAGGCAGCCCAGCCTGGCAGGGGAGGCATCCGTGACTGCTCCAGAACCCAAGGGGTAGCCTCTGTCCCTGAGAGTGAACACCAGGGATGCAGGTTTGCCCCTTGGTCAGCTGCTGGTGCACCCAGGAGGGTCTCGAAGGAGCATAGGAAGGCTGAGGGCTGGCACTGTGGAAATGCAAGCCCAGCAACTCCTCCCTGGCCCAGGAGGTTTAAGGGAATGCCGCAGAGGCCTCCGGTGCTGGAGGAAGGGTTACCCCAGATCAGCGGTGACCCTCAGCCTGGGTCAGATGTTTGAAGCTGTCAGACAGCAGGGAACACTCATGTTGTGAAGGTGGCTGCAGGGCCACAGACCTAGCTGGCCCAACCTCCCCACCCTTCTCTGAAAGGAGAGATGGAGGGGGCGACTGGAGGCCAGGATGGGAAATTGAGTATTTAGATGGATGCTGACCAGCAACAGCCCCCAAATGACCACTCTCTGGTACCCTGACAGGGCACACCGAGTCCCTGCCTGATGCCTCCAGTGCTGGGGAACCCACTGCCTCCCAGGGCAGCCCATCCTGTTGCTGAACAGAAAATCTCTCTCACACTGAAGGAAAGGTTGTCTCCCTACACTATAGCGTCTAAGCAGCAGGTGCCCTTCTGTTCAAAACCCCAGGGCAAGGAGTGGTCGTGGGGCTTAGCAGTCATAAATATGCTATGAAAAAGGAGGGCCGGGTGCGGTGGCTCACGCCTGTAATCCCAGCACTTTGGGAGGCCAAGGCAGGTGGATCAAAAGGTCAGGAGTTCAAGACTAGTCTGGCCAAGATGGTGAAACCCCGTCACTACTAAAAATACAAAAATTAGCCAGGTGTGGTGGTGGCACCTGTCATCCCAGCTATTCGGGAGGCTGAGGCAGAGAATTGCTTGAACCCGGGAGGCGGAGGTTGCAGTGAGCTGAGACGCACCACTGCACTCCAGCCTGGTGACAGAGCGAGACTCCATCTCAAAGGAAAAAAAAAAAGAAAACAAAACTGACAAAAACCCCAATCATTTCCCTTTCTAAAAAGCTACATCCCACACAAACAGACAAAAGTGATGCTGCTGGGTGTGGTGACATGTGCCTGTAATCCCAGCTACTTGGGAGGCTGAGGCAGGAGGATGGCTTGAAACCAGGAGTTCAAGGCTGTAGTGTGCAATGACAATGCCTGTGAACAGCCTCTGCACACCAGCCTGGGCAACACAGTGAGACTGTCTCTAAAATAAGAATTAAAATGTACATCACAATGCCACAGATGTAACAAGGTGCTGGTTTTAATTATCGGGAAAAGATACCTGGATTTATGTCTTCCCCAAACCTTCCCAGTGCACCTGAGAGGTAGCCCTGTTTAAAGGGTTAAGGGAAGTGTGAGACACGTTGGGGATAAAGTACTTAAGACAGGGTACTTCCAGATGTGGCTCCAGGATCATCAGCTGTGGGGCAGGGATGGACTGTATGCTAAAACTGCAGAACCTGGCCGGGCATGGTGGCTCACACCTGTAATCCCAGCACCTCGGGAGACCAATGCAGGCAATCACCTGAGGTCAGGAGTTCAAGACCAGCCTGGCTAACATGGTGAAACCCTGTCTCTACTAAAAATACAAAAAATTAGCCAGGTGCGGTGGCACGTGCGTGTAATCTCAGCTACTCGGGACGCTGGAGCAGGAGAATCACTTGAACCCAGGAGGCAGAGGTTGCAATGAGCTGAGATTTTGCCATTGGACTACAGCTTGGGCAACAAGGGCGAAACTCCATCTCATAAATAAATAAATAAGTAAATAAATAAATAGCGCAGAACTCTGCAACTACTGTGTGATCCTACTTAGATGAGGTACCTGGAATAGGCCAACATATACAGACAGAAACTGGAAAGGTGGTTGGCAGGGGCTGGGGGAGAGGGATGGAGAGTTAGGGTTTAATGGGCATCGTTTCTGTTTGGAGTGATGAAAAAGTTTTGGAAATGGATTGTGGTGATGGTCCTCTAACACTGTGAATGTGCTTAATGCCACTAAATTGAATATCTAACAAATGGTTAAAATGGTAAATTTTATGTTATATACATTTTACCATAATACAAAAAATGCAATTAAAAAAAAAAAGTGCAGGATTCTGAACTCCACCCTGGAGTCAATTTCTGGGGTGGGACTCTGCATTTGAGCCCACTGATGTCAGGGCTCAGCTCCTTGTGGGTGGAAAACACACATCTTGTCAGTGGAAAAACACACATCTCAGGCTTTCCAAGCTGAGATGGGCCTTGGAAACACTCATTAGCCTCGTGCCCTGACTCAGGCCAGCTCCAACACGGGAGCCTCTAGTCACATGTGGCCTTGTACAATTAAGTAAAATTTAAATCTCAGTTCTTCAGTGGTACTGGCTGCATTTAAGCCCAGAGGCTGCCATGCCAGGGAGGGCCACACGCAGAGTCTCCTCGCAACCTCCCAGGCCCCTTGGCTTCCCTCCCCAAAGGGTAGAGAGTAAATAGACACTCCCCCACTGGCTCTCCACTGTCTGGCTGACACAGGTAGAGATGCCAGAGGACGCAATGACAAGCTCCAGCCGGATGTTCGACCACCTGAACAGCATCACGCCTGACAATGAAAGGGACCCGGGGCGGGGGATGGGGTGGGGACGGTGGGGGGCCCTGCTGGGGAGCATGAACGAACAGGCCCCACCTGTGGCCCAAAGGTGAATCACAGGATAATAAGGGTTTGGTGTCCTTTATCTCCTTAGCACCCTGCCCAGTGCCTTGGCTCCCCTGCGGGGCTCAAGGAGCCAGGAATTCAGGACGAATGGGAAACATGGAGTGCTGGTGGGCAGCCTGGAGCCGGGAGCAGGGCGTCTGAACAGCCGCCACCAAAGCTTCCATGTGCTCTCTCACTGTAGGGCAGTCTTGTGAGTTCACAAGACTGAGAAAGGCACGTGCCTCTTTCTAGTAGATTCTGGGAACACATGTGCTCGGACAGGGGTTGGCACAAAAAGGAAAAAAAGCAAGATTTAACTTAGATGTCCATCTACCTGACTGTGTACTTCGGGCCACTGGTGGGAGTGAAAAGGTGCTAGTGTGCTCTGATCATGAATTGTCCCTGTGCTGCAGCCTGGGCAACACAGCATAAACCAGAGTATGTGCCCTCCTGGGTTTCTTACTCTAAAATTAACCCAATCCCAGGAAAGCAAAGGGCAGAGGTTCTCAATGTCTGATCTGTGGAATGCCAAAATTACAAATCCAGATTCCTGGCAGGGGAGGGGAGCCTGAGAATCTATACCTCAGCAAGCACCCCAGACCACTGCAATCCCCGAAGTCTGAGACCCGCCTTGAATGGGTTGAATAAGGTTGGGAAGACGGTAAAGGGTGAAAACTTCCAGTGCTACCAAGACGTTCCCATGACTTTTCTTTCTTTTCTTTTCTTTTTTTTTTTTTTTTAAGACAGAGTCTTGCTCTGTTGCCCAGGTTGGAGTGCAGTGGCGTGATCTCAGCTCACTATCACCTCTGCCTCTTCTCCTAGATTCAATTCATTTTCCTGTATCAGCATTCCAAGTAGCTGGGACTACAGGCATGCGCCACCATGCCCGGCTCATTTTTGTATTTTTTTTTTTTTTTTTTTTTTGAGACGGAGTCTCGCTCTGTCGTCCGAGCTGGAGTGCAGTGGCCGGATCTCAGCTCACTGCAAGCTCTGCCTCCCGGATTCACGCCATTCTCCTGCCTCAGCCTCCCGAGTAGCTGGAACTACAGGCGCCCGCCACCTCCCCCGGCTAGTTTTTTGTATTTTTTAGTAGAGACGGGGTTTCACCATGTTAGCCAGGATGGTCTCGATCTCCTGACCTTGTGATCCGCCCGTCTCGGCCTCCCAAAGTGCTGGGATTACAGGCTTGAGCCACCGCGCCCAGCCCATTTTTGTATTTTTTTAAATAGAGATGGGGTTTCACCACGTTGCCCAGGCTGGTCTTGAACTCCTGACCTCAAGTGCTCCACCTGCTTTGGCCTCCCAAAGTGCTGGGATTACAGGTGTGAGGCACCGAGCCCATGCCTTTTCTAAGGTTTCATATCTGACCCTGGAAGCCTCCCTGTGTGACATCCTGGAGTACGGTCCCTTCCCAGCCTTGGGCCTCAGTTTCCTCACCTAGGAGAGGGAGCGGGTTGACCCCATCCCTGCAGAGGTTTCCCTCTCAGGGCTCTGCATTCTAGGTTTCCAAACGGTTGTGGCAGGGGGACCTCCTGTCAGGAGCCAGCTTGCCTCTGGCTTCTGGCTAGGGTGAAGGGGTAGGGGCAGAGTCTTCTGTTGACAGAGACCGAGAACCACTCCGGGCCCCAGAGGCCCCCCTCCCAACTGGCTCTGGCTGATTGGAAGCCAGTGAGCCGAAGGTGCCAGGGAGAAAAATCCCATGACTCTCAGCAGCTCAGCCTCTGCCCTGTGGCCTGGTAGCCCGGGGAATTGTCAGCTGACAAGGAAACCGCAGGAGAAAGGGTCCTGGGAGGGCAGCATGGCAGCCTGGAACAGCTACTTTCCACAACCCATATAACCTCTCCACGCCTCAGTGGTTTCCCCTGTAAGATGGGGAGAACGGCAGCTGGCTGACAGGAATGGGGGGATCAACAGGAATACATGGAACAAGGTGCTTGGTTCTTGCTTGGCCCTTCCACACTAATGGGACCCAACGGAATGAAAATCCACATTCTTCCCTGCCTGGGCACACAGAACTTCAAGGTTAGGAACATGCTGCTGAGGCTGCGCTGTGAGGGGAGGGAATAAGGCATCTAGGAAATAGCAGCTGTTGTTTTTACTTCTCTCCAATTCCCCAGGAGAGCTTTTCTGAAACTTCTGTACAATTAAAAGGTAGTGAACACAGTCAATGCCTGTGATAAAGTTACAGCCCAAACTAGTTGGGAGCCTGAGCCAGCCTCCAAATCCAAGAAGCAACAAAAGACGAGATTACTGGCACCTGCGGATTAGCCACCAGGTGCCAGGTGGAGGGCGTTTCCCAAAACAGTCCCCAGTGTCCAGCACGTAGACTGAGGACAGGCCCCACCTGGAGCTCAACAGCTCCCTGCTCCTTAGGCCAGACTCAGCGTCACCCAGTTCAGGCCTGGGACAGCAGGCAGCACTCGCGTACCTGTTACACTCTTCTGGCTCTGAATTTCCTCCAAATTGGGTGCCACTGCAGCACATGATGGGCTAATGCCATTTGATGAGGGCTCCAGGGAATTGCCACAATTGATATCCTCTAACTGACCTCTCCTGAAGGCATCCAAAAAGCAGATAGAGTAAGCCTGGAGTCCCCACCTTCATAGAGGCCGCCCCACGGGAGACAGAGGTTGTCCTTGTGAACAGGAGGCAAGCCTGACCTTCCCTCTCCCTTGAAAGGCACTCATCTGACACGTGCAACATACGACACACTCACGGAGAGTAAATCCATTAAAACAACTCCACGCCCGCACACTATAACCTTGCGTGTCTCTCTGGAGTGTTTACAGCCCTTAGTGACTCACAACAAACAGGGGATCCCCAGGGCGATGGCTTCGGCCGGCTTTAATGACATGTTGGGTGTGCTTATCTGCTGGGACTAAAATCTGTCTACGTGCAAATGTGCTGACGTTCCATTTTTGTCAGCTTGCCGTGTTACGGATGAGGGAGGCTAACTCCAGAGCCAGGGGTGCTATTTTCCTTCTGAGATGATTAAAAAATGAACAAACTCTTCTTCCTCCAGAATGGCTGGAGGGTCCTGGCAAATTGTCCAGTTCACTCAACTGGAATATTACAAAGAACATAAACGATGTTTCGTGCCCATTATGGAGATTTCGTGATGACTCAGAAGGCCAAATAAGCAGCTAGCAACCCTTTGGAGTCACCTGTTTGAGTAAATCCCAATATTTCAAGCTTCAAAAATTAAAAAAAAGTATTACATATATTTTAAACACATATACATCAAGTCCTTTGGCATCTGGAGGAATAGGAATTCCCCCTCCTTCCTTATGGCATGGACCCAGAATCAGGCTCCACAGGGGGAAGGATGTTAATCACACAGATTCCTGTCCAATTTCCAACAACTCTGAGGTGGGTAATACGATTTCCATTTTACAGAAGGGTAAACTGAGCCTCAGGACATTAAATAACTTGCTTAGGGGCATATAGCTAGCAAGGAGCAGAGCTGACAAATTCAAATCAGTGTGTGTTGGATTCCAAAACTGGTGCCCTGTACCCACTATGGTGTGCCATCAGCCTTGGCAGAAGGATAAAGTTCTGTCCATCTCACTGGACCACAACACAGGGTGGAGGGCGGAGGGTGCCGGGCCACAGGTTGAGACTCCTCAGAGAAAAGGATCTCAGCAGTGACTTTCACCCCGATTGTCCAGAAGAACCAAGCCCTCCATTGCCTCCATCCTGCCCTCGCCTTGCTAGCAGAAGTATGCTCACACGAAACCCACCAATGGGTTCTAGTGGGCAGCTTCCTAAAAGCATTCTTAATTCCAAGCAGTGGAGATTGCATCTCATCCAGTACCAGCAGAAATCCTTTTCAGAACAGCTCACGGAGAGCTGACCTCCCACTGAAATTGCTAACAGCAGAAAGATAAGCAAATGCTTGAGTTGCTTAAAACAAGGAATGTCAAGGAGAGGACAAACTTTTTTTTTTTTTTTTTAAGGATAAAAATTTAAAGGAAAAAGAGACCAGAAACAATGTGGGTCTACTTTCTTAAGAGCAACATGAAGTCTTTCCATACTGCTGAGGTCTACAGTCTGGGATAAATTCCTGGTTGGGACACCCACTGGCTGAGTGGCCTTGGGCAGTTACTGAACTGTTCTAAGGACTGGTTTCCCCACCTATGGATGGGGTTAGCAATTGCACTTCCCCACTGGGTTGCTGGGAGGCCTCATGAAGACAAGGCATCCTGTTTAGTTCACGACACAACTGGTCTCCGGGAGGGTACAGTGCTGGGAGCCAGTACACAAAGACAAAGACACACAAGCGCCCCAGTCCCCTCAACTGTGGGTTTCATGTAAAGGGGAGGGGCAAGAAGTGATAAGAACCCAAATGATCATCATAATAAAATAATACAGAATTTAAAAAAGTAGGGGACATGAAGAGGCAGGATAAGGCCACGTGGCTTTCTGAGCTGCAGGTTAAGAGAAATGCCAAATGGAGCAATAGGGTTAGAGTGCAGATGCTTCAGTTACAGACGTGTAGAGTGCCTCGTCCACAAAGATACTAATTTCCATCACCTTTTTAAAAATGGCTTAGTTCCTTTAGCTGATCAGCAACACCCTCTTGTCTTAGAAACTCAGCACCTACACACCTCACTTCATCCTGGAACATGCTCCTCTGTCCACCCTACCTAAAAACTAAGCAGCGTCCGCTCCCATCATTCTAACCCCTCCCCGGCTTTATTTTTCTGCATAGCACTTACACCATCTCTGGACATATCCTGTGCCTATTTGTCTACTGGAAATCTCCTCCCACAGAATGTAAGCTCCATGGAAACCAGGGCTGCAGTCATCTCCTTTGCTGCCATATCCCTGGCAGCTACAACAGTGCCTGGCCCGGAGCAGATGCTCAAGAAATGTGACCGAATGAATGGACAATGAAAGATCGAAGAACCGGATTCCTGTTCCCAGCTTAAGAACCTCCAGGGAGCACGTGGCTCACTCTGAGGGGGCTCTGGAATGATCTGCCCCTCAGAAGGAGTTATTCCCTTGGTGCCAACAGGGACACTGAGTTGTGGAACATCTCAGAGTAAAATACGATCGAGGCAGAAGCAGGTGCGGATTGTGTAAACATCCAAAGTCTGCACCTCCTGCTCCAGTCCCTGGGTCATGCACCCTGGAGGCCAGAGCTGTCACCATCACGGGGCCATCACCTGCTGATCTCAGGACATTCTCCCTGAGCAATTCAAGGTGTTTGGCCTCCATCCCAGCCAGCCAGCATCTCCTCTATCTTTTCCCTTCCCCACATCCCTGAAAGTGCCAATTCACAGACTCTCCCATCCAACAGGGCACCTGTTTCAGCTCATTAAACCGAGCACCACATTCGACTTGGGATCAAGTGCTGAGATTCGAGGAACAGCCACCTCACAGCCTGGCTGAAATGTTTATTTCAGCAACAAGTTCAGCTTGCAGCTTTGAGCCAGAGTTCCCATTGCCCTCCTAGAGGAAAGTCCCTTGTAACAGCCAATGATTTCAGAAACCATTTCCATGGCAGGCTGTCCTCAATGCCTGGCCATCATGGAAGTTCTCAGAAACTCGATTTGGTCTTTAAGAACCAGAGACCAGAAAGGGTGAAGGGTAGTAGGTTAGAGAAAACTCCAAACTTTCTGGTTTAGCTGCTGGTCTGATCTTGTTTCATGGCAGTGATGTCATCTGTAAACTGGGAAAAGAGATTTCCAATGTGCTGTCTTTTAAAACGGACATACCATAAGGGCTGCAGGAATAACAACCACCCCTAGACCTAGGAAACAGGCATTCCTGGGCTACACAGTGTCATTAGGATATTATTATGAACACACAAATGGAGTCTATATAGACACAAAGTAAACAGCCCTATCTCCACCTAGCCATCTCCTGTACATGTTTACATGAAAACAACTTCCACTGACACAACATTCACATCAGATCACTTAAGTATTTTACAGACAAGACAAAAGTCATCTTGACTTAGTTCATGAAGGTGGAGATGGAGCAGAGAGCGCCACAATCTGATGGGAAACTGAGTCAGTGGGAGCACTGACAGGTCATCTAGCAAGCATGGAATGTGAGAAGGAGCTGAGGACTAACGCGCATTAAGCATTGTGGTGAGAGAGGCAAGGTGTTTTACAGACACCATCTTTGGAATGACAAATCTTTCCTTGGCACTATTATTTCCACTGTGCAGATGGGTAAGTTGAGTCTCAAAAAGATGAAGCAACTTGGCCAAACTCTCCCATCTGCTTCCTCTTCGCATCGATGCTGTTTTTTTACATCAACCCGTCTTGGACTGTGCTATGTGTAACTGAGGAGAAGGTGGGAAAAGGCAAACTCCAACACAGGAGAGAAGACTCTGCCCTGACACCCAGAGGCGGCATTCCATCTCCTGGGGAGGCTAACATAGGCAAAAACAGGAATAGGGGGCCTTGTGGTTGGCTTTCTTCTTACAGGAAAGAGATGATTATTAGGGAAATAAGCCCGTGTGCTCCCCAGCTAGAGGGCTTGCTGCCTGGGAGAGGTATTACGGTGCTAAGACTTTGGATTTCCACGGACAAAACTGAATTCCAACACCATGATTTAGGACTCTGGGAACTTGGGCAAGTCGCTTAACCTCCGGTCTTTTCTGTTCTTATCTGCATGTAGATAACACAGCCTCACTCCCAGGGTTGTGATAAGATTTTAAGGATATGTTGCATGTGAATTACTATAACACAATAGGTGTTCGATGAATAAGGAATAATTATGTTGTGCCTCCCCCTCCCGTTTTTCCCGGAAAAAGTATTCAGAACTTGGACCTGATGATGGCAGCCCCCTCTCAGAAAAACCCTTCGTCTTCTAAGGTTTCTTCCTACTCCAGTCAAGAGGACGCAGGGGTTCCTGTCTCCCATCCCCATGACCTAACCTGGGGGGAAGAGGGAGGGGGAAGGGAGACAGCACAGGCCTGAGTGGGATGGAACGGGCACACCCACTGGGAACACTTTAACAGTAAAACGCTGTTCTCCACTTGGGGCGGATTAGCCAACGACACGCAATTAGATCACCGCATTTGTGTCTCCACCTCTGCAATTTCTCTTTCTGCATTACTCGGAGTTCAAGTGTATGAGAAAGGCAGCAACCTCCGCTCCTAGCAAATGCGAGGCATCAATTTCACCTCGGAGGGGCGGCGGTGAAGGGGGTCCCCCTCGGCACTCCGCGGGGGCCGCCAGATGGCTCACAGGTGCAGTCCCAGGGGGCCGAACCAACTTCGTGCAGGGCTGGCCCCTTTCCCACGCTTCCCCCAGCAGACGCGGGGTCCAGCCCGGAGCTGGGTCTCCAGGCGCCGCGGGATCGCCGGGCTCCGGCAAGCGCGGCCCTGGTCCGCCGGTGCAGCCCCGAGCCCCGGTCCCCACGCCAAGGAACTCACTCCGCGCCCCGCGCGCCTCCCGCTGCACCCGCCCGGGGCTCGGGGCTCCGCGCGCTGCGAGAACTTTGCCACCAGCGACTTCCCGATCCCGGCTCCGAGCGCCCTCGCGCGCCCAGCCCCGGCGGCTCCGGGGCTTGTGTCCGCGCCGCCCGCCCCGCCCCGCCCCGCCCCGCGCGCACCTACCCGGCTGGCTGCAGTCGCCATCCGCTCGGACCCGGGGAGCCCCGGCGCGGGGCCGATCGCCGGGCCCCCCCGCGTCCACGCACTGCTCGCAGGCTGCGAGTCCCGGGGGCCGCGCGGGCCCGGCCCCCGCCCCGCAGGAAGGCGCCGGCTCGCCCTGCGCCGCGAGCTGGCGGACGCGCTCCCACGAGCCCGAGTCGGCCGCCCGCATGCCGGGTGCCCGGGGGGCGCTGCCCGCGGCGGCGCGAGGGGCTCCGACGGCGCTCGCCGGGCTCACAGTCCCTGGGGTCGCCGCCGCATCGGGGCGCAGCCGAGCGCCGCCCCCGCCTCCTGCCCGGCCGCCTGCGCACGCCGGACCAGGGCTCTCCGTCCGGCCGGACGCCGGGCGTCCGCGGCTGCCGCACGCGAGGAATTCGGCCGCGGAGCCTCTCACGTGGGAACGACTCCCAGTCCCGCGGCTCCTCCTCCCGCTCCTTCCGGGCTGGCGACGGCCGAGGCTCGCCCCGCCCCCTCCCCGCCCCTTCCCCGCCCCCTCCCCGCCCCTCCGCGGCGCCCAGACTGGCCCCAGTGCCCCGGGAGCGCCGCCGCGTCGCCCCATTGTGCGCCTGGCCCCGGCCACTCGGTGCATCCCCGACGCGGTCATTCCCGGGGACACGGAGGGTCAGAACGATGACCGACGTCACCGGGGGGACTTGAGCCCCGGTCTTTGAAAGCCTCTGGCCTCTTCCTGGCACCCCACTTTGCTGTGTCTCTCTCCTCTCCTGACACCCTGTGACAGCCTTGCTGAGAGCCGAGGTCCTCACAGCCGGCCGGGAGAGGTCAGAAAGAGTGGGCGGGGAGGGGAGCAGCCCCGGGACCTTTCCTTCGCTTATCTTTGCGTGTGACCGGCCATCGTCTAAGTGAGGGGAATGCTGAGTGCGTCTGGTGGAGGAGATCGCGAGGGGGCTGAGATCTGGTGGGAGGCCCTGTGACTTCACCTCACTTCCCCAGCCTCAGTTTCCCCATCTATGAGTTAGGCATTAGTAATTCTCCGCTGTCCATTATCAGTGCTGCCTATGAACTCTCCAACGATGGCAGCCATTGGCAGGGGAGGCCAGAGCCTGGACCCTGGGAGTGGGTGGGGGAACGGTGACAAGGCCAGGCAAACCCTGTAGGAAGTGGCACCTTGGAGGGTCTGCACAACAGAACCCACCCGCTGGAGTGGGTGTTCAGGCTGGCAGTGCTCCTGTGAAGTGAGTGCAGCTCTGAGCCCCCTTTGATCTGGGGATTATGATGCTCTTCAGAAAGACTAATTATCTCCTTACAGCCCCTGGAGGCAGGTCCAGTTTCCCCCTGTTGTAGACACGCGGGAGCCGAGGCTACACAGCCAGGTGAGCAGTCAGTCACACACTCATGGAGCCCCCAGCCACTCCTTGTAGGCAGCATGCTGGCATCCCTACCCTGCCCAGGCCTGGCTCTGTAACCTGAGGCTCCCACGGGCCCAGGCCTGAGATGTGCGAATTTCTAGGTCACTGGCCTATGGCTCTCCAACAAGCTGTGAGAACCAAGTTACTTTCCCCTAAGTCTACAGAACCTTTTAGGAGCAGTTTTCTGCCCGTGGGTTAGAAGCCCTGGCTCTCAGCAACCACAGTGGCCTGGCCACCAACTATCATGGCCTTCCCAGCTTCTCCCTGCCCCTGCATCCTCACCTTCCCAATGACTGAAACTGCCCCAGCTGCGGAGGCTGCCTTAGAACCCCTGCCCTCTCTAGCTGGCACTGTCTTTTTTGTTTGTGTTTGTTTGTTTGTTTGTTTTTTGGAGACAGAGTCTTGCTCTGTTACCCAGGTTGGAGTGCAGTGGTGTGATCTTGGCTCACTGCAACTTCCGCCTCCTGGGTTCAAGCGATTCTCCTGCCTCAGCCTCCCGAGTAGCTGAGATTACAGGTGCCCGCCACCATGCCCGGCTAATTTTTGTATTTTTAGTAGAGACAGGGTTTCACCATGTTGGTCAGGCTGGTCTCGAACTCCTGACCTCGTGATCTGCCTGCCTCAGCCTCCCAAAGTGCACTTTTGATTGCCCAGTGGAGGGCAGAGTGGCATGCGAAGTGCTGGGTGCTCCCAGCTGTGGAAGAAAAGTACCCACACCACTTTTCCAGGAGGAAAGAAACTGACACCACACCAAGTGACCAGAGATGCTGGGAATCCCCTAATTCCTCTCCTTTACTGAGAAAACAGACAGAGCAGAACAAAAGCATGATCGCTCTCAGCCCCCGAGAGCAGAGAAGCTAGGAATGTCTTTGCCAGCCCCTGCATCCTGGAGAATCTGGTCCAGGACTATCTGAGTTACCTTCAGGAACCTTCCTGGGAACATAAATGAGTGAGCTAGGTTGAGCATGGGCTGTGTGGTGTATTTCAAAAAATAAGGGCATTTACGTTGTATTATTTTGACTTAAACACTCTTGGCATATTAAACACTTAGGAAGGCTTTTCACTTCCACAAAGAAACATAGTCTTTCACATATTTCTTGAAGTACATGAACTATACTTTTGATAGAGACATGTGCTTTCATCTTAACTCCATGACAAGAGAAAAACAGCACTTGGCCAGGCGCGGTGGCTCACGCCTGGAATTCCAGCACTTTGGGAGGCCGAGGAGGGTGGATGACTTGAGGTCAAGAGTTCAAGACCAGCCTGGCCAATATGGTGAAACCCCGTCTCTACTAAAAATACAAAAATTAGCCGGGAGTGGTGGTGCGCGCCTGTAATCCCAGCTACTTGGAAGGCTGAGGCAGGAGAATCACTTGAACCTGGGAGGGGGAGGCTGCAGATAGCCGAGATTGTGCCACCATACTCCAGGCTAGGTGACCGAGTGAGACCCTGTCTTAAAGAACGAACAAACAAACAACAACAACCCACCAAACAAAACCCAGCACAAGTATGAGTATGTAGCTCCCGTCACTGGGATGTGGTGTCAGTCAGAGAGACATTAGGATGGTGGGGACTGTGGCAAATGAGGCCACCGGCCCCTGTAGGGGAGGCTGCTGATTGCTGTCAGGCAGGAATGTAGGCTTAGTGTTATCAGATGTTCTCCTTTTTTTGTTTGTTTAGAGCTACTAGGAATATGGATTTTTATGTGAAATCTAAATTTGAAATATTAGCAACTCTTTAAAACTTAAGAAGGAGGGCCGGGCACGGTGGCTCAAGCCTGTAATCCCAGCACTTTGGGAGGCTGAGACGGGCGGATCACGAGGTCAGGAGATCGAGACCATCCTGGCTAACACGGTGAAACCCCGTCTCTACTAAAAATACAAAAAAAACTAGCCGGGCGAGGTGGCGGGCGCCTGTAGTCCCAGCTACTCGGGAGGCTGAGGCAGGAGAATGGCATAAACCCGGGAGGCGGAGCTTGCAGTGAGCTGAGATCCGGCCACTGCACTCCAGTCCGGGCGACAGAGCGAGACTCCGCCTCAAAAAAAAAAAAAAAAAAAAAAAACTTAAGAAGGAGGAAAGGAAGAACGAGGAGATGGAGGAAGAAGAAGAAAGTAAACGTATCGAAAAGTCTTTATGTAGCCCATTGGCCACCAGGGCCCATTTCACTGCTACCATCACTTGTCCCCTCTGCAACCTCCCCAAGTGCACATACGTCCTAGTTACTTTTCAATCATCCAAGCTGCTTCTCAAGGCCACAGCTCTGGGGAATTCCCTCTGCAACTTTTACTCAGTGCAGTTTAGTCGTGGCTCTGTGTGAATATATGTGTGTGTGTGTGTGTGTGTGTGTTGCACGCTCAGACCCAGGCCTGCAGATGGCAGTGGGATCCACCTTCCCCAGTTTTCTGGAGGTTCCCAGGCTGCCCATGCCTCCCTTACTCCGCTGTAGCCCCTCACTCTCCCTGCTCTCAACTCTGCTAGCTGGCAAGTCTGTGGCCACAGTGGCAGTCAGGAGTCTATCAGAAACCCATCTGTCTTGGGTGGGGAGGTATATTAAACACACCTTGAGGTACATTTATGAGGATGCCCTGGGTCCAGGAGATGTTTCTGCTCGGTTCTGCACCAGGAGACCCTGGAGCCAAGGACTAACCAACTCATTTTCTGCCCTGAGTGGCTTGGGCAGGTCCTACACAAATGACAACTTCAGGGAGGTTTAAAGGAGACCCCTATGCAGAGCCAGCTTCTGGGCATATGACCCATGTGGTCGCACTGGGCCCCGCGCTCAGAAGGGCCCGGAGCTTGGGTGAATGCTCTGTTGTTGCCTTGAAATTCTTATTTTTGAACACTGGGACCTACCAATTAAGTAGCCAGTTCTACTCCCAAGAGACCTTCCCAGGCCCCCTGGGGGATGCTGGGAATTGAGACTGGATACAACTTGGCTCACTCTGTCCTGCTCCTGCACACTGTGTCCAGCCTCTGTGGGGCAGCAGGAAGGGAGGATTTGGGGGTCAGGAAAGACAGCAGGAGCTGTCCTCATCCAGTCCTCCCGGCAACTTATTTTAACGAGCAGAGGCACAGTATGACTTCAGAGGGGAAAGGGGCAGTCCAGACAGGGTGTGGGGAGGCTGCTCTGGTTCTGGGCTCTGAGGCCAGACAGGGTCCCCATGACCCTGACCTCAGGCTGGATAGGGCGCCACCCAAAAAAACAGAAGAGAGGCTGCAGACATAGGTGTCAGTTCAGGTCCCATTCGCAGTGTCCCTTCATTCCCAGGGGAACATCCTTTAGCTCACTGGAGAAGACTACAAGATACATTTGGCTTAAGGAACAAAACCCAGAAACATGATATTAAGAGATCCTATTATGTTTGCTGTCTGCTTAAAGTTGAATATTTGAGCCCACTGAAATCTTTCCCATCCCCCGCCCCCCCCATTTGGCTCTGATTTTAAAATAGTCATGCATCACTTAATGACAGGGACAGGGACAAAGGCAGAATGTCGTTCTGGGAAATGCATTGGTAGGCAATTTTGTCATTGTGCAAACATCCTAGACGGTACTTACCCAAACCTACACAGGATAGCTACTACACACCTAGGCTATGTGGTATAGCCTATTGCTCCTGCACAGCATGTCACTGTACTGAATACTGTAGATAATTGTAACACGATGGTAAGTTTTTATATATCTAAACATATCTCAACAGAAAAAGCACAGTAAAAATACAGTATAATCTTATGGGACCACCATCAGATATGCGATCGATCCATCATTGACCCACATGTTGTTATGTTTCTATTTGTAGAAGATGTTTTACTGAGATCTTCCAGCCAACTTGTTACTATCTCCAAATACCTCTAGCTAAGACAAAGCAGTAACTCTTGATTCCCAGGGAGATGCAGAGTTTTGTAACACCCCATAGTTTTGTAACTCCTGGCGAAACTTTCCAGGGGGCATGAAGACCTCAGCCACAATGTCAGGGCCCCTTGCTGTGTGTGACCATGAAAAAGTGCCTTGGGCTGGGCATGGTGGCTCACGCCTGTCATCCCAGCACTTTGGGAGGCCCAGGCAGGTGGATCGCCTGAGGTCAGGCATTTGAGACCAGCCTGGCCAACATGGTGAAACCCTGTCTCTCCTAAAAATACAAAAGTGAGCCAGGTGTGGTGGAATGTGCCTGTCCTCCCAGCTACTCCGGAGACTGAGGCAGGAGAATCATTTGAACCTGGGAGGCTGAGGTTGCAGGGAAGCAGAGGTTGCAGTCTCTGCATCTAAGTGTTCTGGAGGTTCAAAGGGCTGGCTTACCAGGTGTGAGGAGGGTTTTTCTAGCTCTGCCCACTACGGTCAACATGCTCGTTTTTATCCTTTCTCATGGTGGTTGTGTGGGTATGTTTTGCGTGTGTGTCGCTGGTAGTGATGGGAAGTGTATACCTATTGCTGCATAACAAATCACCTCCAAACTCAGTGGTTTTAAACAATAGGGATTTATTATCTCATAGTTTCTATGGGTCAGGAATCCAGGTGTGGCTTAGCTGGGTCTTCTGGTTCAGGGTCTCTTACAGGCTGCAATCAAGGTGTCAGGTGGAGCCGCTGCCAACTCGAGGCTTAACCTAGGTGGAATCTACTTCCAAACCAAATTCACTTACAAGGCTAGTGGCAAGACGCAGTTCCCCCCAGGATTTTTTTTTTTTTTTTTTTTTTTGAGATGGAGTATTGCTCTGTCGTCCAGGCTGGAGTGCAGTGGCGCAATCTCGGCTCACTGCAACCTCTGCTGCCCAAATTCAAGCAATTCTCCTGTCTCAGCCTCCAGAGTAGCTGGGACTATAGGCTCACGCTAGCACACCCAGCTAATTTTTGTATTTTTAGTACAGATGGGGTTTCACCATATTGGTCTGGCTGGTCTTGAACTCCTAACCTTAGGTGATCCACCTGTCTCAGCCTCCCAAAGTGCTGGGGTTACAGGGGTGAGCCACCACGCCGACCCCATTCCTCCCAGGATATTGAACTGAGAACCTCAGTTCCTCATTGGCTGTGAGATCTCCTCACAGAATGGCAGCTTGTTTTCCACAGAGGCCTCCAAGAAAGAGCAAGAGAAGGTGTGCAAGAAAAGATGGAAGGCACAGTCTCTTTGCAGCAATAATCTCAGACAGGACAGCTCATCCTCTTCTCCCTATTCTGTTCATTAGAAGTGCATCTAGATCTTGGCCAGGCACGTTGGCTCACGCCTTTAATCCCAGCACTTTGGGAGGCCGAGGCGGGCAGATCACAAGGTCAAGAGATCGAGACCATCCTGGCCAACATGGTGAAACCCCGTCTCTACTAAAAATACAAAAATTAGCTGGGCATGGTGACGCATGCCTGTAATGCCAGCTACTCGGGAGGCTGAGGCAGTAGAATTGCGTGAACCCCGGAGGCAGAAGTTGCTGTGAGCTGAGATTGCACCACTGCACTCCAGCCTGGGCGACAGAGCGAGAATTCGTCTCAAAAAAAAAAAAAAAGGAAAGGAAGGAAGGAAGACATTTAGATCTCACCCACAATCTAGGAGAGAAGACAAACTGAGGTGGCTACCAGGAGGCAGGATCATTGGGGTCATCTTGGAAGCTGCCCACCCAGGGGGTTGGGAACACAGTCTCTAGAAGCAGAGAGGCCAGGACTCAAATCACTAGCGTGTGATTGTGACAGATGATTTCATCCCTGGAATCCTCAGGTTCTCTATCCATAAAATGAAAATGATTGCAGTCACTACTCGTTGGGTTGTGGCAAGGGCCTTCAGGAGATGAGGCACACGTATAAAGCTCTGCATGGGGCCTGGGCATAAGGTAAATCCTCAAAAATTGGGCTAGTGAAACATTCCCAGAGGAGGCCGGAGTGACACGCCCATGGCTTCTGAGTGGGACACACTCCCTGCTATCTCTATGGAGACTGCCATCTCAGTCCACTCCTGGGGCTCCAAAGTGACTTGGAAGCCCTTTGGCAGCCCCTGGGCCGCCTTTGTTGCCGAGGCCACCAGCAGGGATAGTGCTGATCTCCTCTTCTTCCCTCGGCCATCCCAGCAGGACTCTAGGACCCAGGTGCATCAGGAAGGATTAGAGCCGGATTTCCCCCCAAACCTATTTAGACCTATGCCCTTGGCGGGGATGAGGATTTTACTCGGGGTCCATCCTGCCATCTGTTCTGGCGAGGCTGGAGACTTATGTGGGCCTGTCATGGGCTCACTGATACCCTTTGATGGCTTTCCCAGGTCCCCAAATGACCTGGCAGAGATCCTGATCTCTTCTAGGACCTTGCAAAGGCCTTCTCCTAGAGGCAGCGCTTAGCCCAGTCCTCGGGCAGAACAGGCCATTAAAGCAACTTCACAGAGTTCCAGGTGTCAGGTGGGACTGCCTTCATGCCCTGCCTGTTGGACTGTCAAGAGTCCCAAATTAATTATTATTATTTTTTTGAGACAAGGTCTTGCTCTGTCACCCAGCCTAGAATGCAGTGGTATGATGATGGCTCAATGCAGCCTCAAACTCCTGGGCTCAAGCAATCCTTCCGCCTCAGTCTTCCGAGTACCTAGGACCGCAGGTATGCCACCACCGTGCCCAGCTAATTTTTAATTTTTTTTTTTGTAGAGATAGGGTCTCACTCTGTTGCCCAGGCTGCCTCAAACTCCTGGCCTCAAGTGTTCCTCCTACTTTAGTCTCCCAAAGCACTAGAATTACAGGTATGAGCCACTGCAACGGGCTCCAAGTTAGATTCTTAATTGTAACAAAAGAATAAAGTCCTGCCTTAGCTGGGGGCCACATCTCGCCTTTTCTAAGCCCCTTTTGAAGAGTTCACTTCAAGTACGAAAGCTGCTGCAGAAAGTTAAAATGTTGTAGCTTATTCAGAATAAAAAGAATAGACTGGGTATGGTGGCTCACGCCTGTAATCTCAGCAGTTTGGGAGGCCAAGGCGGGCAGATCACCTGAGGTCAGGAGTTCAAGATCCGCCTGGCCAACATGGTGAAACCCAGTCTCTACTAAAAATACAAAAACGAGTTTGGTGTGGTGGCGCACACCTGTAATCCCAGCTACTCAGGAGGCTGAGGTAGGAGAATCGCTTGAACCTGGGAGGTGGAGGTGAGGCTGCAGTGCGCCCAGATCATGCCACTGCATTTCAGCCTGGATGATAAAGCGAGATGCTGGAAAAAAAAAAAAAAAAGAACAACAGTGAAAATACCAGAAATAATAACAACGACAAACATTTACATAGCACTTACTATGTGCCAGGCAGTGTTCTAAGAATTGTACATGTTAATTTAATCCTCCCCACAACCCAGAGAGGTAAGTGTACTATTATTGTCGTCCCCACTTTACAGATAAGGAAACGGACACAGAGAGGTCAAGTCACTCATCCAGAGTCACAGAGCCAGTAAGTGACAGAAGCAGGACTAAAGCCCATGTAGTCTGGCTGCAGGGTCCATACTCATAGCCACGATGCTGCATTGGCAATAGGTGTCATTTACTGAGCACTGACATCAGTCTAGGGACTGTGCTTTCCAGCTCATTCAACCTGCCAAGCTACCCTATCCCCAGGTTCCCGATGAGAAAACAGAGGTTTAGGGAGACAAAAGGACTTATCCAAGGTGATGTGTCTGGAAAAGGCAGCGTTGGGAGTCTAACTCTCAGAATTGAGGGGTGTTCTCTGCGGAACTGCCTTCCACATCAGGGGTTATGGAGAATGCATGCCTGTAGGCAGGGGGGAAAACCACCTCCTCATTCTTCATAAAGAAGGGGGACCTAAGGAACCCTCAGCAGTGCTGCTGGGCAGGATGTGTCCTCTGCTGCCCCCGGTGGCTACTAGCGGAATTTCTTCCGCAACCGGGACCCTTGGCTCTGGGAATCGTGATACCACGTTCACCACAATTTTCAGACCCTGTGTCTCCATTTCCTTTGTGTGATTTGAGAGACACAGAGGGCCAGGGGCCAGCGAGGGGCCCAAGAAAAGAATAACAGTTACTGTTTACTGAGCATTGCCACCTCCATGCTAGGCACTCTGCTAGAGACTCCTTACTTAAAAGCTATCATTTAATTAATCAATGCACAGATACATAATCATTATTGTTAAGAGCTATTCATAGTAGATAGAGCATTTTACACATATTAGCTCATCTATTAATAGCAGACAGAGCATTTTACACATATTAGCTCATTCTCATCCCCAGAAGTACTATATAAGTACAATTACTATGTAAGTGCTATTCCTATCCTCATTTTATCAATGAGGGATCCAAGGTTCAGAGAGGTTAAGCAGGTTGCTCCAGGTCACACAGCTAGTATAAGGTGGAGCTAGGATTCAAACTTAGAAAGTTCTGGCTCCAGAACCTGTTCTCTTAACCATTATGCCATTATCAATGGGACTGTGATGGAGCTGTGATGGAGCCCCTGCCACCCATTCTCGAAGGCAACAAAATGATCCCAAAAAGCAGGCTAGGGAACTGCTTCCAGATTCTTGCTGAGTCAGCGATGAGGTCCAAGGATGCTGGCCTGGCCTATCCCTTTAAGGCTTAAAGTGCCCATCTCTCCTAGAGAAAGGCATCTCCCACAGTGGCTGCGAGGAAGTTGGAACAATAGACTAAGAACCCCTGTGTAGTCGTGCCTGGGCCTTTCATGGGAAGATCTCTGTGCTACCTGCAAATAGTAATTAGGCATCCCAACACTGAGGGCGGTTTAGATGTTCAAAGACAAAGCTGGCTTTTCTCTGTTGCTGGGTGAGAAAAGTAAAGCCCAGAGAGGCAGACACTTGCCCAGGGGGGTTACAGCAAATCAAGGCCAGGGGGACTAACTCAGGTAAGCCCTAGAGCAGCGGTTCTCAAAGTGTGGCCCCTGATCAGCTGCAGCAGCATCTCTCCTGAGCATGGGCGAGAAATGCAAATTCTTGGCCCTACCCCAGACCTCCTGAATTACAAACCCAGGAGGCGAGGCCTAACAGTCTGTTTCCACAGCCCTTCAGGTGACCCTGTTGCTGTGACAGCTGAGGGCCACTGCCCTGCCCAGAAGGCCTGCTAGGTCTTCATGCCCTCTGAGTGGGGAGGAGGCAGTGGAGCGTGGCAAGGTCGCATTTTCAGCGGCGGTGGCGTCGGGATTACATAACATCCCCTCCTCCGTCCTGACGGTTTTCTGCACCCAGAGTCCAAATGCAGAGGCCCTCCCTTGTCAGGAGGCCACTTGCCTGGGCTCCAGGAGGCCTGTCCGCACACGCCTGCGGCTGCTTTCCCCATAATTATGGGCTTTGCCCGCCTGTCTACCCGCCCACCAGAACTCAGGCACGTCAGCCAGAGCAACTCCTGGCTTCTCCAACTTAAGGTAGAGCACACAGGGCCCCCATCACCACTACACAGGCAGATGAGGGACTTTGGTGGCTACAAGGACACCCAGCAAGGTTGGGAACGGGCCTTACCTTGCCCTCAGTGACCCCAGCATGGGCCAAGCCCAGATAGTAAGGCAGAGAGTCCTGTACTATGACATCAGAAAGTCACCTTAGGCCCTGGTCTCTGGGTTCTCAGGGCAGAAATCTGTAATGGCCCCTAGTCCCAATGGGACTAATTAGAATTTGTTCTAAATTCTTCTTTTCCCAGGATTGTTATTTAAATATCTTTGGAATGGGTTTCGGGAGGCAGATTTGTTTAACAGATACGTAGGAAGGACTGGCATCTTCCCCCTGAAGTTTCTCATTAAACAAACAAGCAAAAATGTGTTTGGATAAATGTGAAAGGCGCTGCCTGCTTTTTGTTTTTAAAGACTTGACCTTTGGGAGTGGAATGTTTCTCCCAGATCGGGGGCCCACTGGAGGGGTACTCAGGGAATCCTGGAGTAAAGTATAGCCCCAAGAACTGCTGGGTGGGCCTAACCCCAACTCCCCCTGAAACACAAGGCATGGGTAGGGGTTTAAACTTGCTCTATGCCCACAGTGCCGGGCACACCGCAAGCACACACTCCTAAATATTCTCAAGTCTCGCTCAAGGCCTCCCAGTTGCCTGTGCCAACCTTAACAAGCTCCTTCCATCACTCCAGCCCCTCCCCATCTTGCCAAGTGTCTCGGGTCTTAGTAAAGAACAATAGCTACCATTTACTGTGGGCCAGTCAGTATGACTGGCATTGGCTCGTTTCATCCCCCACTTGCCCTGTGAGAGAAGGGCATTGTTCTTATACCCATTTTAAAACGGAGTAAACCGAGGGTAAAAGAGGGAAGCAGGACTTGCATTCTGGTGGCCGTTGGAGCCGTATCTGGCTTGTGAATGTGGTTTCTTTTTTTAGTACTCTAGTAAAAAAAAAAAATTGTTTTAAACTGGATGCCAACATTTTAACATGAGGATAACTTACACCAAAAGCTTCAGATTTGTAGTTTCCACCTGGCCTTTTTAAAAAAATTAGGCTGGGCATGGTGGTTCACATCTACAATCCCAGCACTTTGGGAGGCCAAGGCAGGAGGATTGCTTGAGCCCAGGAGTTGGAGACCAGCCTGGGCAACATGGTGAAACCCTGTCTCTACAAAAAATATGAAAATTAGCTGGGCATGGTGGCGTGCACCTGTAATTTCAGCTACTCGGGAGGCTGAGGTGGGAAGGAGGTATTTTCAAACCCCCATTCCATCCCGCACGGTGACAGCGTATCCTCTCATCCCCTGCTGTGGTAGGTTCCCTCCGCTCCCTACCGTCTTACCTCTGGCTACCTCACCCAGGTACATGACCTGCCTGGCTGCTCCAGGCACAATTAGTGAAAGGCAATGTCCTGGGTCAGTCTACCTTTCTGTCTGTTACATCTCACCACTGCCCACTCCTGGGAAACCCCAATGTGGCAGATTAGAAGGAAAACTAGACAGGGAGCCACGAGATGTGCGTGCTTGTTCTGTTGACCTGTTGACTGGGTGGCCCTGGGAAGACTTTTTTTTTTTTTTTTTTGGGACGGAGTCTCGCTCTGTTACCCAGGCTGGGGTGCAGTGGTGTGATCACTGCAATCTCCACCTCCCGGGTTCAAGTGAATCTCTTGCCTCAGCCTCCCAAAGTGCTGGATTACAGGTATGAGCCACTGTGCCTGGCCAAGGCTTTTCCCTTTCATGGCTTCAGTTTTCCCATGTATAAATTAGGGTCTTGGATAGAACAATCTTCTAGACCCCCTCTACTCCTCTCAGCTCCAGCAAGGCTCCTCCCAGCTGCAGAGCCCACTGGGAAACTGTCCTAGGGATTCCAGACCAGTCAGGTACAGGCTTGCGCACTGAGCCATCCTGTGGCCCCGGGCACCTCCTAGCTAGGGAACCGTTCCAGAGCTGCACCATCAGTGCCAGCAGGGGCCAAGGCTGTGGGCCCTCCTAGTGACAGGGTGTGGGTTCCATGCCTGAAGCAGCTTCCGGCACCTAATGACCTCATATTGCACAGAGGAAGAGTCCATCAGGGACCACCCAAACTCCCCACTCAGAAATGCAGGATGCCAGAGATGGGAGGTGGAGCCAGCGTTTCCCCGCCCAGGTCAGTCTAAGGACAAGGATGCCCCCTGGGCACTGGGCAAGCTAGCTGGGGCTCTGCACTGCCAACAGGAAGTGCTCGTTCAAGTCCCAGGGACATAGAGAACAGGAATTCAATCTCGATTCTCTTTCATCATCCTACAAACATTCAACAGAGGGAGAAACTGAAGCCTGCAGAGGGAACGTGGTTTCTTAGGCCCACAGCAAATCAATACAGAGCTGGGCAAGGGTTCAGGCTTCCTGACCTCTGTCCTGGGGTGCTTCCTATATTCTCTCTCCCTCGGAATTTAGAACCTTTCACTTCTTGGCATTGGACCTCAGAAGGGACTTGAAGTGGCCAACGTGGGCAGGGCCTGTCTGGTTCAGAGGCCTGGCATGGAGCTTGTTCACGGGGCCTAAGATTCAAACCGTGGCACCGTGCGGGCTCAGGAGCAGTGTGAGCTGCCCAGGCCTCTGGGATGGAAGCTTGGTCTGTAGGAAAGGTTGCAGAACTAGCAGCCAGCAGCCCACATTTGGCTCACAGACATACTTCGTTTTTCCCACGGTGTCTTTTTAAACAATTCACATTAGTGGCCAACATTTAACAATCAGAAGATTTCACTTAAAAGATAGGATTTCTGACTTTTCTTGAAAGCGATGGAATCTGCCAAAAGCTGGACCACAATTACTTCCTGACCATGACTGGCAGGAGCTAGGTAAGCCCCGTCTTGCTCAGCATGCTGGCCATCTTCACTGTTTCTGGGACCTCTTGTATGTAGGTTTGGGGATTTTGAGCCCTCCTCTGCAGTATCTCTGTGCTGCAGCCATAGTTCCTCTCTTCCTGGTTATCTTGGGCAAAACTCCAGAGAGCAGTGGTTTGCAACCAGGGGGCAATTTTGGCCCCCACGCCTGGGAAACATTTGGCATATCTGGAGACATTTTGTCGGTCACACTGGGGAGGTGAGGAGTGCTCCTGGCATCTGGTGGGTGCATAGAATGACCTCCTACAGCAAAGAATTATCTGGTGCCGAGTGTCAGCAGTGTTGAGGGTGAGAAACCCTGGGCTGAATCAAGAGACACCAAGAGCCCCAGGCCAGGAACCGGATCCTGAGAGGGAGGGGCTGGTAGGGCACCCACATCGGGGAAGGTCCAGCCCTGCACATCAAGTCCTTTTCTGTCATTGTGATGGACATGGAGCGCTCACTCGCACTCCTGGGAAAACAGACCTCATGACAGCCACTTGTGGCTAAAGGGCAGGAATGAATGTTAGGAGGGTGAAGAGCAGCCAGTCAGGAGATCCACAGGTTACAGACATCCCAGAGCCTTCTGGAGAGCCAGGGGCTAATTGGTTGTAATTAGGGCAGGGCCAGGCATTCATTCATTCATTCATTCATTCATTATTTATTTATTTATTTATTTATTTGAGACAAGGTCTTACTCTGTTGCCCAAGCGGGCAGTGCAATGGTGTCTCGGCTCACTGCAACTTCCACCTCCCAGACTCAAGCGATTCTCTTGTCTCAGCCTCCAGAGTAGCTGGGACTACAAGCACATGCCACCGTGCCCAGCTAACTTTTGTACTTTTAGTAGAGATGGGGTTTCGCCATGTTGCCCAGGCTGATCTCGAACTCCTCAACTCCTGAGCTCAGGTGATCCACCTGCCTCGGCTTCCCAAAGTGCTGGTTAAACAGGTGTAAGCACCAAGCCTGGCCATCATGCTTTCATAGCACCAACTGCATACAAAGCACTGTGGCTGGAAGGATGGGAGAAAGTCATGCTGTCCACAACATGGCCCTGGCTCTCCAGGTGCTCTGGAGGTGGCCAGTTGAAGAGGGGGGCACTCTGGAGTGCACTGCAGAGTCTCTGGGGCAAGAGTGTTATTCAGCCCTGGCTTTGAAAGATGCAATCTAGGCTGGGTGCGGTGGCTCATGCCTGTAATCCCAGCACTTTGGGAGGCTGAGGCGGGCGGATCACGAGGTCAGGAGATTGAGACCATCGTGGCTAACATGGTGAAACCCCATCTGTACTAAAAAAACAAAAACAAAAACAAAAACAAAAAATTAGCCAGGAGTGGTGGCAGGCGCCTGTAGTTCCCAGCTACTTCGGAGGCTGAGGCAGGAGAATGGCATGAACCCGGGAAGTGGAGCTTACAGCGAGCTAAGATCATGCCACTGCACCCGCAGCCTGGGTGGCAGAGAAAGACTCCGTCTCAAAAAAAAAAAAAAAAACAAAACAAAACAGGAAAGATACAATCTTCAGCAGAGAGGGCAGGTGGGCACTGTGGACAGAGGAAATGGCCTAACTCTGGAGGCAGTCACAGACTCAGGCACACAGCCAAGACGAGATGTTATGAGTTAGGTGGGAGGAAATTGGTGGGAAGCAGAGGGGCCTGATGTCGGAGGCGGAGACTGCAGCATGCTTTAAGGGGTTTCCAAGAAAGGCTAAGTGGGAGAAAGAGGGCAGAGACCATGGGGAATCATTGCCAAGATAGTAGAGTATAATTAACTGTGTGAGCTTGAAGAAAGCACTTAAATGCTCAGAGCCTCACTTTCCCTATCTGTTCAATGGGGATCAATAAGAATAATAACAACTCTCACGTATAACACTTACCATGTGCCGCCAAACTCTATGGGATATATTTAATCATCACTGCAACTCTATGAAAGTATATACTATTACTGTTTTATGTCCTTTTTATGGAAGAGGAAACTTCAGGATATGGGTAGGAAAATCCCTTTTAACGTTCCCGAGGACACTGCTGTTGAGATGGTAACGGTATCTGGAACAGGTGGTCTGGCTCCAGTCCACATGCTTTTTTTTTTTTTGAGACGGAGTCTCGCTTTTGTCGCCCAGGCTTGAGTGCAGTGATACGATCTCGGCTCACTGCAACCTCTGCCTCCTGGGCTCAAGCGATTCTCCTGTCTCAGCCTCCCAAGTAGCTGGGATTACGCCTGCCACCATGCCCGACTAATTTTTGTATATTTAGTAGAGACGAAGTTTCACCATGTTGACCAGGGTGGTCTTGAACTCCTGACCTCAGGTGACCTACCCACCTCGACCTCTCAAAGCGCTGGGATTATAAGGGTGAGCTACTACGCCCGGACCCACATGCTCTTTTTGAGCCAGGGTCTGGCCTCTGTCACCCAGACTGGAGAGGAGTGGCATGAATAGGGTTCACTGCAGCCTCAACTTCCCAGCCTCAAGCAATCCTCCCACCTCAGCCTCCTGAGTAGCTGGGACTATAGTCACATGCCTCTACACCCTGGTAATTTTTCTTTTTCTTTCTTTCTTTCTTTTTGTTTTTGAAACAGGGTTTCACTCTGCTGCTCAGACTGGAGTGCAGTGGTGTGATCTCGGCTCACCGCAACCTCTGCCTTCCAGGCTCAAGCGATTCTCCTGCCTCAGCCTCCCGAGGAGCTGGGATTACAGGCTCGTGCCACTGCTGCCCAGTTACTTTCCGTATTTTTAGTAGAGATGAGGTTTCACCATGTTGGCCAAGCTCATCTTGAACTCCTGATCTCAAATGATCCACCTGCCTCAGCCTGCCAAAATGCTGGGATTACAGGTGTGAGTCACTGTGCCCAGCCAATTTTTCTTATTTTTATTTTTTGTACTGATAGGGGTCGTGTTATGTTGCCCAGGCTGGTCTTGAACTCTTGGCCTCAAGCGATCCTCCTGCCTCAGCCTCCCAAAGTGCTGACGTTACAGGTGCGAGCCACCATGCCGCCAAACCTACATGTTTTTGATGGCTCCGCTCTCCAGCCTCTCTAGAACCAGCTCTAGGGCTGTCCTCAAGAATAAACAAAGGAAAGTAGGTGAAGTGCCCAGCATGATGCTGGCATAGAGTCAGTGCTCAGAAGCTATGACCTATCTCATGGAGCCTGAGTCTGGATTGGCATAGCGAAGTCCAACTCATGGCACTAATGAAACAGGGAGCCAGGGATTTCCCCTCGTGGGCACATGGGCTCTGGGAAGAGAAGGGATGGAGGAGGGGTGCCCTTCCACTGGGGTGAGAGACAGCTGAGCAGGGATCCACCTCCCACTTGCCTTTCCCAAGACCCCTATGGCCATCACCCATCATGTTCTTCAACAGCTCCATGATTTTCCTTACTCTGTCCACCCCCTTGCCGGGAATATTCTCCTTTCCATCTCCATGAAACCCCTTCTTTCTTTTCCTTCTAACCCAGCTCAGAGGACACTTCTTTCTGGAAGCAGCTCAGGACATGCCCGGGCAGAGTCATCATGCCCTCGTCTTTGTACCCTGAGCTTTTTGCAAACTCAATGGGCCCTCTTAGGCATCCAAGGGTCTTCGGGCATCATCTCATAAGGTGTCTCAAGCTCTACTGAACACATTCATCTTCTGGAGATTTTGTTAAAATGCAGATTCTGATGCCTGAGGTCTGGGGTGGGGTCTGAGATTCTGTACCTTCTTTTTTTTTTGAGACAGGGTCTCACTCTGTTACCCAGGTTGGAGTGCAGTGGCGCGATCTCAGCTCACTGCAACCTCCATCTCCTGGGTTCAAGCAATCTTCCCACCGCAGCCTCCTGAGTAGCTGGGACTACAAGTGTGCACCACCATGCCCAGCTAATTGTTTTTTGTATTTTTTGGTAGAGACAGGGTTTCCCTGTGTTGCATAGGCTGGTCTCGAACTCCTGACCTCAAGTGATCCACCAGCCTTGGCCTCCCAAGGCTGGGATTACAGGCATGAGCCACTGCACCTGGCCTGATTCTGCACTTTTAATAAACTCCCAGGAGTTGCTGATGCTGCTGGTCTCCGTCCACTCTTGAGTATGTGCCACCATGCTCTGAGTAGCGAGGTCAGAGGACACGTCCTGGGGGTCATTTTTCCCCCAGGGACAAAATACTCGTCCAGGGCAAAAGCTTCTTTGTACTCATCTCAGCATTTGTAAATCTCAGCCCTAGGGAACAAGGCGGGGAGGGGGTATGGACCCAGCAGAATTCATCAGAGGGCCTGACAAATCTTCTGTGTAGCCTGGGGGTGTTTTTTTTCCCACCTCCCCTCAATGATAAGTATCTAGGATGGCCAGCTTGATCTCTATATGGGACCATGCATAAGGTGGTGAAACAATGTTTTTTTTAAATCCTGAAACTAACTTGCTTATTTCAACACATCATTTGCACTTTTCTAAGATTCCCTTTCCATGTTTTATGATATTGAAAAAATATCAACGTGCCCCATTTACACATTTTCTTTTTATGGGACAGAAAGTAAAATAACAAACTTGACAGTGAACTCTGGACTTCCGCTTCGCATGAGGCTGCGTCCCCAAGTCACAGCCACACCTCAGCTCCATTCCCAGGCTAACTTCCCCTCAAGACCCCGCAAACTCCTGTCCCACCCTCGCCACAAGTCAAGGTCACAGCCACACCTCAGCTCGATTCCCAGGCTAACTTCCCCTCAAGACCCAGCAAACTCCTGTCCCACCCTCGCCACCAAATCAAGGAATGAGAATGAGTTTTAACATTCATTTAAGCAACTCTACGTGACTTTTAGATAGGTCACCCTGTTCAGGTAAGAGAGGGCGAGAAAGAAAACACTTCGCATACTTTAAGGGCAAACACATGAACCGTGAAATTGTCCGCTGTTCACATCCAGGCTCCGGTGGGGAGTTCACAAGCTGGATCTATGTGCTGTATTATTATTATTATTATATATTTTTGAGATGGAATCTCGATCTGTGGCCAGGTTGGAGTGCAGTGGCGCAATCTCAGCTCACTGCAACCTCCGCCTCCCGGGTTCAAGTGATTCTCCTGCCTCAGCTTCCCAAGTAGCTGGGATTACAGTTGTGTGCCACCACACCCAGCTAATTTTTGTATTTTTAGTAGAGATGGGGTTTCACCATGTTGGCCAGGATAGTCTCAATCTCCTGACCTTGTGATCCGCCCTTCTCAGCCTCCCAAAGTGCTGTGATTACACCGCGTCTGGCCTGTGCTGTATTATTTTTACTGAACTATTTGCATGAAGTATTTGGTTCATCCTCATTACTGTTTGGTTAGGAGACCTTGGGAGGATGTGCCAGATGCAGGCCTGGGGGACCTTTGTCCAGTGTAGGCCTTTGTGACTGCATCCCATTTGCAGGTGGCAACAAGACAAGCCAGCAGGAGTTTTTCCACCCCAAGGGCATTTCCTGCCCGGGCACAGTGGGTCATGCCTGTTATTCCAGCACTTTGGCAGCAGAGGCGGGCAGATCACTTGAGGCCAGGAGTTTGAGACCAGTGTGGTCATTGTGATGAAACCCCATCTCTACTAAAAATACAAAACATTAGCCTAGCATGTGGCATGTGCCTATAGTCCCAGCTACTCAGGAGACTGAGGCAGGAGAATCGCTTGAACCCAGGAGGCAGAGGTTGCAGTGAGTCAAGATCACGCCACTGTACTCCAGCCTGGGAGAAGAAGCAAGACTCTGTCTCAAAAAAAAAAAAAAAAAAAAAAACAAGGCTGGGCGCAGTGGCTCACGCCTGTAATCCCAACACTTTGGGAGGCCGAGATTTGGGAGGCAGATCACGAGGTCAGGAGATCGAGATCATCCTGGCTAACATGGTGAAACTCCATCTCTACTAAAAATACAAAAAATTAGCCAGATGTGGTGGCAGGTGCCTGTAGTCCCAGCTACTCAGGAGGCTGAGGCAGGAGAATGGCGTGAACCTGAGAGGCGGAGCTTGCAGTGAGCGGAGATCGCACCACTGCACCCCAGCCAGTGACATAGCAAGACTCTGTCTCAAAAACAAACAAACAAACAAACAACGGAAACCAAAAAAACTGAAGTGCATTTCCTGCTCCACAGAACAGCAGGCTTTGGGGCCAGTGGCACATGGAGGCAGATGCGGTTATTCCAGACGGGTGGGAAATGACTCAGTTTGTACCTGGTGGTGAGACTTGAGCACTGGCTTCTCTAGTCGGGAATCCAACATGTGGCGCACAGGCCTGTCTGTGCTGCTGCCTGGAGTGCACGCAGACGTGTGCAGTGGCACATGCAGGGGAATGTCCCGCGTCTTACAAGCTGAAGTCCATGTGGCAGCTCGGGTGTCTCTTGTTTGGAACTGTGTAGCAAAGCTGTACTCACAGCTAGAACTCAGCATTGCAACAACTGTGTATTAGGCATCTACCATGTGCCAGATTTTTATAGGCGTTGGTGTCCTCTAATTCACAACCCAAACCCTACAAAGTGAGGCAATTCTTAAGCCCATTGCATGAATAAGGAAAATTGAAGCACGTGGGAAGGAAGAAATGTCCATAATAGGCCACACAACTAGGAAGTGGCTGAGCTGAGATTGGAACGTGAGTCTGCTAACTCGAGACTGGGCCTCTAAACCCATTAGCTAATCACGCAACTAACCAACCCGTTGACCAGTGAACCTCTCCTGTTCTACACATTAATTGGCTGCCTGCTGGTGCCAGGCACCGGAAGCAAGGGGAGATTAAGATAGAATGTTGCTCTCGCTGTCCGGCCTTCTGCAGACTGCTTCTCATCCTGGGGCTTTATTTGTCTCCTCTGTAAAATGGACCAATCATGCTGCTCCCTCATAGGGTTAAGTGAGTAAATACATGTAAAAGCGCTTAGAACACCATCTGCCAGAGTGAATATTCAATACATGGAATCTACTAAGGTTAGATGAATGGGATCGTGATTTTAAAAATTAAATTGTGGTCTCTATTATCATGTTTTAAAATTGATTTTAAAGCAAGGCCACTCTTTGCAAAGCCTGTACCCAGGGATGGTGGAGAGTGTGGTGAGCTTGTCTTTGATCACAGGAAATAGATTGTCACATTATCCCTCTCTTTAGCCACGAAGAAACAACAAAGCAGACCCCAGCCTCATATTCTCAGCCCCCTCTGCCCATCTGGCAAATGTACTAAGGAGGAGGGGTCCAGCCCTCTCCCTGGATCCTCTGAGTGCCCAATGGCAAAGCGTGTCCCCTCCGGCTAGAGGAAGAGTACCCCAGGGCAGAGGGAAGTGAAACAGATGGCCCACTCTGCTGCCCGGGCCCCAGTGTGCCCACATGAAGGGCTGCGACAAAAGTGAAATTGGCACCTGTGGCTGATGCTTGACTGGCCCCAGGGCCACTGCTCAAAACGTGCCATTTCGCAACCTCTTTCCTTGAAAAGTAGTTTGGGTCCTGTGTTTGGGTTAACGAGCACGGGGATGCTATCCGCAATTTTTTTCTTGCCTTCCCTATACTTGGCATCCTAACTGGGTGATCAGAGAGACCATCACAGAAAAAAGAGGAGGCCCACACAGTGGCTCACGCCTGTAATCCCAGCGCTTTGGGAGGCCAAGGCGGGTGGATCACTTGAGGTCAGGAGTTTGAGACCAGCCTGGCCAACATGGTGAAACCCCATCTCTACTAAGAATACAAAAAGTAGCGCGGCATGGTGGCAGGTGCCTGTAATTCCAGCTACTTCAGGAGGCTGAGGCACGAGAATTGCTTGAACCTGGGAGGTGGAGGTTGCAGTGAGCCAAGATCGCGCCACTGCACTTCAGCCTGGGTGATAAGAGCAAAACTCCCTCTCAAAAGCAGGACATTCACTGCTCAGAGGGCCTACCTGTCCACCTGTCCACACACTTCATTCTAGGTGGGCAGCCCTGGCAGCTCCCACCCCTCTCACTGAGTTTGGTACCAGAACTTTTGCTGTATTCACATGGACTTAATGGTGCCACTTTCCAAAGTGTCTGTAAAGCCGGTAAAAGGAGCTGCATTTTTTTCTGATTCTAGCTGAATATTAGCCTCCCCTTGGAAACAACATGGAAGATTTAAAAAAAAAAAAAAATGCAGTTCTCAGAACTTCAGATTTTCTAGCCTATACGTTTATGTCCATCAAAGCATATCTTAAGTCCTTATCTGCTCCCAGCACCCTTTCATATGCAGCGTTTTCAAGTGCATGCATGGAACTGTGTTAGCACGGGATTCCAGGGGGCCTCCCACCTCGCTGGGTGCCCAGTGGATTGGCCATCTCTGTGTCTGCATACACAGCTGCATAAGTTGCCTTTATCAGTTTTATTAGCAGAAAGAGCCTGCCACTGCTGGACTTGCAGCACTCAAAAGAGGGGTGGCTTCAGGACCACCTCCTGATAGCTTCGTGTGTATTTCCCCAAATATATCAGCATCTGACTCTTGGCTTTCTGGGAGACAGACAGAGGCAGAACCCTTGCCAACCCAAAGAGAGGCAGCTGTGGGGGCACAGATGTAACATCCCTTTGAACCTTGACCTTGGACACCAGGCTGTCAGGAAGCTTCTCCCACAATGGCCGCTTTGGGGATGTGACCTGGTTGAACCCACCCACTAGCAAATCCTGTTAGTTTCACCTCCAAAAGGTATCTGGAATTCCAGGGCTTCTCAGCACCTCAACTGCTGCCACTCTGGTCTGAACCGCCATCATCTTTCTTCTGGACGATCACAGCAGCCTCTTGCTGGCCTCTCCACCCTCATCTGACTCCCTGCCCATTCTCCACCCAACAGCCAGACTTATCAGCAGTTAGACCATGTGACTCCACTGCCTGGGGCCCTGCACTGGCTTCCCATTGCTCGGTGGATAAACTCTGAACTCCTGGACGTGGCATAAACAGCATCATCTGTCCCCTGCCTCCCACCACCCTGACTCCATCCTTTCTCACTTTCGATTTCACTCACTTATCTCCACTGGGCTCCTTGTTATCCAGTAACTAAGCTAAGCTGCTTCCCACCTTAGGGACTTGTCACATGCTGCACCTTCTACCTGGAGAGCTCTTTCCCCGTCTCATAGATGCCCAGGTCTTTCTCACCATTCAGGTCTACGTCAGGTGCCAGTTCTCCAGGGGACGTTCCCCAGCATCTTCTCTGAAGCAATGCCTTCCCCCAGTTGTCCCCAACCAGTTGCCATGTTTTCTTTTTGTCATAGTACTGATGTTTCCCTGAGGTCATTTGTTAAATGCTCACGGACTGTCTCTCCCTACCAGACAGTAAGCTCCCTGAGGACAGGGGCCATCTCTGTCCTGTTACCACTGTATGCTGGCCCTTGGGACAGTGCCTGGCACAGAATAAATGCTCATTTATTTGTTGGATAAATAAGTGTGCGGGCAGAGAGTTTATGCAACATACCCAAGTGGGCATCGTATCCAACCCTGGAATCACAGGGATCTGGGTAAGGAGACTTTCTTCCCTGGACCAACCATGCCATCATCCCTCTCCTCCTGGTGACCACAGTAGTAGCTGCACCCACTTGCTAGGTCCTTTCTGTGGGCAAGACCATAGCTCTTTATAGGCATACGATCCTTCTGAAGACCCTATGGGGTCATTACCACTCTTGTGCCCATTTTATAGACGGTGAAATGGAGGCACAGACTGGCTTCAACTCTGCAAATTGGCAGAGCTGACTGCACAGCCAGAGCTCTCACCGCTCTTTGGGCAAGCATCTGAAAAACACAAGACATCTCCCAGGGCAGCTCGAAAGCAGGGCTCCAGGCAGGTGCTGATGGCTCCCTAAGAAACAGTTCTGAGTGGGAAACACTGGCCCTGGGGTCTCTGAGGCTCTTCCCTTCTCTCAGCAGCCAGCACATCTTCATAATCCCCATGTCACAACCATCGGGGTGAGCGGACAGCATTGAGCCCTGGGACACACAGGTCACCAGGTTCTGCCTCCTGGGCCATCCCAGGCCCTCCTGATTAACTTGGCCTGAGTCCCAAGGACCTGCTTTGAAAGCAGCCACAGGGCTGGAGCAAGGGAGGAAGAATGCGGGAAGACAGACATTACTTGAGAGGATGGAGGGGGTGGGCAGGAAGCAGGATTATGCACAAGCTTTCACTGGCAGAGGGGAGAAGGAGATAGGTACCTGTCACTCTGAATGCCCAGAGCAAAAATGCAGAGTTACAAAGGGAGAGTGAAATGGGGACAGTGCTTCTTAAGACGGTTGCTCACATCCCCGGAGGGAGCGGAGGTGGCTGTGGCATCTTGGGTGCCTTATAGGAACCCATAGGGAGGGAAGGAGAGAGAGTGGTGGACAGAGGGAGGAGGGAGCTAGGGAGGTGGGACCTGGGGAGGGGAATGGACAGGAGAAGAAAGATTTAAATCCGGCCTCATGATCTTGGCTAGAATACTGTACTTCTCTTTCAACTTTCTTGGGACACTGACGTCTACCATACGGATAGGAAGTCAGGTATGCAGATACAATGTCTAACAGAGGCTTGGCATTTCAAGCTGCTCAGTAACCATTCCTTCCCTTTCTCTTTGCCTCCTAAATTTCGCATTTGGAAAAAGGAGTTTGAACCTGGGACCTAAATGCCTTCGAAATCATTGCTCACAGCTCAGACCCAAGTTCACATGTCTCAGGTCCTGGCAGCAGCTGTCTTAAAACCCTGGAAAAAGCTTTTACCCTATATCAGGTCAGAGGCTGAAGAGAGGTGAGGACAGTCTGCAAAAGGATAATGAGGGCCCAGAGGGGACACATCACCAGGTGTGGCCATGCCTCACAGTCTCCAGGTGCCCTGATTCTCAGTTGGCAACCTGCCTTTCTGGTCATGCCTATGAACTTGACTTAGTGGAACATTCCATCTTCCTGACCTTGGTACAGGGTCGTTGGGTCCCTGAGCCCTGCATTCAACACACCTGCTCAGGGGCCCCTTCTTTTGACTCACGGGTGATAGACTTGAGTCTCCAAGAGGGAACGTGTCAAGTCCTGAATGACATAGTGACCTCGTGCAGAGATGGGACTAGAACCTGCATCTCCTGATCCCCGGAGCACAGCTGAGCCCCAAATCCAAATACATTGTCATTCATGGGCTTTTTATGCCACTCCCGGGAGCAAGGGGCAATCTGGAAGAGGTAATCAGGATGCGGGCATACTGGCACTTCAGGGACATTTTGATGGTTTATAGGAACAAGGCTAGAGGGCCATTCAATCAACCAGTAGCTATAGAGTGTGCTAGGAGCCATGCACTGAGCTAGGTGCTGGGGTGATAAGTCCCTACCCTTTTAGAGTCTTGAAATTGGGACTGTTCTGTAAGCTGTGCCACAGCACAGCCAGTCTATCATACCACTTACTAATAACACTGTCTGTCCAGCCCTGCACCCTTTATCCTACTCTGTGTGTGTATCTGTGTGTATGTATGTGTACAAGTGAGGGCTCCAGATGTTCCCTGTAAGCTGGAGGTGCTGATTTTGGCCTGAAATCTCTTGCTCCTTCCAAGGCCCCCTTTGCTTTCTCTTGTCCGGCCCTGATTTCCTGATGTCATCCAGTTTTCAGCTTTCTGACCCCAACTCCTATCTGCTGACCAGACGTGGACACCAGATGCTTTGATTTGACCTTCTGGAGCCAGGACCATATCTTGCTCTTGCCACACAGCCGCTCCTGAGAAAGGACCACATTTCTGCTCTTCAGAGGAGCAGAACCATCTCAATGTTCCAGAGTTTCACAGCTCTGTTTCATCTTCCCCTCTGTTGAACAATGCCCCTGCTCTCCTTTCTGTGGCACTTATTATGATATGTCTTTGCTTCCAGAGATGAACATTCAGTGAAAGGATGTAGCAAGAATGGCATAATGGGATGTGTGTGGGTGGAAGGAACCTTGGAGAAAGGAGCTGAGAGGTGGGTTCTTCTGGATAATGGATTCTCGCTTATAACTGCGCTCACCTGTGGTCCTTTCTCACCCCCGGGTATCATTTATTGAGCCCTGTGTCAGGTGCTTATATCCATCATTTCACGTCGTTCTCTCAAAAACCCTATGAAATGGAAGCAATTATCATCCTCATACTGGATACCATGGTGTTTCCTCCATATCTGTGCATCCCTCCCTGAACAGTAGCTGCCATGGAGTTCAGAGTCTGAGCCCAGACAGCTCCTGAGTGAGCCCTGGTTAGTTTCAGCAAGCGGTTCTGAGTGAGGTCTGAGGACTGCTGGGGTCCTGAGAGCCTTTCAGGAGGTGTGTGAGTCCCAGCTTCTTCCAACCACACAACTGCAGAAGGCTGGATTTTCTTCATATGCTACAAACCAAGATAACATATCACAACGGCCAGAGTGCAGAAGCATGTCTGAGAATCTTGCCATCTTCTGTGAAGCCAGACTTTCAAGGGATTTGCAAAAGTGTAAAAGCATGCCACTTTTTTCACTATTTTTTTTTTGCTTTGGAAAGTATCATTATTATTCATAAAATATGTTATTTATAGCAACATGTGTAATGGGCTTACTACTGTTGTTTTAAAGATGAATAAATATTTAATCTTTTGCATTTTAATTTCTAAAATGTTAAGTATTGATAAATATAATTCACATAAACAAAAGCTTACTGGGGTCCTCTCTAATTTTTACAAGAGTGAAGGGGTTCTGGGAACAAAAGTCTAAGAACTGCTGGTTTAAGCCAATCATGATAATCCCATAATCCTTGTCAGTAATTGGTTCAGGAGTTCAGACCTAGGCCAATCAGCATGTGTCATTCCCTTGGTGATAGCAATTGGTTGGGGCATGGGCATGTGACCCAATTTGCACCAATGGGTGGAGTGGTTTGCTCTGAGCTGCTGCAGAAGTTCTTCCTGAGTCTCTGGCTTATGCAACTCGTTCCCTTTCTTTGATATCACTGTGAACAAATATAATGTTCAGAACTTCAGCCTGAGGATGAAGCTGACACCCAGAATAGGGCAGAGCCAAGAGAATCACCAAGAAAGGAGATAGAGCCGTGATTAAGTCAACCTACATCTGCAAGTAGTTTCTTGACCTAATAAATGCCTTTTTTTTATGCCAGCTGAGCTTGGGTGTTTAGTACTTCTAGATGAAAACATTTAAATTGCTACTCTCCCCATTTTACAGATGAAGAAACTGAGGCCCAGAGAGTTTAAGTGAGTGCTAGAAAGTGAGAGTCAGAATCTAAACCCAGGTCTCTTTGCACCCCAAACCTTTCTTTTTCCACGTGATTTTATAGCTTCCAAGAATGTTTCATTCTTGCTCTTCCCTCTCTAGAACCCACATCACAACAGATCACAAGGGACTGTCATGGGGTGGGGCAGCAGGGAGTGGAACATTCTCGCTCAGGAGTGTCTCGCAAAGTTCCTCTCTTGGCCCTAGAAAAGATGGACTTTCTGTCCCACAGCCGGGAGTTTTGAGGCTGTCCTGGATTTGCCTGATACAGCCCGAGCTTGCTCCCCACCAGCAGAGATCCATTCTCTACTGATGAGTCGTAAGGACAGAGTGCCAGTTAGAGTTGTTGGTTGCAAGCATCAGAAACCAATTTCAGCCAGTTTAACCAAAAAAGTCACATTTGTCTGGCTAGCACACACACATCTCCTGAAGGCTGAAAGAGCAAAGCTAGAAAAGTGTGAAACCTGGACTGATATTACAAATCAAGCCACTGCACCTGGCCTCCTTCATCGTCTTTTAAAAAGTCATCTTTTTTGGCTGGGCGCGGTGGCTCACGCCTGTAATCCCAGTACTTTGGGGGGCCGAGGTGGGCGGATCATGAAGTCAAGAGATCAAGACCATCCTGGCCAACATGGTGAAACCCTATCTCTACTAAAAATACAAAAATTAGCTGGGCGTGGTGGTGCGCGCCTGTAGTCCCAGCTACTCAGGAGGCTGAGGCAGGAGAATCACTTGAACCTGGGAGGCAGAGGTTGCAGTGAGCAGAGATCGTGCCATTGCACTCCAGCCTGGAGACAGAGCGAGACTCTGTCTCCAAAAAAAAAAAAAAAAAAAGGTATCTTCTTCATTTGTACTTACTGTCCTTTGTCCTGGAATATCTTTACTTCAGATTGTTGCCTGGCCAACTTTTTCTTGTCATCCAAGTCTCAGCTAAAATGTCGTCTCCTCTGAGAAGCCCTCCTGCCTCCTGACTACTTAAACAAAAGCAGCCTCCCCTCTTCCTCACTTTGTTTGCTTCTACTCTCTGTCCTTGGGTGCGCTGAACTGACCTAACTGCACACCTTGGGGAGACCAGTGAGGAGTCCAGGGAAGAGAACAAGGTGGCTTGAACCAGGGAGAGGATGGAGCTTTCTGCTGCCAGGGATCATGGCCTGCATGATTATCTTTTGCAGAACTTAGCACAGGGTCACTCTGTGATGAAAGGGCTGAAAAAACTTGGGACACAAAGCCTGCAATGAACTTTCAGAGGCCCTTAGCCCAAGCTGCACCTTCCTGGAAGATGAATTCCTTGCTGGGTTACGCATCAGCTGATGACAAGGTCATGGCCTGGCTCTTCTTGGCTGTCCTCCTCACTCCCAGAGCCCTGATGTGATCCCAGGGGAAGGCTGCTGAGGGATGGGCTGTGGAGGCTTGGGCTGCTGAGACAGGGGTGGGATTGGGCCGCTGTTAACGAGAGGGCTGGCGGCTTTGCTAATTAGGCTGCGACAGCTCCAGACTCAGCCAAGGAAAGCACATTGCTTATGCTAATCAAGGGCGGTCTGCGTTTCCTGGCTGGCAGAGTTGCCCACATCCTGCAGTGTGTGCCCAGCATGCAAGGCATGGCAGGGGAGAGCCAGGGGGACCAGGGCTGGGAAAAACCAAAGACAGCCCCCATGGCTGCAGCTGAGATTGTGGGGCTGCCCATTGCCCCATGTAGGGGGAAAAGGCATAAATGATGGGAACGGCCACTAGTCAGGTAGGGGCCAGTTACAGGCATTCCCTACTCAGTCACCGTGAGGCTCGCTTTCCGAAACTCAGCCTCGAGTGGTGCTGGGCAGAGCAGGCTGCATCATAATATTCATGGCCCTAGACTCTGTGCCTTCTATGCCAAATGGCTAAGTGTGCCCTGGGGCAGAAAGCAGCCTCTAGGGCAGCTGAGTCATGAGGCTGGCTGGACAGGCAAACCTACCTCCCCGGATCAGGGAGGAGACAGCTGCATTCTTCAGCCCAAATTAAAGATGCAGAAGATTTTGAATTGATTTCCTCATCCCCGGTGAGATAGCACGGAATCTCAGACCCTGGAGAAATCTGCAAGAAGATTCATTCATTCATTCAGCCATTCACTTACTCAGCACCTACTGTATACCCGATTCCAGGCACTGGGAATGCAGAGATGAATGATGCCATTCTCGGGTTCAAGAAGCTTAGAGTCTAGCAAGGACCGCGAATCAGCAATTAAGTGACCCTAACTCAGACTGAGAGTCCGGGAAGGCTCCAGGAGGAGGTGATGCTTGAGATGAGCTGGAAAGATGCGCCACGTCGACCGTTAACGCCTACAGGGCAAATCTCATGTGCCATGAGGCAAATGGGGAAACTGAGGCACAAAGTGATTCAGAAATTTTTCTGGGATTGCACAGCTGGTTAGGGGCGAGTTATAAAGCAGGAGTGGGTGAGCCAGGTGCTGAAGGAGGAGAAGGAACAGCAAATGGCAAAGCACGGATGGAGGATGCAGTAGGAGCCCTCTGTCAGGTCAGGCAGGCAAGGCTGCGGCAGAAGCTGTAGGCTGGAGTGGGGGAGATGGGGGTGAGCTGGGGAGGGGAGATGGGTGTGATGGCAGGCAGGAGGTTTGCAATTAGATTCACACACTGTGATGCTTTGAGTGGCAGCACCCTGGGCTCTAGCAGGTCAGAGAAATGCATTTGGGGGACAGTTAGCTTGAAATCGGCAGCCAGAGCTCCCTAAGTGCTGATTAATTATAATCTTCATAAACTATTTAGCACTTCCCTTTGTAGCTGGGTCTGGAGCCGGGCTCTGGCTGCCACATCAGTATTTCAGATGTGTCTTCTTTTCGGTTAAAAATGAACTTGTCGGCCGGGCGCGGTGGCTCAAGCCTGTAATCCCAGCACTTTGGGAGGCCGAGACGGGCGGATCACGAGGTCAGGAGATCGAGACCATCCTGGCTAACACGGTGAAACCCCGTCTCTACTAAAAAAATACAAAAAACTAGCCGGGCGAGGTAGCGGGCGCCTGTAGTCCCAGCTACTCGGGAGGCTGAGGCAGGAGAATGGCGTAAACCCCGGAGGCGGAGCTTGCAGTGAGCTGAGATCCGGCCACTGCACTCCAGCCCGGGTGACAGAGCGAGACTCCGTCTCAAAAAAAAAAAAAAAAAAAAAAATGAACTTGTCATTTGCACAAGTTTCGAGACGTCTCAGTAAGCAAGTCTGTTTGCTCCTGAGCTGGGGCGAGACTTTTATGTTCAGAGGGTGCCTCCCTTGTGAAAGGGACTTTTCAAACGATTCTTGTACCTTAAACACAGGCTGAAGCGGGCACAGATCACTTCTGCCCACTTTGACTTCTGACCCTTTGTGGCTTTCTGGCCTCAGGGTCTGAGGCCAAGGGTAATACAAAACCCCAGACACATACGGTCAGAAGGAGATTTTCCACTTCTCTCCTTCCCCATCCTGTAGAGAGAGCAGCAGCAGTAGAGGTGAGGGGGCCATCAGTTAAGGTTGGGGTGTGGGGGAAGGAAAGATGGCATCTTAGTGAGTGCTCTTCCTCTCACTCCTCCTTCAGCATCAGCAAGGGCTTTGCTTCCCGCAGAAGCCCCCGTGACCTACTTCTCTGAGCAGGTCAAAGGGCCGTTTACTCTCCTGTGGAGCTCCTCTCATACGGGTCATTTCTATTTTCTTTTTCTTTGAAACAAAATCTCGCTCTGTTGCCCAGGCTAGAGTGCAATGGCACAATCTCAGCTCACTGCACCCTCTGCCTCCTGGGCTCCAGCGATTCTCCTGCCTCAGCCTCCCAAGTGGCTGGAATTACAGGCGTGAGCCACCACGCCCAGCTAATTTTTGCATTTTTAGTAGAGACCAGGTTTCACCATGTTGATCAGGTTGGTGTCGAACTTCTGACCTCGTGATGCGCCCGCCTTGGCCTGCCAAAGTGCTGGGATTACAGGCATGAGCCACCATACTGGCCTCTATTTTCCTTTTAAAAATGATTATTTGGCTTCCTCCTGTAGACCATCAGCCTATGACAGTAGGGACCAGTCTAGTCAGTCTAACGCTGTTCACTATATCCTAGTACCTAGAATTGTGCCTGCTACGTAGTAGGTGCTTGTAAATATTTGTGGAGGACTGCATGAAGGAGGAATAATCTTAGGAGACTGGTCCTTCTTCTGTCTAGTCCTTTTTTCCTTTCTTCTGGAAGCTTTTGTGTGTGTGTAGGTATTGGAGATACAAGATGAGCCGGCTGGTTTGCCTGGGCCCAGGCCACCAGAGCCTGCAGGGGGCCCCCACAACCCCGGGGCACCAGTGTCCTGGGCTCACCTGCCCAAGTCTGAGCACAAGAATACACATCCCTATGAACCCTGAGCCATGGGCAGGGGTGGTGGGCAGTGATGCAGACAGAGGTCATTCAAAAGCCTGCTCTGGAGACACCTTCTGGAGTGTCCCTGCAACCTTCTAGCACTTTCCTTTCCACTCTGTCCTTTGCAGACCTTGTAGAAAAACCTGTGCGATGGGCTCCCGTGGGCTGTCAGCAGAGGGAGAGGCTCCATGGGGATGTCTTGGGGGGAAACAAGCCTGAGATTACAGGTCTTCAGATGATCCAGGGATCATAGGATACAGAGAGAAAGAGAGACAGCAGGGGGTAGGGGGGAAAGGGAGAGAGAGAGGAAAAAGAGAGAGAGAGAGAGACAGAGAGAGAGAGAGACACAGAGAGAGAGAGAGAGACAGAGAGACAGAGATATGCCTCTAAAAGACAGATGCCTCTCTTCCCATAATGAAGGCACAGGAGGGCATCTTGAGACCTGGGTCATCAGAGATGGCCGGAGGCAAGCCGTGGGGCAGGGACTGAACTGTCTTCTGCCAGGAGTGTTTTCTTCCTGGAGTTCAGAGAGAATTTAGTGTTTGTGGCGAGTGCTGGGCTGGGCTCCCTAGAGAGCTTGAGACTCCATTTGGGCCAGGAATGGGGGAGCACAGGTGATAGCAGGGTCACCACCCGCTGTGGGCTCTGCCTGCTGCCTTGAGGGGGCATTTACTTCTGGGGTCTGCACCACACCAGAGGCCAGAGGCAGGAGGTGGGGAGGCGGGTATGTCGAACTTTCCTGACACCAACAGGCAGGGCCGGATGTAAGAGTCCCTGACACAGAGAACCCTCACATAATTAGAGCTGACTAATGGAGGCCCATGGCCACATGTTACCACCCCATCCCACCCCCAACCATGGAAACCATTTCAGAGATTTCTTTTTCATTTTAAAAGAATAGCTACTCATTGCATAAAATTCAAAAGAGTTGGAAAAAAAGTATAAGTCACCTATAAAATCCCACTACCCCCGTTAATGCTTTTTTGGCTTTTTTTTCTCTCCTAAAGAAACATAATTACATAGAATTTTCCAGAAATCAGCATGACACAGGCTATCTTGCTTTTAGAAAAAACAGTTCGACAGTATTCCATGGACATTTTCCCATGTAAATAAATACAGTGTTAAAGCAGTGGTCTTTAGCCCAGCACACACGTGGGAAGTGCTGGGAAGCTTATTAAAATACAGATTCCTTACGACTCAGCCATAAAAAGGAATGAGTTAATGGCATTCGCAGCAACCTGGATGGGATCAGAGAGTATTATTCTAAGTGAAGTAACTCAGGAATGGAAAACCAAACACTGTATGTTCTCACTCATAAATGGGAGCTAAGCTATGAGGACGCAAAGGCATAAGAATGATACAATGGACTCTGGGGACTCAGGGTAAAGGGTGGGAAGGGGGTGAGGGATAAAAGACTACAAATTGGGTTCAGTGTATACTGCTAAGGTGATGGATGCACCAAAATCTCACAAATCACCACTAAAGAACTTGTAAAACAGACACCACCCATTCTCCAAAAACCTATGGAAATAATAAATTTAAAAAAATACAGATTCCTGCCAGGTGCGGTGGCTCACGCCTGCCATCCCAGCACTTTGGGAGGCCGAGATGGGCAGATCACAAGGTCAGGAGATCGAGACCATCCTGGCTAGCACTGTGAAACCCCATCTCTATTAAAAATACAAAAAAGTTAGCTGGGCGTGGTGGCAGGTGCCTATAGTCCCAGCTACTCGGGAGGCTGAGGCAGGAGAATGGCGTGAACCCGGTAGGCGAAGCTTGCAGTGAGCTGAGATCTGGCCACTGCACTCCAGCCTGGGTGACAGAGTGAGACTCTGTCTCAAAAAAAAAAAAAAAAAAAAAAATACAGATTTCTGGCCAGGCACAGTGGCTCATGCTTGTAATCCCAGCAGTTTGGGAGGCCAAGGTGGGAGGATCACTTGAGCCTAGGAGTTTGAGACCAGTCTGGGCAACATAGCAAGACCCCAGCTCTAGATAAAAAGAAATAGAGATTCTTGAGTCCCACTGCGAGATTCATCAGCGGACCCGCTGTGGGGCCCGAAAGTGGGCATACTGAGAAAGCCCACAAGAGGACTCCCAGTCACACCCCTCATTCAGAATCCTCATCTACAGGCTGCCTTTCAAAATAACCTTCTCTGTATCTTTGTAAAAGGTGGGCAGAAAGAAAAAAAAAAGATTTTAATTTGCTATCAGGAATTTTAAAAATGTTCAGCTTTTAGGGGATGTCACAGGTTTGACAGATTCAGTTTCTTTGTCCTATACTTTTTTTTTTTTTTTTGAGACGGAGTCTTGCTCTGTCGCCCAGGCTGGAGTGCAGTGGCCGGATCTCAGCTCACTGCAAGCTCCGCCTCCCGGGTTCACGCCATTCTCCTGCCTCAGCCTCCCGAGTAGCTGAGACTACAGGCGCCCGCCACCACGCCCGGCTAGTTTTTTGTATTTTTTAGTAGAGATGGGGTTTCACCGTGTTAGCCAGGATGGTCTCGATCTCCTGACCTCATGATCCGCCTGCCTCGGCCTCCCAAAGTGCTGGGATTACAGGCTTGAGCCACCGCGCCCGGCTCTTTTGTCCTATACTTTTTTTGCAGCGGGACAATGTCTTACTGGTGGGGACTGGTGCCCAGGAGATTCTGGGTCTGCGTGCCATTCTCGGGCAATGGAGAGATTTCCCATCAGGAAAACGGGCTTTGCACACAGCTGAAAAACCTCTTCCCGGGGCAATCCAGAAAGAGTTTTTTGTTCCATCTTCCATTAAAGAGAAATTTCAATTGCCCTGACCAGCCAGAGCATTCCAGCTGACGAGGCTTGACTTGCTTCCCCCAAACCCAAACTCGCAGAGCAGGGAAGGGAAAGGCATGTTCAGCAAGTTCTGGGAAGCCTCCTCAGGGTTCCTGTGGCAAGCTTCCCGAATCATCTCCAACTGCATTCTGACCTGGGTCTAGGCTTCTACCTAACTCTTCCTGTTTTCTGCTGGTCGACGACATAAAAAGCCCATTGTAACTCTTCAAGAGGCTGACGTTTGGCTCTAGCCTACAAGGTACTTCTTTTCACTGATGCTACTACCCAAGACGGTCTGCTAGTTGCCACATTTTGTCATGTAAGACAGACTTTTTTCTGCAAAGGGCCAGGTAGTAAATATTTTAAATGGTCTCTGTCCCGACTGCTCATAAACACATGGGCACGGCTGTGATCCAATAAAATTTTATTTATGGACACTGCAGTTTGAATTTTGTATAAATTTCACATTGTGAAACACCCTTCTGATTTTTTTCAACCATTTAAAAGTGAACACACATTCTTGGTTGGTGGGCTGGATTTGGCCTGTGGGCTGTAATTTGCCAAGAGAAAGCTGGACAGGAATTAAGGAAGGAAGGGTAGGCAGGGGCAGACTTTTCCAGAATTAGAGCTATACCCCAAAGGGGAATTCTGTCCTAGGAGACAGCGAGTGCTAAGTACACTCTGGACAAGCACCAGACACAGAAGCTGTCTCAGTTTGTGCTCCCCCTGCAAAGCAGAGCCTGAGACAAGGATTTGGGTGCAAGGAATTTCACTCAATATTACATTTCCAAGATGCACCCATACTGTATATGGCTATAGTGCATCCATGTTACTGCTTTATACTTTCCATTAGTTTACTATATTAGTATATATTTAAAATTTCTAGGTCTTTTTGTTCTCTTATTTGTTAGTAATTATAAACTCTAAGCCCGTTGTGGTAGACTATTATTTCTCAGAGATATTTGCTGCTCCTTCCTGGGGGACGATAATACTTTTCTCCCATCAGTGGCAGATGTGGCCTCGTGACACTTTCTGGTCAATGAAATGAGAACAGAACTAGTATGTGTCACCTTTGAGCAGAAGTTTTTGCAAGCTTGTCTAACCCATGGCCCGCAGGCTGCATGTGGCCTGGAACGGCTCTGAATACAGTCCGACACAAATCATAAACTTTCTTAAAACACTATGAGATGTTTTTGTGATTTTTAAAAACTCATCAGCTATCATTATTGTTAGTGTATTTTATGTGTTGCCCAAGACAATTCTTCCAATGTGGCCTAGGGAAGCCAAAAGATTGGACACTTCTGTATAGAGCCTGGGTGTGATTTGACTTATTTTCTCTTTTCTCCAGCAACATCCTGGATATGGGCTTCTGATGAGCCTGGGTCTTCGGACGAGGGGAGGTGACACCGAGCAGAGCCACCATTGAGCTGCACTGGATGATGTAGTATGAGTGAGAAATAAATCCTTGCTGTTGAAAGCTATTGAGATGTTGGGGTCACTTGTTACAGCGGCATAAGTGATCCTATCCTAACTGATACATTGCTCTCTCTCTACCACAACAGGGATTTCCAGCATGGGTATCAGAGCGGGTGGTCATTTTCCTGGAAGTCTGAATTAATTAGTAATGCAAAAAGCCATATTTGAGGGTAAAATCTGGTCAAAGTGGCCCCCTTCCAGTGTGTGTATTGAGAGGGATTCATTCGTTAGCAGCTGGTAAGAGCTTTGAAGATAAATGCATGTAGACGGCTGATCGGTACCTCCTACCTGACCTCGTGGGTCCCTCGTTTCCTCTCTCCTTCCTGAAGGCCTTTGAAGTGACTCCAGTGCACAAGAGGACCCAGGAGGGAGTGGGGACACCCCAGCCTTGGGCCAGCTGACGTACTGGAAGAAAAAGCAGGTGAGGGGAGAATGTCCTTATGCCAGGAGACTGATGAGAGAGGAAGGAGGCCGGGCAGGGCAGAGGCCTCTGTGCCTGAGAGCCTTTGAAAGCACTGCTCCGGCGAGGCACGTTCACTATGGACTTCACAATAGAGCTGCAAGGGCTGGAGGATGACAGGAATGTCCCGATTGCTTGATTTCCTTTTCTCATTAAAGCAATGGCAATGAGGAAGGACAAATGGTGCTGCATGGTGCTTCCCTGTTCTCCATTATCACCGAGAGAGGCTGTCAGGAAGAGGCTCATTGGGTGCCATTTTCATTCTTTGTCACTTTTCCTTTTCTTTCTTTTATTTATTCCCAGTGCTAGTGAGGTTCCCTTAATGATCCCCATCCACACAGCAAACACACCACAATGAAACATAACGGGGAGGGGCATGAGAAATTAATCCATCCTAACGATAAAGATCATTACGGAGACAGAGAAAGAAGGAAGGGAAACAACACATTTCATTCTAATTAGTCCCGAAAGCTCATTACCGAGAGCAAGGGAAGAAGTGATCAAGTAGCTGCGTCCTGAAAAATCCCTTCTCCAGTTCCCCAGGAGCACGACAGCAAAAAAACTACGACGACGGGTTGATGGTTCCCAAACTGGGGCTCCTTGTGGTAGTCTTGGGGGTGGAAAATTGCAGGGAGGGTTGTATGTTTTTTCCTAGGCACTAAAAAAGTGTTTAATTGAAATCATTATTTTACTCCTGATAACCCTGTGTAGGCAGACAAACTAGAAATGTCAAGTTTGTTAGGGGCTGGAATTCTATCAGCTCAGTGGTACCCCCAGCTCGCTGATACCAATCAGAGGCCTAATGGGTTGTCAGTAACATCATAAGCATTTCTGGGATCTCAGCGGCAGCCCATGCCACATCTGGGAATGTGGCACTCATGCTGAAAGGAGCCTCAAGTTCTCCACAGCGATGCCACTGCACAGCTAGCCATGTCTTTGCTTCGTTGCACAGGGAGAAAAGAATAAATCATTATTTAATCAGTTTAGGAAAAACATCTTTTGAAACATGAGGTTCACAGGGGGTAAAATAATAAAACAGGTCTTTGGCAGTTAAGGGGAAGCAGGGAGGAAACGGGAAAAGAGAGGAGGAAAGGGGCATTAGCATTATTGATCGTCTGCCAATACCAAGCCCGATGCTAAGTGCAACAAATAAATGAATAAGTAAATAATCTCACTTAATCCTCACAACCACACTCGTGGGGGTACGTGGGGGATGGATCACTTATTTATTCATTTCACAAGTATTTATGAGAACCTACTAGGAACCAGGCATGTTTTTGAAGTGTTGGAAACACAGCAACAAACAAAAGAAAGTGCCTGTCCTATGGAACTCTTACTGGCCAAATAAACACTCACACAGACGCATACACACATGTGTATAAGTATACATATACAGGTATACATGTAAAGATATATGCATGTTTATTTATTTATTTATTTTTGAGACGGAGTTTTGCTCTTGTTGCCCAGGCTGGAGTGCAATGGCACGATCTCAGCTCACCGCAACCTCCGCCACCTGGGTTCAAGTGATTCTCCTGCCTCAGCCTCCTGAGTAGCTGGGATTACAGGCATGTGCCACCACTGCTGGCTAATTTTGTATTTTTAGTAGAGACAAGGTTTCTCCATGTTGGTCAGGGTGGTCTCGAACTGCCAACCTCAAGTGACCTGCCCACCTCGGCCTCCCAAAGTGCTGGGATTACAAGCATGAGCCACCGTGCCCAGCCATATGCCTGTTTATATGTCTCTGTCTCTGTCTCTGTCTCTCTCTCTCTCTCTCTCTCTCCCTCTGTCTCTCTCTCTCTCTCGTGTGTGTGTGTGTGTACAGAGATAAGGGCTCGTGCATTCACCCAGGCTGGAGTGTAGTGGTACAATCATAGCTCACTGTAACCTTGAACTCCTGGGCTCAAGTGATCCTCCAGCATTGGCCTTCTGAGTAGCTAGGACTATGGGTGCATGTCACCATGTCCAGCTAATTTTTTAATCTTTTTGTAGTGATGTGGTATCTCTGTGTTGCCCAGGCTGGTCCTGAACTCCTGGCCTCAAGTGATTTTCCCACCTCAGCCTCCCAAAGCGCTGGGATTACAGGCATGAGCCACTGTGTCTGGCCTATCTAGGTGTATTTTTTTCAGTGATTCTTAACTGGGAGCAATTTTGTACCCCAGAAGGCATTTGGGAATATCTGGAGACTTTATGCCTTGCCACATTTGCACGGGCTGTGTGTGGAGAGGGGGTGCTACTGGCATCTAGTGGATAGAGACAAGGAATGTTGCTAAATATCCTACAGGGCACAGGACAGTCCGTATGACAAAGAAAATGACCTGACCACACACATCATGGATCTGAAGTTGAGAACCCTGTAGTCATATATTTATCTGTATTGGTGGATTTCTTTCAGGTAGTGATGAGTGGTACAAAGAATGGCTGTGGGAGGCTGGGCTTTGCAAGAGGATTGTTGAGCACCTACTAGGACAAAATGCTGAGCAGCGAAGGAAAGAGACATGAAACCTACAACAGGCATGGAGCAAATCACAAAGTACATAAACACACGGTTACTGCTTAATTGATTCTATGAAGGAAAATAAGGCCACGCATGGTGGCTCACACCTGTAACAACAGCACTTTGGGAGGCTGAGGTGGGAGGACTGCTTGAGCATAGGAGTTCAAGACCAGCCTGGGCAACATAGTGAGACTCCATTTCTGCAAAAACAAACAAAATAAAAAAAGAAAATAAAGGGTGCAGTGACAGAGTCTACAGGCAGGCCTGACATATGTTGGAGGAATCAGAGATATTTTCCTGGGGAAGTGGGGACACTTAGGGGAACTCCAAATGACAGGAGGAGTTCAGTAGGTGGAGAGGAGGGGGAAGGACGTTCTTGGCAGGCTTGGCAGCTGCAAAGGTCTGCAGGCAGGAGGAGCTCGGAGATTTGGGGAGTAGGGAAGGAAGCAGGAATGGCTAAGGAGAGCTGGGCCATGAAAGAAGGATGGGGGTGAGGCACCCTTCCCCAGGCTGGACTCCTGGTTAATACAAGCAAGAAAGTGGTGATTATATCCCCACATCCAGGTTAATGAAGGATAACTTGAAGGTAATGTTATTTTTGTTGATTCTTGATTTCTTGTTAAAATGTTTTTCAGAGAAGACTTCTCTAACCACTTGATACTGACGGATAATGGCTCCCTCCCAGGCATTTTCCTGTGGACAATAGTGTCCTCCTTTCCCTGGTGGACTCCCTTGGCAAGCATAGCTTTACGTTGCACGTTACATGATGCTCAATCTCTGCCAGGGTCTAAGGTCCCCTCTGCCCGCGACCTGTTGGCAGGCCTCTTCCTCTGCCATCGCTCCTGCTAAGAAATGTATTTCTTCTTTGATGGCTCTGAGATAACAACACTTCCTGCTCAGTTATGAAAAACTGTGTAGGGCAAGGCAAGAGGATGGGTCAGCCTCTAGCTACTTACAGTGTGATCGCCAGACCAGCAGCGTGGGTCTTAGCTGGGACTTGCTGGCAAGGCAGAATCCCAGGTCCCATGCCACAGCTACTGAATCAGAATTTATTTGCATTAAAATTAACAAGCTCCTATTGTGATTTCCATGCACATGAAGTTTGAGAAGCTCTGCTCCAAGCAACCTTTGAAAATGCACCCAGCCCTGGACTTCTAAGACTCTAACAATGAACGTCCTTAATTTGGAGAACTTAAGAGTCCATATATTCACACCAAAGCCACACGGCCTATGCTTCTGTCATACGCACAGTCTTAAATGCTGATTTTATTCTTTAATTCCGTGGCATGGTAGAATATGTTTTTGGTGTCGATGTCCTTTGAACTTCTTTTTTCTTGAGATGGAGTCTCACTCTGTCACCAGGCTGGAGTGCAGTGGCCTGACTTCGGCTCACTGCAACCTCTGCCTCCCAGGTTCAAGCGATTCTCCTGCATCAGCCTCCCAAGTAGCTGGGACTACAGGCACCTGCCACCACACCCAGCTAATTTTTGTGTTTTTAGTAGAGATGGGGCTTCACCATGTTTGCCAGGATGGTCTCAATCACCTGACCTTGTGACCCATCCGCCTCGGCCTCCCAAAGTGCTGGGATTACAGGTGTGAGCCCCTGCACCTGGCCTGAACTTCTTATTTATAGGCTGTGAGACCCTAGATGAATGATGTAGTTCCTTTCAGCCTCAGTTTCTTCATCTGTGAAATGGGGAAAATATTGTCTCCCTTACTGGGATTTTGTGGGCATCTAAGAAGACACATATAGATATAAGAAACCCATTCCTGTACCCTGTTCTTTCTTGCCTGCCTCTCTCTTCTGTAAAACAGACTGAGGCTGGGATACCTAAAGGATACAATAGAGCTTCCTAATCCCAAACCATAAGGTCAGGGGGATGTTTGATGATTTAAAGAAAACAAGAGATTTCCAAGTAGGTAACATTCAAATAAGTGGGATGCAAATTTCAGATTATAGTTCAGGGTTAAGGCAGGCCCCCTAACCTTCTCTACTGGGAAATCGTTTCCTGATTCTTGCCTGGAAGGTCTTGTCTGTGTCCATGTGATGAGGATGGGCTGGCTTTGACAGAGAGGGAGAACCTTGAATCTCTTGAAATTAGATCCTATATTGTGTGCATGTACATTACTCTAAGTTCTGCTTGATTTGATTGGGCAGGCGGAGGTGAGGGATGATGGAGGATGGGAGGAGCATGTGAAGATAATGCTCCCTTTGGCTGTGACCCAGGGTCTCACCTTTGAAAAAGGCCACAGCTTTGCAGAATGTTGCGGGCTCTTTCCTGGGGGCAGAGGCCGCCACTTCTATCCAGTCCTAAGAAGGCCTGTACCCTGCAACAGAAGAGCTCAAGAACCGCTTTTTTTTTTTTTTTTTTTTTTTTTGAGATGGAGTTTTGCTCATCACCCAGGCTGGAATGCAGTGGTGCCATCTTGGCTCACTACAACCTCCGCCCCCCTGGTTAAAGCTATTCTGCCTCAGCCTCCCGAGTAGCTGGGATTATAGGCATGTGACCCCATGCCCAGCTAATTTTGTATTTTTAGTAGAGACAGGGTTTCTCCATGTTGGTCAGGCTGGTCTCGAACTCCTGACCTCAGGTGATCCACCTGCCTCAGCCTCCCAAAGTGCTGGGATTTCGAGTGTGAACCACCGCGCCCGGCCAATAACTGCTTTTTGAGTTACCCATGAGTGGTTAAGGAGCAGCTCTGGAGAAAGATGTCTGAATTTGACTTCTAGCTCTCTATTTATTCCTCTAATGGCCTTTGACAAATCTCTTCACCTTTTCACACCTTGGTGTCCTCATCTGTATAAGAAGGATGATGTCAGTCCCTATTTTACAGGGGTTATTATGAGACTTAAATGAAATAATCCATGGAAAGGTCTTAGAACAGCATCTGGAAGTTTCTAGATGCTCCATAAATGCCGATGAACTTTAAAGAATGTGCTATAATTGCTTTTATTTTTGCAAGCATTCAGTCTAGCCCTCCATGTGCAGGGAGAAGAAGGGAGGAGCTGTAAGTGATGCTTTATCCTTACCTTGGTTCCTCAGAGCCAGCACTTCCATAGCACTGATTCTGTTACTCCAGCATCTGAAGATCTGGACTGATGGGAAATACCGGGTCTATAACAGAAGCCCTCCTTTATTAAAACCATCCATGTGCCTAACCCTGAGCAGGGTGATTTCCACACATCATTTCACAGCCCTGAAATGGACCAGTCCCCCTACTACAGACAAGGAAACCAAGGCCAAGAAAGATTAAACAACTTGCCCAAGGTGAGAAGCTAATGCATAGAAGAGGAGTTTTCATGCAAATTCAGGATTGTTAGAGCATGAGCTCAGCATGCACCAAGCTACACTTCAGAGATTCCAAACAAACCTTTTCCCCCCCTAGAAGAATCTGAAGTTTTGCTAGATATGCTTTAGCCAGGACTATTTTAAATGACCCAGAGCGGCAGTAACATTGAAGCGTCAGCCCTAAAGACTCAACAGGTATTTATAGAGTACCAGCTTCAGAGGCAGCTCAGAGTGGACCTGAGAGACACACAGGAGGAGCAGAGAACAGGCCTTTCCCTGGAGGAGCTTACAGTGAGTTCAGAAGAGAAGAGAAAGCTGCCACCACCATAGCCAGCAGCACCTACATTTGCAAATCCAAATCTCATTTAGACAACCATACACAGAAAACAGTAATCTTATCCTCAGTAGAAGGATACAGAAATAAGTTCAGAGGGAGCAAATCAGATTCAAAATGACTCATGTGAGGTCTTCTGACTGGGAAGTGGTTGAGCAGGAACTTGATTCCAGGTGATTTGATGCCAGAGCCTGTACGTAAACCCACCATGCAGTGCCTTGAAATAATCTCAGACATGAGACTGTAAGTTCCTAGCTCTGCTTGGCTCACCACTGTATCCCCAGGGTTGAGGACAGTGCCTAGCACATAATCAGTATTCTATAAACACTTGTGGATGAAGAAATACATGAACAAATGGAAGATTCGGCAAGATGGCAGACAGTGCCAATGGTACGGGTGGCAGGAAGTTTAGTTCCTGCCCTCTAGTCCTTCGTGTGCCTTAATAGCCCCAAATGATCTCCACTTCTCTTCCTCACCCACCAGGCTAGCATTTCACACGCCAGTGGCATTTGTTACTGCCTGTTTCTGCACCTACCAGTTTTGACAAGGGTTGGGAAGTGGTTTGCTGGGACATTATCTGACCTGTCACCCTGCTGGATTTTCTGGTCCAACTAGAAACACCCTCCTTATCTTGCGAGAATTTACTCTCAGGGGCGGGGAGGGGGGGGTTCAGCCTAACCTGACTGAGCACAATCTGTGGAGCACTGGCCATGAGTAACTCCAAGAACACAGCATTGCTGGCTAGTGGGAAAGCAATTTGGCGGTGAGCTCAGTTACCACATGCTCCAAGAATGGATCCTGTGCCCACAGCACTTTGCAGAGGCCTCAGGAGCACAAGGCATGCTGGACTGTCATGCTTTTTCTTACCTCATTGTTTTCCCCATGCTAACTGGAGGCTATTCACGGGCAAAGATTTATCTTGCTGCTGCTCAATCCTTAGCACGAGCCTAGCAACCGGTATAAATCATATTCCATTGGGACAGGCATGTGTCTGCTCTGACCAGTAAAGGACAGCAGATGTGATGCCATGTGACTTCCAAGGTCAGGTCATAAAAGGTCTATAGTTTCTGGTTGGTTCCCTTGGAAAGCTCTCTCCTGGAATGCACAATCTATGCTCCAAGAAGTCCAGGTCACAGAGAGAAGCCACAAGCAGGCACTGCAGTTGGCAGTTCCAGCTGAGCCCAGCCTTTGGGTCAATGGCCCACTTATTTAGATGAGTGAAGTCACCATCTTGGAAGAGGACCCTCCAGCCCAGCAGGAGCCTCTGGGTCCAGTGCCCAGCTATTTGAGTCATCTCTAACCATTTGATTCTTCCCACGTGAGGCCCTGAACATCATGGAACAGAAACAAACTATCCCAGCCTTGTCCAATTCCCTGACCCACAAAACCTATGAGCATGTTCAAATTAGTGTTTTATACTCAGTTTGGGGTAGTTTATTAAGCCACTGTGGTGCCTAGAGCAACTCTGGAATCAGACTGCCTAGGTGCAAATCCTAGCTCCACTAATTACTACAAACATTTCCTTGGGCAATCCCCTGGGGTCCTGCAGGCTGCAGCTTTATCATCTACAAACTGGGTATCCATGGACTGTCTCAGAGGGTTACTGCAGGCACTGTGCAGGATAATGTACCTAAAGCATTTAGTCCAGAATCTGGCATGGTTTTTGGTATAGTTGTCATTATCATCAGCTCAGAATTTGATGAGGCACCTCCCTTTTCACACATGACTCTCCTCCCTCCAGTCCCTGCATCCTGCAAGCATACAACATAACCTCATCCTAAAGCCAAATCAGACCTTTATCTGCTGTGCCGATGATGTGGTCTACAGTGAGCATGTGTCTGAGAAGCTCAGAAGTTCAGCTCCATTGTTATTTGCCTTGAGATTCTTGACTTGTATTGAATCTTTCTGGGCCTTCTTTTCCTTGTTCATAACAAGGAGTAGCCCCCTTATGAAGTTGTTGTGAGGATTAACGAGATAATGCACAAAGTGTACTTAACATGGTGGCTCACATTTGGGGACCATTTGATTGTGGTCACTACCTCCATGATGACAAGATTGAACCCAACTGTGTCTTAGGCATGTCCATGCTGTGGGGGACGGTCTACATTCTTGCATAATCACACAATTCAAATTGTATTTGAAGCCTTCATTCTGGAGCCCAGTTGGTCTCCACTAGGGGTAATTCCTTGGGCCCAAATCTGTGGTGTAGATTTTTCAGAGTGAAGTGAATTTAAATCAATCTGAGCCAACGCGTCTATTCATAGGCCATTTCTGATCCTGAAATCAGAGCCAAACAGCATCTGATGCTGCTGGATTGTGATATTGACATATCACACAGGGCCGTTTTGCTTTGGCTGGCTGGCAAAGTGATGTTAATAATGTTGATAACATCTTAGAACTATTTACTCCTGTATGTAGCACTGAGCAGTTTACAAAGCCTGGGCTATGTTAATCACATTTGACTTCTCAATCATAATATATGTAATCATTAATAACAAAACTAGAATATCTATTACATGTTGAGTATTTGTTAGGAATATGCTGCGTGCTTTACTTATATTAATTCATTTAATGCTAAAAACCACCTCACGAGATGGTGAATTCCCATTACTCTATTTACTCCATTAGTTGTTACACAGACGAGGAACTGATGCTCTGGGAACCAGGTGACCAGCCCAAGGTCAGCAGTCAGGAACTGATGCAGCTGGTATTTGAACAGAGACCTTCTTGACTCCAGCGCTCAAATGCCCAGTGCAATCCTAAGGCTCTGGCAGGGACTCCTCCTGCTCTTGGCAGATATATGCAGGAATTTAAAGGGAGAGGAAAAAGCTTTTCATTTTCTTAGCAAAGTTGAGCCACAAGAAGATTACCTTTCAAGAAAACCAGGACAAGGTCCCTTAGAAACAAGAAGCCAGGGCTAAGAGGCCACTTGGGGAAGATGAGGCCAGCTCAGGCCCCAGGGACTAGATCGATATCAACCACGAATTCATTTATAAGTTCATGAATATTCAATGGACTCTCCTATTCCCAGTGAGATGTGGGAAGGAAACGAGTTCCCAGAGCAACTGGGAAAACATGGCGGCCAACAGGAAACTGGTAAGGGAGAGGGCCCAGAGCCAAACAAGAGGCTGCAAATGGTGGACCTGCGATGGACATCTGCAGGGCTCTGCCTCCCTCCAGCTGAGGGCCGAATGTCCTTTCTCCTCCTTGTCCCACGCCTGTTGGTAGAACTTGGTTGGTTGTCACCACAAAATCTAGAGTTGGGGAAAACTCTGCTTTGAGGAGGCCAATAGCTATCCATCTTCTGGGCCAAGCCATTCATTTGACAGATGGGGAAACTGAGGCCCAGAAGAGGGGATGTCCAGCACAGTTAATCAGAGGAATTGCTTTGGTGGTCCTCAGTGGGGGTGGGTGGGTGGGTAGGGGGGATTTTGGTCCCAAGTTGGGACATACGGCAATGTCTGGAGACATTTTTGGTTGTCACACTACAAGTATCTAGTGTGTAGAGGACAGGGATGTTGCTCAACATCCTACAATGCATCCTACAATCCTAAAAGAATTATTCAACATCCTACAATCCTAAAAGAATTATTATTATTTTTTTTTTGAGACAGAGTCTCGCTCTGTCGCCGGGCTGGAGTGCAGTGGCCGAATCTCAGCTCACTGCAAGCTCCGCCTCCCAGGTTTACGCCATTCTCCTGCCTCAGCCTCCCGAGTAGCTGGGACTACAGGCGCCTGCCACCTCACCTGGCTAGTTTTTTGTATTCTTTAGTAGAGACGGGGTTTCACCGTGTTAGCCAGGATGGTCTCGATCTCCTGACCTCGTGATCCACCCGTCTCGGCCTCCCAAAGAGCTGGGATTACAGGCTTGAGCCACCGTGCCCGCCCTAAAAGAATTATTAATGTTTAACCCCAAATGCCAACAAGGTTGAAGTTGAGAAGCCCTATTCTGGTCCTGTGTGTCAGTGAAGGTTGTGGGGTGATAAGTGGCCTTCAGGCATTAAGCAGCTGGAGTCAGAATCCACCAGCAATTATCATTCAATTTTAGAGGATAGAAAGTTAAGACTGAGAGCGAGGAAGTGATTTGTCCTCTGTCACACAGCCAGTATGTCCGAGAGCTGGAATTTTAACCACGTCGCAGGTTGTTGGTCTGACTTTAAATGCAAGCCTTCTTATCTTTCCACTTTGCCACTTTGTACAAGAAATCCAATCCACAATTACTGAGTCATCATTTGTTGAATGTCTGTCTCTCCCAATGTGCCATAGCGTCCATCAAGACACTGGGAGCCAGCCTGGCATATAAAAGACATGATATTTATTTGTGGAATTAATGAAAGTCTTTGTAAGATATTCATGATAACTGTGAATATCAGATAACAACAGCCTTTATTGATCATTTATTCCCTATTAAGCACTGTACTGTTCTAAGCAGATTGCACATATTCACTAATTTTGCCCCCAACAGGCTCACATAGTAGGCACTATTATTACACACATGTTATGGATGAGAAAGCTGAAGCACAGAGAGGAGAAAGAACCTTGTCCTAGGTGACCAAACTAATAAGGGAGGAGCCAGGACTTGAACCCAAGATGTCACAGACTTTCAGAGCCTTTGCTGTGACCAAGGACTTGTGGTGACTCTGTGTTGTGTGTCTATCTCACACTCCACCTTTGGAGGACCTCCCCTTCCTCATCTCCTGGGTTGGGTTGGGCAGAGCTGACCCCATATGCCTATCTTTCAGCTCAGGGATTGGCCCATGACACATGCCTATCATGTACCCTATCCCCATGGCCACTGCGATTGGATCAGAAATGCGCATGTAACCAAAGGTGAACCAATCAGACTTTTTCTGGAACTTCTAGAAAATACATTTTCTCTTGGAGATCCTTAGCAATAAGGATGATGTTTGAGGTCATCTTCCCCAGCCACATGGAGGATGGTGTCTTCAGTAGGAGAAAACGGGGCCAATATATATACAAAGGGAGTAACGGGAGACAGAGCCGCGAGACTGGTGGTGGGAAGAGAGTCCAAGAGAGTCTGAGAGAGTGTGGGGAACACTGCTTGAGCTCCTGGAGCCAGTCATGCCTGAAGGATCCACCTGGCATTTTCAGGTTCCTCAAATCAGCCACGACTGGAAGATCAACCCTGGTATTTTGAATCACTGGAATGAGTAGCTTTTGCGTCTCTATGTGTATGTATATATTTGGCTTAAGACAGTTTGGGTTGAGTTTTTCTCACCTGAAACTCAAAAATGTCTGACTAATACAAGTTGGTTTCAACTTGCCCAAAGGCTTTCTTACTTTCTTTAGTTCATGTCAAAGTAGATGACTTTGCAGTATTCTAAGTGGTAAGACAAGACTTCCCCAAATCTAGACATGCCTATCTACAAAAAGTCTGGAGGGAGAATAATAACAGCTAACATTTATTAGCTCTATGTGACAGGTATCACTTTAAGTGTTTTATGTAGATTACTCATGGATCCTCAAAAGTACACCAATTTTGGGTATTATCATTAGCATCATTACCCTATTTTAGAGATGGGCAGACTAATGTAAACAGAGAGGGAGGGAAGCATACTCAAGGTCACAGAGCTAGTAAGGGGCAGAGTGACACTTGAATCCAGGCAGTCCAGCTCCGGACCCCACTCCCTCCGCTTAACTACTACACAATGCTGTGTCTGCTTCCCCTGCAAAGATCTGCACAGGAGTGATGGTCCTAAACCCAGGTTCTTACCTGCATATTCAAGGTGTGTCCTCCCAAGCATCTGTTCTTTGCTCTGTTGCCAAAGGCATGTTTAATCACCTGCCTAGAGCTCCCTTCCTGGCTTGCATAATAATGAGCCCACAGCAGCTACTATCGCTAATGTCATTCTGGCTGCTGGCTGCATTTGTGCATGTAATAAACGCAGTTACCACAAGATCGGAAATTGGACAGGTGACAACACAGGCGGTGATTGTGCAGATCAGATTGAGGACAGGGAACTGATAACACTGACAATTCCATAAAGCCATCACCCCATCTATTGTTTCTCACCTCCGCGGCGAGCCTCTGAGGTGCCCTAATGAGGTAAGATCCTAACATCTGTTAAGATCACAGTCCCTCTTGGCTTGTCTGGGCTTTCTTTTTTTTTTTTTTTTTGTTGAGACGAAGTTTCGCTCTGTCACCCAGGCTGGAGTGCAGTGGCCGGATCTCAGCTCACTGCAAGCTCCGCCTCCCGGGTTTACGCCATTCTCCTGCCTCAGCCTCCCGAATAGCTGGGACTACAGGCACCCGCCACCTCGCCCGGCTAGTTTTCTGTATTTTTTAGTAGAGACGGGGTTTCACTGTGTTAGCCAGGGTGGTCTCGATCTCCTGACCTCGTGATCCGCCCGTCTCGGCCTCCCAAAGTGCTGGGATTACAGGCTTGAGCCACCGCACCCGGCCATTGTCTGGGCTTTCTTCTTCCTCCTCGCCTCAGTCAAACAACTGCTTTTAATCTTTTCATTCAGGGGAGCGGCTCACTTTCACTCCACTGTCATCACACAGAGCTTGAAGCAGGGGGTGTCAACTGTGAAAGTTTGCAGGGCAACACATCCTCCTGAGCATCTCTGTTGATGTGGCAGTCATGCCTGGGCTGAAATCTCCCCCTTTCCGGGAAAGCAGGAAATTCCCGAGGTCACACTTCAGATTGATCTCAGAAGACCTCTTTCTTGATAGTGAAGGCAACAGGCAGTGATGTGTTGGCAAGTGTTTAACAATTAACTCTGGAGGGGTGGGCGAAGTAGCCCTGATCTGTAGTCATTGCCAGTTTCCATGGTGTATGTACTCTCATCATCAATTTTAAGCCACGAATATGAGGCTTATAACATTCCTGAAAATTTAACTATTGGCTCTCAGGAGCCTGGAGCAGACTCCAGCACATCCTGTGTAGGAAGCCTGGTCTGTGCCTCATGCCTTGTAAGAATCCAGTGATTTTCACTATTAGGAGAAAGAAAAGATGGCTTCATTGAAAACATTTTTTTTTTTTAATTAAGGACAATGCAAGGCAGGCAATACAAGAGTTCAGCTTCCATGCTCACCCAATACATGATAACAACAACCAAATAAACCCATATAAAGATAAATAAGACTTTACATAAAATGTCTCACAAATTTTATTTTATTTTATTTATTTATTTTTTGAGACAGAGTTTCGCTCTTGTTGCCCAGGCTGGAGTGGAATAGCACAATCTCGGCTCATTGCAACGTCCACCTCCCGGGTTCAAGCGATTCTCCTACCTCAGCCTCTCGAGTAGCTGGGGTTACAGGCATGCACCATCATGCCCAGATAATTTTGTATTTTTAGTACAGACGAGTTTTCTCCATGTTGGTCAGGCTGGTCTCGAACTCCTGACCTCAGGTCATCTGCTCGCCTCGGCCTCCCAAAGTGCTGGAATTAGAGGTGTGAGCCACTGCACTCGACCACAAATTTACAGATATATCTGAGACCTTTCCTCACTTGGCTTTAACATGGAGGAATCTCCAGGGACCCCCACTTGCAGAGGTAGGTGGCTGCACAAATCTGCTCTTCCAGAAAGGAAGGGAGATTTGGCAAAGCGTCAGTTTGGCAAATGGAAATACAAAACCAAGTAAGTCTAGGATCCCAGAGCTAGTTTTTTCCCTCTCATTTTCTTCCTTTCCTTTCCCTTCTCAAACCTTAAAAGGGGAAACATTCGACCAAGAGCATTATGGGTAATCCAAAGAAGGATAATCAAACCAGAAGATGTCAAGATTCTCATCTTATAGCAAGCATAGGTCACACCAGGATTTCTGGGCTGGATCCAAAAGGTTGGGTGAATGGAGAAGGAGATTGGTTTTGACAGCTTTTGGTTCTGGCACACGGAGTGTCAGGCAACATTTGCTTAATTGCTGTCACAGGTGATGAGACGGTGCAGTTAACTGCAGTAGTTAAGTTAGCTGCAGTAGTTAAGTTAGCCTTCCGTCCATCCGTCCATCTGTCCATCCATCCATCCATCCATCCATCCATCCATCCATCCATCCAGTCAGCCAGTCAGCTAGTGATTGATGCCACCATTCCTCTGAAACAATTCAAGGTCACCAATGACATTATTAAATCCAATGGTCAACTTTCCAGCCCCTCTTACTTAATCTCTCAGCAGCATCTAATAGTTGATCACTCTCTTCCTGGACACATGTCACTTCTCTACTGGTTTCTTCCTACCTCACCAGCTGTTCCTTTTCAGTAGCCTTTGTTGGATCCTCTTCACCCTTCTGACCTCCAAATGTGGGAGGCCTCTAGAGCTCAGTCCTTAGATTCTCAATCTGTACCCACTTGTCTGTTATCATGGCTTTAAATACCATCTGTATGCTGATTCCCAAATGGATATGACCAGCCGTGACCTTTCCCTTGAAATTTGGACAATCAACTCTCGGATGATTAATAGACATCTCCAACCTAGCATGCTCCAAACTGAGCTCCTGATTTCCTCCTGGCCCACCCCCTCTAAACTCGCTCCTGCCCCTGTCTTCTATATTTCAAGAAATGACAAGTGCTTTCCTTCCAGTTACTCAAGGGTGCATCTCTGGAATCATCCCGGACTTCTCTTTTTCTCCTACCCACCACATCCAACCTACCAGTCAGTTCTGCTGGCTCTGCGTTTGAACTAGATGCTGAATCTTGCCACTTTGCCCTACTTTGCACTGCTCTCTTCCTGGTCCCAGCCACCACAAACTCATGCCTAGATTATTGCAGTAGCTTCCTTATTTGTCTCCAGCACCTGCCGTTCCTCCCTAGAGTCTATTTTCAACACAACATAAATATATATCAGATGCAATCCTTCTTCTTCTCAAAGCCCACCATTGGCTTCTCATTTCACTGAGAGGAAAACAGTTTTCCAAAAGCCTGAAAGGCCCCTGGCTCCCTCTGACCTCATCTCCTTTTACATTTCCTCTCCTCCCACACTCTGGTTTAGCCATGCTAGCCTTCTTCTGTTTTCTCTGCTCTTCCCTCAGATCTCTGCATGGCTCACTTTTTCCCTTCCCTCGAGGCTCTCTCAAATGCTGCTTTACCAAAGAGACCACTCTATGTGAAACAGCAGCCCCCATTATTCTGCATCCCTCTTCTCCACTTTATTTTCCTTCATAGTGCTTACTGTTACTAGAAATTATTTACGCTATTGTTTTCTTGTTGAACATCTGACTCTCCCCTTTAGAATACAGTCTTTCTGAAAGCAGGAGCTTTGTCTGTCATATTATTCTATCCCCAACTACTTGAATAATGCCTAGTGCATAGCAGGTGACAGAAGGAATGAGTGGATGGATCCATCCACCCATCCATTCATCTATCTGACCATCCATCCATCCATCCATCCATCCATCCATCCATCCATGTATCCATCTGTACGTTCTTCTACTCATCTTTCCATCCATCCATCCATCCATCCATCCATCCATCCATTTATCCATCTATCCATTCACCCATCCACCCACCCATCTATTCATCTATGTATCCATCCTTACATCCATCCATTTGTCCTTCCACACATCCATCTGTATGTCCATCCATCCATCCATCCATCCATCCATCCATCCATTCATCTGTCCATTTGTCCGTCCATTCATTGAACCATCCATCCATGTGATAATTTCTTATTGGGAGTCTGTATAGGTTCATGAGAGATCCATTATATCAATTCTTCAAATGTGAAGCGTGATGTCCAGAAATAAGACCATTTTAAGGATCTCAGGCCCCACTTAGATCAGTGGTTACAATAATTATGAACACGAGCAAGACTTATCCACACAGCACCTGGCTTCATCAATGGAGCTTTCAATTAAGGGATGCAATGAGTATTCCCTTATAGCACTTTACAGTTTACAAAGCAAACTGTAATGATCCCATTGAATAATCCATAACTGCACTGCACAATATGGTTGCTGTCAGCCACATGTGGCTGTTTGAATTTAAATTCATTGAAATTAAATAAAATAAAAAATTCAGTTCCTTAGTCCCACTAGCAATATGTTAATTGCTTAATACCCACATGTGGCTAGTGGCTACCATATTAAATAGAAAGTTCTAGGAAGTTCTATTAGATAGCACTGCTCCATAACCACCCTAAAGTAGTAGTTTATTATATCCCATTTTGTAGACAAGAAAACAAACCCAGAGAAGTCCCCCAGTCAGTATGAAGCAGAGGCTAGTCTTGAAATCTAGCCTTCTGACTCCCAAGTCCATTATTCCTTCCAAAGAAGGGTAATTTAAGGGACTGATGCCCAAATGCTTGCACCCTAATTCAGCTTCTGATACAGGAGTGCAGGAATTTAGATGTTTATCTGCCAGCAATAGCCTCTTGCCTTGTCTGTGCAGTATTCATGCCCCCTTCTTCTGGTAACAACACCCCTATTTTCCCAGGTCGCCTTTCTCTCCCCTACTCTGAGTCCATGAGACTCACGTGGGGCTGACCCCACTCTGATTCCAAGGGTCAGCCAGTGAGCCTGTGACTCACTGGTCGATCAGGATACTACCCCTTCAGACCTTCGTGAATGGATGTGGTCAAAGAATTAACACCACACCTCATCAAGACACATAGATGTATGTGCATACACATACACACACACACACACACACACACACAGTGCTGCTCATGTAGATGTCTCAGGCTCACTGCAGGTGATATTTTTAGTTCTGGCTGTGGGAGTTGGGGGTCAGATGCCCAGAAAGCATCTTCCTTACTCCTCCCCTATTGCAGATGCACTGATAAGAATGGTGTGGCATGCCCTATGGAGATAATAATTTGTGTTTGTAAAACCCCAGACCAGAGGGACTTGTATATTTTTCTCCAGTTTTCCATTCCTATTCCAAGAAAAAGCCCGTCCTCCAGCTCCCTTGCTGCAGGGCGATTTGTGTGTAAAAGGAAAGCAGCGCTTTACCAGGAAGCAAACCTCTCTCTTGACTCTTGTTCCTCAAATAGGAGGTTCATAGAAGGAATTGGGGAAGAGGCTGTGGAACATTCTAGAAGAGAGCTGATTGGGCAATTCCCCAGCCCAGGAAGGAGAGGTCTGGAGGACACCTGTGCCTAGACTCTTCCAGCATCGTGAGGAGATGCAGGACTAAAGAGGGAAATGGCTGCACGTAGGTGCTGTGTGGTGGTGGAGGGTCTGGACCCTGAACACTGGAGCTTCTGACTTCACTGAAGACACACCCAGGCTCAGGCAAGAGCGCTGTCCACCTCTTGGAGATCAGGTGGGCCTGGACAAAGAACAGGTGAGCTGAGACCATCGAGGATGGAAGCCTCCAGGCCCCTTCCTCATTCTCCAGATATCAGATAAAACTTCTGGGTTATTGTGTGACCCCAGACAGGTGTGGAGGGAGCCATTCATATGATGAGTCTTAATTTCTTATCATTCTGGTAGAGTTAGGCCTGGTGAGATTTCCTGTACATTGGTTGTGGAGTAAGGTTCGTATATGTAATAATGAAAACAGTGTGGCCACAGTGACACGCAGTGCCATACAACCTTCACAGCAAATGCCCTCGATCAAGAGCTGACCATGGGCCATTAATTGTGCCAGATGTGAAGCTCCTCATCTCATGAAGCATCACAGCAACTCATGAGGGAGTCACCGTCACGAGCCCCATTTAGCAGATGAGGAAGGCCGGGCCCGGTGGCTCACACCTGTAATCCTAGCACTTTGGGAAGCCGAGGTGGGCAGGTCACCTGAGGTCAGGAATTTGAGACTAGCCTGGCCATTATGGAAAAGTACCATCTCTACTAAAAATACAAAAATTAGCCAGTGTGGTGCTGCATGCCTGTAATCCCAGCTACTTGGAGGCTGAGGCGAGAGAATCCCTTGTACCTGGGAGGTGGAGGTTGCAGTGAGCCGAGATTGTGCCACTGCACTCCAGCCTGGGCAACAGAGCAAAACTCCGTCTCAATACAAACAAACAACAAACAAAAAACAGATGAAGAAACTGAGGGTCAGAGAAGTTAAGCCATTTGTTCAAAGTCACACAGCAAGTGAGGAGAAGAGCTGGGACTCACCCTTCACCCTGTCTCAACTGCAAAGCCTGTGGTCTTTGCTTTTGAGTAGAAGGGCCTGAATTTTTCCAGGATCCAGCCCTTAGACTCCGTGTTCAAGGAATCTCCCCAGCAGTCATCTGAAGGTCAAAGCCAAGGGGTCAAGGCCAGGCCCAGTGCTCCTACACAGATACTGGGATTTTCCACAGAGATGAGACCCGGAGTCCTTCATCTCATTGGGGAAAAATCTAGACGTTCCATGTGATTTTTCTTACCTCTCTGTCATTCTTCCCTGGATACCGTGGGATTAACGGCAAAGTAATGCCGGGGTGGGTGTTGGGCAGCTGCCGGAAGGAAGGGGCTGAGGGCAGGAGACCGGTACAACCCAGCAGCCGCCACATGGAACAAGGCTCTTAGTAACACTGGATTTTTCCAGCAGGTCTGTGCGCTAATTAAGCCTGCTCCTCGCAGCCACTGCGAAACGAAGGGAGTCTCACCTGAAAGCCTGTAATTTGCCAACACGAAGGAGAACAGAAGCAAGTACTCAAACATTACCCACAACCGCCGCTTTGGAATATTGATTAGCAAGAGACGAGACACATGCCAGCTTTCAACCCCTCAAACCCAACCAGAATCAATATTTCTCTCCTCGGAATGCAGAGGAGAAGACCCTTTCAATTCCGATCCAGAAAAAGCCCAGGGGCTGTGACATCTGCCAGCCCTACTGTCCTGTTCTGCTTCACTGAAAATGCTAGCATAGGTGAAGATATAAAAATTACAGAACTCATCAAAAGATATTATAAAGCCCCAGCCACACATCCTAATGACTCACAAAATGACTAGTCTCCAGCATGCAGCCTGTAATTAGAGCCTCGCTGTGCAGAATATACACTCGCAGCCCCTGCGTTGAGGCTCCATAAAGAGTCCAGAGTCTGACCCCTGAATTGTGCTCACACAGGGAGGGCAATGAAAGGTCGCGAGCTCACCCTGAGAAGTGAGAAAAAATCCTCAGAACCTGGAAGAGCTTGGGACTGTGCAAAAGGGAAGTGGAGATTTAAAGGAGAAAATTGGAAGGGTCAAGATAGGCAGGAAGGGGATGGTGGAAGCTGGAATAGTAAACTTCGATTCCAACGTGCGGCTAGAATAGGATCCAGCTGTCATGGCTTTGGCAAGTCTGCGGTTCTCACTAGGACACATCCCAAGGTGCTAGCAGGATCTAGAGAACGGGAATCTGGTTTCCTGACTAGCATTTTGTGGGTACCAACAATAACACTGGGGCCCCCAAGATGGAGTTGGGGAGACAGAGCAACAAGGGAACAATCACTAAGTAGACCAGATGCCCTCCCAACCCGATTCAGTTCTCTTATATTGGCCTCATTTCTGATTATTTTTTATTACTTTTATTTAGTTATGAAGTTTTTTAGAGTTGGGGTCTCATTCTGTTTTCCAGGCTGGAGGGCAGTGGCATGATCATAGCTCACTGCAGCCTTGAGTTCCTGGGTTCAAGAGATTCCCCCCACCCCAGCCTCCCTAGTAGCTGGGACTACAGGCACACGCCACCATGCCTGGCTCCTCTTGGCCTCATTTCTGGAAGGACATGCAGAGATGAAGACAGCTGCAGAGGAGCCTACTAGATTGCCCCCTCGAAACTCAAAGTCTGCCCAGATGCTCTGGGTCTACAAGACGCGGGTCCACCCAGTGGAAAAGTGGCAATGGTTAGACATTCACTTCAAGAAGTGCCCACGGGCAAGTGGTTAAGATTTCAGCTTTTGGAGTCAGTAATCCTGGGTTCAAATCCCAGGTCTTGTTACGTGTGGCCCTACATGAGTTGCTCCAACTCTGAGCCTCAGTTTCCCTATCTATACAATGGCTCCCATCCCAGGAACATGTTAGAAAGCCCACAGCCTGGTACCCTCTAACTGCCCAATAGATGCAGTAACAATGAGTAGTAAAGCCAGCCATTGGGTCTAAGAACAGTTCCCCTCCAGTGGCCTCAGACGCAGGCCTGGCTGTGCATATGTGATGCCATGGGTATGCGATGCCTGCGTATGCGATGCCTGCGTATGCGATGCTGTGCGAATGCCATGCTGTGCGTATGCGATGCCCGCGTATGCGATGCTGTGCATATGCGATGCCCGTGTATGCGATGCCTGCGTATGCGATGCCTGCGTATGCGATGCCTGCGTATGTGATGCTGTGCGAATGCCATGCTGTGCGTATGCGATGCCCGCATATGCGATGCCCGCGTATGCGATGCTGTGCATATGCGATGCCCGTGTATGCGATGCCTGCGTATGCGATGCCTGCGTATGTGATGCTGTGCATATGCGATGCCCACGTTTGCGAAGCTGTGCGTATGCGATGTCCACATTTGCGATGCCTGTGTATCCAATGCTTGCATATGCAATGCCTGCATACGCGATGCCTGCATATGTGATGCCATGCCTATGCAATGCTGTGCTTATATGAGGCTGTGCCGGCCCACTGCTGTCCTCTCTGCAGCCAGGTCATGTCTGTCTCCTCTCCACCTGTCCAAGTGCAGTCCACAGCCTTATATACATCACTGGCTCAGTCCAGGAAAGCTGAGGACACAGCTAGGGACAGGCCCCAGACAAGGGGCCATGCCAGCTGTCCTGCCTGCTGCCCTTCACCCCAATGCCTCCATGCCCAGGGTGGGGAGGTGTCTTCAAAGACCCCGAGTAAAGCGGAGACAGAAGTCACAGTCCTAGCAAAAGCACCTGATAGGATGACTGCTGTTGTCATTAACAACACAAACAGCAGCACCTGACATCTGCCTAGGGACAACTATGTGCTCTGTCATTTCATCCTCTCAGCGTCCTTGCGAGATGGAAGCTAGTAGTTTTCCTACTTCACAGAGCTGGAAACAGGCACAGAGAAGTCAAAAAGCCTGTCTCACCTGGAGCCCAGCCAGAGGACGCACAGTCCGTGGACCCAAAGGTAACTCTGTCATCAGTGCCACGGCCAGAGTCAGGTCCTGTGGGAATGCAATGGGGCTTTCTATTTCGGTCCCTGGTCTAAGTCCAGTGCAGCTTTTGTCCTCTGCTTCCCTCTCAGCCCACTCACAGCCTCGGTGCAAGATAAATCTCCCCACTCTCGCAGATCTCACAAAACAACAGACCTTCAAGGCAAAAGAGGAGGGAGAGGGGAGCAAAGGGCTCTGAGAGGCCCACGCTCCATTGATCACAGGGCCCTGAACCTGGCTGCTCCCCTGCACTGGGAGGGCCCTGGCTGGGCCTTGGCCAAGCATTGTAGCAGAGGAGGCCTGGAGAAAACGAGCCTGAACTTAGGATTCAAGAGAAGGGCATTGCAAGGTCAGCGTCCACTAGGGAGGCAGCGGCGTGGCCAGCCTCACTCAGTATCCTGCTTCTTTTCTGTCTTCTCCACTCCAAATTTATGCTATGACAATAACAGCATTCTCCATTATTCTGTATCTCCACTGATCTCAAGAGGTGTCCATAGACCAGAGTCTCCTCACAGCTCAGGCCAGCACAAATTCCATGCCTGGGGCCTCAGATTAGGTGCCCGGATGCTCACAGAGTGAGGCCCAAGGTCTCGGAAGGGCTGGAAGGACATTTGGATTCATTTGGGTCTAGCAATTGTAGAATCAGTGGTATTATCCTTCAACATTTTTTTTTTTTAAAGACACAGTCTTAAAAAACACAGTCTGTCGCCCAGGCCGGACTGCAGTGGCACAATCGCAGCTCACTGTGGCCTCAACCTCCTGGGCTAATGGGATCCTCCTACCTCAGCTTTCTGAGCAGCTGGGATTACAGGCACACGCCACCATGCCCAGCTAATTTTTTATTTTTAGCAGAGACAGGGGCCAAAGATGTTGCCTAGCTGGTCTTGAACTCCTGGATTCAAGCAGTCCTCCTGCCTTCGCCTCCCAAAGTGCTGGGATTACAGGTGTGAGCCACTGTGCCAGGCCCTTCAACAAATTCTTGTATGTTAACTTCATGCCAGGCTCCAGGGACAGAAGGATGACAAGATGGGCATAGACCTTGACCAGGAGCTTATGAGACTGAGGCAGGGGCTCTTGCCAAACCCCAGGGAGATCAGTATGCTTGCTTTCTGTACAGGTCACCTGCTTTTAGTGAGGTAATTCATTGCATAGTCATTTATGTGCAAAGCGCTCTTAAGTAGGGGCTGGACAGGTGATGTGGGGATGGGACAGGAGAAGAGTTGAGAGGGGATGGGGAAGCTGAAGAGAGTTCCAGGCAGAGAGACCAGCAGGTGCAAGGGCATGGAGTTGGGAGAGAGCTGGGGAAGTTTGAGAAACTGAAAAAAAACTTTCCTAGGGCTGGCCGGGCACGGTGGCTCATGCCTGTAATCCCAGCACTTCGGGAGGCCGAGGCGGGCGGATCACAAAGTCAGGAGATCAAGACCATCCTAGCTAACACGGTGAAACCCCGTCTCTACTAAAAATACAAAAAATTAGCCGGGCGTGGTGGTGGGCACCTGTAGTCCCAGGTACTCGGGAGGCTGAGAGGCAGGAGAATGGTGTGAACTTGGGAGGCGGAGCTTGCAGTGAGCCGAGATGGTGCCACTGCACTCCAGCCTGGGAGACAGAGCGAGGCTCTGTCTAAAAAAAAAAAAACCACTTTCCCAGGGGCTGCTATAACTGCTATAACAAAGTGCCACAAAGCAGATGGCTCAGAACAACAGAAATGTATCTTCTTGCAGTTCTAGGGGCTAGATGTCTGGGATCGAGGTGTTGGCAGGGCCATGATCCCTCTGAAGCCTTCAGGGGAGAATCTTTCCTGCCTCCTCCCAGCTTCTGGTGGTTTCTTGGCACTCCTTGGCTTGTGGCTGCCTCACTCCAATCTCTGCCTCTGTGGTCCCATGGTCTCCTCCCCGTGTATCCACATGGCCTTCTTACATGGACATCAGACCTTGGATCAGGGCTCACCCTAATCCAGTCATCTTAACTTGACTAGTTGTAACCACAGAGTTCTCGTTTTCAAATAAGGTAATGTTCTGTTGTTCCAGGTAGACATGAATTTGGGATGGGGGCACAGACAATCCAACCTAGGACAGGCAGAATGGCTGGAGAGCAACAGGGAGGTAGCAGTAGAAGAGATTGTTCTTCCTCAGAGAAAGATGAGACATCTCTCTGGCTTTTGGTGGAGGGGGTCCTCTGGCAAGAAGAAGGGTGTTTTCTGGTCATGACCTCCAGGCTCCTGCCATGGGGGAAGGTCACCGCAGCAGCAGATGGCCGACATGGGGGAGGAGGGAGACCAGGAGATGCCAGGGCGCAAAGATCTTGTCTTAAAATACATCAAATCAAGAAGATCTGTCATCTCTGCTAAGCAGATGTGTTGTAGATTCTATTAAAAGCACAAATGAACTTTAGAAGACAGGTCCTAATAAGCAATTCTAATTATCATCTTCATTAACTACTCCAGTCCCAGGGCGATCTATTTTCATACTGGGGAGGAGCCGCAGCTACATTTCTCTGGAAAAGTCTGTTCCTCTTGGCGCCTCCAGACGTGAAGTTTGTTTAGTGGTGAGAACGGTGTCCCTGATCTTGGGCAAGGGGCAGAGGTGGAAGGTCCCCATTCCACTCTTGCCTGAATCTTTGCATCCAGTGTTGAGTAGCTAGCTTCCTCTCACACATGCCAATCCATTTTGGATGGGGAAAGATCTCATTGAGGAGATGGTACCTGGGGTTTGCTATTTCATCCAACAAATGATGTTTTGGTGGGTCTAGCATGGTGCTGGGAAACATGAATGGCAGTTTCACCTGGCAGAGGCTGCTGGTCTGAGGCTTTTTCATGCAGTAGTTCGTTTGCATCTCACAACATCACAACCATCTTGTGGGTTGGGTGCTATTATTATCCCATTTCATACATGAGAAGACCAAGGTCTGAGAGGGGAAGTGATAGCCAGAAAATGGTGCCACTGACACAGGCCCCCAGCAGTCTAAATCCAGAGCCCGTCCTCCGAATGCAACAGCAGGTAGCCTGTCAGATGTTGCCAGATGCTGGCTGGGCATGGTGGCTCACGTCTGTAATCCCAGCACTTTGGGAGGCCAAGGCGGGTGGATCACAAGGTCAGGAGATCAAGACCATCCTGGCTAACATCGTGAAACCCCGTCTCTACTAAAAATACAAAAAATTAGCCAGGTGTGGTGGTGGGCACCTGTAGTCCCAGCTACCTGGGAGGCTGAGACAGAGTGAGACTTTGTCTCAAAAAAAAAAAAAGATGTTGCCAGATACTGTTGGGGGATGGGGGGATGGGGGTGGTGCAAAAAAGCCACGTTCACCAGCTGCCAGGCTTCTGCCACCATTTCAACTTCAAGGTTTAGGGCTGTGTCCCTCTCACCTTTATACCCCCTTAGCAAAGCCCATGGGAACCATTTTTTTGTTTTGTTTTGTTTTTAAGACCGAGTCTCCCTCTATTGCCCAGGCTGGAGTACGGTGGCGCAATCTCTGCTTACTCCCGGGTTCAAGCGATTCTCCTGCCTCAGCCTCCCGAGTAGCTGGGACTACAGGTGCCCACCCCATGCCCAGCTCATTTTTGTAGTTTTAGTAGAGACAGGGTTTCACCATATTGGCCAGGCTGGTCTGGAACTCCTGATCATGTGATCCACCCGCCTTGAACTCCCAAAGTGCTGGGATTACAGGTGACAGCCACCACGCCAGACCCCCATGTGAACCATTGTTGAAACTGTCCCTTGACATTGTAGTTCCAGCTTTTCTCACTTTTCAGTAGTAACCACACTTGAAGTTTAACATTCACCTTGTAAAGACAGATTTCAGGTGACGCAGCACTTCCTTTAAGCCTGGACCTCGTTGGTGCGGGTAGAATCCCCCATCTACTAAGCTTCCTGGAACGGAAAGATTGGGCTGTCACTGAGTCTAGCCGATTTTTCTGTTTTGACCCGTGCCTCGCTCATAACAGCCTCTGAATAATTACCTCCTAGCTGGATGAAGGGAAAGAATCATGAGTGAGGGAATGAATGCATGAGTCTGTTACCTTTCAGGTGCACGTCCCCCACAACTCATGATGTCGTTCTGCAGGACTACTGACCCCTCCCGAACACACTGTGTGCACTCTGAATCTCTGTGCCTTGGCCTGCTCAGTCCCATCTGCCTGAAGTGCCTCTGCGCCCCTACTCCGACTCACTCATCCTTCAAGGACCAGTTCAAGCTGATCCCCCATGCACCTTAAAGTTCCCCTGAAATGAACTCCTCAGCTGAGTTCATTCTTCCCTCTCCCATGTTCTCAGAGCACTCTACACCAACACACCGAGAGCCATCAAGAGATCAGGATGGTATTTTGATTCTTTACACGTCTTTCTCTCTCTTTGACAGGTACAGCCCCTAAGGTTAGGAATCGAATCCGATTCCTCTCTGATCCCCCAAATCTAGTGTTCAATAAAAGTCTTTGCAAAGTAAACAGAAAATCCAAGCTTCGCATCCTGAGTGGAAAATGAGGAGGGTCCCCACTGGCTGGGCCCTCTCTCCACTTCTGCTCAAAGCTGTCTTTGAAACATTCCAGGGGAGGTTAGAGGTTTGCTCAATCACATTCATCCCCCAACACAGCAGAGACCTGGCGTCCCCCGGAGGGACAGTGTCTGCTGCCCCATGGGGTCTGCTTGCCTCAGCGAAGGATGAATCTCTCCCTCTTTGGACTCCTGGAGCACTCAGGAGCGCCCACGACACCCTCTGTACATTCCCGGGGGATGCCTTTGGCTGCTCATAGATCCCACATTGATGGCAAACGTGAGAACGGCAGTGCACACAGTCCTCCGGGTGTTTCATAACAGGGTTCCAGGCCATACCCAGTCCCCAGAGCAAGCTCACCACCTGACAGTAGAAAGAAAGAGAAAGGGATACAAAAACTCACCTACAGCAGTGTCTCATCCTGTGAAATAATTCATAAATGGAACCACAGGAGCAACAGAAAGGCCCTAAGACCAAATCCCAGCTCTGCCTTTTCTCAGCTTTGCAGGTAACTTCTCTTGCCTCATCTGTACAATGGGTACAACATTGCACTTGTCTCCGTGTTGTCATGAAGATGAAATGAGGCACCATACGCAGGGGCAATGGCACCAGTCATCAATAGCTGATAAGGCCCATGCATTGCGCCAGCAATAAATAACTGGTGAAATTGGCCCTGTGTCCTGGTTTGCAAAGCTGAGCACATCCTGGAATGTATATGAAGAACTTAGTGTCAATGTATTATGAGCACATAGCAAACAACAGCTCCTATGACTATCCGTGCTGGGTTTATACTGATCCGAAGCTCCTGGGTCACCGTTTGTTAAAATGGCTGCTCGCATCCTAGGTACAGTCTGGGATGCTGATTTGAAAGACTAGTTTAAATCGTCTTCACTCCCTGCTGATTTCCGCTGTTGTCAGTAGGGAGCCTCCCCTGATGTGACTAATCTCTCTTCATCCCCAGGCTGGGGGTTTGAAAGTCACCACTGGCAAAAATCAATCCAAAGCAATTAAATCCCTACCAGGTGTGACTGGAACAGGAGCTCAATTGATTGGATGTGCACTGGGATGAGAAACCCTTGTCGGTATTGGCTTTGTAGCACCCCGAGGAAGCCAGGTTCCTCTTCTCAGATTCAACGCTCCCATGCAGGGCACTCTGAAACCCCTCCTTGCAGAAGACCTTCTGTAGACAGGCAACCAAAAGGCTGGTTACTCATTTCCTCTCTGGGTCTGCTGGCACTTGGTTCACACATTTGTCATGGCCGTAGTCAAGTGGTGTTTTAATTATGATTTGAGATCTGTGCGAATCTCACTCTATTATTCGATCCTTGAGAGGAGGGACTGTTTCTTGTTCATATTTATACCTTTATCCTTCAGGTGTCCATCACACACCATAGGTGCTGTAGGCAGTCAGAATTTTCCATTACAAATGACTGACAACACAACCCAAATTGGTTTAAATAAAATTATGGGCTCACCCAACTGGAAAGTCCAAGGGCAGTTTCTACATGCAGATAGAGCTTGGCTAAGGATCTGAAATTATGCCACCAATCCCGTTTCTCCCTTTCAGCATTACTTGGCTCCCCTCCCTCTGTGTTGGTTCCCTGCTCAGATGTGCTCTCTCTTCCTGGTGGCAAAGTGGCTGCCAGCAGCTCCAGCCTCATATTCTCCCTTGTTCAAGTTCAATGGGTATGCATGCATCTCTTGGGCAGGGGTCTCAGTCAAAGTCTCATTGTGTCTCTAGCTCTGCCTGGGTCAAGTGCCTACCTTGCATCAATCAATGTGGCCTGGGGACTGTAATGCTCAGGACCCCAGACCCCATGTCCACCTCTGGAGCGAATCTCAGCTGAACAAAATGCATTAAGGGTAGGGAGGGGTAATTCCCTGGAAGGAAGTCGGAGTAATGGATGGTGGGTGGATAGAACACAGCAAAGGTCTACTTCAGTACTCAATGAATGAAGTAACCAACAATAGTGGGGAAACAGGATCCTTTAGTGCATTCCTTATGTCTCAATGATGACATCCCATTGTTGCTCCTGCTTTTGCTATTTCTGTTAGGTTGGTACAAAAGCATTTGCAGTTTTGCTATCGCTTTCTTGTTTTTGAGACAGGCTCTCACTCTGTCACCCAAGCTGTAGCGCAGTGGTGCAGTCTTGGCTCACTGCAATCTCTGCCTTCTGGGTTCAAGTGATCCTCCCGCCTCAGCCTCCCAAGTAGCTGGGACTACAGGCGTGTGTCACTGCACCCAACTAATTTTTGTATTTTTAGTAGAGACAGGGTTTCACTATGTTGGCCAGGCTGGTCTCAAATTCCTGACCTCAGGTGATCTGCCCACCTTGGCCTATCAAAGTGCTGAGATTACAGGCATGAGCCACCATACCCGGCTTTGCTATTACTTTCAATGGCAAAAACTGCAATTACTTTGGCACCACCTAATACTATTCTAGGGGCGTAAATTCTATCTTTGGTTTCTCTCTTTCCCTTCCTTCACAGGCACCAGGGACAAGAGACAAGAGAACCAAGTTAAGGCGAAACACTTAGCCACTTGAATCTGATAAGAAGTAATTGTTTTCACGACCAACCCCAGTGCCAAATATGCAGCAGATTCTTCATTAACTACGTTCGGCTTCTTCTAATAATTTATTTTAGGTCTGTTGAGACAAAAACTTTATATGTTCAGCAGATAAACTTTGCTTTGCTTAGATGTATTCTGAGAACACAATTAAACTCCACTCAGCATATGCGTGTGTTGAATGCAAACATATATGTAGGTATATGTGTGTAGTGTGTATGTGCTGCGTCTAAAATGCTTGTATCCAAGCAGAAAATACCGATTTTCTTTCAAATATCCCTGGAATATTTACAAAAGTTGACTACAGACTGGATCACAAAGAAAATCTCAATAAATTCCAGAAGAAAGTCTGTAGGTCTCCCTCTCTGACCACAATGCCAGAAAGAAGAGAAAATATTTTAAAAAGGCATATCCTGGCCGGGCACAGTGACTCATGCCTATAATAATTCCAGCACTTTTGGAGGCTAAGGTGGATGGATAACTTGAGGCCAGGAGTTTGAGACCAGCCTGGCCAACATAGTGAAACCCTGTCTCTGCTAAAAATGTACAAGTTAGCTGGGTGTGGTGGTGCATGCCTGTAATCCCAGCTACTCAGGAGGATGAGGTGGAAGAATTGCTTGAACCCGGGAGGTGGAGGTTGCAGTGAGCTGATATCACGCCACTGCACTCTAGCCTGGGCAACAGAGTGAGAGCCTGTTGAAAGAGAGAGAGAAAGAGAAAGAGAGAGAGAGAAAGAAAGGAGGGAGGGAGGGAGGGAGGGAGGGAGGGAGGGAGGGAAGGAAGAAGGAAGAAGGAAGAAGGAAGAAGGAAGGAAGGAAGGAAGGAAGGAAGGAAGGAAGGAAGGAAATAAAAAGGCCTATCCCTGTTACTCTTGCATGGTACCTGGAGAAGGAACAGAGGGTCTCTCGGCCTGGGGAGCAGGGGTCCTTCCTGCTCTTGTTCAAGGTGACTGGTGAGAGTGCCATGATGTTCTTCATGTAACCTCGAGCAGCAGCAGCCCTGTCTGGGAGAAATTCTGTGCCTGGAGAAAGATGACTGGGGAGAAACATCCAGGCGTGGCTTTGTGGGAGAATGGTCCCACTGCTGCATCCTAATCCTTTCCCTTACTGAGATTTGAAGGCTGATAATCAGAGCGCTAAGGGGAAATAGTGGGAACAGGAGGAGAAGTAGTCGGAATGCTTTAGACAGGCAGAAAAGCCTAGAAGGACAAGTGATCCTGCCCTCCTTATTAGCTCAAGCAACTGATCACGGCTGTGACAGAGAAAAGACATTGACAGATAAGGGCTTTTGATATCAGGCAATCCTGATGGCCTTAAAATACCAGAAGGACATTCTAATTAGATTCAGAGTAGGTGAGCGATAATCAGATTTGGGATCAGATCAGGGTTAAATTAAGCAGTGAATGAAAGCAGTTAAAGATTAAGGAGATCTATACCGCCCCTCCGCTTTTCAGAAAGGATTTGAGCCGGATTTTCAAAAATGCACACAGTCATGTAGATAGTGGTTAAGAGCCTGGACCTCAGGATAAAAAAGAATTAGGTTTAAATCCCAGCTCTGCCACTTCCCGCTGTGTTACCGTGGGCCGGTCACCTACCTCTGATTTCTCATCTGTGAAATGGAGGTCACAATACTTCCTGTGCATGGCAGGCTTGTTGGAGGACAAAATAGGTACTTGAAATGTGCTTGCTATAGAACGTGCACTAAGCAGTGACTTAGAATTGCGGTTCTTAATACATTGAAGATGAGAAATTTTATCTCATGGATCTTCACGAGATGTACATGATGAGAGACCGAGGACAACATCTATAATGATATCTCTCCAGTATATTCACTGGCGAGTCACAGGGGCTATTCAGCCCTCAATGCAAGCCAGTGGAATAAGAATGTAAATAGCGGAGGAATTTGGGTATTTTTCAACCTGCCTCTAAATTTGTATCCTTTTAAGTATGTTGTCTTCAATTCTAGCAATATCAATACTTAGTTGTTTTCACAGGGATCTATTCTTAAGGGAGAAGCAGAATTGAATTGAATGCTTGTACATGAATGTTCCCAGCTGCATTGTTCACAACAGCCAAAAGGTGGAAACAACCCAAACGTCCGTCAGCTAATGAGTGTGTAAACGAAATGTGGCATATTGGCTGGGTGCGGTGGCTCACGCCTGTAATCCCAACACTTTGGGAGGCCGAGATGGGTGGATCACCTGAAGTCAGGAGTTTGAGACCAGCCAGGCCAACATGGTGAAACCTTGTCTCTACTAAAAATACAAAAATTAGCTGGGCTTGGTGGCGGGTGCCTGTAATCCCAGCTACTCGGGAGGGTGAGGCAGGAGAGTTGATTGAACCTGGGAGGTGGAGGTTACAGTGAGCCGAGATGGCATCACTGCACTCCAGCCTGGGCAACAAAGTGAGACTCTGTCTCAAAAAAAAAAAAAAAAAAAAAGGAAAAAAGAAAGAAATGTGGCATATCCATGTCATGCAATATTATTCCATCATAAAAAAGGAATGAAGTACTGATACACGCTGCAACATGGATAAAGCATTGTGCTAAATTATAAAAGAAGCCAGACACAAAAACCCAATATTGTATTACTCCACTTATGTGAAATTCACAGAATAGGCAAATCTATAGATATGGAAGGTAGATGAGTGAGTGCCTGTGGCTGGGAAGTGGGGGGAGGGTAAGAAATGACTACTCATAGGTACAGAGTATTTTTGGGGGGGGTGATGAAAATGCTCTAAAATTATATTGAGTGTGAATTGTACTCTTTAAATGAGTGAGTTGTATGGTATGTTAACTATATCTCAAGAAACCTGTTACAAAAAGCAAAATAAAAGGGGCCACTCTTGCCATCAGCCATGCTTAAAGGAGGGCAGGCTAGACTCTGAATTAAAACAGCTGGGGTGGTTTTACCCAAATGATGAGTAAAATAGCCAAAGGGAAATAAAGTGACAAAACATTTCATTGGGAGAAAGTCACAGAAATTCTAATGAGCCAGCGGGCATCCTCAACATTGCAAAATGGGTTGGCCCTCAGAGTATCCACGGAGGCCCCTTTCAAATCACCCTTAGCTCCAGCTTTTATTTATTTATTTACTTATTTGAGAGAGTGTCTCTCTCTGTTGCCCAGGCTGGAGTGTAGTGGCACGATCTCGGCTCACTGTACCCTCAACTTCCTGAGTTCAAGCAATCCTGCTGCCTCAGCCTCAGGAGTAGCTGGGACCACAAGTGTGTGCACCATGCTTGGCTAATTTTTGTATTTTTAGTAGAGATGGGGTTTCACCGTGTTGCTTAGGCTGGTCTCAAGCTTAGGCTGGTCTCGAACTCCTAAGGCTCAAGCGATCCTCCCGCCTCAGCCTCCCAAAGTGCTGGAATTACAGGTGGGAGCCACCACGCCTGGCCAGCACTGAGTGCTTGACATACATTAATTTGTTCTAGCCTCCTCACACTCTCTGAAAGAAGTATTGCTACCCCTATTTTGCAAAGGAGAAAACTGTTTCAGAGAAGCAAAAGCCTTGTGCGAGGTCACACAGCTAGTAACTTGATGCCTAGTCCAAAGGATTCCAGAACCTGTGCTCTCCACCTTCCTGCATGGTTGGCTTCCTTCTCTCCCCTGACATCCAACCCCAACCTCTCCTGTGCATTTACGCCCATGTTCTCCTATTCAGAGTGCAAATTGGTATCCTCTGCAGAAACCCCTGTATGTGGGTTGAAGATAGTTTCCAAAACATCTTTTGGTTTCCTCTGCTTAATTAAGGCAACTCCAGTTCACACACCTCCCAAGGAGAAGCATCAAATGATGACAACAGAGGAAAAAAGTCCGAGTTCCGATTGAATCGCAAAATCTTTGCAACAGCCCAGCAACAAACATATGCTCATCTTTATCCTGGAAGAATGGGCACAATGGCCATTGTCCTTATGAGAATAATCCAAGATTTAGGAAACACATGAAAAGTACAAGTTCCTCCTTTGCAGAAGGTCATTGCCCATGTATTCCCCAAAATGTAAAAACCCAAAGACTGTGTGGCTGCATCACGCTTATTGAATTGTTGAGCTACCAAAATAGAAATAAAATGTGGAATGTTTTATACTCATGAACATAGTGTTCATATTAATGACCATCTATATGACTGTCCTGGGGAACAATCGAAAGGGAAAAAAGTGTCTAGAGCAGATGCACTTATGTATACATTAATTCCCAGCCCTTTGTAATGTCTTTGGCTATGCCGCCTATGGAAATACTGCCTCCTTCTTCAAAATTCCTTAGCACTGGATCTTCACCTGTCTTTAAAGAAACCCTAGGGTTGGTACAGTTCAAGCTCACACTTAGGCATGAATGTGTAGGGACCTATATAAGCAGGGAATGTGTATTCTTCACATTCATTTAATAATGCTTGCAAGGAAAGTTATTTCTGGTCTTCCCTTCCCCTCTTTTCAACCCCTCCCCAATTTCTACGTCCATTATCCTCCCAAAAGCTGCAGCCTCCCTGACCACCCTCAGAGTCTGATTTTATAGCACAGGCCTTTGCAATAACTACTACGTAACTTAAACCCAAACCTCCAAGGATCTAAATCACATTATTACTCACCTGCCATAACCCAATGTCACATTCCAATTACTAATGTGCTCCTTGTCAGTAACATACGTAGTAAATGTACCATCATTTTGGTGGCTTATTGAAAAATCAATCCCTCCACTGAACTGCTTTGACAGTAGCTCTGTAAGCAGCCGCTCCCTCTGTTTAAGGGGGGAGCAGGCTTCCTCCTCTCTTTCCCCTGGAAACTTCTATTCCAATTACATAGGCTGATGGCTTAGTGCAGTCGCAAGACTTTAGAGGTGGTTTCAAATTCCAACCCTGCTATTCCCCACGTGCACTCGAGCAAGCTCTGTCTGGCTTCAGTATTTCCATTTATACAATGGGATTTTCGCTGGGTTATTCGAAGTGCTCAGCACATAGGAGCTGTTCAATATGAGCTAGTTCCCTTTCCTGGGCGGAACAGCCACACGTTTGTGTTCCTAATGTCATGAGCAAGGAGGACCCTATAACATTTCACCCAACTCATGGGCACTGGCCTGGCTGACCAGATGCCAAATGATCACATCAGTGACCCGACCCATCTCATTGCAAGACTACGTTTGGTCACTTATGTTCCATCCATCTGGGTGGCAAATGAGTCAGAGAATGAGGCACATAGACTTTTAAGACTTTTAAGTCAGATGTGAGTTGGTGAGGTGGTGTTGGGCAGAGCTGGGGGTGTGATGTTAACAAAAAAATGACAAAAGGCAACAATTTAACTTTCATGCAAGATGCAAATTCACTTAGAAACTCCTTATCAGCAGAACTGGGTAAGGATCATTCCACCCAGAACAAAATGCGATAGATAAAAATAACTTCAGTGTCTCAGGGAGACAGATACTAAGGCAAGGAACTATAGAGGGGAGTGCATTGTAGTCTTAAAGTCATAATCAGTTTAGCAGGTTGGAAATGGGCTGGTAACAGCCCTGGTAAATTCTCCAGCCATGCTTCCTAGACTCCCATCATCTCAGAGCTAAATTAAAAACAACAGTCCCTCCTTCCACCCACCTCTCTGCACTCTAGGTCTGCTTGTGTTTTTGGAATAATTGCACCTATGTGTCCTTCCAGCCCTCCTCCACAGCCAGGTGAGCTCCAGTCCATAAAACCATTTAGTGTTACTGTTTCTGAAAGCCTACTTCTTGAGAATATTGGCTGGACCCTAACAAGCTCAGAAACATCAGAGTGGCTGGGAACTAATGCCTCTGCCATCCTGAATTGGGCCTCACATTTTATGAAAAAGATACTTCCCTTCCCTTTAGGAACTAGGGGAGGTGCTATGGTTTGGACGTGGTTTGTCCCCATCCAAATTCATGTTGAAATTTGATCCCCAGTGTGGTGGCATAGGGAGGTACAGCCTAGTGGGAGGTGTTCGGGTCATGGAGGTGGATTCCTCATTGAATGGTCTGGTGCCTGCCATGCTCACGGGAGTGAGCGAGGTCTCACTCTGGTGAGACTGGATTAGTTCTCATGGAAATGGATTAGCTCCTGCGAGAGTGGGTTGTTATAAAGCCAGGACACTCCTCAGGTTTTGTCCCTTCACGTGTGTCTGTATCCCCTTTGACCTTCCCCACCATGTGACACTGCAAGAAGTCCTCACCAGAAGTGAGGGTCATGTCCTTGAACTTCTCAGCCTGCAAAACTGTGAGCTAAATAAACCTCTTTTCTGTATAAACTACCCAGTCTCAGATATTCTGTTATAGACACACAAAATGAACTAACACAGGAGGTGACTGAAATACTGCAAAGGAAAGCCCTATGTGTAAGAGTCTTCCATAAAACATGAGGCACTCAGAGTCTGTCTTAGGCACTATGGTAGCTGGAAGGACTCACTAGTCAATATGCAAGCTCAACAAGCATGTGTTGGGTAAGTCCCTTTTCTTCTCTGTGCCTCAGTTTCTGCACCTATAAGATGAGAAGCCTCGGCCGGGCGCGGTGGCTCAAGCCTGTAATCCCAGCACTTTGGGAGGCCGAGACGGGTGGATCACGAGGTCAGGAGATTGAGACCATCCTGGCTAACACGGTGAAACCCCGTCTCTACTAAAAAATACAAAAGAAAAACTAGCTGGGTGAGGTGGCGGGCGCCTGTAGTCCCAGCTACTCGGGAGGCTGAGGCAGGAGAATGGCGGGAACCCAGGAGACGGAGCTTGCAGTGAGCCGAGATCGCGCCACTGCACTCCAGCCTGGGCAACAGAGCAAGCCTCCGTCTCAAAAAAAAAAAAAAAAAAAAAAAGATGAGAAGCCTCACTCACAAAGGGCCAGATGATGTAACTGGTGGGCAAGTCTAGGGTTGTCATGGAACTGAGACCACTGGTCCTCTGATGGCCCTCCAGGTGGGCTGCTAAAGGGTCTTCCACATGCAATTCTACACGAGGCCATGTACATTGTCCCTGCCTGAGACTCTGCAGCTTCTCTGGGATTCAAATCCAAGCCAACCCGTCCCAGAAGCACATCTCTGTCCTCTCACTTCATGCTGACTTTCCTCTTCCTCTGATCTTTGTTTCTTGCCCAAGGATGGTCCACAGGCCACTGGTCCCCATCAGCTGTGGTGTCTCAGCCCCCATGGGAGCTCTTAAAGTGGATGGAGAACTTCTGTACTAGCACCAATACGGGCCAAGTGACCACAGGCCAGGCCCCCAGGCTTCCTTGAGCAGCCTGATTCTGGGTCAATGGTGGGACTGGCTGGGAGAGGGGCCAAGAGACACAGCTGGAGCCTGGGGCTGTCACTAAGTTGCAGTGGATCATGCACCAGATTAAGGGTACTGCTGCACTTTGTTCAGGCTATTTCATCTGTCTGGAATGTTCTCCCACAGAGAGGCCGGACAGTGTGGGAGTAAGAGCCAGGCTGACGGGTTCAAATCCCACCCCCACCACCTGCATCCATTCTGCAGCTTTGGCACGTAAGCTGTGCCTCAAATGCCCCATCTGAGAAATGGGGCTGAAGAGTATTCCTATCTCATGCAGTGTGGTGAGGATTCCATGAGTCAGAGGGTGTGCTCCACTTAGAACAACGCCTGGCACCCACGAGGTAACATTGGGCAGGTTCATGCTTGCTCTTCAGGTCTCCTCTGTCCCCTCCCATTGGATGCCCTTCCTGGCCACTGCAGCCCCTCCTCTGTGCACCTCTGCCCTGGGCACCTTCTCATCAGAGCAGTCGTCACACTGTGTAGTGATTGCTCCACTAACCACCCCTACAACCACAGGTCCCTGGGAGAGGGACCTAGTCTGCTTCACCCAGAATCCTCAGGACCTAGGCATGATACCCAGGTCCTCCAGAAGAGTTTGTGAAAGGAATGAGGAACGCGCCTGCACTTTGGAACAAGCCAGATGAAGTCACATCCCAGCTCCACCCATTCCCTAGATCTGTGGTTCTAGAGGGTTCATTTCTCCTTTCAGAATCTCAGGTTCCTCACCTGGGAAACAAATGCTGCTCAAACTTCAAAGAGCACAGGAATCACCTGAGGATCTGGTTAAAGCACAGATTTGGATTCCGCAGGTCTGAGAATGTGCATTTCCAACAAGCTCTTAGGGAGGCCCATGCTGCTGGTACAGGGACCACACTTTGAGTAGCCTGGCATACAGGGACAAGCAATAAAAGCTAACTTGTGATCTTATTACACGGGCAGAAAAAGTGATATTTCTGATTACAGAAGTTGCAATCCATACCCCAGAGCCTCTTGCCCCATTTCAAAGTCAGTTCTCCAAGGCTTGCTCTTGTCATCTTCTGCCAGTGGCATGAGCCCTGGGCAAGTGTACCCTGCGAGACCATCTGGCCCTTTGGAAGTCTGCCCAGCACTGCTAGTCCTGGCATGGGCAGAGGCTGAAAACGCTGACCAAGCCCAGACAGTGGGAAGAAGCAGGGAGGGGGCAGGGCCTGCAGGTGGGGAGGGGTCTGGGTCTTTTGACAAGGGAACATCACAGAGCTGCTGCCTCCCGGGAAGGACTTGGCTCTGGTTCCTCCTCATTCTCAGGCTGCTGGACTCCCCATTCAAGATCAGCTGGGATGAAGCATGGAAAGCCTGCTGTGTCCACACCTGCTGGGCCTCAGCCCATCTCTCAGGGCCACCTGGATTCCACTTTCTACTCTGAGGCCCAGGAAAGCCAAACTCTCAAATGCAAACACCTAGAGCTGTCCCGGTGATGGGTCCAGTTAGACAGCCCCAAGCGGGAGGGAGATAGGAGGGGAGGGGAGATAGGGATGCAGAGAAGGAGAAGAAGATCCAGAGAGACCCCCAAGATCCAGACTTTACATTTGCCTCCCAAGTTAGGAACCTGAGATTTTGAAAGGAGAAACAAATTGCCTAGAACCCCAGATCTAGGGAATGGGAGGAGCTGAGATATGACTTCATCTGACTTATTCTAAAGTCCAGGTGCATTTCTCATTCCTTTCACAAACTCTTCTGGACTGCTATGATGAGAAGGTGCCCAATGTCAGGAAGAGCTGACATCCCTTGAGCCTGTCTATGTATCGGGTGCTGTTCTCCCTGCTACACAGGCACCCACTCCTTTGGGCGGGCCTTGCCATCCCACTTCATGGCTGAGAAGACTGAGGCCCAGAGAGGATAACTCAATGCCCAGGTGGAAGTGGGAAGAGCCAGGTGCCCCAGCACGGTGACCCCGAAGGCCTCGCTCCTAGCTCTGACCAGGATTTAAGGCCCTCAGCAGGCCCCTCGACTGGACACCCCAAATGAGCCTCTGATGAGGAGTGCCTTTGTTCCTGCCTGTCCACCTTTGCTGGCTCCATGGGCCCTCTGCACGGCACCCTTCTTTCAGGCCCCAGGGTTGGTCCCTGGGATAGGGTGTGGGGTGTTTGAGATTCTGCTCCAGGGGCTATCCCAGGGGTGGGGCAGCTGAAGGCTGGCAACAGGGGAGTGAGCGGGTGTCACCACCGTGGAAGGGAGCCCCTAGAAGTGGGACACGAAGGGCCCGGTGCACGCTGGCTTTACACATATTATCCCATCAGCTGGTGTCTTGGGCAGTGGTCCCTGGGCAGGCCCAGGCTCAACGTGATAAGAAGGTAATAGTGCAGGGACCCACCTAGATGGCTGCTCCATCCTGGTACACTCAGAAGTGGAACATCTCCCTAACACAGCTGCGAGCCGTCTAGGAGGAGAGAGGTGGGCTGGGCACTGGAAGGGATTAACACTAAGGACTGACACATCTGACAGTGGAAGGGCCAATCTGACAAAGGCACAGTTAGTCCAGCTCAGGGAGTATCCCCAAAGTCTGCTCTGAGTCCAGCACTGTGCAGGGCCCGGAGGACACAGAGAGGAGAGAGACTGCACGCTGTCTCTAGGTGCTGTGAGCGGGCTCTTGGAACCACACCCCAAATGGGGAAATAGGTTTCCTTCTGAGAGCTGGGCTAGGAAACTGATATAAAACTTCCAGAGCCTGGGGCTAGGGCGGTATACCTGCCTAGGGGAGGGATCTGGAGGTTAGGGTGGCAGGGCCACCTTCCTCAGGCAGGTGGCAGCCTCTCCCTTATCATCTTTGTGGGACTTTCTGGGTGAAACCTCTCCTGGAAGATAGCCACTCATTCAAACACGTTCTGCTTGCCAGGTCTGTGCCACGCATCATGCTGGGTGCCGGAGCTGCCAAAAAGACGTGGCCCCATCCTCAGGTTTGCAACAGCGAATGCAAACACACGTGTGATGGCCACGACAGTGAAGTGGAAGGTGATGAGGATGGCTGGTTGGGTTCAAACTCTTGCTGTATTTATTATCTGAGTAACCGTGGGCAAGTTGCTTAACCTTTCTAAGTCTTGGTTTTCTCATCTGTAAAATGGCAATGATGTTAGCCGTATGAGCCTCCTTGGATTGATGTGAGGATTTAACAGGATACAGTCTATTTGCCTTAAACATGTCACAGATGACCAACCTCACATGTGGTTGGTCAATAAGGGACTGGGGTCAGTAGAACGCCAAGTTTATGTTGGTTTGTGAGTCATCCTCCCCAGCACATTCACATTTTGAAGTAATCAGAAGCATGCTTTCTCAAAATTAGAAAAAGCATAAGTAGGCCCGATGCTGTGGCTCATGCCTGTAATCCCAGCACTTTGGGAGGCCGAGGCAGGCGGATCACGAGATCAAGAGATCGAGACCATCCTGGCCAACATGGTGAAACCCCATCTCCACTAAAAATACAAAAATTAACTGGGCATGGTTGTGTGTGCCTATAGTCCCAGCTACTCGGGAGGCTGAGGGAGGAGAATTGCTTGAACCTGGGAGGCGGAGGTTGCAAGTGAGCTGAGACCACACCACTGCACTCCAGCCTGGGTGACAGAGCGAGACTCTGTCTCAAAAAAAAAAAAAAAAAAAAAAAAAGGGTGGAAAATCTACCGAAGTGCTTCTTTATTGCAAGCAGTAGTTGATTTAGTGGCTTCCAGAACTGCTGCTAAGCTATCTGGGGGAGCCGTGAGTAAGATGGAAAAACTCAAAATGCTTCTGCTGCTATGGAAACAATGGATGAATGATAAAGGCAACAGTCTGGATTCGATTTTTAATTTTGATGAAAATGGTCTCTATCAGAAGCGAATGCCCTCCGGGATCAACATCTTGAAAGAGAAAGCGCAAGTTCTTAAACGTGTCCTTTCCGGGAGCATAGAAATGCCCACAGGAAGGCGAGGTACCAATTCAGCTGCGCCAGTATTCTTCTAGGGAGTTTTATTGTTTTTGAATGTTCTCTGGTTACAAAACTCCCAAAGTTTTGGAATGATCTTCCCCAACCGTCTTCCCATAAGCCCTGCTATTCTGGGTGCATGACTTTATAGAATGGGGGGGTTTCTGGGAACCCACACATGACAAGGGAGTCGAAACCTTTGTGTTAATGTGCTCAGTGCAGAGCCCGGGACGTAGTAAACATTCAAAAATGTTAGCTGCAAATATTATTGCTATTACTGTTGATGAGGATGACGATGATTAGAATTAATAACAGATGGTGGTCAGAAACACTCAAATGAGGGCAGCAATGTTCAGCTGGAACCTCAGCGTGGCAGTGACCCTGTGACTCTCGTTACCACTTCTTGGAATCAGTCAGCACTTCACGACACCCAGTGTGCACCAGGCACAGTGCAACACCCTGGCAACTTGAGCAGAATGAACGCTGACCCTTGCAGGAGGCAGATATTACTCAACACACCCCACTTTCCCCTGGGAGTGGCCGAACAAGGGGAGCTCAGCCACCTTAGCCTCAGTTCGCTGGTCTGTAAAATGAGGGCAGGGGCTGGACGATCCTGGGGCCCCCAACCTCAATTTCCAGTGACTGCTCCCGCCCTGGTCCCTGCTTCCTGGAGCCACAGCATCCGGCCCCTCTAGCCAGCCCCCCTCCATGCACTAGGGCCTCTCTCTTCCCTTCGAGCCTTCCCTAGCTTTTGTTTCCAAGGCGCTCCCAGGACACGCTGCACAGATGTCTCCACCAACTCCGCCTTGGTGCAGCCTGAGGAAGAGGATGCAAATGCCCCCGCCTCACGGCCCTTGATGAAGTGCAAGCCTGGCGAGATGATGTATAGCGCGGGGGATGGATGGCGACGTTTTAATCACTCACTGGGAGAGCGGGCAGCTGCCTAATGGAACTGTCGGTCTTGCTGACAGTTGACATCTGTAGCTTCAGACTTTAAGAGTGGATGTTCATGCTCCTCGCTTGGGTGCCTCCCGCTGAACTCCAAAACAAAGGCTTCTTGCACCCCACACACTAGTTCTTACAGAGCGAGCTCTTGCTTTCCTCGACAAGGAGTTGTCTCTGGTTAGGAATGATAATTGGTTTCAATTTTCCTGACATCCTCTTCACTTGCCAGTTTGTGTCCACCCCGTCCTTGAAACACCTCTGCAGTAGGCACGGTGGTGGGCACACTGCACCCATTTTACAGGTGAGGAAACTGAGGCTCAGAGAGGTAGAACTCAGGCTGAGACAAAATCAGAGGCAGAGCACCTAGAACTGAGTCTCCTTACTCTGGCAGCTTTCCCTCCCTGGGTCATTCCAAGTTCTAAACTTGGTGACGTCATCTTGGGGAGAAGGAGAAGGTCAGAGAAAGGCAGCAAAACAGAGGAAAGAAAAGAGAGAGGAGAGCTTAGAAGGCAGAGGAGAGGCTCAGAGACGTGTGGGAAGGAAGAAGCCGCAGAGGGAACAAGGAGCACACCCAAGGTGGGGAGCTGCTCCCTTGCCTGGTCCTCAAATCTGCATGTTTTTCATGCATACGTGACATTCATTTATTCATTGAACTAATATTTATTGAGTACCCTCTATGTTCCAGGTGTTTTTTTTTTTTTTTGAGACGGAGTCTCGCTCTGTCGCCCAGGTTGGAGTAAAGTGGCGTGATCATAGTTCACTGCAGCCTCGAACTCCTGGGCCCGAGCGATCCTCTCACCTCAGCCTCCCAAGAAGTTAGGACTACAGGTGTGCATCATGCCTGGCTAATTTTTTTAAAACATTTTATAGAGACGAGGTCTCAAAATTTTGCCCAGGCTGATCTCCAACTCCTGGCCTCAATTGATCCTCCCACCTCAGCTTCCCAAAGTGGTGGGATTACAGGCGTGAGACACTGTGCCCCTGCCCCAGGTACTGTCCTAGGCACCGGGAATGCTGGACTGAATGGAACACTTAATGTCCCTGGCATCATGGAACAGATTTGGGTGGGGGAGGCTGATGGGTAAAGACATACAGAAGCAGTGTGCTCCTAAACTCTCTTCTTACCTGAGCACTACACAGACGCAGATGTACATAGCTCACTGCGGACCCAAGGCAAGGACTGGAGTATGGAGGTGCGAGTCTAAACAGCAGGCACGCCCCAGGCCTGCAACCACTTTTCTGCTACAAGCCTACATCAGTTTCAACAATAAAATGAAGATGGCTGCCTTGAGGCTCTGGGCAGAGCAAGGGAAACATAGCCAGTGTCTGTTCCTTCACATGCCTCAGTTGCAGCCAGTGGAGGTTGGCCACTGTCGCCCCTGAGCTTGTGGCCACCCTACTTTGATTGATAGTGACAACTTCAGAAACCCTTGGCGGGCCCAGGCAGCTGGCACCGTGATGTCTATGAGATCAGTGAGCGGCATAAATCCGACGGCTCAAATTCTGGAATTGTGTAAGCTTTTAAACAGATTGCCAGCATATCTTTTATTTTTATTGTGCTAGAAACACAAATGAAAACAGCAATGATTTGTCCTTCAATAAACAAAAGCACTAAAAGAAAAAGGGAGAAAAAAATCACTACCCATTTTACATTCTCTGAGCCTACTTCTCGCTGTGACTTAGAGCAGGTTGTAAAAAACTCATTTAGAGTGGGCTGCATGGTCCTGCTGCCCTCGCTCCCTGCCAGGGGCTGTGGTGTCAGCCAGACCCGGGTTCACATGTGGGTCTGCTGCATGCTGGCTGTGTGGTCTCAAATCAGTCCCTTAACCTCTCTGAACCACAGTCACCTTCCTATATAGGAAGAATAAAGTTAATAAAGGTAGAAATGCTTAAGTTACTTCCTGGCAGGTAGAAGGCACTCAGGAAATTCAACAGTTATTAGATTATCACTGTGGTAAGTGTTATTGTCAGTTGCAAAATGAGGATGATAACTCCCCCCTGACTCTCAAGGTCAGGGTGCTATTCAAGGAAGATGACAAATAGAAAAGAGCTTCGTAAACTGTAGTGCACTGTGTATATGGCAGACCTGATTATTAAGTCAACTGAAATAAACATGTGTTCTTGTGTCAGCCTTGGCCAATAATACCTAGATTCCATATCTAGGTGTTGTGTTTTTTTAATATCTCACTGTCTGTTGAAAACAACCAGTGACATGATTTGTACTGATTCTGCCTCTGTGTGGAGCTATTCCCCCTGCCCCCTCTCTCTTATGGTTCCCTTCCTTTTTTGTTCTTTCTTGTGGCCTGGAAACCCTTGGGTTATACCTAGATCACTTGATCTCAAACTCTATTCCTCGGAATCATGCTAAGACAAAAAGCTCCGTAGTCAAATAAATTTGGGAAATGCTAGATTCAATAGGCTTCTTTATTGCAGGGTTTCTTAGCAATTTTGCTAAGCCAACCTGCATCCTGAGTCTCCAGAAAACTATAGAATGCAGCAGCTCCAAAACATGCCTCTATAGAACTTTTCTTCCCTATATTGGCCATAGTACCTGGTGACTTCCAAGTATAGGGAGTGCCATTGATCAAAGGTCCAGCTGCTGTCTTGGCACAGAGTCCATGCTTCCCCTGGGCTCTTCCCAGCAAGCGATGGAGCATGACATAAATCTGAAGTCAGCCCACTCCTGGGAGACACGGGACTTTTCTGATGACTAACTTGGTTTGAGGACTCCTGGACAGCTTTGTCAAACCTTCTTTAGGCTGCACGCAGTCTAGGATGCTTTTACCCAACCTTCTTCCACTCTCCATCTCACTGGGGCTGACTTGCCTCAAGGTCTGACCACTCTCCAGCCTTCTTCAGCTCCCTCCCCATTATCTCTCACAGATATTTTCCCTAATAAAGTCCTTAAATGTTTAATTCCATTTTAGCGTTTCCTCCATAGAGGACCTAGACCAACACATACCTCTTGAAGAGCATCTATTACCACCATAAGGAACACGGGGTATCATAAGCGGCAATCTGGGAAACTACAATCCAGCTCACCAAGGGCATGCAAAACTGAAGGAACTGTTCACTCCATCCATCCATCCATCCATCCATCCACCCACCCACCCATCTATCCATCCATCTGTCCATCTATCCACCTACTTACCCATTCATCCATCCACTTATCCATCCACCCCCCCACTTACTCATCCATCCATCCACCACTCATCCATCCATCCACCCACCAATCTATCCACCCACCTATCCACCCATCTGTCTATCTATCCATCCATCCAACCATCTATCCATCCATCCATCCATCCATCCATCCATCCACTCATCCATCTATTCACCTATCCATCCATCCACCTACCTACCCCATTCATCCATCTATCCATCCACCCCCACTCACTCATACATCCATCCACCCAACCATCCACCCACTCACCCATCCATTCATCCATCCATCTATCCATCCACTCACCCACTCACCCATCCACTCACTATCCATCCATCCATTCATCATCCACTCATCTACCCACTCACCCATCCATCCAGCTATTCCATCCAGCCATCTGTCTATCCGTCCACCCACCTATTCATTCATTTATCTATCCGTCTGTCCATTCATCCATCCATCCAACCACTCACCCATCCATCTATCCACTACTCATTTATTCATTCATCCATTCATCCATCTATCCATCCATCCATCCATTAACCACTCATTTATACATCCATCCCTCCATCTCCTCACCCACCAAACCACCAACTCATCCATCTACCCATCCACCCACTCACCACCTACTCACCCATCCAAGCATATACCCATCCATCTACCCACCCACCCAACCCACAAACCAACCAGGCACTATCGTGGGATGCTGGAAAACCCACTGAGTTTCCTGACTGTGAAGCTGTCACCTTCTCAGGCTGCCCTACCAACCTGGTGGAAGTCAAGAAGAGACTGCAAGTAGCTTCATTTCCTCCTTATTGGAAAGGGGCTCTATCATCTGAGCAGATTCCCATTCAGATGGGATAAAAAATATATCCCACAAAGGCTCACACTTTCTTCATTGAGAACAATCTCATTTAAATCTTGGCTTGGTGCCTAAAGGGATGCCTGCAAGACATACTTCTAGTGCATGTTCAGCCAGGCTGACAGCCCAGTAAGGATGTTTTTTGTAAAGTGGAGCTGCAAAAATGTGAAGGGTGTTTCTGAAAATTGCAGTTCATAATGAGGAGGGTAAGGAATGCGAGGAAGTAATAATTGCCAGGCAGCTGCTCAATTCCAAGCCCTTAACTTGTAGCACCTAATTTTACTTCCATATCAACCTTTAGAGAAGGTCTAGTTATTATTTCCATTTTATGGTGAGGAGACTGAGGCTTAGAGAGGCAAAGCAATCTACTTGAAAGGTGGAAAATACAAGTGAGGGTATAGGCTGAGGCAGGAGCTTTCCTAAGGCTGGGCTCATCTACACACTCAAGACAGGCTCTGGGGCTGGAGCGGGGTGCTGCGGGTAAAAGCAGGCTCAATCTGGACTAGATGTCAAAAGGTGGCTAATAAGAGCTCAAAGTATACATTTGGAAAAGGAAGTTGGGTCCCTCTGGAAGTCTTCTGTTCTCTACATATGGAAGGCTGAGGATGAGGGAGAGGCGCAAAACTCCAAATATATTTTTTTAAACTTATTAAAACCACGCTCTCCTCTGCAGGAGGAAATCGTTCCAAGCACTGGCAATGTTGCAAGATTCAGTGTGTCCATCCAGTTGGATGAGTCGCTTTGGTGAGGAAGACACTGAGGCTGAGATTTGTGCTAGAGACCCTGCAACACCTGGAAGCCAACTGTGGGTTCAACAAACACAAGATCAGCAGAAAAGACAACCGTGAGAGTGTCTGTGAAGAGACGAAGACTAGAAGGAAATGGGGAGAATAAACAGCTGTCAGGGTAATGGGATGAGGGTGGGGCAAATATTCCATTTTAAGTATCTTTTTTTTTTTTCTTTTGAGACGGAGTCTCGCTCTGTGGCCCAGGCTGGAGTGCAGTGGCCGGATCTCAGCTCACTACAAGCTCTGCATCCCGAGTTTACGCCATTCTCCTGCCTCAGCCTCCCTTTAAGTATCTTAAGAGTATAAAATGGAAACATTTAAATCCAGTGATAGGGAGGCAAATTTGCTGAAATCTTTCCCACCTCTGGGTCTTTGCCTGTGCAAGTTTCTGTGCCCCAAAGGCTCTTCCACCCCAGCACTGTCTGCCAACATCTCAGAATCAGGGCATGGCAGAAAGGCCATCTCCTCTAATGAGCCTCATGCCACAGCAACCATGAGATCCTAGGCTCTCAGGTTAGGGGCCTCCTGTGCCCTTCTCTCTGCCTAGAAAACTACTACTCGTGGCTTCTTCCCATGGCAGACTCCCTCCCTGTCATCCTTTAGGGTTCAGCTTAAATGTTATCTCCTCAGAGAGGTCTTCTCCTACCACCCATCCAAATGGGTCCCTTATTATTCTTTTTCTCAATCTTTTATTTGTTTCTTTTCTGGATTCTCCCTCCCTTTGACCCCACCCACTGCCTTGAGTCTAGTATGATGCCTAAGCACACAGTAGGAATTGATTTGAACAGGACAGCAGCTCTGGGACAATCTTAGTGTACTTCCTGGCTCTACAGTGAATGTGGGTTTAATAAATACCAGCACTGACCAGCCAATGAAACTAGGAAATGTGATGCAACTGTATTGGGAGGATTGGGGAGGGAGGTGGTCAAACAGGGTCAAAGAGAGCTCAAGTTTCATCCACCATCACAGAACATCAAGAGATAATGTCTATAAGAGATATTTCTTGGGTAAGCCAAGAAATAGTGATATGCCAATTCACATTATGGAGACAAGGAGCAACAAAAATCCCAGCTAAAACGGTGGGAAGTGGTTGACTCCAGGGAGATGGAATCGAGGGAGGGGAGGGGTGGCCATGGGACCATCATTTTCCATTATAAGCCTTTTACTACTCTTTGATTTTGAAATTATGTGCATGTATTACTTTAATAAAAGTAAAAATTAAAAAAATAAGAACAAGCACAGAGAAAAAAAATCCCCTTGCAAATGGTACTGCTCCTCTGATCCTTCCTTATAACATGCCCTAAAATGATACTGTATAGTATGAAGGCAAACATTGTACATGGAAATGAGTAATGGTGATGTAATGTAAGCACATGTCAACTCCATTTAGCACAATAATGACTTTTAAATATTAACACTCTGGTGGGAATATTTCACTTGATGATGTAGGACAATGAGGGCTTAAAAGGGCTGATAGCTAACACAACAGGAGAGAGTGCCCCTGCCCAGGGCCTCCCTGCAGCGCCATGGACTGACACTGGCTCCAGTCAAGACCCTCAGTCTTCTCATTGTGCTACCTTGGTTTTCTCCTGGGTAGCAAGGCTTGCTTGATCCTGCATGTCTATCCCTGTTCTAGAAATAAGAGACAACACCACAGATATGGATCCACTAGAGGGAAAACAGAAAACAGACCAGGCCATTCATTCATGCATTCAACAAAAAATGAATGACCACCTATTATGTGCCAGGCATGGTTTAAAGTGCTGGATATAAAAGAGTGAACAAAACATGAAAATCCCCATTTCCTCTTGGATGATTACATTCTATGGGGGTTGGGCTGAGGTAGAGAATAACAAAGACAAATCAGCAAAAGATAGCATAAGTGAGAAAGAGAACAGGGAGGGGACAAGAAGTGCTGTGGTGGGAAGGTGCAATTCGGGAAGAACTCATTGAGAAGGGCACATCCCAGCAAAGCCCTGAAGGAGGTTAGAGAGTTAGGTCTGCAATGTGTGTGGGGAAAAGGAACAGCAAGCACAAAAGCCTGAAGGCAGGAGCACAGATGGCCTGGATGAGGATTGGTCAGGAGGCTGGAGTGGCTAGAACAGGATGAAGAGACATGAGTAGAAAAGATGAAATGAGACAGATAATCAGGCAGGTCCAATCCATTGCTTGGTGCATTCATTCATTCCCAGGGAGGTCTTGATGTCAGTGGTACAAAAAATGGTTCTCAAGGAAAAAAAAAATAAAGGAAAATATAAAGTCCTGCTTTGCAGCATTCGCTGGTTTCTGTGTTATGATCCTCCCACTGCTGCTGATGTTAAGCCAATGTAAGGTCACTGGGTACAGAGCTGGCAAGGGAGGGGTGTGTCCAGCCCTAGCACCCAGTACCCTACTGCTAGTGCACAGCCATCTACTGTTTAATGCTCCAGGGATTTAAAAAAGTCCCTGCCCCTATAGCCAGGAAATGTAAATCTTTGGACAGGGAGTGTCCTCTCCATATTGAGGGTTGTGCCTTGGCACAGAGCATGCTTATGGCTCCATTTCTAACAGAATTGCCTGCAAAAGTCCATATGGTGCCACAAATGTGTCAAATTTACTGCACCTGAAGCCTTTACACTTATTCTTCATGCTTAGACTGTTGTTCCCCAGATGTTAGCATGCTAAGTTCTTTCTCATCATTCAGGGGGCAGCTCGAACGTCCTCCCTGAGAGTCCTTCCCTGATTTTATTGAATAATGACTTTTGATATTCCCCACCCCCCATGGCTCTCTCCACATTAACCTTTTTATTTTTCTGTACAGCCCTTAACACTATCAGAATTAAATTATCTATCTACCTATCACCTTTCTATTTATCTCTTTCATCATCATCATCTATGTATATGAAGGTGATTATGATCTTTGGTATCTGGCATCGTGGCATTGCTATATTCACTTCACATTCCTAATAGTATCTGGCACATGGTAGGCATGCATTCAATATATATGAATACATTACCCTTCTCTTTACAGTATGAGCACTTACATATATGACCTCCTGTTTAGATTTGAAGGGTCTGTCTCCACCAAGAACTATTGAGGTGCATCATGGACAAGAGATGAGTTTGCAAGAGGCAGCATCCAGGCTAAATGACCAAGTGGGTGTGGCTCTTCCTGCTCGGATGAGTGTTGGACTTCTGAGGGCAGCTTATGGTCAAATGGCAGCCCTTACAGTTCAGAAGATCACGCCCAAAGCACCTCTATCACCTGTCACGAAGGCTAGAGTGATTTCAGTAGGCATTGTGCAGCATAATCTCTTCTGAGCATCAGGAGAGCCTTCACCCTTGGGTTCATGTTTGAGAGAAATTTAATGTGCTTGCTAAATGTCTCTCCTTTCCTGCACCTGTATTCCCACAGACATGGATTCTGGAGAGGTGGACAGGGGTACCCAAATGCTCAAAAAGGGAGGAGCAGCTCGTGATTAGGGAGACAAGGCTGAAATGAGATGATTTGCCAGCTATTCTATGTGTGATTAGATCCCCCACCCCAGACTTTCCAGCGCCCAGCAATCTAATCATTTCAATGGCTATTTAAATAAAAGCAATAATTGACCTCTGCAGAGGAGCGTACTTGAATTGGCAATCACCGTGCAAGACCTCTCCTGGACTCAATTAAGAATGAAAAGGGATTCATGGTCTGAAGCGGCCAATGAGAACAACACAATGTGAAGGAAGCCAGTTTTCTGCAGTGCCAGGTGGTAGGGAGGGTCAGAGAAAATAGCGGGGTGGGGCAGGTTGGCACCTATCTTGGCATCTGGCTGGAGCTCCTAGAGGGACAGGCCAGGTACTGGAGAGGACAAAAGACAGGACAGAGACCATTTGGCTCTTCCTCCCCCAGAATTATTGCAACCCAGAGAAAATGAAGAAACTCAGTCAGGCTGGTTCCCCTTTATTGCCTGCTCTGCAAACTTAGAGGCACCTCCAGAGCCTTGATGCGCCTCTAAGACATACAAGCCCCAGTGTCTTCCATCTCATCAATGGAGTACCTGCGCTGTGCTGGCCATCAAGGACGTCAGGGTGAGGATTAGTCAGAGAAAAACAGTTCCTGTTCAGAAAGATACAATCTAGCTGAGGAAAGAAAGAGCAACAACAACAGCAACAAATATACAAACAGGGAGATTAAAACACAACCTGATAGATGGGATTATGAGCTCTGCACCAAATGCCGTCAGAATAGAGAGATGGGGAAGGATATCTTGGTTGGGTCTTGAAGGATGAATAGGAGTTTTCCTGGTAACGATAACAATCATATTATACCAATAGCTCATGTTTATTTAGGGCTTGCTTTGGTCAAATTTTTCTGGGTGCACTTCATTTATTATGCTACTTAAAAATGATGCCTAGCATTTATTGAATATTTTTGCCAGGTACTGGTCTAGGTGCTTGACTTGTATTACCCTAACTTAATCCTCACACTGACTCAGTGAACTTCCTCACTCCCAGCTCATGGAAATGGAGGCCAGGGAAGGTAGGGGCACTTGTCTAGAGTCTCTCACCTAGCAAAGGAATGAGGTTAGGATTTGAACCCAGCGCAGAACACTCCAGGGACCGCAGTCTTAACCACTATCCTACACAGCCTTCTCATGGGAAATTTTCTTCCATGCATCTGAGGGATAATACCAAGGAAACACTAAGTGTTAGTGCCCCGAGGTGGCAGGACAGGCAGGGCAGGTTTAGGAAGCACTTCTGCAGCCTGAAAGTCTTCCCCCCATGCACTGTGCTGAAGCCTGGAATTCTTATGATGCCCCTGGTAGGAGTTGATTATGGGAGCATGGGCAGCTTGCCCTTCTCTTTTCTTCAAAGCCAGGTGGATAAAGTGCAAACCTGGAGTAGGTTTAAGAATCAGGGCCAGGTATGGTGGCTCACGCCTGTAATTCCAGCATTCAGGTAGGCCGGAGTGGGCGGATCATTTGAGGTCAAGAGTTCAAGACCAGCCTGGCCAACAGAGGGAAACCCCGTCTCTACTAAAAATACAAAAATTAGCCGGGTGTGGTGGCGAGCACCTGTAATTCCAGGTACTCAGGAGGCTGAGACACGAGAATCACTTGAACCTGGGAGGCAGAGGTCTGCAGTGAGCTGAGATCCCACCACTGCACTTTAGCCTGGGCGACGAAGTGAGACTCTGTCTCCCCTCCCCTCACTGCAAACAAAAAGAACCGGGAAGCTAACCTTACAACCAAAGAATGGGATCAAGAGGGGCGCCGAGGCACACCTTGGAACCTAATTGAGCATGGTTTTGTGAAGTTGAACACAAGGAGAGTTAGCAAGAGGGAAGATTCTGGGTAACTGACCAAGCTGGGGGCTCTTTCTTCCCAGCTGAGGTTTGGACTTTCCAGTTCATCTCATGCCCCACAATCCAGCAATTTCACTCCTAGCCATAAATCCAAGAGCAATTCCAGAAGTCATAAGCAGATTCAGAGGTGCTGCTGTGATCGGACTGTGCTGCTTAAATTTCGTGTGTTGAAACTTATCAATGTGATAGTACACAGAGGTAGGGCCTTCAGGAAGTGATTAGGTCATGAGGGCTCCTTCCTTGTGAATGGGATTAAGGGCTTTAGAAAAGAGGCTTCACAGCCACAGCTCTTTTACCCTTCCATCCCTTCCTCCACGTGAGGGAGCAGCATCAGTCCCCTCTGGAGAATACAGCACCAAGGCTCCATCTTGGAAGAAGGCAGCAGCTCGTACCAGACAAGAGAACCTTCCAGAGCCTTGATCTTGGACTTCCCAGCCTTCCCAGTTCCCAGGAACTGTCAGAAATAAGTTCCTGTTCTTTATAAATCATCCAGTCTCAGTCCATTTAGCACAAAGGGACTAAGACAGCAGCATTGTTTATAATTATCCTCCACCATCCCAAATATAGCTCCATGGTCCATCAGAGGTAGAGTGGTTAAATAAACTGTCTTATAGTCACACAAAAGAATATGAGCCAGGTGCCATGGCTCACGCCTGTAATGCCAGCACTTTTGAGAGGCCGAGGTAGAGAGATTGCTTGAATCCAGGAGTTCAAGACCAGCCGGGCAACAGGCTTGTCTCTAAAAAAAAAAAAAAAAAAATTATCTAGGTGTGTTGGCACGTGCCTATCTGCCAGCTAATCAGGAAGCTGAGGTGGGAGGCTCTCTTGAGCCCAGGAGGTTGAGGCTGCAGTAAGCTATGATTGCGCTACTGCACTCCAGCCTGGGTGACAGAGCAAGACCCTGTCTCAAAAAAAAAAAAAAAAAAAAAGAATATTATACAGCCATGGGAATGAATGAACTACACTGACATAAAACAACAGGGATAGGCCAGGCGCAGTGGCTCATGCCTGTAATCCCAGCACTTTGGGAGGACGAGACAGGCAGATCACCTGAGGTCGGGAGTTTGAGATCAGCCTCACCAACATAGAGAAACCCCGTCTCTCCTAAAAATACAAAATTAGCTGGGTGTGGTGGCACATACCTGTAATCCCAGCTACTCGGGGAGGCTAAGGCAGGAGAATCGCTTGAACCTGGGAGGCAGAGGTTGAGGTGAGCCGACACCGTGCCATTGCACTCCAGCCTGGGCTATGACAGCGAAACTCTGTCTCAACAACACAACAACAGGGGTGTATTTTAGCACCATAATGATAAATGAAGCAAGAAGCAAGAGCCTACATATGAGATCTTTGTAAAAATTTTTTTTTAAATTAAATATTTGGAGATTTATAAACACGCAGCAAAACTTTAAAAAACAAGCAAAGAAATGAGAAAGACAACACTCAGGACAGAACTGCTGTGTAATTAGATGAAAGTAGCTTTAAGGAAGACAAAATTCAGGAAGGCAGTTACCTGGGGGCGGAGGAGTCTAAGAGTGCCATTTAAAAAGATTTTAAAACTTTCAAATTCATTGACAGAGGTCTTTAAAATATATTAAATAGAATATAATGAAAAATTTTAAAGAGAGGCAATGCGTGGGGGAATCCACGCTGAGACACCCCCCTCTCCATTTCCCTCCCCACGTCGTGCAGGACTTGGCTTGGGTGGAGGTGGCCGGGGAGCAGAAGGTGGGAGTTGGGGAGCCTGAGGTTTCACCTGACCTGACTTCTCAGGCCTCGGGGATGCTCAAGTGAGGAAGAGACCAAAGTGGGGCTGGAAGGAGGAGGCAGGGGCCCAGACGAGCTTCCTTCAAGTTGAATGAAGCTTCAGAGTTGGGATGAGGAGTTGGAGGGTCAGAACCTGGAACCTCTGTCACTCTTTAGTGGTGGGATATCTGATGTCTCCTGCTTGCCACTCGCAACAAAACCCTCAGAAGCCAAAGGGGCAGCTGCTTGGGGCAGTGAGCGAGGAGGCTGGAGCTCGTCCCACCCACTCCTCAGTCTGTCAGGTGAGGGACACAGGCTTTGAGTTCAGGCTTAAAATCTGGGGCTTGGGGCTTGGGGACCTGGACCAGAAACCTCCTGTCCTCTGGCTTATGTCCCTCCTGGCTTCTCTCCACCCTCTCTCTGTCCTGCCACGGGGACCTGGAGTCTTTAGGGAGCACCAGAGGGGAGGTGGGCATGCAGGCTTCATCTTCTTTCCCCTCTTCTCTCAGGAGCCAGCTGCCTGCAGGAAGCACGCTTTCTGTAAAACTTACAGGCCAGGTCTCCGGCTAGCGGGGCGGAGGGGCCCCTGGGCCTGCTGTTATCCAACTGGCTCAGGTGGGTCTGTTTGCCTAATTAGATCCACATTCTTCTATCTCCAACCCAGGTGTTACCAGCAATAGAGGTAACGTTTTGGCCTGGATCTGCTGACTCTTGTTTTCAATCTCACTGGGTTATGACTCAGCAGGGAAAACTGGAGTGTTACACATTGGTACCCCTCAAACCCCAATGTCAAGGAGGAAGGGGACTCCTGGGAACTGGCAGGGGGCGGGGGTGGGAGGTGTTTCCTGAGGCTGCATGGGAGCCAGGGAAAGACTCCAAGCGCTAGGGGTGGTGGAGGCAGGAGATGGTGTTACAGGGACAAAAGGGGCCTCTGAAGCAGAGCTCCCATTTCCCTTCCAGTGACAAGTGGCTCTTGGCACACACTATTAACATAGAGGTCTGGGTTCAAATCCCAGCTCTGCCTCTTCTTATTACAGTGCAATTTGGGGCCAGTTATTTAATTTCTGTGCTTCAGTTTCCTCCCGACAATGAGGCCATCCATAACTTCATTGGGGCTGTTGTGCAGAGTAAGTAACATAATGCGCCTGATGGTTGACTCTGTGCTCCAATTAGGCACCAGGAGAGACACTCAGATTGCGGCCCCCATCTCCTTCTCCCCAGGTTTCCTCTGGCTCTGCCTATGGGGTACACGAAACCCTCTGGCGCTGCAGCCCATCCTTCATTCTGTCCCTCTTTTTGATTTTGCTCTGCGGTAACCCTGAAACTTTACAGCGAATTTTCATTTTTCTTCAATTTAGAGCTTGCCACAGATGCCATTATCCCTCCTCACTGTCCCTTAAGTCAACATATGTCTTTGGTGACCACAGGGCAAAGCAGATACAAAGACAGGTAGATAATTCCACGATCACACTTGATAGGAATTACAATACGACTCGGGAGCGATCAAGAAACTCTGATTCCACTGGTGGGATGGGCATTTCTAATGAATTAATGCCATGCACTCAATCTGCTTATGACAAACGGCTTCAAAGCCTGCTTGCCAAAATGAGCCTGCTTTAACTGAACACAGAAACACATAAAACCATGAGGGAACCCAGTCTTCTATTTATAGGGTGGTCTAGCTAAAGAAGTCTTCTGCAGCAGAAAATCATTTACAATGGGAGAGTGCCCCAAACCAGCACTTTAAATCTACTGAATCCCGACTCAGTGTTATCACCATAGCCACTATTTCATCATCATTATATAATCCTAATACTAATAATTCCCCCTAGGCTCCAAGCTTCATCAGGGTAGGAATTTTTGACTGTTTTTCTTTTTTCTTTCCACTCTTATATTTCCAGTGACTGGTGCAAGTTACTCCATACAAATTTGTTGAGCAAATAATGCTAATTTAAAAAGGATGATGTTGTGGCCAGGCGTGGTGGCTCATGCCTGTAATCCCAGCACTTTGGGAGGCCAAGGCGGGTGGATCACAAGGTCAGGAGATCGAGACCATCCTGGCTAACACGGTGAAGCCCTGTCTCTACTAAATATACGAAAAATTCGCTGGGCGTGGTGGTGGGCGCCTGTAGACCCAGCTACTCGGGAGGCTGAGGCAGGAGAATGGTGTGAACCCAGGAGGCGGAGCTTGCAGTGAGCCGAGATCACGCCACTGCACTCCCGCCTGGGCGACAGCGCGAGACTCCATCTCAAAAAAAAAAAAAGAAAAAAAGGAAATGACTTGGGGCCAGGCATGCTAGCTCACGCCTATAATCCCAGCACCTTGGGAGGCCGAGGTGGGTGGATCACCTGAGGTCAGGAGTTCAAGACCAGCCTGGCCAACATGGTGAAACCCCATCTCTACTAAAAATAAAAAAAAATTAGCCAGGTGTGGTGGCAGGTGACTGCAACCCCAGCTACTCAGGAGGTTGAAGTAGCAGAATTGCTTGAACCCAGGAGGCAGAGGTTGCAGCAAGCTGAGGTCACACCACTGCACTCCAGCCTGGGTGAAAGAGCAAGACTCCATCTCAAAAAATATATATATATCTATATGTGTGTGTGTGTGTGTGTGTGTGTGTGTGTGTGTGTATGAATGACTTGGGAGGACAGCAGAGTCCTTTTGTGTGGTAACAAAAGAACGGTGGTTGATGACATTCTCAGCTCTTAGACACCAAAGTTCTGGCAAACCCGAATTCCAGGTTATATGAACTGAACAAGGCGGCCGCCAACTGCTGGTGAAGCATGGATGTCATCAGAGCCTTGGAGTGGCAACCCCTGGCTCCGGGGTCTATTAACAAGGGTTCCGGGATGAGGAATAAGAGAGCTCTCGTCTTCAGGCTCCTGGTCACCACTCACGCTTTCTCCCAGGCGCCCATGCGTCAACAAGACTTTATGAAATGCTCACTGCATGGGAGATGGAAAAGGAAGCTACCTCACAATCACCCAGAAAAGACAGAACCCATCCGCTTATGATGAGGGTCTGCGGGAGGTAGAGGATGGATACCCGAGCTTCCCTGCCCCTCGGCGGGATATCTGAGGGGTGTGCTCCACACTGAGACACCAGCAGGATTGAACCATTGTGGTAACTGCTCAACAACATACCATATATTGACTTCTTTCCTTCCCTTCCCCTTTCCTTTCCTGTCTCACTCCCATTCTCCTGTCCACACACACACACCAGTGCTCCCTGGGATGCCCTCCTGCATAAAGTTCAAGTACTCATACACTTGTTTCAGGGTCTGTTTCTAGGAGATCCCAGCCCAAGACAGTGGGGGGCATGGACATTCATTGTTCTTTCTGTCCAGCATGGATACCCCCTGCTGCTAGAAACCCACTGCCACCACTGTCACGCCATGGTCCAACTGGGTGGGTGGCTGACTCCCTCTGCCTCAACCCACTCCAAGGGCAGGCACTCGACTGAGGCATCTCACTGGCTACACTGTCTAAACCAGGGGTTGGTAAGCTTCTTCTATAAAGATAAGTAAAATATTAATTTTATCATTTATGATTAAGTAAATTATTCATTATCAATTTTTAAAATAAATGTTTAAATGAATAAACATATTTTCACCTGTGCAAGCCATATAGTCCACCTTGACTGTTCAACTCTGCCACTGTAGCACAAAAGCAGCCTTCGACAAGCCCTGAAGAAATGAGCATGCTTGGGCTCCAATAAATCTTTTTTTTTTTTTTTTCAGATGGAGTCTCACTCTGTCGCCCAGGCTGGAGTGCAGTGACGTGATCTCGGCTCACTGCAAGCTCCGCCTCCCGGGTTCACGCCATTCTCTTGCCTCAGCTTCCTGAGTAGCTCGGACTACAGGCGACTGCCACCACGCCCAGCTAATTTTTTGTATTTTTAGTAGAGATGGGGTTTCACCATGTTAGCCAGGATGGTCTCAATCTCCTGACCTTGTGATCCACCTGCCTCAGCCTCCCAAAGTGCTGGGATTACAGGCGTGAGCCACTGCGCCCAGCCAAGCCAATAAGTCTTTATGGACACTGAAATGCGAATTTCATGTAACTTTCACAGGTCATGATATATTGCTCTTCCTTTGTTTTTTTCCAACCATTTAAATGTGTGAATAGCATTCTTAGGTTGTGGGCCAGGCAGAATCAAGTGGCAGAATCAAGTTGGTCTAGACCATACTTGTCCAACCCAGGACATGTGGGCTGTGCATGGTCCAGGATGGCTTTGAATGCAGCCCGATACAAATCTGTAAACTTTCTTAGGACATTGTGATTTTCTTTCTTTCTTTTTTTAGCTCATCAGCTGTCGTTAGTGTTAGTGTATCTTATGTGTGGCCCAAGACAATTCTTCTTCCAATGTGGCCCAGGGAAGCCAAAAGATTTTGGACACCCTTAGTCTAGACCCTAGATCCATGATCAAAATTGATCCAATCAAAGACAGTGACCATTACTCCCAGGATGTCTACTGAAAAGTTTGGGAAGGAGTCATCTTCTCTCTGTCGAAGCTGCTGAGCAGTAAGGATGTGTTTTGCAAATTCCAGGGCTAATATGGGAGAGGCCCTGCTTAAGAATGAAGCCGCCCCCACCACAAAGCAGCAGATCCCAGAGACAGAGGTCGGGGGTGTGGGATGTGGCAGATCCAGCCATGTCTGTAGCTTAGTAAATTCCCGTGTGTGTGTGTGAGAGTGTGTGTGTGTGTGTGTGTGTGTGTGTGTGTGTTTTGAGATGGAGTTTCACTCTTGTTGCCCAGGCTGGAGTGCAATGGTACGATCTCCACTCACTGCAGCCTCTGCCTCCTGGGTTCAAATGATTCTTCTGCCTCAGCCTTTCAGCTGGGATTACAGGTACTTGCCACCATGCCTGATTAATTTTTGTACTTTTAGTAGAGATGGAGTTTCACCATGTTGGCCAGGCTAGTCTCGAACTCCTGACCTCAGGTGATCCACCTCCCTCGGCCTCCCAAAGTGCTGGGATTACAGGCGTAAGCCACCATGCCCGGTCAATTCCTTTGTTTTCGTTCATGCTCATTTGAGTTGGGTTTCTGTCACTTGCAACCCAAAGAGACCTGAATAACACAGTGAGGATTTCAGAGGAGGTGTCCAGGCAAGATAAGCTGGAGGAGGCAATGAAGGACAAGCAGGGCCCACCCGAGCCTCAGCATAGTCGCTCCTCATTTCCCTCTTCCGGTTTCCCATTCAGTGGGTAAAATGCTCTGTTAGCTCAGAGTCCAGACAGGGATGTATTCATATTTTTGTAAAACCTTGGCGGAAGGCTCAATATTTCTTGTCAGATTGAGAACGCTAACAAGCAGTGCTATGTCTTAGATGGAATAAATCAATGCCTTCCTGGTGGTGTGCTGGCCAGACTGCTGAGAAACTGCTGAATGGAAAGCAACACACGGCACCCACGTCTTCATTTTATGCGACAGAGGGAAACTTCGACATTTTTCTTTATTAAAGGCAGAATTGACCAATGCTGTTGGCTGGGCTCTGCCAGGTCGGGGAGGGGGAGAGTAAAGGAAGGGAGGAGTCCCATTTTCTTGGGAGCAGCAGCTCCCAAGTAATCACAGCAGCAGCAGAGGAACTGGAATTGCCAGGAATTCTCCAGAACAGTCAGAAGCAGTTTCATCCTGGGTGGAGGAAAACCAAGGGTTTTCTCTGTTATCCATCAGGGATGAGCCTCTGGATCCAGCTGTACCTGAAGCCAAATGGCCATGAGCAAAAACAAGGGAATGGGTATGAGCAAAAACAAGAGATCTGGGTAGGTGTGGTGGCTCACACCTGTAATCCCAGCACTTTAAGCCAAGGCAGGTGGATCACCTGAGGTCAGGAGTTCGAGACCAGCCTGGCCAACATGGTGAAACCCCGTCTCTACTAAAAGTGGGAGAGAGTGCCTGGGTCATCAGATGGGAGGCACAGCACGAAGAGGTAGAGGGCTGGAGCCGGGGGAACAGGCACATCCTGACATTGATGGGTGAGGAGAGAATGGGGCTGCAGGAGCTGCCTGGTGCTCAGTCCCACCCAAGCATGACAGCATCCAAATTTCCCCCTTGATATGGTTTGGCTCTGTGTCCCCACCCAAATCTCATGTTGAACTGCAATCCCCAGTGTTGGGGGAGGGACCTGGTGGAAGGTGATTGGATAGTGGAGGTGGTTTCTGGTGGTTTGGCACCATCCCCCTAGTGCTGCCTTGAGACAGCGTTCTCACGAAATCTGGTTGTTTAAAAGTGTGTAGCACTCGCCCTTCACTCGCTTTCTCTCTCTCCTGCTCTGCCATAGGAAGACTGGCTTCCCCTTCGCCTTTCTCATGATTGTAAGTTTCCTGAGGCCTCCCAGCCATGCTTCTTGTACAGCCTGCAGAACTGTAGGTCAATTAAACCTCTTGTCTCCATACATTACCCAGTCTCAGGTAGTTCTTTACAACAGTGTGAGAATGGACTCATACGCCCCTTCTCTCTTGGTTCACTCTGCAGGCTCCTGAGGGCTGGGCACCTGACTCAGGCCTGACAATTAAAGCACAGCATCCCTCGTTCCCTGTGATCCATTCAGGGATGAGCATGTCACCCAAGTTGGGTCAAAGAGAGTTCTCCTAGGACCTTTGCTAGGACTGTCATTCTTCTCTCTGGCCCAAGGTTTATAGAACATAAGTCTGGAACTTCTCATGGCCACTTGCTATGGCTCAGGGAGAGCCTGTCTGTGAGTGAAGCCATGACAAAGGAAGAAAGAGTCTAGAAAAAGAGAGACAGATTCATGATGACATGACTTGAGCTTCTGGATCCAGCTGTGCTTGAAGCCAACTACCTTTGGCCTTTTTAATAACATGTAGCTATAACTACTCCCCCAACACCTGTTATTATTAAACCATTTTTTCCCCACTCTTAACTGTGATCACTATAGGCACAAAGAAGGCTCATGTGCTGACCACTTGCTAGTGGGGGCTACTGGCTAGTACTGCTTTTGCCTGCCTCCCACTAGCAAAGTCTAGGGCCCGGGACTGCCCCTGAACAGGGCTGGGGCAGACATGACCTTTGGACAAAGTCTAAACTCAGGTTGGCTCACATGGTCCTTCACTATCCAGTGTCTGCTTGTCTTTCCAGGCTTACCTTCTATGCTCTGGCCACACTAGCCTCCTCTGATCATGAAAATTTGTCATGCTTCTTTGCCAGTCAAGACCTTCACACACATCATTCTGTCTGCCTGTAACACTAGCTCTCCTCCAGTCTGCCCCTCTCACAAATCCACCTCCCTGTCCCAATAAACACGCACATGGGACAAGGGACAAGCTGGCAAATTGTTATTCTTTTCTTTTTTTCAGAGACAGAGTCTTGCTCTGTCACCCAGGCTGGAGTACAGTGGCACAATCATAGCTCACTGCAGCCTTGAACTCCTGAGCTCAAGAGATCCTCCTGCCTCAGCCTCCCAAGTAGCTGGGATTACAGGCATGTGCCACCACAACCAGCTGTTTCTTCTCTTGGCTTAGCTGTCACTTTCCTTAGAAAGTTCCTGTATTGTCCTCCATCTCTGTTACATGTTCCCAAATAATTCTGCACCTCTCTTCTTATCCTAGCACAATTTCTCATATCCACTAGATGCTGATCAAATACGTGTTGAGTGAATCAATGAACAAGGAACAACAAAGTCATCCATAGCTCTGTTATTCATAACTATCATAGCTCAAAGGGACTTGGGGCATGGTCTTCTCGTGAGTCAGTCATGACACTATTAGCTGTCTACTCAATTTCCAGGCTCTCCTTTCCAGTTAACAGAGCCCCTGCTTGTTCAGAGAAACAATATCCTCAGCCTCAGGCGAAGGATCACGAAGTAATGGCTTAAGCCATCCAGGATATCCTGTTCCTCACTTTCTTAGCCTCTTTTGCAGCAAGAGTGGCCATGTGACCCTGCTCTGGCCAATGAGACATAAGTAGAAGTCTCTTGGAGGCTCTCCTGATTAAAGCAGTACAAATGTTGCTTTTGCTGTCTCTTCTGCCTTCTTCCAGCCTTAAATGGAAATGTGGTGCTTGGAGCATCTGCAGCCATCTTGTAACCATGAAGTAACAAACCACCAACCTCTGGATGCCAACTTGGAGACATGGAAAGAGGCTGGGTTCCTGATGATGCTTTTGGGCTGCTCTACCCATCCAGTGCTACCAACCACTGCATTTTTTATTTAGTGGGTGAAAAAAACATAGTTTAAGCAACTTTTAGTCAAGGTTTCTGTAATCTTCAGCTAAAAGCATTTATAATGGATGCAGTTTCTTCCTTTCTGGGGGCACTATGGACTGCTACTCTAACTTACAATTGCCAATGTGGCTGCCCCAGGATTCAGGAATCTCTCTTCTTGGTTCTGGGACTCTGTTGAGCAGAGAATCAATCCCAGAGCTCATGCACCCTCCTCTCAGGCCAGGAAGGATCTAATTATCCAGTGATTGGAGCAATTATTTCATCCAATTGATCGATAATAGCTGTAATTTTTAAACATGGTTTTCCATTAATAATTTGTAACATATTTATTGTTTATATTCAAATAAAATAGGCTGATCATAAAACAATTGAGATGCAATCTCCAGGGTCCTGAATATTTACACGGTGCAGTGATACATATTTTAGCTGAGATATTTTATGTTGTTTTCTCCTTTTTAAAAGAGAAGATGTTTATTAATATAAATGATCACAATGATCACAATTCAGAAAGTTCCCTGAACTGTGACTATGTTGCCAGGGATGGCATAGAGCGTTTGTTGATTGATTGTGTATGTCAAGGGATGGCAGAGAATTCGGTGATTGATTGTGTATGTCTGCCACAGGCAGGGGAGGGCTGAGTTATGTCCCATGTGCTAGTATTTGTCATCTCTGGCTTAAGCATTGGACTTCTGTTTCCAGCAATATTATTTAACTTTAATCATCTTCCCAAGAAGACAGCCAACTTTTATGCAAACGGAGAAGGAATAAAAGAAACCCCAGTCTATTTCTAGGGTTTCCTATGACAACATGTGAAATCCCAAGTTAGGGGCTCCTGTTCCACCTTAGCCAGGGGATCCTTGAGTGGAGAGTTTCTCAGTCCCATTGACACATCCATTCATTACTGGTTCCTAAACTTTGAAGGTAAGACAGTTGCTTTGTCAAAAAATTGAAGCTTGCTGGCAGCAAGACCCTTGTGAACATTCTCCAAAGGGCCAGTGGCGGCTCCTCACCAGCCTCTGAGGCCTGCTTTGAGGGCTCCTCTCTGGGACCTACTCCCTCTTTCCCAACAACCCTCCTCTTGAACCCAGCCCAGGCCTAAGCAATTTTACTGTCTGTCATCCTAGTGTGGGAGGAGGCAAATAAAATCCCTGCCCCTAATGGGAAAGCAAATGTTGTATGTTCTCACTCATAAGTGGAGGCTAAGCTATGAGGATGCAGAGGCCTAAGAATGATACAGTGGACATTGGGGACTCAGGGGAAAGGGTGGGAAGTGGGTGAGGGATAAAAGGCTACACATTGGGTTCAGTGTACACTGCTCTGTGTACACAGGGTGATGGGTACACCAAAATCTCACAAATCACCACTAAAGAACTTACTCATGTAACCAAATACCACCTGGTCCCCAAACACCTGTGGAAGTTTTAAAAAACCAAAACACAAAAAAGCAAAATCCCTGCCCCCAGAATGCTCAGAGTCAGCCTTGAATTTTTTCAAGTCAGTCACTACTGGGTTGGGTCCCTGCCTCAGGGAAGGTTACCTTAGCCAATGGATGCCTCAGGACTGGGCCCATCCATCTCTTCCCAGGTGAGGGGAAAGGGGAAAGGCATCCAACACCCACAGAATGCCATGTGCGCAGCCTCCCGCACATCATTTCATTCCACCCTCACGGCAGCTCCAATAGGTGGGGATTGGTTCCCAGAGCACAAACACAGACAGTGAGACTCAGAGAGCTTGGCTCACCCCACATCACGCAGCCGCCGAGCCAGGATCTGAACCCCATTTGGTCTGTCCCCAAGTCTTCATTCTTTTCACTGCACCGACTTGTCATCCATGAAAATCTGAGCGGATGACAAGAGCAAAGGCAACCCGAATTCTTTGAAGCCCAGATTCCCAGCCAGGCTCACCAATGGGAAACAGACAAAATCCAGGTTCATCCTTCAGCAGGTGTATGTTGGACACATGGGGATACCAGGTTCTGTAAAAACTGAGATGAAAACAATCCAGCCGCTACCCTAGAGGCACTTAGTCTCAGTGGGGACCTGCGTGTGAAACCGACAGAACCACTGACACGGGAGGGAAGCAGCAAGCGCAGGGCTTAGGCTGAGAAGGCACAGAGGAGGGAGGGGACACCCACAGGGAACGGGCCATCAGCCACCCCCGGGAGCAGCAAGGCAGCTCTGTAGAATCTTCCAGAAACTGCAACCTGGCTCTCAGGAGGCCTCAGAGTGCTGAGGAGAGTGGCTCAGGCTTGAGTGCAATTGTGGAAGCAGGCGATGACTCACCCTGTGTTTAACAGAAACTCTACAACACAAAAATCCACTAAAATAAATCCATATGAGCGCCTGACAATGAGACAGATTCTTGCCTGTTACGAACATCCGCAGACAATTAGCACGCCCTCCTGGTCACATGCCGGGAAATTTTCCTTTCTTTCCCTTTATTCTTGCTTTTGCAATCCAGGAGGAACAACAAAAGGAGTCTCTCTGTGCCTCCATCCCTCAGATGGGGGTGCACGGGCTTCCGCCAGCAAAACATTTCCATGTGGCTCTCGATGGGTAGGGGACTCAGCGGCCAGCATCGACCTGCTTTTCCAAAACTTGGATCTGAATCCAGGTCCAGCCCCTTCTTTGCCATGTGGCCTTTGAGAAGCAATTGAATCTCTGAGTCTTGTTACCATCCAGCCAGCTGTCCACCAATTCAGAGCGTGTTCACTGGTCACCTGCTATGTGCTGGGCCTTGAGTTAAGTGCTAGAGATATCAATGTGCCCTCCTGGAGCGTGTGGACCAGAGAGACAGAATTAAACCACTCACAACAAGTGAGAATGAGGGCTGTGGTCTCAGAGGCCTTGCAGTGGACACGTGGACAGAAAGTCCAGTCCTGGGGAGTCAATGACACACAAGGTAAGGTATGAAGAGCACACAGGCAGGGCTTGATCACATGACAAGGGGATGAACACAGCTTGGGGATTAAGCTTTAGAGGTGGAAGGCCTGGGTTCCAATCCCAATGTGGTCCCTTACTAGATATGTGTCCTTGGGCAAGTGACTTAGACTCTCTGTGCCTCAGTTTGCTTGCCTGGAAAATGGGACTGATGATAAAAGTAGCTGGCTCATTGGAGTTTCGTAAGGATGATGTGAATTATACACGAAAAGCCCTCATGCCTGGAGGCACAGACAACTCTTACCTACAACATCGTTATGGTTTTTTCAGGCCCGTGGCAAGCACGAATGCATGCCTGTTTAAATCAAGTCTAGAAAAAGTGTGGGATGGCTGAAAAAGAGCAAGAAAGATAAAACAGCAAAAGGAAGCGGTGATGGAGATGGCATTTTCTAGGACAGATGAGGAGAAAAGCTGTGGCCTGCAGATCCAGGTGGAACCACAGAAGTGGAGTCAAGAAAGGAGTGATAGGATCTCCAAGCATCATACAACACATCCGCAAAGCTGTTCTGTTCTCTCTGTGCCTTTGTGGCCTCACAGGGACGGTCCAGGCCTTTGAATGAACGTGACTCAAAAGGCAGTCCTTGCTAGCTTTTGCCAGACTCTGAAATTTCCTCTTTAGGCCTGGGGCAGCGGGGAAGGTTGCGAGAAGGCTGTGGGTGAACCCCTGGCTTCAGCAAGGAGGATGCACTCTGAGCACACCTCAGCGTGGAACAGCATTGGGGCTCACAGCAGACAGGGGGCCGTGCAAAAAGCCAAAACGTCAGCACCTACCTCAGAAACATCAGCACCTACCTCAGAAACGTCAGCACCTACCTCAGTGCCCCTGCAGAAGCGTCTTCACCCAAGAGGCCACTAAATGTAGAGCCTAGAAGGGACACCTCAAACCGAAACATCTCATGGTTCACAGAGCCAAGCTAAGGCATCCACTGCCACCAAGTGTCACGAAGTCAACACAGAGAACCAGATAGAAGAAGGCTGCAAACACCGTAAAGAACTACCCCAGATAGAAGCAGAGGCAACACTCAGGTTCAAGGGGGTGACTGTGATGAAGATGATGATGATGACGACGATGATGATCACGGTAACATAAATAGCATTCCACCACCATTTCCGGAACGGCACCCCTGCTCTGGGGACTGCATTAGATATCTTTTATTTACTTAACCCTCAGAACAAATCTCTGAGCAGTGAGGACAGTCAAGACGCAAGCATGGCTCCCTGGACTCTGAAACCTGTGTCACTTCCTCTCTGCCTTGCAGTGCTGCCCACGCAACAGCTGTTGGGTGCTGGGTAGGTCTACTGAATTCTCCATTCCTTTAACTTCAGGCTAACACACTCATAATCGGTTATCGTTTCTTAAATGTACCTCCCAGGAGCAGTAGTCCATGCACTTTTATTGACAGTGTCTGCAGAGCAAGTTCATGGAACTTCTAACCCAAGGGTCCCCTGCCCTGCTGGTTCATTCTCCCTCTGCCTATCCCTTTCTAGCTCTCTTTCTTTCGCACTCTCTCTGGGCTCCTCTCATCTTCCTAGGAAGAGCAGCATCAGGATCTAACCAGCCCTCCCCTCGCGCTGCACCCCTGCCTGAAGTGAGTCTGAAAATCTGCTTCCACTTCCTCCCTGGGCTTTTTAACCTTTTTTTTTTTTTTTTTTTTCTGAGATGGAGTCTCGCTCTGTTGTCCAGGCTGGAGTGCAGTGGTGCAATCTCAGCTCACTGCAACCTCCACCTCCCGGGTTCAAGAGATTTTCCTGCCTCAGCCTCCAAAGTAGCTGGGATTACAGGAACACGCCAGCATGCCCGGCTAATTTTTGTGTTTTTGGTAGAGACGGGGGTTTCATCATGTTGGCCAGGCTAGTCTCGAACTCCTGACCTCAGGTGATCCATCCACCTTGGCCTCCTAAAGTGTTGGGATCACAGGCGTGAGCCACCGCGCCCAGGCCCACTCATTCCCTGGCCTCATTTTGCCCACGCTTAGGTCTTGTCTTCCTAGGTTTCCTGGAGCACCAAGAACTAGGCCTCACTCCCAGCCTCCAATCTGAGTGGACCTCCCCTTCTGGGCTTCCACACACTATACAATCTGTCCCTCCCACTCCCAAGCTTTCTTAAACACTCCTTCTTTCTTTTCGTCTCCTCACGTGGCACCGCTGGCATTTCGGTGGGACAATTCTTCATTGTATAGGACTGTCGCCTGCATTTCAGAACATTCAACATCCTGGCCACTACCTTCTGAATACCAATAGCGGCCCCCAGGCTGGTGACAACCAAAGTGACCCCCCATATTTCCAAATACTTCCTACTTGGGAGTGGGGGTGGGGACACCAGCCTTGGTTGCCAACCTCTGTATCCAGTCTCTTCAATCTCCATGTTCTCCAAAGCTGTGTGGGAGACACCACCGGGTTATCTTCGGGGCTTTGCAATAACTTCCTTCCTCTGAAAACGGCCCCCTTCCCTCCCAGGAATGCCCCTAACCCACGTGTTTGTCCTGCATGACTTCAACTGGACGTCTCGGTTCATGCCCAGTTTTCTCGCGACTGAAGCTGTTCCTTGCGGATTCTGTCTCCGAGGAACTAGGAACCGGGATTCCGAACCTGCCCATGTGTGGCCGAGGCGACATGGCCTTCCGAGGTGTGGTGCCCCGTGCCCAGAAGGCTTCTCTACCGAGGGAGGAGAACTGGGCTGGTTGCAGAGGGAAGCCGAGTTGTCTCCCCAGCAAACACTCCCAGGCACCCCTTCCTGCTTCTGAAGACAACCTCCAGTTTCTTTGGGAAGCCCCCCTTCCCCATGGAACGGTGGCGATCCCCTTTACCTCGCCCGTGATCGACTTGGCACCCGACTCAGCTGTGGCCCATGTGGCACAGGCAAGGGCTGGAGGAGCTTCTGGAGGGCTCCCAAGAAAGAGACGCCTGGGAAAAGCAGGCCCCTCTAGGATGAGACGCAGCCGCGTCTTCATGTGAGGGCCACCGTGATGCCAGGAAGGGAACACTCGCCACAGAGCCAGCGATGGAGGTGAGTGGGGAGGAAAGACCAGATGCCGGAACACGGCGGAGCCTCTGGGTGAGACCACTCGGGCCAACCTACGTCAGGACCCGCTGTGATGTGGGAAAACATACTTTTCTCGTTGTGTGGGCAAGGTGAGTCAGAGTTTTCTGTTTTGTGCACAGACATTTGAATTACTGCACAAGGACAGAAAGCCAAGCAGCCCAGGAGGGAGGGGCTGAGGAAGGGGCGGCTCCCCAGACCCCGATTCCCTCCCCAGGCCTGAACACCCAGCTTCTCTTTGCATTCTGTGAAATTCCAGTGTCTTCCCAAGAAATCCTCCTTCACCATGTAAGCAACCCTGAGGTAGATTCTCTTGCTTGAAACCCAAAGACCCAAAGAACCTTGGTGAAGACAAGGTCGTCTTCGCTCTACTTTCTCTCTCCTGCTTTTGTCTCCCTGATTTCATATCCTAGCGATGCTTCCATTCACACATGACCTGAATCAGTATCTCTAGTCCAGCCTCTTTCCCTGCCCTGTTCTCCCAGGTATCTCCTGAAATTCTCTGCCTGAATGTTCCCCTGGCATCTCACCTCCCAGGGTCACAGGTGACGTGCCCCCCCCAACCCCCCAAGTCACCTGGCTGGGATGAAAGCTTTGTTTTCCTGGGCTTGGCCATCAGGACCAGAAATGTAAAGAGGTAAGATGGGTGGCTGTTGTGGAGGTGGGGAACCAGGAAACTCCAGGAGAAAAATCATTAATCAAAAAAAAAGACAAACAAAAAAAAAAACACCAAACAAACAGAGGCTTGCTTTAGTAGCAGCACGTTGTTTGAACAAACAAATCTACAGACAGGAAGACGGTCAGTATTTCACAATGCAAGAGGCAGTGTGGTCTGGTAAGAAAACCATCACGTGTCTGGAGCCAGGAGCTCTATTGAGGGCAGAAGGGACTCTGCTCCTTGGAGTGAGCCACTTGCCTCCATAAGCCTCAATGTTCCCATCTGTTAAACAGGGACACTCAGCGGGTGACAGTAGCACCAGCTTTCCAGGATTGACTGGGGGCTTAAACAACAGAAATGTACTTTCTCACAATTCTGGAGGCTGGAAGTCTGAGATCAAGGTGTTAGCAGGGGTCGTTTCTCCTGAGGCCTCTCTCTGTGGCTTGTAGATGGCTGTCTTCTCCCTGCGACCTCCTCTGGTCGTCCCTCTGGGTGTATCTGTGTCCAAATCCCCTCCTCTTATAAGGACACCAGTTGTATTGGATTAGGGCCCACCCTGGTTACCTCATTTGACTGTAATTGTCTCTTTTTCGTTTTTTCTTTCGGAGGCGGAGTCTCACTCACCCAGGCTGGAGTGCAGTGGAGCTATCTCCGCTCACTGCAACTGCCACCTCCTGGGCTCAAGCGATTCTCCTGCCTCAGCCTCCCAAGTAGCTGGGACTACAGGTGCCTGCCACCACACCTGGCTAATTTGTTTTGTATTTTTAGTAGAGACAGGGTTTCACCATGTTGGCTAGGCTGATCTCAAACTCCTGACGTCAAGTGATCCGTCCGCCTTGGCTTTCCAAAGTGCTGGGATTACAGGTGGTAATTACCTCTTGAAAGACACCTTCTCGATATTCAGTCACATTCTGAGGCCTGGGAGGGTTAGGGCTTCATTATATGAATTTTAAGAGGATGCAACTAAGCCCATAACAGTGACTTCTAAGGATCCTTTCAAGCTCACTTCTTTCCCCATCAATTTTTCTTCCAGCCTCTACTATTTTGATCTCTGGGACTTCTATTTTTCAGGCATCCAGGCTCAGAATCAGAATGTTGCCTCTTTTGCATTCCTTGCATACTCCTATTTCTCCCAACAATCCATCATGGAATAGACCACAGTCCTGCTGCGTCCAGCCTCGCCATCCCCGGTGCCATCATGTCGTCAGAGCCCTTATTCATCTTTTGCTCACCCTGCCCCTCGGTTCTTCTGTCCTGGCCATCTTGGGCTATCGCTTCCTTGCATCAGATTTCCAGGGCCCCCTTCACTCCCCACTGTGCCCCACTGCTCCTCCTCTGGAATCTTCTACTCCATTCAAACCAAACCATGACTATTTCCAGTACCTAACCTGCACCTTCTACCTTTACCTTTTGCTCAAGACAGAAATACATCCCTTGCTGGGGACTTCATCTTCCTTTTGAAGTTCTATCCTCCAAGATCAAGTTCAAAGACCACAGAGCACATGTGGCCAGGCATTGCCAACTCACTGTAGGCGAGAGTGGAAAACCCCATGTGACATTCCATGCAGTTTGTTCTGCATGCTCCAGCTTCGTTCAGGAAGTTGTAGCCTAGCACATGGGTTTGCAGCTGTGAGAACAAACCCAACTGTGGCACCAATGGGGGGCAGTGGGACACAGCCCATTTGCCATGGCTGCTTCCAGGCTGGCAGATGGAGATGGGCTCTCGTGATACCCAGATGATGTGGCACTTGAAATTGGCAGATGGTTCCAGAAGCAGAGGCAATGACTTGGCTAAGTAACCCTCAAAAGCCCTGAAGCCTCTGAGGGGAAACAGTTAGAGAGAGTAGGCTGAACAGATGATCCAGCATTGCTCTAACGGTGATCTTGGATCAGCAGCACCAGCCCCTCTGTGTGAATGTCACAGGAAGTGAGTTGATGGGCCCTGCCACTCCTACTGAATCTGCATATCTGGGAAGGGCCCCCAGGAAACTGTTTTCATAAATTCACAAATTCTCCAGGTGATTCCTGAGCACATTAAAGTTGGAGAACCACTGGATTAGACAGAGGTGATAGTGGACTATATATATAAAATACAATTTTTTGGGCGCCGGGCGTGGTGGCTCATGCCTACATCCTAGCACTTTGGGAGACTGAGGTGGGTGGATCAACTGAAGTCAGGAGTTCAAGACCAGCCTGGCCAACATGGTGAAACCCTGCCTCTACTAAAAATATTTAAAAATTAGCTAGGTGTTGTGGTGGGCACCTGTAATCCCAGCTACACGGGAGGCTGAGGCAGGAGAATAGCTTGAACCCAGGAGATGGAGACAGAGGTTGCAATGATCCGATACGGTACCACTGCACTCCAGCCTGGGCAACAAAGTGAGACTCCTTCTCCAAAAAAAAAAAAAAAAAAAAGATTTTTTTTTTTTTTTTTTTAAAGGAATTGGCTCACATGATGGTGGGGACTGGCAAGTCTAAAGTGTGTAGGGCAGGCTGGAAATGCAGGCAGGATTTGGAGCTGCAGTCTTGGGTGTGAAATCTGTAGGGCACTTTGGCAGGCTGGAAACTCAGGTAAGATTTCCACGTTACAGTCTTGAGGCAGGATTTCTTCTATTTCTGGGAAAACCAGTTTTTATTGGTAAGGCTGCCCACTGGTTGGAGGAGGCCCACCCATGAGAACAGGGGTCCTCACCTTGACTTAAAGCCAACTGATTTGGGACATTAATTTCATCAACAAAATACCTTCCCAGCAACATCTGAACTCATGTTTGATGGAACAACTGGGTCCCACAGCCCAGCCAAGCTGACACATAAATTAACTATCATAGAGAGTTAGCTCCAGCTCTTCTTGAAGCTCGAGGATTTGGCTTTTTCTGGGATCCTGTCAGGCCACTTGACAAGGGACTCTCAATGATTTAAGGTAAATTGAACAAGTCCTTCTATACTGGCACCAAGTTAGCCCATCACTAGTTGCTTGCAAGGTTTTTGTCTTAAGCTGTAAGCCAGAGGTTCATTTCTTGAGGGCAGAAAACATGTCGACTTTCTGGGACCTTCTTGGTACTGAGTATCTTCCTTTTTTTTTTTTTTCAAGACAGAGTTTTGCTCTTGTTGCCCAGGGTGGAGTACAATGGCATGATCTCGGCTCACTGCAGCCTCTGCCTCCTAGATTCAAGCGATTGTCCTGCCTCAGCCTCCTGGGTAGCTGGGATTACAGGTGCCTGCCACTATGCCCGGCTAATTTTTGTATTGTTAGTAGAGATGGGCTTTCACCATGTTGGCTAGGCTGGTCTTGAACTCCTGACCTCAAGTGATCCACCTGCCTCGGCCTCCCAAAGTGCTGGGGTTACAGGCGTGAGCCACCATGCCTGGCCTCTTCAGTTTGACTCTCAACATCCTCCCTCAACCCTTCTCAAAGTTCTGGGAGGCTAATCTGCAAGGAATGCATCCGAGGTCTGCTCCTTCCCCACAATGACCTTTGACCTCCATTTGGGTTTGGCCAATGGGAGACACCAGGAGGAGCCTGGAGGGTGCAGCCTGCCTTTGCATTTCCAACAACCTGTGCTGTTGCTGGGGTTGGTCTCATGCCTCAAACTCAAAGCTGCAGCTCCTGCCGGGCTGTCCCCACTTCCATGCAGGCACACTCTCCAAATTCTGTTAACTGCTTTGTGACACTTGTCCCTGAAGAACTAGAGGTGGTATCACCTCCCTGCTGTGGCACCCCCCTGGGTAATGCACTATTCCAGTGGGTTTCCTTAAATTCACACTGAACACTTGTCAACAGGTCTCCCATTGAACTCTTCTCAGATCACCCAGATTGAGTGGGCCATCTGTTTTCAGTCAGGACCTTGATGGATATACACTCACAATACACATGGACTGGTTACATAGTGGTGAATGATAGAACAAGACAGAAAGTCTTCCAGTGGACTAAGGGGCAACAAAATGTCCAGCATTTTCAACTCCAGGGTCCATTTTTAACTTGCAAATATGTCACTCAAAGAGTTTGCCAAGCAGCAATTAAGGTGAGGTTGTGGGGTGGGGGAATAAGAGGGGGAGGAGAAGGATGATGTTAGGTATGCAAGGAGTTAAGTTTCCAAAGCAGGGATGGCCAACATGGCCCACTTTGCAATTTTCTGCCAAAATACTTTAAATGAAACAGCTGTGCATGAGCAAAACTGCTGAGAATTGTTCCAGCTCTGAGCATGAATCTGAATCACTCATCTTTGGTATTTGACGGGCTGTGTAATTGCTCTAAACCCTATTATCTTCCCTAGTAGTTGTTGAAGTGTCATTAGGATACCTCCAATGAAAGGCTAAATTCTCCTATATACACAATTTTAATAATTACAGACTTTTTTTTTCTATTTAGAAATGCAAAGCTCTGCTCAAAAACGGAGGTGCCAGGTTGTAGGATGGGTCGGAGACTTCGGAAGCCAGGCTGAGAGGCTATTATATGTACTTTCAATTTTCTCTAGATTCTCCTGACCAGTTAACCTCATTTGACTTCTAAATTTTCTACCATATGCAGAGAGAAGAGAGCAAGGCATACAAATGATCTGCAAACATTATTGAGCACCTGCTATGTGCCAGCTATTGTTTTAGGCTCTGGTGACATAAGAATGAATAACCCTGAGAAGGTGGCCATAGTAATGTTGGTGCCATATTACGCTATCTTGTGGTTTATTTTATGTTTCTGCTATGCTAGATAGGGAGGGGAGTGGGAAGGCAGAGCTATGTCTTGATTATCTTTCATCTGCAGTATGTAGTCCAGCTCAACAAGCATTTGTTGAATGACTGAGTGACTATTTACAGAGTACACACTATGGGCCAGGAACCTGTTTGGGGTCTTAGATGTGGCCATGAACAAGATGGATGCAGCCCTTGCCTTCTTGGAGCTCATATTTGGTGGGGGGTCACCAAGATATATGCTGCACAGTACATTATGAGCACAAGGAATGTTTCCTAGAGAAAGTACTGGATGTTTTGCCTCAACAGTCCACATCAGTGTGTAGGTAATTAGCATTACTCAGAGCACTGAAGGAAGGATTGTCACAATGACATCAAAGCAGTACCCATTGAGAGGCAAGAGGGTGTGGTCTGAACTCCAGCTTGGCCAATCACCACTGTTGGAGTTTGGGTGAGTTCTCTCTCTAAACCTCAGTTTCCCTTCTAGAAAATGGAGATGATACTACTAAACTCTCAAGTTACTGGTCATAGGCAGAATTCTCTTGATCTCTGCCCCCTGGTGTTACACCCTATAGAATCTTCTACCTTTGAGTGTGGCTAGGACCATCTATCTGTCTATCTATCTATCTATCTATCTATCTATCTATCTATCTATCCATCCATCTATCCATCCATCTCTATTTAGATAAATATATGTATGTATTTATTCATTCTATCATCTGTCTATATTTATCTATCTAGATATGTATGGGTCTATCAATTTATCACTATGTCTATCATCTATCTCTATATGTACGTATATCTAGATATATTTGTATCTATATCTATATCTGTTAATATATCTGTCTATCTATTTACCTTTCTATCATCTATGACTCTCTCTTGCTTGTATACCCTAACGAGATTCTCCTTGCTGCTGCCAAGAAGTCCACAGCCATGTTGAGGAAGCCCTGAGAGCAAAGAACCATGGGAAGCCTCTAGAAGCTGAGGGTGGCCTCCAGGTGACAATCAACAAAATGGCAGAGCCCCTGCTCCTATTGCCACAAGGAAATGAATTCCGACCACAACCTGAGGAAGCATAGAAGTGGACTGTTCCCCAGTAGAGCCTCCAGATGAGAACACAGCCTAGCCAATCTCACAAGGATTGTAGCCTTGTGAGACTCTGAACAGAGAAGCCACCGAAGCATTCCTGGACTCCTGGACATAAACTGAAAAATAATAAATGTATATTGCTGGAGGCCACCAAGTTTGTAGTGATTCGTTACGTTGCAGTGGATATCTAGTAGATTGCTACTATGTGCCTGACACATAGTAGGTTCTGAAAGTAGAGGTGAAGGAAAGCAGAACACAGACCACTTAAGCCATCCTACCCTCCTCTTGTCCTCTCCTCAAACACCAACAGAAGCTGGCATTCCAAGAGGCTCCAGGCCTTCTACAATGTCAGCCTTGCAAAGGTGCCTGGCTTGGAATGAGAAATGTCACCAAGGGCATTTCCCAGAAGGGCAGGTGCTCCAGGTTGTGTGTACTCGGGGTTCACTTGCCTTGAGGCTGGAAGTTGCTACCTTGGAGATGGAGAAGTGATGGATCTCCTTTATCTGCCCAGAACCCAGGAAGATGATGCCAAAAATGACTGGCTGTTTGTTGCCTTATCACTGCCTAATGTGGATGTGGAGCTGGGCAGAGCTCCTCAGCCTCTGCAAGGCAACGCAGTGGCCCTGGGTGGCACAGCATGGGCTCTGCCATCTGCTTGGAAACCCTCTGTAAGTTCCCAGGTTTGTGGGCACCTGGGAAAGGGAGACTGGTTTGTTTCCAGACTCATTTGATTGAATTCCAGCACCATTTCTAAAATGGCTCTAATTTCTCTGACATTCAGACAATGATTCTGTAGCTTCCTCCCCACATGCAATGATATCCTGCCCAGATCTGTCATAATCAACACTGAACTTGCTGGGCTTCCAGTTTTCTGCCACAATAGACAGAACGGGACGGATTTCAGAGCGTTGTTAGAAGATTATCATTAACGTTATTATCAAGAATATTGTTCACAGGTGACACTGCACTGGAAGCTGGGCCAAGCGCTTACGTCTAGTGTCTGTTTAACCTACTCAGCACTCTTGGGGGGATCAGATGACTGCCAACGACACCAGATGAATGCTTCAGGGAGCACCTAGCACCCAGAAGGGGCACATTTCCTGACTTCCCTTCCATTGACCTCACAGAGAAGGATGGGAGCTCCATTACCCACGATTGCAGCATTTCCCTGTATCCTGTGATCCCTTTCCCAGTGACCTGCCATAGACCCTGATTTTGTGATCTTATTGCTGCACAGGGAAATATCTAAGCAGGTCACACCCTTGTCAGTCCCTGGCCCCTTGGTAAAAGCGTGAGAGAGGAAGCTGAAAGCCCAGGCTCTGATTAGAGCCCCGATCAGGTCCTGCTGTGAGTGGAAGTCTGCTCAATGCCTTCCACTGGGTGCCCACTGTGCACTGGACAGCTACCCAAATGCTTTATATCCTCTGTCTTGTTTGATTCTCAACATGACCCCGAATGAGGTATTATTTTCATCTCCAGCATTCCATGTATCCACTGCTGCATGCCAAACCATTCTAGAACATATAGAAATACATTCCAAAATGTCCACTAAGGGAACTTTCCTTGAATTTGATGCTGACAACTTCCCACAGTCACAAATGCCCCTAATGTCTTCCATCACTCCTTGCTGGGCTGGGGTCATTTCACTCATTTCCATCACTCCTGCTTGGGGTCATTTCAGGAGTAACAAGCACCAGCAGCCCAAGAAAGCCTCGGTGTGCTCCATGGGTACGTGGTGCCTGCTCTGGAACAGGGTTGGGTAGGAGCTCTTGCTGGGTTTTCAAAGGATTCTCATTCTTGACTGCAAGGCCAGTCTCCTGTTTGTCTGTGGTCAGAGCACTGGGCAGAGACTGGCAGCAGGGACCAATAGAAGATGCAGCCTTTGGCCAGGCGCAGTGGCTCATGCCTGTAATCCCAGCACTTTGGGAGGCTGAGTTGGGGGGTCATGAGCTCAGGAGTTCGAGACCAGCCTGGCCAACATGGTGAAACCCCGTCTCTACTAAAAATACAAAAATTAGCTGCACGTGGTGGTATGGGAGCTAGTTGGGAGGCTGAGGCAGGAGAATCACTTGAACCTGGGGGGCGGAGGTTGCAGTGAGTTGATATGGTGCCACTGCAATCCAGCCTGGACGACAGAGTGAGAGTCCATCTCAAAAAAGTAATAATAATAAAAAAGAAGATCGAGTCTTTGACCATGTGTCATATTCATACTCAGTTGTGACCAAGGGAAGTTGTCGGCTTCAAATCCAAGGACACTTCCCTTAGTGGACATCAGGGTAGAGGGTCTAATGATTTTCACCTGAAATCAAATGTGCTCCACAATGGCTGACGATGCCGGCATCACCCATTGGCAGATGCAAGGTGAGGTCTAATACCCTCCAGGTTATGGTGATACCCTGGCCTGGGTATCACCCTGGGGGATGAGTAAGCTCATCGCAGCAGGACAGAACAATTAGTGGTTAGCAGATCACCTGCTGCCTACTTGTATGGATCACTGGGTGCCCACTGTGCACTGGACAGCAACCCAAATGCTTTACATCCTCTGTCTTGTTTAATTCTCAACATGACCCCTGAATGAGGTATTATTTTCATCTCCAGCATTCCATGTATCCATGGCTGCATAACAAGCCATTCTAGAACGTATGGAAATACATTCCAAAATGGCCACTAAAGGAAATTTCCTTGAATTTGATGCTGACAACTTCCCATGGTCATAAAAGAGTGTGAATAGACCTAGGGTGGAGGGCTGTCTCTTCTATTACTCGTAAAATAACAACTGTCACTTATTTTGCTCACAACTCTGCCATTCAGGCAGCGGTGGGTGAGGACAGTTTGACTCTGCTCCACATGGCATTAACTGAGGGGGCTCAAATGGGAGCCAGAAGATCCACTTCCAGGATGACTCACTCACATGGCTGGCGAGTTGATGCTGGCTTCAGCTGGAAGCTCAGCTAAGGCTGTCAGTCTCAAACCTTGGTTCCTCTTCATGGAGACCTCTCCACAGGGCGGCTTGGGTCACCTCACAACATGGCAGCTGAGTTCCGAGAAGTTCAGGTGGAAACTGCAAGGCTTCATATGTGACCTAGCTTCAGAGGCCCCCAAATGCACTTTGTTGCATTGTATTTCTCAATCAAGTCACTAATCCAGATTCAAGAGAAGGCGGATTAGATTCTACCTCTCAAGTAGAAAAGAGTAGCAAAGAACATGTGGTCATCTTTAATCCACCACACCCATTAATGGTGGATTGATGAAGAGACTGAGGTTTCGAGACATTTAGCACTTTTTCAGAGGCAGCAGCTGGAAAGAAACAGAGATCCAAATCTGAACCCAACTCTGAATAAGCTCCAAGTACAAGCTCTTTCTACCTGACCAAGTAGTACTTCAAACCAGAAAGCTAATGCAAATGGTTGGCTGGGTTAGCTAATAGGGCGTGTCTTCAAAAATAGGCCCAGAAAGACCACTAAAATTAAGACTGAATTTCTTAAGGCTATGAGTTTCTTCAAGGATTCTACTTCTTTTCTGACAGCCAAGCTTGGTCAAAGTTTTCACAGGGTAAAACTTCATCAGAAGACAAATCAAGCTTAAGTCTGGGCATGGTGGCTCACGCCTCCAATCGCAATGCATTGGGAGGCCGAGGCAGGAGATCCCTTGAGACCAGAATTTGAGACCAGTCTGGCAACACAGTGAGACCTCATCTCTACAAAAAATTTAAAAAATTAGCTGGGCATGGTGGCATGCGACCGTAGTCCTAACTATGCAGGAGGCTGAAGCAGGAAGATTGCTTGGGCCTAAGAGTTTGAGGCTGCAGTAAGCCATGATCACACCACTGCATTCCAGCCTGGATGACAGAGCAAGATCCTGTTTCAAAACACAACCAAAAATTCCCACCAGGCTTAAATAATGAATGTGATCCGGGATAAAAAGATAATCCTGAATTTGTCTACATCTTCCTTCTCTGTGTCAGGAATGCTTGTTCCACTGTCCCTCCAAGAAAAGTTGGAGACACATGGGTGCCCTGTGCATACAGATGCTGTGTACAGTTGCTCAAGATGTGCACTGTACAAGGAGACCAGCTAAGGAGTGAAGGGGTTGAAATGTAGTCTGAGCTCTTCTCTGTGAGCCCTGTGTCACAGTGTGGGACTGAGTCCATCTGGAGGCAGGGTGTCATCAAATTTGCTCAAGGTAGTCACAGAGTGTTGGCCTGCCAGAGGAGACTAATCCTGGGACACCTTTCAAAGCAATGCTACCTCAATATTCTAAGAAGGTGCTGAACATTTCAAGGGAAAGGTGAGGAAGGAAGATGTGACAACTTTCAGTGTCCCTTCTAACATCTTAAGCAGTTTTGCTCTGGCTCCAAACTTACGTCCTCTTTCCAGAAAAGCAAAAGTTCTTCAGTTATTGGCATCACCATCTGTAGAGGGCAGCTCAGGTCCATCCTTAGGGTACTTAGAAGCCCTTTGAAGACCTTGCCCTTCTTAGGTTCAAGTTTTCATTCTTCCATTTACTCACTGCATGACCTTGGGCCAAGTCTGTAACATCTCAGGGTTTGTCATCTCCCCTTTGGAACAGGGATCATCATAATATGCATTTCATTAAATCCAGGACACCATCATTTATAACATGCACTATTATTTTATGTATCACTAAGAAAACAAAGCAGCCAATTAAACTACCATGTCTTTAATATGAAGATACATTCTTGTTTCAGAGACCAAAAAATGGGAACAACGCGTGCCTTAGAATTGATAGAATTTAGTAAAATAGCTTGCTTCCCTACATAAAAAGAAGGTTGTAAGAGAGTAAATGAAACAATGTGCAAAAAATCTTTGTAAACTGTAAAGCACTACAAATATTAATGATTCTTCGTCAAACAAATGTTCAAATGGCTTCATTTAAAATACTAATCTACTACTCGATGTTGCACAAGGCATCTAATTGTCTTAATGTACTAAGTAGTTGCAAGAGCTGTATTTACAGCGTTTGTCTGAATAGTTTCCCTAGTTTTATAACATTCCCACCCTCTTATGATTTATTTGTGTAGCATCAACTTGTGAGTTTGAATAAGATTCAAGATTTGGGGCTTGATTTATAGTTGGAGTTGACTAACATTTGGGAACAATGAACTGTGTTATATAAACACATAAATACCACAAGAGAAAGCTGACGTGCTAATTACTGTGAGGGGATGGGGTGGGGAAGAAAAAAAACACCACAAAAATCCTGTTTCATCTCAGAGTTTTCTGACAATTGTGCTGTGGGTTGGGGGAGGGCGAGGAATTCCCGTGGACCACATTTCTCATGTTGCTTTGAGGGGGGAAACGGTTGAAAGATTTGGATTGCGGTTTCCTTTTGCAAAGACAAAGAAACATTTTGGAGGCCACTAAAGAGCAGTTGGTCCATAAATCTCCAAATCTGAAAACACGGAAGTTCTCTAGGGCCTTGGATGTCCTATGCCCTCAGAAGGACAAGCTGGCCATGGTGCTCCAGGTGGTGCCAGGCCCAGAGCACTGACTTCCTGGCCCATTTGGGCTGGCAGGCTACAGCTGGACCTGGCCTGTCCCCACCCTGGGAGGCTGGTTTTCTCATGACTCGGCTTTCTTGCAGGATGCCCCAAGTCAGAGGTCTGGAGGCAGCTCCTTTAGGCCACCCACATGTCCTTGGGAAAGCAGCCTGGTGTCCCCAACAAGCCACACCTTGGAATCCGGCAGGCCTGAGTTCACATCCTGCCTCTATCATTTGTTAGCAGTTTGGTACTGGACTTTTCTGTGCCTCACTTTCCTTATTTGCAAGACTAAATGAGCTAATGTGGGGTTGAGCGGGGGGCTGTGTCCATCAGAGCATCTAGAGCAGAGTGGGCACTCATGAAAGTACTCATTTTGGGAACCTCTGGTGGAACTTCGAGATTCATTCATTCTGCTGACATTTGCTAAACCCCACGCTGTGCCAGACAATGGCTGGAGGCTGAGGATGCCACAATGAGGAAGGCAGATCTGGTCCAGGCCCCCAAGCAGAAAGTGAGCCAATAGACAATCAAATAAACAAAATAAGAGAAATCCAGTGGGCGATAAGAGCTCTGAAGAAAAGAAAGCAAGGTACGGGGTTGGAGGGAGATGAAGTGATGGGGGTGCGGTGCTGCCTTAGGAAAGGTGTTCAGGGAAGGTCTTGCCCTCTAAGGTACCTCAGCCCCCCTAGTCCATGATTCTTCAACCCAAAAGTTCTCAAATGGGGCTGATTAATAATCACAAATATTGATCAGTAATGATTAATGATTATCATTGATAATTAATGTCTAGGGACATTATTATTACCGGGGAAAGCGGTGGTGGCTAGTGGGGTCTAGTAGGGTAGGGGCCGGGAATCCTGCTAAACCTCTATAATGCACCTACAATGCACAAGACAGCCCCCCGAAAACAAAGAGTATCCAGCCCCAAATGTCAACAGTTCTGAGGCTGAGAAATCCTGATCTAGCCCGTTACCCCATGTTATGTTTTTCATGATCCTTGGCAGAGTTGATGGTGGTGGAAATGCCCCTGGTGGAAGGGACCTGGCTTATAGACCCACCAGCATTGTGCCCTGTGATGGCGTGACATCAGACTGTACGCCTCCCAGCCACTGCCATCTCCCGGGTCAATAGGCATGCAGCAATGCCTACTATCCACACAGCAAGCACTGTACATGCTGACTTCACACCCTAGCCCTCCAAGGCTAGGTTACTCCAATAAAGCTTATTCCACCTACCAGAGATTTAAAAAAAAAATCAAACCAAATAGGAATCTGGCTCTAGCCAGCTCTGGGAAAAACTGTATTCAGAAATACTTTCAGAATAGGGCACTTGGAATTCAATAACACACTGTCAGAGTCCAATCAGTGCACTCCCCTGCCCCCTTGCAAGTTTCTACATTCACATCCAGTTAAAGGAAAAAATCAAAAGCAAGAAGCGATGTTGGTACCAACTGGCACATAGGTGTGAGCAGGAAGTGACACCTGGCAGCCTGACGGTGAGGGAGGAAGAGCAAAGTCACAGAGGGAGGGAAGAATTCAGAAAGCACAGCTGTCTAGGCATTTGGCTCCTGACAAATGGTTACCTGCCCCTCACCTCACCGGTCTCTCCAGACACCTTTGCATCACACAGCACTGATGACTGCCTCCCAGCCCAACACCCACTCTGCTTATTCTGTGCCACCAGACTCTGATTTTGTTTGGGAGGTAATGTGCTCAGCCCCAAGACTGGCCAAACTTGGCCCTCATCATCCCATTCCTCCTTGCCAGTGGTTTATCTAGGAATAGATATGGAGCCCTGTTCAGGTCAGTGAAATGTAAGGGTGAGTTAGCTCAGGAAGTTCTGAGAAAGATTCTCCTCTGTGATAAAGCAGAGAGTCACATGACTAGAAAATCTTTTTTTTGTTGTTGTTGTTTTACCACCACCTCTTCCTTCCTGCTTTGGAAATGGGTTTATGATGTGATGCTTGGAGCTGTGGCAGCTGTTTTATGACCATGAGAGAAGGCTTCTCCAATGTGCTAGGATTCAGGGGAGGAAATACAGAATGAATGTCAGCCCTCGATGACACTGCTGAGCCCTAAACCAACTCTGAGAACTTAAGACTTTTTGTTCTGTAAGAAATGAGATTGATTTATTGTTGAAGACTCTGTTGGGTATTCTGTTATCTGTGGCCCAAAATATCTCAAGTAATGTATTATAATTTCTTTTTGCAATAATACATCTCAGATGGACATCCCCCAAAGTCTAAGACTTTGAGAGATGTCATCTCTGAAAGAGGCAAAGCATCCATTATTTAGAAACCTTGGCCAGGTGCAGTGGCTCACGCCTGTGATCCCAGCACTTTGGGAGGCCGAGGTGGGTGGATCACTTGAGGTCAGGGGTTTGAGACCAGCCCGGCCAACATGGTGAGACCCCATCTCTACTAAAAAAAAAAAAAAAATTAGCCAACCGTGGTGGCAAGTGCCTGTAATCCCAGCTACTCAGGGGGCTGAGGTAGGAGAATCACTTGAACCCAGGAGGTGGAGGTTGCAGTGAGGTGAGATCACACCACTGCACTCCAGCCTGGGGTGACAGAGTAAACCTCTTTAATCTGGAACAATGTCTCCTGGCCCTGAGAGTTGCACAAAGGAAACTTTTACTCTGTTTATTGCACCCAGAGTCACATGGTCTAGAACATACACCACCTTTTGCTTTCACACAGCAATTGCATGCTCACAATCTCTATTCAGAGGCTCACAGACTCTCAGTGTTGGAAACTGGCACTTGGAGCCAATTCTATGCATCATCTCCTCATTCACTGCCACCCTAGGTGGGAGTGGTTTATTTGCCTGGCAGGTACAGGCTAAAGAACTGGGCACATGGAGTCAGTCCTTCCTTGCTCCCTTGTTTTGGGAGTGAGCTGCCCACAGAAGGCTTATGATCTGCTCTGCTCCTCCACAGACTTTTGTAGTTGAGGGGCAGGCTCTGTCCCTGGGGGAGTGGAGGCTGCTCCAGGACAGGGTTACCTGGGTCTGGGTGGGGAAATAGGTCTAATTTGGGGGCCGATTTGCCCACAGATATACACTACCTTGCCAAATATTCAGATATTTTTAAAATTGAGGCAGGGTCTCACTCTATCACCCAGGCTGGAGTGCAGTGGCATGATGATGGCTCACTGCAGCTTCAACCTCCTGGGATAAGGCGATCCTACTGTCTCAGCCTCCTGAGTAGTTGAGACCACAGGTGCACACCACCATGCCTGGCCAATTCTTTTTTGACTTGTAGAGACAGAGTCTCATTATGTTGCCCAAGCCGTTCTCAAATTCCTGGGCTCAAGCAATCCCCCTGCTTTGGCCTCCCAAAGTGCTGGGATTACAGGTGTGAGTCACCATGCATGGCCTCCAAGATTAGTTTTATCAATAATAAAAATATTTTGGCCTAGCATCATGTTGACCAGAGTCGGTTCAGAGAACAGACTCTATTCTGGCTACTTCAAGCTAGTATATCCTTACATTACAGGATATTAAGTGGCTTATGGAATTGTAGAAAGAGCTGAAAATACCAGACCTTTCCAGAATGACTTGCAAAACCACACTGCTGAACTGAGCCCCTGAGGTGGCTGCTGCCTTTTCCAGGAATCAGACCCAGGCAGCCCCAGAACCAACTGTCCTCTGCCACAGTCCGGAAGCTGCACCCTACTGCTGGTTGTCCTGAAACCATGTTGTGCCTGCCCGGATCTGCACCAGCAAAATACATGTGCTGGGCCCACTTCTCAAACCCCATATGGCATAGGGATGCTGCTGAAATGGCCACAGAGAAACCAAGTGCCTCAGCAACATGCTGGCCAGCAGAAGTGGCCTCTACCTCCTGCCAACCATCTCAATCTCTGTTGGCCAAACCTGGATCCATGCAGATCCCTAGCTGTAAGGGAGTCCTGACACAAAGCTCCAGCTTTCTGGCCTCTTCAAGATAGGTGGGCATGTGAGAACAAGAGTGAGATGGTTGATGAGTTTATATATTCCACATGCCCCTGTAGAGTGGCTGTGGGTACAAATGCTCCCCAGACTATCTGGATTCAAACTCGGTTCTGCCACATCCCAGCCCAGTGACTCCAAACCTTGGAGCGGAGGATGCCAATAAGCCCCTCTCAAGCTACTCCCTGACAGTAGCTCAAGATTAGACAGTGATGGTAGTGGTTAGGTTGGGAGTGTGTTAGATTCTGCACAGATCAATGAATAATTAAATATATCCAAATTCCTTAATAATAGCACAGTCAAGAAGCCTGGTGTGTTTCTGAATGGGAGCAGACAACAGTGAAGAAAATGGAAGATAGTGCCTGTCTGCATATACCCTTGGACTCCCAGGGTCTCTCCTGCCAATCAACCCCTCATTGGTGTTCTCTGAGAGCCATCCAGCTGAGAAAGCCCAAATGAGAAGGTGTCTGCAGGGGATGACTGGCTTCAAGCATAATTCAGTGCCTTGTCAGGAAGCTGTTCTGACAGATGATAAAATAAGAAATATAACTGAATGTCAAAAAAATGAACATGGCAGGCCATGAACTGACATGCCAAGCTGGTCGCCAAGACCCCTCCCAGGCAGTGCCAATCATGCCTAGGTGCCCCTCTGGGGTGATGGAACCATAAAGAGCTGGCATCAGATGCTGAGACAAAGGGAACAGAGGTGTCCGAGTACCTGGGGGAGATTGGCCACACCCTTGAGGAGCTTCAGGCTTTTCCCTAAAGGTCAGAGGAACCCTGGGGAGTTCCTCCAGTGGTCGCAGGGCCCTGGCGGAAAAGTCATCAAAGGCCATGCCCTCACATTTATGTTATAGTTTGGCCTCCAGGATCACTGAAACAAGAGATGCTTTGCCTATTCCTCCTAATAATTCTTTTTTTTTTTTTTTTTTTAAAGACAGAGTCTCGCTCTGTCGCCAGGCTGGAGTGTAAGGGCGCAATCTTGGCTCACTGCAACCTCCGCCTCCCGGGTTCAAGCAATTCTCCTGCCTCAGCCTCCTGAGTAGCTGGGACTACAGGCGAGTGTCACCACGTCCAACTAATTTTTGTACTTTTAGTAGAGATGGGGTTTCACCATGTTGGCCAGAATGGTCTCGATCTCTTGACTTCGTGATCTGCCCGCCTCAGCCTCCCAAAGTGCTGGGATTACAGGCGTGAGCCACCGTGCCTGGTCCCTAAGAGAAAGAATTCTAAAAGCAACCTCTACCATCCACTGAGCCCTTACTACACATTAAGGCTAGTTGTTCTTTAATTATATTTTCTGGCAAGTGACAAACACTTCAATTCCCTCCCAGCATCTACACCCTCTTCAAGTGCAGTTATGGAATATTCCCTCCACCTCCTTTCCCCCCAGATCCAGCTCCCACCCATCTAGCCAGATTTTAATTTATTATTATTATTATTATTTTGAGATGGGGTGTTGCTCTGTCTCCCAGGCTGGAGCGCAGTGGCGCGATCTCTGCTCACTGCAACATCCATCTCCCAGGTTCAAGTGATTCTCCTCCTGCCTCAGCCTCTCAAGTAGTTGGGATTACAGGCATGAGTCACCATGCTGGGCTAATTTTTGCATTTTTAGTAGAGACAGGGTTTTACCATGTTGATCAGGTTGGTCTCGAACTCCTGACCTCAGGTTATCTGTCCGCCTTGGCCTCCCAAAGTGCTGGGAATATAGGTGTGAGACACCGCACCAGGCCTAGTAGCCCAGATATTCAAATTTTCCAGCTTCCTTTGTAGCTAAGTGCGCCATGTTCTGGCCAATGGAAAATGAGTGGCAGAGCTGGGTAAATTTACAGATCACATCATTTAAAGAATCTGTCTCTACCTCCCCTCTCCCCTGCTGTGGGTTGCACAGGGAATGGAGATTCAGCTTCGGCCTTGAAGCAACACCCCAGAGTGAGGCACAACAGCAAAGCAGAAGGAATATGGGTCTCTGGACAACCTCATGGGGCAGAGCTACCCTGGACCACCTCCTTTGTACTCTCACAGAAGAGAAAAACACCCTTGTAGCTTATTTACTGCCTTCCAGGACTTCTGTTCCAGCACCTTCCCCTATACCCCGATTAGTATATTCTTCAACCTTTACAAGCATTTTGCACAATATGTATGGTTTTCTCCCCATGTTACAGACTCTGAGGTCCAGGGAGTTTGAGCAAGTGGCTTGCCCCATGTTGAACATGAAAAGGAAATAATTAAAATAATTACATGTCAACAAAATGAACATGGCAGGCCATGGTCTGACATGCCAAGCTGGTCACCAAGACCCCCACCCATGTGATGCCAATCATGTCTAGCTGTCCCTCTGGGGAGTTCCTTCAGGGGTCCCCAGAGGGAGCCGCGGAGCTGAGGCACCATTCCTAGCCTGGCTTTGACCACAGCTCATGTCTTGATCTGCCACTCAGAACTTGTGCTTCCTGCCAGAGTCTCTGTGGTGCTGACTCCTTACCTGTATCTGTGCATTTTCAAAAGTTGAACCAAAGAGCCTGATGTCTCACTCCTAAAAAGACTGGACGTGGGGAAGGCTCTTTTTCCATTGCAAAGCTGAGGATTGGGTACATCGGGGGTCAGGGCTTGGTAAACAGGGGTGATATGCTGACATCTATTATTTTGCCTCCATCTCCCTATTCTGGTAGTAGCACCCGGGTTTTGTGGGAGATCTCCCCTGCACTCTCAACTCACGTGGTTCAGGCTGGCTGACTCCACCGGGCCTGAGTTAGCCCAACAGACCCTCTGTTCCTGGCATGGGAGTTCTGAGTGGGGAGACACAAAGTCTTATAAGCCCAGAGGTTATTCATCCTGGCGGCAGAGCCCCGGCCAGCCCATCCACGGGTCCCTGCTGCCTGGCATCCTGGCTGCCCAAGACCTGAGCCTTCCAAGCCTTGTTCATCAGCTTTCCTTTGGACTGGGGAGCTCTGCCAGATCCTCTGAATTAATTCCCCACTTTGCTTATGTTTGTTTCCAGGGCTGGCCCCTCTTCCTTGCAATAAAGACCCCTGCCCAACAGAATTGCCAGAAGCCAAGGGTGAAGGGGGACAGCACCGACCATGTCTAAAGATGACACGAGGGGTCCAACAGAACCATTTGTGAGCCCTGGAGCTAAACCTGGGGGCAAAGCTTGCTAGGCCGGGAGCTGGCAAGCATTGGAATGGGACACAATGTCAGGCAAGAGGCTGAGAAGAGGGAAAAGAACACAGACTGGGTGAGGACTGGGGACAGTGTTTATCTTGCTGGGTTCTGGGTTGTGAGCGGGCTCAGATAAAATGCTCCATGTTCCTTGGAGGACAGGATCTGCCTTGGGGCTCCTTATGTCCTGGCACATGGAACAGGAAGGCATGGATTGGAAGGAAGGGCACCAAGGCTGCTCCTGCCTGCTGACCGCATCCAGCGACTCCAGAGTGCCAATGTGGAGTGCCAACCCTCCGTGGAGAAGGGGAGGGTAAAGGGAGGCCTTGGCACCCCCTCTCCAGGCCGTGAGGGCAGGGCTCGGGAGGCACTTTTGTAAAGCACTGGAGTGAATCCCTAGAGGAAGAGGGATTTATGGGGCCTACCCATGGCTCTGCCTAATTTCTGATGGAGAGACGGAACTGGGGCATCATTTATGGAGGACAGCCAGAGCCACGGGCATGCGGGGCGGGGCTGAGCACTCGCTCCAGGTGGGAGGCAACATCGGCGTGGGGCCCTCTCCCACTCAGCCAGGCATTCCTGCCATCGGGGTCAGAAGGGGGATGGCAGCTTCAGCACCTCACTCCCTGGTCCTGTTCCAGGGACCTCGATGCCTGGACTTTCATCAGCGCCAACTCGTGCACCAGGGACAGGAGGGACAGTCGGGTCTGGCACTAATCACTCACCAATCGTGGAGACAGCAGTGAAGAAACAGGTCAGCTACCTCTGGGGCTGAATCCCCCTCCGCTAATCCCCACCTGGGTACCTGAGGACGACTTGCCTCACTTCTCGAAGCCTCAGTTTCCTCCTCTGTAAAATGGGGACACCAATACTTTCCTCAGCAGGACACTGTGCAGATGAAGGGAGGCTTTAGCACAGCATTTGTCTTACAAGGAATCCTCAGTAAATGGTAGCCAATCATATATATATATCTCTCTTTTCTTTTAAATCACATTTGCATACACAATGTAACTCTGTCTTCATGAACGCACTGGGAGGAGGATGGGTCAGAAAGCAATATTTCCATGTTTGTGATGAAGGAATCAGGCTCGGAGAGGGAGGCAACTTTCCTCAGCCCCTCTGTGGGTTGGGGACAGGGCCGGCATTGAAGCCAATGTTACTCACTCCTTGTTCACGTCTCGTTCCATTGAGTGCCCTCTCAAGACAGCAGTGATAAGAGTAACAGGCTCCATCACCGAGTTCTCACGATGCGCCAGGCTCCTTGTCCTATTAACCGTCACATTTAACTTTAAAAGAGGCCAGCTGGCCAAAGAGGGACCGTGTCTATGAAGAAGTCTCCAGTGTAAACTCACGGTGTTGGAACGGCGTCTGTGAACGGCGGTGCCGGGAAGCAAGCCCTGATCGCGGAAGCATGGTGGCAGGTTTCCCAGCCCCCAGACGGCTGCCCTCCAGGACCAGATACTTCTTTGTTACGGGGGCTGTTCTGTGCATAGTAGGCCAATGAGCAGCATCCCAGGTCTCCACTGACCAGATCTCACTATTAACACCCCCACACAGGTTGTTCCAACCAGACACATCTCCAGGTATTGCCCAATGTCCCCTGGGTGGCAAAATTGTCCCAATTTTTTTTTTTTTTTTTTTTTTTTTTGAGACAGAGTTTTGCTCTGTCGCCCAGGCTAGAGTACAGTGGCATGATCTCAGCTCACTGCAACCTCCGTTTCCCAGGTTCAAGCAGTTCTCTTGCCTCAGCCTGTAGCTGGGACTACAGGCCCGAACCACCACACCCGGCTAATTTTTGTATTTTGAGTACAGGCGGTTTCGTCATGTTGGCCATGCTGGTCTCGAACTCCTGGCCTCAAGTGATCCACCAGCCTTGGCCTCCCAAAGTGCTGGGATTACAGGTGTGAGCCACCATGCCCGGCCATTGTCCCAATTTTGAAAACTACCACATGGAGAGCGTCGAGGAAAGCCTCCTGGATGAGATCATTCTAAAAAGCAGGGCGTGACAGAGGAAGGGCTCCCAGGACAGCTCTCTTCAGCGCAGAGAAAAAGTTTAGCGAAGACCTTGCAGCCCCAGGAAGCCCCAAGTCCATAAATTCATCAGCAGTCTGTGTCGGGGCAGGCCAGGCCGTCACAGCCCTCCTGAGGAAACCCAGGGCGTGATAAACAGCCACTACCTAGGGAGGCCTCTGCTCCTTCCCAGGGAGGTGTAGGTTTTATGGAGGATGGCCATCCTAAATCACCCTCTCAGTCCTAGGAGAGCCCCGAGAGCCTCCGGCGAAGGGACCCAGCCACTCTGGACTGCGGAATGTGTGGTCACCTGCCTGTCCCCTCACACCTGACTCCACCTGTGTGTGCCACCCCTCCTCATGAAACTGACAGGGAGCACCAGTCAGCCAGTCATAACCGCACGGACTTTCTCCTGGTTTTGCCTTCCTGGACTCAGGAGAGAGACCCATTTCTCCAAGGAGCTTGCTGAGTGGTGACGAGAGAGAAAGCCACGATGATGCTGAAATGCCCTGAGACGGCTCCGACTGGCTTGAGAGGGCGGCTGACGGAGAGCCCCTCACTCACTGCCTGCCTCTGCTTGCCGAGAAGATTCGAACGGCTCCTTTTATCACCACCCTCGGCACCCCTGACTCTTTTTCTCCCACATATTTCTTTTTTCTTTTTGAGATAAAGTTCATTGATCATAAAATTCACCCTTTTAAAGTGTACAATTCAGTGTTTTTAAGCATATTCACAAGATTGTGCAACTATCACCATGATCTAATTCCAGAACATTTTTATCAGCCCCCAAAGAAACCCCTACCCTTGAGCAGTCACTCCCCACTTCGCTTCCCACAGCCCCTGGCAACCACGAAGCTACTTTCTGTCTCCATAGATTTCCCTAATCTGGACATTTCCTACGAATGGAATCACACAACGTGTCATCTTTTGTGACTGGCTTCACATAGCATCACGTTTTCAAGGGACATGCATGTTGTAGCATGAGCTTCCTTCTCTTTTTTGAGACAGGGTCCCACTCTGTTGTCCAGGCTGGAGTGTGTTGTTGCGATCATGGCTCACCGCAGCCTCCATCTCCTAGGCTCAAGCGATCCTCCCACCTTAGCCTGCTGAGTAGCTGGGACCCCAGGCATGTGCCACCAGGTCAAGCTAATTTTTAAATATTTTGTAGTAAAGACGAGGTCTCATTATGTTGCCTAGGTTAGTCTCGAACTCCTGGGCTCAAGTGATCTTTCTGCCTTGGCCGCCCAAAGTACTGGGATTGGAGGCACCAGCCACCATGTCTGGCAAGTACTTCATTCTCTTATGGCTTAAAAATATTCGATTGCATGGATTGACCACATCTTGTCTATTCATTCGTCTGTTGTTGGATATTTGGGTTATTTGCACCTTCCGGCCTCATGAATAATGCTTGTGAACGCTCATATACGAGTGTTTGTGTGGACACACGTTTTCAGTTCTCGTGGATGTATACCTAGGAATGGAGTTGCTGAGTCATGTGTGGTTCTCGGTTTTGGGATCACAAAGACCTGGAGATCTGTCATACTAGGTCAGCCTTGGGGTACTTTTGGGTTAGGATTCTGCCCCCTGCACTGCCCCCAAATCTCTGCTGTCTCCGGCTCATCATGGACCTGCCATTCCATTCCCAATACATCCAAGTCTTGAGTCCCCATGACACTCGTACTTCCCTAGATATGCAGATAGTCTCTCCAAGATTCAGGGGGAGAAACATGTCAGATACTTATAACTTTGATATGGCCTTTGGGGACATCTATTATCTAATACCATTTCATTAGAAAAACATGAAGATATAAAAATGAACTCAAGGAGAGGAATTCTGATTGGGGTCTCCAAGGCTTCCTGTAAAACACTATGTAAGATTTCAGAAATGAAACCAAATTGTACATTAAATTTTTTATTTCGTTGAAGCCTACTTTAAAAAAAAAATGTTCTTAAGGGGTTTCTGGGTAAAAGTAAAATCCACTTGTTAATTATATCCTGAGTTCACCATCACACGAGGAATTTTGTTTTCTTGACATCGACCAGATCTGATTAAGTCAATGGTCTAGGAGGTAATAACAGCCCCTCTTTGAAGAGTTGGCTCTGGCCAGGCCCATTTCTGATCATTTTAACAACTCGACTGGGTCCTCTAAAAAATTAAATGGAAGTTAGCCTCGGAGCTGGAGGTACTTTTCCATTCATTTACTGTCGGTCCACGTCAACATTCTAAAGAGGTTTCAAGTGTTCCTCCTTTTTGAATAATTTATCATAGCTAATGAAAGCTTTAAAAATTGGCTAACATGAAAGTGGAACAGTCATTCCCACAGGTGTCCCAAATGAAGCCTTTCTGGGCAAAGAGATGAAAATACCCATTTCAGCTTCTGCAGCCCTCAAGCAATTCAGTTGATGGAGTTCACCTCAACTCAACAAGTATTCATTGCGCATCCATTCTGAACACATCCTGTACAAATGAGATGTAAAGTAGCATTAAGAGGGTGCATTAAACAGGGTAGGATAGGTCAGGTTATACTGCAGTAACAAACAATGCCAAAAACGTCAGCAGTTTCAAATAACGAACACATTTCTTACTGGGCCTCTGCTCATCTCACCCTCAAAAAGAAAGTAGGCCAGGCACAGTGGCTCATACCTGTAATCCCAGCACTTTGGGAGGCTGAGGCAGGCAGATCGTTTGAGCTCAGGCGTTTGAGACCAGCCTGGGCAACATGGCAAAACCCCATTTCTATGAAAAAACCAACCAACCAAACAAACAAACAAATTGGCTGGGCGTGGTGGCACATGCCTGTAGTCCCAGCTACCTGGGAGGCTGAGGTGGGAGGATGGCTTGAGCCCGGGAGGCAGAGGCTGCAGTAAGCCAAGATCATGCCTTTGCACTCCAGCCTAGGTGAAACAGCCAGGCCCTATCTCAAAAAAAAAAAAAAAAAAAAGAAAAGGAAAGAAAAGAGAAAGCAAAGCTCACCTCCGAGGGCTATTGCTTTCTTCATGGAGAAGAGATGTTTACTGACTGCCATTTTCAAGTTGCTTGGATGTTGCCCTACTTAATTATTTTCTACTTTGTAAATATGGGCTCCAGGAGAGAGTGAGCCCTCCACTAAGAGGGTAAGCAATGTAAAGACAGCACCATGGTTTTACTCCTTTCCCGTTGGTGTTGATGCTCCAGTACCAGGCTTAGCGTGGAAGAGGTGACCCAAAACTGTGTAAGTGGCACAATAGGGAGCCCAGAAGTGTCATGTGTGAGCTTGAATCTTGCCTCTGGCACTCCCAAGCTGCGTGACTCAGACAGTTTTCTTAACCTCTCTGTGCCTCAGTTTCCTCACCAGTAAAGTGGGGGAAATAGGAGTCCCTTCTTCTCAGTGTACAAAGGGCAAATGAATCAGTGTCTGTCAAGCACCAAGAAGGGTTCCTTGGCACACCGTGGGCACCATGCTTGTTTTTGATGAATAAATGAGAGCTGGCATCTTTTAAGTGTTGAGCTAAGAGTTGCACTAAAGCACTCCACAAGGACATTTTATTGAGTCCTCACGGCTGATCAATGAAGGAGACATGCTGTGGTGACCATTTTGCACATGAGGACACTGAGGCTTGGAGAGGTAAATTGCCTGGGGCTCCATAACTAGTCCAAGGTGGAGCTAAAATTCGAAACCGGATCTTCCTGACTCCAGGGCTGACACTCTTTGTCTTGAAGCTATCGAACCTCTATTTGCGGAATAGAATAAAAAAGCTTAGTGAGATCAGTGATAAAAATGAATGAGATTACCCTCATTTTTCTTGATTCAATGTATTGTAAACTCTGCACTCCGCCTTTTAACTCTTTAACACTTCACTCAGCCTTCTAACATTCTTGGTTCCAACACACTTTCTAATCCCCTCACATCGATCCCTCTTCATAGACTCTCATCTCCTGGAATGGCTTCCAGATTCCTACTGCTCGAGTCTCCTGTGAGCGCTTCTTGGACAAAACACAGTTAAATTGAAAACAGCACCATAGGCCAGGCGCGGTGGTTCATGCCTGTAATCCCAGCATTTTGGGAGGCTGAGGCGGGCAGATTACCTGAGGTCAGGAGTTCGAGACCAGCCTGGCCAACATGGTGAAACCCCATCTCTACTAAAAATACAAAAATTAGCCAGGGGTGGTGGCGCATGCCTGTAATCCCAGCTACTTGGGAGGCTGAGACAGAAGAATCGCTTGAACCTGGGAGGTGGAGGCTGGAGTGAGCCAAGATCACGCCACTGCACTCCAGCCTGGGCAACGAGAGCAAAACTCCATCTGAAAAAAGCAAAACAAAGCAAAACAAAACAAAAAACAAAAAACAAAACCAGCACCACCTTTCTGCCCTTTCTGTCTCCATGTGTGTCACCTAACTGGACACCAAATGATACATCAACATACCTTAACCCACTACTTCCAAGTCCATCATGCCGCCTTCACCATTTTCCTTGCTTGGGGTACCTGGGAGCTGCCCTCACCACTGAGTGGACTCAGGTCTTCCTTCTCTTTGTCACAGTCATGCTGTTGTGAAAGGGGCAGGTTGTGCTATCTATTTGAGACTCTGTCTTCTTTCAGTCAAGTTTATGTCTTTCTTAAACTCACCCCTTCCTTTCCCACTCCTTCAGGTGATGGGGGTGAGGAGTATCATTTTATGCCAAAGGCAGTACTTTAAGGAAATACCCAGTGGAGAGTCTTCCATGGTGCCAGTGCTTACAAATGAAGAGACAATGATCTTCCAAAATACGGCGATACACAGAGCTGAGCCGAACCATGCATGTCTGTGCTCTTTTTGCAACAGAAACGCATCCCGGAGCTCTCCAGCGATTCTAGGCTATCTGAAGAATCATCAATCTGTAGCGCACACCTACTATGTGCCAGGCTCTGTTCTAGAGACTGGGAATCAGAGCTAGGCAAGACAAGGTCTGTGTAGCCATGGAGCTCATCTGAAGGCAGGCAGATGTGGTTGTCACAGGTTGGTCTGAATGCAGGATGGGGACACGACACATGGCCTCACTAAGACTTCACTGAGGCATGGGCCTTGAGTTTGGAGAGCAGAGGAGGCCTGAGCTTTGGCTGGGAAAGTACAGACGTGAGTCGGGAGAGGGTGCCTGAGACGACCGTGCCCAGCCCTGGATTGAGGCATGTGGTGCTTATTTGCAGGAGTGAGACCCAGAGGCTTATCCGTGGAATTACACATCTCTGAGGGAGAGAAGAACCAGGACCAGAACGGAGGCTGGAAAGTGGCTTACCTAGCATGTCCGACTGGAGGGGCCAAGTGTAAGAAAGAAGAGAGGTGAGGTAGGGCCTTCCTCAGGCAGGGGATAGATTCCTCCCATGAGGAGTTCACCCAGTGGAGGCGGTGGGGAGGATAGGCCATAAAGAAACACACAAGCAAATGTACGATATAGAAGGCAGAAAGAAACACACAGCAGGCCCCGGGGAGGAAGAATGGGTGCTGGTGAGGGCTCCTGTGTTAGACAAGGCTTTCTGAAAGGTGACCTCTGTGCAGAGACCTGAGTGATGGGGGAACGAGGCAAACAGCATCCCAGCCACGGGAACAGCATGTGCAAAGGCCCTGAGGGAGGCAATGTGTGCCACACCACAAGAAGAGCAAGGAGGTCAGAGGGGCTGGTGTGGAATGAGGCCAGAGAGGCTGGCGTGGAAGGAGGTCAGAGAGGCTGGCGTGGAAGGAGGTCAGACGGGCTGGCGTGGAAGGAGGTCAGAGGGGCTGGCGTGGAAGGAGGTCAGAGGGGCTGGTGTGGAAGGAGGTCAGAGAGGCTGGTGTGGAATGAGCACCAGCTCACGCAGGGGCAGATGAGGATGGAGAGGAAGTGAGAGCCAGATCCCACAGGGCAGTAGGAGGGAGCGAGGTTGGGCAGATTTAGGTTACGTTTGCAGGTTCTGACGGATGGGAAAGAGCATGCATTTGGAGGATGCCATGAAGCCTGAATTTGAAAAGAAATGACTGCAAGGAGGTGAACAAATCTGTGAATTCATCAAAACTAAAAAGCCTCTTAAATCCGTCTCCACAGTACATAGTACCTACCTACAAGTACCATGCTACCATCCATACCTACAGGTACCTACTATGTGCCTGACACAGAAGACATTACAGCTAGGCTTATGCTCATTTCCAGACCTCCCTATGACCCCGTGTTGTGCTCTCCGTGGAGTCCATCTGCACACCCCTTACAGGGTAACACAAGTTTTCATGGACTGCTTCTCATTTCACCCAATGTATTAGTCAGGGTCCTATGGACAGAACTAATAGGATAGATGAATACAGGAAGGGGAGCTTATTAGGAGAACTAACTTACATAATCACAAGGCAAAGTCCCCACAACAGGCCATCAGCAAGCTGAAGAGGGAGGAGCAAGAAAGCCAGCCGGAGTCTCAAAGCCTCAAAAGGAGGAAGCTGACAGGGCAGCCTTCAGTCTCTGGCCAAAGGCCCAAGAGCCTCTGGCAAACCACTGGTGTAAGTCCAAGAGTCGGATGTTTGAGGGCAGGAAGCATCCAGCACAGGAGAAAGATGGAGGCTGGAAGACTCAGCCAGTCTAGTCCTTCCATGTTCCTCTGCCTGCTTTCTTCTAGCCATGCTGGCAGCTGATCAGATGGTGCTCACCCAGATTGAGGGTGGGTCTGCCTCTCCCAGTCCACTGACTCAAATGTTCATCTCCTTTGGCAAGAGCCTCACAGACACACCCAGAAACAATACTTTGCATCCTTCAGTCAAATCAAGTTGACACTCAATATTAACCATTACACCCATACAGCCCGTGAAGCACTTACTGATACCCAGTGCTGTGCAGGACCCGGCTTCACTGGCTCCCGAGAGCCGACTCTCCCTGACTCTGTCATCGGGGACATCAAGTAAGTAGCCTAAGTATTTACATCAAGAAAATTGGCAAACACCATATATCAGCCTTCCCGCTGCCTCCCACCCTGGCCCTGCAGTGAGGATTGGTTGTTCAACACTTAGCAGCACACCACTGGCTATACCCATATAGCAGGGGAGGTGACTGAGGTTCAGGAAGATAAAGGCCCTCAGCCTTGGAATGGCAGAGATCTGTTGCCTATTGACAGTTTGTGGATGACGGTCAATGGTTCTGGTAGTAGACACTCTACCAGGGATGGTTGCTGAGGTTTCATTCTGGATGCCATAGGGATTTTTTTTTTTTTTTTTTCTGAGACGGAGTCTTGCTCTGTCGCCCAAGCTGGAGTGCAGTGGCCGGATCTTGGCTCACTGCAAACTCCGCTTCCTAGGTTCACGCCATTCTCCTGCCTCAGCCTCCAGAGTAGCTAGGACTACAGGCGCCCGCCACCATGCCCAGTTAATTTTTTAAATTTTTAATAGAGACCGGGTTTCACCGTGTTAGCCAGGATGGTCTTGATCTCCTGACCTCATGATCCACCCGCCTCAGACTCCCAAAGTGCTGGGATTACAGGTGTGAGCCACCGCACCCGGCCAACCATAGGGATTTTTAGGGATTTCCACATCTCTTTTGGGTCCTAACTCCGTCGGGTTTAGATGAGAGTCAGCAATCCCCACTGGACTTTCCGTGAAACGAGCGCCCACTTGCTGACTCTTGACAGTGACGCTTACAAGAGGGCACCTAGAAGAACCGGTGGAGAGTGGACCCAGGATGCCACCTCCAAACCAGGCTGCATCCTAAGGAGCCCTGGAGAGGAGAGCTGAGGCTCAAGGTGAGATTTTAGCAAATGCTGCTTATGTAACTGCTCGTGAACAAAAGGTCAGGCCCTGTGGTGTTACTTTTGATTACGCTGAGAAAAATCAATTTGGTTTTTAATTTCCTCAGGTGGAGGCTGCAGGTTGTGTGGCTTCATGGGGGTCCTGACAGGCGAGGGCACGGCCTGGGGTGGGTGGGCTTGTTTGCCAGAGGAGGAGCCACCCGGAAGGTACACAAGTGTGATTTATATCTCAGGTCTCACTGGCTTCAAATATGAAGAGGGCCCTGTTCTGATCTGTCTCAAGCCACAGAGCGTAAGGAAAGCTCTGAGCAGGAAGAACGAAAGCAAACATTTACTGAGCGCATACTGTGTGCCATGCACCATTCTAGGCACAGATGCACTCACTTAATCATCACAATAACCCTATAACCAGGTATTCTCGTTATGCCCATTCCCATTTTACAGCTAGGTAAAACAGATTCAGAGAGAGGTGAGTTCATTGGTTTGGGGCCATATAGCTAATAGCTAGTAGAGTTGGGGTTTGAACCCAGCTAGTCTGCCTCCAGATTCTCAGCCCCTTAACTTCTAAACTTCACGGAGTAGGGGTTGCAGAAGTCAGCCACGAAGCACAAGGACATTCTCTGAATGTGGAAAAATATCTCCTCAAAGGAGCCTGGGAAAACGCAGTGGGTCCTTGGGGTTCCTCTCTCAATCCTCTCTTTCCTTGGTCCAGCAAAGCCAGGCTACCCCCAGAGATGTCATTGCCTGGCGCTGATTTATTCCGCCATCATTTCCTGCCCAGGCCACTGCAGTCGCCTCCTAACTGGTCTCTGCCTCCATCCTTGCCTTCTCAGTGCCACTGAAGTTGGGGGTCTATTCCTGTCCTGCTGAAAGCCATCAATGGCCTCCACTGCCTTAACATGCCACACACACACCTGCCTGGCCTGAGCCTCATCTCACCCCGCTGCTTTCCCAAATGCAGTCCTGCCAACTCTGTCCTGTACCATTTTTTTTGAGACAGGGTCTCACTCTGTTGCCAGGCTGGAGTGCAATGGCACAATCTTGGCTCACTGCAACCTCTACCTCCTGGGTTCAAGCCATTCTCCCACCTCAGCCTCCTGAGTAGCTGGGACTACAGGCACTTGCCACCACGCCCAGCTAATTTTTGCATTTTTAGTAGAGACAGCGTTTTACCATGTTGGCGAGAATGGTCTTGATCTCCTGACCTCGTGATCCACCCACCTTGGCCTCCCAAAGTGCTGGGATTACAGGTGTGAACTACCACGCCCAGCCATGTCCTGGATCTTAAATGCATGACGCTTTCCTCCTCTGCGCCTTTGCCTCTACGTCTTGTGCTGTTCCCTCTACTTGGCACACCCTCTCCCGTTTCCTGCACCCATTGGTTCCTCATGATGCTAGTCAAGATTCCTCTCCTTTTGGAAGCCACCCAACCTCCAGGTTGAGGTAAGGGACCCTCTGGGCTTCTACTGCACCTGGGAGACGGCCGTAGACTTCTCCCAACCTTGTACTGTCACTGGGATTACAAGCATAAGCCACCATGTTTCACAAGTACTTCATTCTTTTATGGCTGAAAAATATTCCACTGCATGGATTGGCCACACCTTGTTTAGCCATACATCTGTTGTTGGACTGTTGAGTTGTTTGCACTTTCCAGCTCTCAAGCTGATATTCTTATCTGCCTCCCTGCACACAAGTGACTGTGAGAGTCTTGGGGGCAGGGATGCTAGCTTGCACGTTTTGTCTCCTTAACACCCAGCACAGTATCTGGCAAACAGTAGAAGCTCAGGAAATAACTACCAACAGAATGAATAAACAAATGGCCACCTTTGGATGGTCTACTTTTCCACCAGGTGGAACTCTGATTCAAGTCTTCCATCTGACATCAGCAGGCAGCCCTGTGCTTGGGGTGGGTGGGGAAGGAAGGGTATGGAAGATGAGAAGCAGGGGGAACATGAAAAGCATTTGGAAAGCACAGTCAGTCGTGCCAACTGAAGTCCCACAGCACTGACCGAGGTCACCCTGGCTAATGCGGCTGCTCCTCCAGAAAGCCAAGTCCCACCCCCACTGCTGGCAGATCACACAGAAACAACAGTTATCCCACAGCCGCTGCCGTGGGATCAAACGCACTGCTGAAAGCAAAGCTATGTGTGCGCAAGGATTAAAGGCTGGTGGCTCGTGCCTGCTGCCCTAGCACCTCAGGCAAGCGTGCCAGGGAGGCCGGGAGTCGCTCTCTGCAACAGGATGTTCCGAACGCTCACCCAGCTCCATCACCATCTCCGGTTTCTACATTTCCCTGGGGACTAAGCTCACTCTCGCCGTCCTCAGTGGACTCTTGGGCATCTTCTCTGCAGTGTCATTGGGTACTTTGTGGGCAAGTGGAGGGAGGTGACAGGGAGGCCAGAGGCATGTCCAGGGACCAGGGGCACATTCCTCCACTGGGACCAGAGACTGGAGTTTGTAAGTCACGCAGAATCTAACAAGCGCAGCATGTTGCTTCCTTGGCCTGGCAGAGCCGAGTGGGTGTTTGGAATGACGGCAAAAGCAAGCCAATAGGTGAGTTTGGAAAGAGTTGTGTCAGGCTGAGGCTCCAGTGACCTTTCAGGAAAGAAGAAGGGGCAAGAGGAGAGGTTTCCGATGTGCAAGTTTCGGTGACTCAGCCCTCCTCCAAAGCCACTTATCTGGGCTCCCAAGCTGGCGGGAAGACACCCTGGCTGCGAACTCTGCCTCCCGGTTGATGAAATCTTAATGAAGTGCACCAGGAGAAAGGCTGTCCCAGCAGATTAAGGGTGAAGGGACAGAGTTCAAAGAGGAACAGGAGTCGATGATTTGGAGGCATCTCAAGGCTGTTTTGAGGGCAGGGCTGTCTGTTAAGCATAATGTAAGCAAGCAAGGAAGTGGAGGTAGGATGGGATGAGACGTGGAGGCAGAGAGATGATGGCAGATGGAATCCAGCTTGCCCTCCCTTGGAAGACAGCGGGGGCCGGTGTGGTGGCTCACACCTATAATCCCAGGACTTTTGGAGGCCAAGGCTGGAGGATTGCTTGAGCTCAGGGGTTTGAGATCAGCCTGGGCAGCATGGTGAAACCCCATCTCTATTAAAAATGCAAAAGTTACTTGGCATAGTAATTCCAGCTACTCGGGAGGCTGAGGTGAGAGGATCGCTTGCGCCTGGGAGGAAGAGCTTGCAGTGAGCCAAGATTGCGCCACTGCACTCCACCTCAGCAGCGGAACAAAAAAAGAAGCCACTGGATTCCTCCAATTCTAGGACACGTGGTAGGAAAGGCCAAATCCCTGGCTGGCGGGACTTGGATTGGACAACGTTGTGAAAACCGCTTGAATGACTTCCCAACAAAAGAACTGCCACATACTTAAAGCTAACAAAAAGCCCCTTCGCTTTTTAGGGTGCTGTAAACATTCTGTAATTAGATAGCGGTGACGGTGGCACAACTCTGTGAATATACTAAAAATCACTGAATTGTACACTTAAAATGGTGAATTTTATGGTATGTGGATTATTATATCTTATGGTACGTGAATTATTACATTTTACAGTAAGTAAATTATTATATTGCAAAATAAGAAAAGTAGAAAAAGCCCCTTTATTCCATGTATATCCCATTCTGGGTCAAGAAATTCAAGGAATGCTGCCGGATGTGGTGGCTTATGCCTGTAATCCCAGCACTTTGGGAGGCCAAGGCGAGTGAATCACCTAAGGTTGGGAGTTCGAGACTAGCCTGACCAACATGGAGAAATCCCGTCTCTACTAAAAAAAAAAAAAAAAGAGCCGGACATGGTGGCACATGTTTGTAATCCCAGCTACTCAGGAGGCTGAGGCAGGAGAATTGCTTGAACCTGGGAGGCGGAGGTTGCGGTGAGTCAAGATTGGGCCATTGCACTCCAGCCTGGACAACAAGAGTGAAACTCTGTCTCAAAAAAAAAAAAAAAAAAAAAAGAAAGAAAAAAAAGAAATTCAAAGAATGCCAAGATATGGAGAATGTAGAATCAGAGATGAACCTGGAAGGGTCCCAATAGGTGGGTGTCCCGATAGGTGGAAATGCTTCCCAAGGGTGGTTCAGGTGAGAGGCACAGGAGGAGCAAAGGTTCAGCCACTGGAACATACACAGGTGTTTCCATTTGCCTGGACAGGGGGCATGTGGGGAAGTAGAAGGAAGCAGGTCTGGAAAGGTGGGGCGGGTACTGCACATCAGCTGACCGGAATGGGTGGATTTGGTCTGTGGAAACAGACCTTATTGGACAGTGACTTAATCACATGTGTTCTTCCCTGACTCTGGGATGGCTCTGGTTTTAAATACTAAGGCAGACAAGGTTGGCCTTGGGAAGCCCTCCCTACAATCCCGTCCACCAGATTCCTGGTGTCCTCCTGTCCCCAAGGCCCTCAGCCTGAGTAGGCCCCCTCCTGGGAGGTGCTCAGTGAATATCAAATGAGGGAATGAACGAATGCTCCCGACATGTAAGACCCTCATCTGCATATCAAAACCAAACTGTCCAGTGTCTCATCCCTTCGGGACTGTGCTAGAAAAGAGCCAGATCATCTACTCACTTGTTCTCATGAAGGCATTACAGGAAGTTAAAGGTAACCCTCCCAGGTAAGATAACTGCCTGTGTAAATTGATGTTCTGGAGGAGATCTTAATCCATGGGATTCTGATGGTGGTGTCTCAGGGTGTCCCAGACATCAGAGGTGGCTGTCCACATGCCTCAGATCACACCACTTCTCTTCTTAGGTGACCTCCCATGTGTATAAGTATCTTAAAGGTGATGCAACTGCAGAAGAAAAGCCGTCTCCAGCTTGGAGGGTGAGTGTTGGTAGCAGCAGAGTCACCACGGTCAGGCCTCTGGGTCGTAAGCTTTGACAGAGGCCCTTTGGTGCCTGTTGCTTTAGGATCTGCTGGATCTCAATGCATCTTTTATTCATGCAGACAGGTGCCTATAGCTCACGGCTCATCACTCTAACAGCCTGATGTAGGGGAAAGAAAACCTTATAAGCCTTTGTGCTCCATCGATATTCTTGGACAGAGACTATTCTTGAAAGTTCTGCAAGCTGCCTCCCCATGAATTCAATTTGTCCACCCCGGCTTCCCCGAAGCACCTCTTAGTATTTGTGGTTAATCACAATTCATTTGTGCTAAAGATTTATTTTCCCTGCCTTACTCCTATTGGAGTCCCAACCATCTTTTTCCATCTGCCACGGATTTGTCTTTCAGCCGTGCTCCCGGAGGGAGAAATCTGATGAGTGAATAAGCTTGCAGGTTGGAGGCCCGAGAGCCGGTACTTGCCTATTCCTGGCTGATGTGTTTGGGGCTGGGGGTAGGATGGTAGCAGTGAGACAGGGCTGGCTTCTGGCATGCAACCCCAGCAGGTGTACAGAGCCCCATGCTTAGAAGTGCCCTGTGTGTGGTTTAATGCTCTGCTGTTGCTATCTTGAAATTCATAATTTCTGAACAAGGGGTCCCATGTTTTCCTTTTGTGCTGGGTCCCCAAAACTATGCAGCCATTCCTGTACAGAGGCCTGGCTCTCACTGCTGATTGGTTTGGTTTTCTTTTGGGGCCTCTGACATGGTCCTAAGTCTGACTGACCTTTCAAAAATGGTGAATGATTGATAATAAAGCTATTGCTGAATTGGTTCCCTGGGTTTTCTCCCCACGGCCTCTACCCCCATTCAGTCCTCACCATCACTTCACTGGGCTATTGCGGATTCCTTGACAGCTGTCCCCTCCTTCCAGTGTGACGCAAGTCCACAGGGCTGTTGTGCACAACGGCAGGGGGCGCCAGTCATCTAGGACTCACAGTGAAAGGCCCCCTGGAGCACCAGACACACTGTTCTCTGTGAACGATACCCCTGGAGTTGTACAAGGCAGAGGCTCAACAAAGTAACTGCCAACATTAATTGTAATGGCCAGCATTAATTGAGATCATACCAATATTCCAGGTAATTCATTATGCACTTGACATGCATTTATTCAAACATTTAATCCTTACCAGAATCCCAGAAGCAGGTAGTAGTACCATGGTCATTTTATGGACAGCAAAGATGATGCTTAAAGAGATTAACCCAAGTACACTAGCTGAGAGCAGGGATTTCAGAGTGAAGACCCCTGGTTCAAATGCTAGCTTGGTCACTAATCAGATTTTCACTTTGAGCAAGTTATTCAACCTTACTATGCCTTGGTTTTCTACTGTAACATGGGAATAACAAGAAAAATGAAAAATGCCTGTTTCATAGGGTTGTACATCTAAGGATTAAAAGAGCTACTACACGTAAAGTATTTCAAACACTCTTCAACACATGTGAAATGCAATATATATGTGAACGCATATATTGGCCATAATTAATACAGCCAAGGTCCCATAGGTAGTAAGTGACCAAAATCAGACTCGAACCCAGAGAATCAAAGCTCCAAGTTAACCACTGGCCCATTCTGTCCTCCAGGAAGAAAACCAAGAAATCCCATGTTGAAAGGCATCAGCAAAGTGAGCCTAATTCAGTCTAAGTCTAAAGATGTTTGGTGTCAAGAGTTGGAAACTAATAAGCAGAAGAACGTGATTCAAAATGTTGACTCTTATCCCTAAATGTATGCTGTTCGTTGGCTCAGAAATGGGTCATTTCACCACACTTCTTCTAATGGCCCTTCACTGTTTACTAGAAGATTCACCCTGGCATATTTCTGCATAGTAACAATATTGTTACAATATGAGATGTCAGCACCATATCCTTCTATTAAATGTCTTGCAGGAGCTGAGGGGACAGTGCTGGGGTTATGTGAGAATTACAGGGTGTGCAAATTGTTCAGGCATTGCTGTATACAAAGGTATTTTTTTTTTTCTTTATCCTGATTTAGTGAGTCGGGAAAGAGAGCAAGTGAGTGCATTTTAAAGACAGGCATCAGGTTATTTAGATGCAGAGCCGTGGCCTTTCTAGGTAAATGCCAGATGAAAATGAAATGCGCTTACAGTGGCTCCTTATTTGAGCTTGATTTTCTCGCAATCCATTCAAGGTGCCAAATCACCATGCCCGGTTAGGCCCAGTGTGACGTTTCAGCTCTATGTGCTCACAAAGGACGTATGATTGAGGAAGTGTGGGCTCCAAATTACCTCCACTCTCGGGGAAGAGCGGATGGCTCCAATGCCATATGCAAAAATCACGCTGCTGCTCCCCAAACTGCAGTTGACCTTGAAGCCAATGACAGCATTGCCTGGCTTGGAAAATATTAACTAGAGAGTTACCAGGCAGAGCAGGCGCCTGAGCTATAATTGTTAATTAGTAGCCAGTACTGCAGTGCCCAAGATACAAATGACAAGAAAGTAACATCAGATTTAGACTGTTTTTAGATGGAGTTGGGGAGTCACGCTGTGTAAGAGTTTATCTGACTAAATAAGTGCTTTAATAAGAAGAAATATGATTACAATGATAAGAATTCCCTTTTATTGAGCACCTACTGTAGACGCCAGGCATTTTGCTAAGCACACTCCCGTAAGAACATCACTGGATTCTAACAACGATTCCGCAAGATCATTATTAACATTCCCATTCTACAAGGGAGGAAACAAGTTCAGAGATGTTGATTAACTTGTCTCACAGACACTAAGAGGCAGGGCTGAGGTTTCAACCCAGAGACAGTTGGTTTGGAAGCCTATGCCTTCCACCTCCTCACGTGCCACGTGCTGTTATTATTATTTTTCGGGAGGAAGCCCAGCTCTGCTGTGAGATACACTGCCTCTACTTCTTGAGTCACAATGAAATAACAACAATGAAAGCAGTAATAACAATGATCAAAGAGCTGGATGCACATTATTTAATCTTCACAACAATTCTCTAAGAAAGGTATTATTCTCATCTCCATCTTAGAGATGAGGAGACTGAGACTTAAACGGGGTAAATCACTTGTCCTCGGCTATAATGATAGGTAACTGTAAAGTCTGCAATGGGTAGGTGGGGAAAAGAAGAGAAGGTGTTGGTGAGGGTCAGAGAAGGAAGGTAACTGGGGAGAGGGAGTAACACGAAGCTCCCGGAGAGGAGGTGCGGCAACTTTCTGCAATGCCAGAGGAACGGGCCACTCCTGAGGTATCCATTCTGTGCACAGGATAAGATTTGGTGCCATATTTGTTCTCCATGACACCACTCTTAGGCCATAGCTGATTGGACCCCAAGTGAACATGTGACCCAAGCCATCCAATAAGATTCTTTCTCTCAAAAGCCTGAACTGAGAGACAACAAGCCAGTCAATGACGAAGTTCCCAAGGGAAGGTTGAGAAAGTTCTTCCATGGTGGTCCACAGGGTTGCCTTGCTTCCCAGTTTTCCTGAGGCCTGTCAACTTTTTTGTGGAATCCATGAGACACGCTTATATTCCTTCAACAAACACCCTTTTCTACTTAACTTGGCTGACATTGGTCCCGGTTACTTGCAACCAAATGAATCTCAGGGTCCACGCCACTCCTGAAACACCTTCTAGAAGCTTGAGGTTATGCACCCCTGTGCTTGTATCTTAATCTCTCAAAGTGCCCCTGAGGCATTATCTCATTTTACAGCTTAAAAGAAAAATGTAAGCAGTCTAGCCGAGATCAAAATCAAGACGTATTTGACTTCTGGAACTATGTATTTCCAATTCGGGGCTGCTGAGAAGAGGCTATTCTCAGACATGGTGATATCACTCCAGCCCAGTGCCCACATGTATTTCCGCCTGTCCCAGAATCACCCATTGTTAATTTGAAGTTTTCTCTGGTCTGGAATAGTCACTTGAGTGACTTTTTTTTTTTTTTTTTTTGAGACAAAGTCTTGCTCTGTTGCCCAGGCTGGAGTGCAGTGGCATGGTCTTGGCTCACTGCAGCCTCGACCTCCTGGGCTCAAGTGATCCTACCACTTCAGCCTCCCAAGTACCTAGGACTAGAGGCATGCGCCACCATGCTTGGCTAATTTTTGTATTTTTTGTAGAGATGGGGTTTCACCATGTTGACCAGGCTGAAACTCCTGACCTCAAGTGATCTGCCCACCTCAACCTCTCGAAGTGCTGGGATTACAGGCGTGAGCTGCGGTGCCTGGCCCTTGAGTAACTTTGGATCCTGCTTATGGTGCCACACCTTAATGCAGGGAGAGAGGAGGAGGGCCTGCAGAGAGCCCATACCTCCCCAGACTCCCTCTGGGGATGGTCAATTTTCAGTGTCAACTTGGCTAGGTTACAGTCTCCAGTTATTCAATCAAACACTCGTTGCCAGGAAGGTATTTTGTAGATATGATTAAAGCCCGTAATTGGTTGACTTTAGGAAAAGGAGTCTGTCCTAGATAATCAGGGTGGGCCTGGTTCAATCAGTTGAAAGGATGTAGGAGCAGAGCTGAGGCTTCCTTGATAAAGAAGAAACTCCACCCAAGGCAGCAGTTTGACCCCTGCCTGACCAAGAATTCCAGCCTGCCCTGTGCATTCCAGACCTGCCTCACCAACCCCACCATCACCTAAGCCAGTTCCTTCCAACAAATCTCTTAATATGTGTCTCCTAGTGGGTCTGTTTCTCTGGTTGAACTCTGACTGGCACAACCCTTCTTAGGGGTCCCTGCTGCCCACAGATGAGGACCCCAACTTTTGGCACAGTCTCTCCTCACCTCTCCAGTTTGGTCCTCACAACCTCTATTCATCGCAGTTTCTCTGGCTCCAGACTCAGCCTCAAGTCCTCCACCCCCATTACTCCCATGACAACCCCTGCCAGGCCAGGTCTCTTGTGAGCCCATGCCCTTCTGTCTGCCAGGAGCCTCTTCACTGTGCCTGCCTGCCAGAGAACGCCTACTCCTCAGCCAGGGCCACCTCCTGAGTAAAGCCTTCCGTGACTTCTTCAGGCAGGCACAGTGCTCTTCCCTCCATACCCAGATGGCTAAGATCGACAGCAGTGGGATCACTTCTTAGCACTTTCTTGGCTTGGCTGTTCTCACCTGAGGACAGAGAGCATATTTTTTCACTTCTTATCTCCAGGGTCTAGCCCAGGACGTGGCACATAGATAAATTTTTGTTCAATAAATGCCTGAATGCAAGCATCCATGCCTAGGGTCCTGGTTTTGCAGAATAAAAGTTTTGGAGCAGAACTTGGCTTCTTGGGGTCACTGTGAAGGACAGTTGGTTTTTATCAGTTCTTCGCACGTGGGCTCTTCCTCTTGCAGTGGCTCAGTCTGCAAAAGGAGCCCCTGCTGGTGAGATTTTCTGGCCTCCCTGCCTGGCTTTGGGCTCCATTATTAGGATGAATTCCTGCATGACCTTTAAGATTAAAACTAAATGTTCTGATTTCTCCCCAGACAGGTATTAGGTGCTGGAAATGGCATTTTGCAGGGACCATGTTGGGTAGCAAACTCCAAATATCAGCCTCATCACATTCTGACATGTTACAGCCAATCTAAGCTGAGGCTACATTGAGCAGTTTAGGGCTGGGCACTCCCTAAAGGCAGCAGTTTTCTCTTTTTTTCATGCTTGCTCCAGTGTGCATCTCTCCTGAGTCTCTCGAAAAGCTACTCTTGAGGGAAATGAGACCTACGTCCCTGGTGTTGCCTCTGTCTGCTGGGGTTACCACAGAGAAGAGGGTTATCAGGAAACAAAGGTCAGCAGGGCTGTCAGGAAAAATTAGCCCTCTACAGATGCCGGCAGGCCTGCTGCTATAATCTGTAATAAAAACATTTGCAGCAAGGTTGGGGGGATGCCTTTACCCTGGGATTCCTCCAGCAACTCAGGAAAACCACAAAAGGCCTTAATCAGGAAACATACGAGGAGTTCCTAAATTTGGACTCCTTTGATTAAAGGAAAAACCTAATTAGATAATTGCTTCCATAGAAACTGAGGTATATTTATTACTGCTTTTATAAGCCTCTTCAATTATTAAAATGAAGGAACACACTTTAAACATGGTCCAAGTTTGCATAGGAGGTGCATTTCTTTTTCTTTTTCTTTTTTCTTTTTTTTCTTTTTTAGGTGGAGTCTTGTTCCGTTGCCCAGGCTGGAGTGCAGTGGCGCGATCTTGGCTCACTGCAACCTCTGCCTCCTGGGTTCAAGCGATTCTCCTGCCTCAGCCTTCCAAGTAGCTGGGATTATAGGTGCATGCTACCATACCGGGCTAATTTTTGTATTTTTAGTAGAGACAGTGTTTCACCATCTTGACCAGGCTAGTCTCGAACTCCTGACCTCAGGTGATTCGCCCGCCTCAGCCTCTCAAAGTGCTGGGATTACAGACATGAACCACCACACTCAGCCGGGAGGTGCATTTCAATGAGGAGCTAAGAATCATCCATTAGCAGCTGCTCACCTGTCGATCAATACATTTGCCTAAAGAGGGTGGAAGTCCCATCTTCGGCATTAGAAATAACTGCTAGTTCCTACTAGTCATAATTTTGATGCTAATAATAGCAAACACATACAGGGCATTCTTTTTTTTTTTTTTTTTTTTTTTTTTTGAGACGGAGTCTCGCTCTGTCGCCCAGGCTGGAGTGCAGTGGCCGGATCTCAGCTCACTGCAAGCTCCGCCTCCCGGGTTTCCGCCATTCTCCCGCCTCAGCCTCCCGAGTAGCTGGGACTACAGGCGCCCGCCACCTCGCCCGGCTAGTTTTTTGTAATTTTTTGTAGAGACGGGGTTTCACCGTGTTAGCCAGGATGGTCTCGATCTCCTGACCTCGTGATCCGCCCGTCTCGGCCTCCCAAAGTGCTGGGATTACAGGCTTGAGCCACCGCGCCCGGCCATACAGGGCATTCTTTATATGTGTCAGATACTATTGTAAACCTTTACAAAAGATCTGAGAGGCAGATCCCATTCTTATGCCCATTTTACAGATGAGGACACTGAGGCTCAGGGAGGTGACAGAACTTGTCGAAAGATACAGAACTTGAAGTGGTGGAGTCATAATTGAAATAAACAGAACATGGATCGTGGAGTTCAGTCTGTATATGAACCACCAATTATTGATGGTTTTTTATGATTGGGGGTTGAATTCACATTAATTTAAAAATAACAATAGCTTCCCTTTGTTGAGCATGCTTATGTACCAGAGATTGGACTAAGTGTTTTTCATGCATTATTTTCTCATGAATTATCTAATTAATTAACACACTGTGAGGTGGGGGCTGTTATTATTCATATTCCACAGATGAGGAAACTGAGGCTCAAAGAGTTGACAAACTCTTTTTGAGACAGGGTCTCCCTCTGTTGTCCAGGCTGGAGTGCAGTGGCACCATCACAGCACACGGAAGCCTTGACCTCCCCAGGCTCAGATGATGATCCCACCTCAGCCTCCTGAGTAGCTGGAACCACAGGCACACGCCACCATGCTCAGCTAATTTTTAATTTTTTTTTTTTGTACAGACAGGGGTCTCCCTATGTTGCCCAGGCTGGTCTTGAACTCCTGGGCTCCCATCTAGGCCTCCCAAAGTGCTGGGATTACAGGCGTGAGCCACTGTGCCCGGCCTCTTGATGGGTTTTAAAGGTACAAACTATTACAGGAGGTGCTGACTGGCCTCTAAGTCAGTAACACTGCAACCTTGAATTTAAGAACTGAGAAGGTCCCTTCCTATCTGGACCCCTCAGTTTTCAACATCTTCGTTTGCTCTTATAAATTAGGCCAAATTCCAGCTGTTCAATTTGCATTTGTAAAGGCTGCTCCAGCATACATGTTTATAGTTGTAAATATCCCCTTCTGAAGTTGACCCTGGGCTTAGAAAACACAGTAATTCATTTTAAAATCTGACACCTGAAAGGACATTTTTAAATGGGGGTATGATTTCTTAGCACTTGAAAGTGAGGTTTATGCCTTTTTTTTTTGAGACAGAGTCTTGCTCTGTCGCCGAGGCTAGAGTGCAGTGCCGGCTCCGCCTCCCGAGTTCTCGCCATTCTCCTGCCTCAGCCTCCCGAGTAGCTGGGACTACAGGTGCCCACCACCATGCCTGGCTAATTTTTTGTATTTTTAGTAGAGACAGGGTTTCACCGTGTTAGCCAGGATGGTCTTGATCTCCTGACCTCGTGATCTGCCCGCCTTGGCCTCCCAAAGTGCTGGGATTACAGGCGTGAGCCACCGCGCCTGGCCGAGGTTCATGCCTTTTAATGTTATTTACTCTTGGTGCCTTCAGTGTCCGCCCCCGCCTCCACTCGGTACCCTCTAGGCTCCCGTAACTCCAGCTGCGAGTGCAGGAGGGATTTTGCTGTTTCCAAACACCAAATCCTCTGCTTCTTCTCTCCTCCATTTCTAAGTCGAGATAAAAAAACATTTTGAACTTTTAACTTTTATCAGTTTATACCTCAGTCGATAGTGGAGCTCAGGACTCAATCCACTCCAGGCTGGTGATCATTAGTCATTGTCCCTACAATATCAGAAGGAAAATCATACACAATCATCACCTGTTAGTGTCCGCAGTGTGCCAGGTGCCATGCTAAGCAATTGGTACTTTTTAATTCATTCTGCTTCGTCCATAGCCTCTAGAATAGTACTTTGTCTTAACTGTGAAATGCCTAGGTCCCAAGAAAGAACTAAGAAGTTTATTTATAGCATTTTGCTTAATTTTCACACCAACCCTATGGGGCAGGTTCTAATTACTATCTCCATTTGACAGAGGAGAAACTGGAGGCTCTGACACGTTATGCAACTTGCCAAGGCCATCCAGGCAGTGAGTGGGAGGACATGGCTCATCCATTCATTCAACAGATCATTTTTGGGCTAATACAATAGTAAATGAACCCACAAACTAGCTCCCCCACACATTCCTGAGTGGAGGAGACACTCAACCTCCAAATGCCTGCTAGAGAGATGCGCTAGGAATGAGATAAAGCAGGAGAGAAGGGAGGCTGGGAAGAGACAGGGAGGGCCTCTCTGAAGATGTGACATCTCAGCCAAGACCTCCAAAGGACAAGCCAGAGGGGCCACACACACAGCAAAGATCGGGCGAAGGCTGTGAGGTGGAGGCAACAGCAAATTCAAAAGCCCTAAAGAAGAAACGTGTTTAGCTCAAAATTGGTTCTGATGCCCTAAAACCTTTCCGTATTCTAAAGCTCTCCCTTGGGACTCAGACAATACCTGGGAATCATATCAAGGCATACCTCTTGGGGTTGTTGGGAGGAATTAATGAGATAAAGCTTGTCAAGCACTTAGCAGTGAGCCTGACACAAGTGAAATGTTACCTGTTATTGCAAAATCATCATTAACCCCAGGTACACTGCAATTAGCATCAGTAACGCAGGAGAGAATGTATACCCATCCCTAGCCTTGCAATATTTCTTAAAGGGGAGTCAACTTTTTGTGTCTTGTTTGCATGTCACTTCACTTGGGAGAGGTCACTGGTAGATCGGCTGCCAAGAAAAGAAAGTTGAACAAATTCTCTGCTGAATAATGGGGTTGTTTAGAATACACTGAGCCCTAATCCCAGGAAAAAATAACAAAGCCAAACCCTTCCCAGGAACTGTTCATAGAAGAGAGCCTGTCGACAGGAAATTAACAAAGTGCACAGCAGATAATCAATAGTAATCAGCCCAGGAAATAAAGAAGAAAGCAATTGCCCTACAGACCTACATCTCATTTGTTTAGTATTTCTGCGAGGTCAGGGGCTCATGTCAATCCATTATGGTTCTTAAATACAGAAGAAGTAAATATATTCATGAGCAGCAAGGGGCAAGCTGTCTGTCATGCAAGAGGCCTGCCTGTGCAAAGGCTGGGGAAGGTATGGGGGTGCCCCAGGAAGCTTCTGGCGCTACCCTCCAATGCCAAGGGCTGGGAGCCTGCAGGCTTCAGAAAAGCCCCAAAGACAAGCCGGGCAGGATGTGTAGGAATCATAAATTCTGTGGTTCGAAACAGTCCAGAAGTCTAGTTTGCCAAACTAATCTGGGAACTGGAGCTGGTGGGCTGTTTGTCCAAAGATGACTGCAACCATGTTTCCCATTCTACATGGCACATGGTCTTTTGCCATGTGGCCTATGGAGAGGTGGAGGGATTTCCTGACCTGGGATTTGGGTGGGCCCTGTCTGGTGGAACACAGAGAAAGTGACACTGGGTAAATTTCAGGCCGAGCCTTAAAAGGTCTGCGGCTTCACCTGTGTCATGGAAACACTCACTCTTCAGATTCACGAAAAAGGAGCCCAAGCTAGTCACATGACCAGAGCCAGGTGCAGAGAGAAAGAGGCCTCAGGCTCCCAGTGTTCCCACCCAGGTGCCAGACCCACCAGTGAGGCTGCCTTGGACATCTCAGCCCAGCTGCTGTCCAAATGCAATCTCCTGAGAGTGCCTGCCGGCTCCCCGTGATCAGAAAAACCCAGCCCAGCTTTACCAGAATTCTGGACTTACGGAATTCTGAGCAAATAAAAACGATTTTTTTTTTAAGCCACTAAATTTTGGGGTTGTTATCAAGCAGAGTCCCATGGATGGTATTAAAAAACTAGGGGTTATTACGTGGCAAAGGAGAACTGAAACATTGGATAACCAGTACCTGTCACGTGTGTGCACCTTGGGGGTTTTCTGAGGATCTTGTGGGGATGAGGAATTGTGAGCAAAAGCGGGGGTCGCATTAGTACTGAGAAACAAAAATAAAATCCTAAGCTCCCCTATGGACTGAACGCATCTCCTCTTGGCCAAGGGAACCCAGAGAAACATAACAAGCAGAGTTCCCTGCCCTGACGGGATGGGAGGCATGCCTCATGATGTCCCCTTCCTCTCTAACTGCCATTAGATGTTTTTTGTTTTTTTGTTTTTTTGTTTTCCTAAGGGTTAAACAGAAAGCAGGCTTTTTGGAAGAGTGGCCAGGCTCCCCTTCCTTTTGTGGTTTTGACGCAACAACTGACCAGCATTCCTTCCTGATAAGAGACCACCAACTATAAATGTTTCTGGCGGGTTTATGGAGGCTGCATGCAGGATGCCTTTGTGTCCTCTGCGTCATTTTTGACGGAGACAGCCTAATTTTAATGCATTTAAATGTTAAGTCTCAGAGACTCCATCTTGAATAGAGACTGGGTAAAATAAGGCTGAGACCTACTGGGCTGCATTCCCAGGAGGTTAAAGCACTCCTTTGTCACAGGATGAGACAGGAGGTTGGCACAAGATACAGGCCATAAAGACCGTGCTGATAAAACACTTTGTAGTAAAGAAGCCAGCCAAAACCCACCAAAACCAAGATGGCGACGAGACTGACCTCTGCTCGTCCTCATGGCTTATTATACACTAATTATAATGAATTAGCATGCTAAAAGACACTCCCACCAGCGCCGTGACAGTTTACAAATGCCATGGAAACGTTGGGAAGTTACCCTATATGGTCTAAAAAGGGGAGGAACCCTCAGTTCTGGGAATTGCTCACCCCTTTCCTGGAAAACTCACAAATAATCTATCCCTTATTTAGCATATAATAAAAAAGTAACAATAAGTATCCTTGGTCAAGCAGCTCAAGCCACTGCTCTGCCTATGGAGCAGCCATTTATTCCTTTACTTTCTTAATAAGCTTGCTTTCACTTAATAAATGAATAAATAAATAAATAAATAAATGTAAGTCTCCATCCGAAAGTGAACGCGGGACATATGTAATATGCATGCTTGCTTACTAGGCATGTGCGTGCCCTGCCTTTGGGAATAGTCATCATTTGTCCTATAACCTGTTAAAGTCATATACTTAGCTGAACTGTTCAGCCTAAATTCCCGTCTTGCCCCTTCTTCTTTGAAATGCAAGACTTCCCAGCCTGGGAGATGGCCATCCTGCAGGCTGTAACCCTTGAGAAGAAAAAAAGGTCCTGCCTTCTAAATTGTGATTCTTCAGCTGACAGCATTCAGCTGCCTTCGGGAGCATCCTTAAGAGACTTTGTCCTCACAGGTTCCTCTGGGCTCAAGATGGCCCAGAAGTTACATAAGCAGTTTGTAGCTGGGTGAAATCACATTGTCATTTACAAGGGTCTTAACCAAAGGTTTCTGACCAAACTTGGAAGTTCTGCAGCAGAACCAAGGGGAAGGTTAGGTGCATGCTCAGTCTTTATCAGGCACTGCTGACTCACCAGAGTACAACACAGGTGGCCTTCTAGGTCTCAAGGAGCTCACGTTCCATTGGGTGGGAGCAGGAAGAGAAAGGAATAAACATGTACTAGATAAATGAACAGATATGATCATTTCAGCTCTGAAAAAGTGTCTTTTTTTTTTTTTTTTTTTTTGAGACGGGAGTCTCGCTCTGTCTCCCAGGCTGGAGTGCAGTGGCGCAATCTCAGCTCACTGCAAGCTCTGCCTTCTGGGTTCATGCCATTCTCCTGCCTCAGCCTCCCGTGTAGCTGGGACTACAGGCGCCCGCCACCTCGCCCGGCTAGTTTTTTGTATTTTTAGTAGAGATGGGGTTTCACCATGTTAGCCAGGATGGTCTTGATCTCCTGACCTCGTGATCTGCCCGTCTCGGCCTCCCAAAGTGCTGGGATTACAGGCTTGAGCCACTGCACCCGGGCCCAAAGTGGTTTTTTGTTTTGTTTTGTTTGAGACGGAGTCTTGCTCTGTTGCCCATGCTGGAGTGCAGTGGTGTGATCTTGGCTCACTGCAGCCTCTGCCTTCTGGGTTCAAGTGATTCTCCTGCCTCAACCTCCTGAGTAGCTGGGATTATAGGCACCCGCCACCATGCGTGGCTAATTTTTCTATTTTTAGCAAAGACAGAGTTTCACCACGTTGGCCAGGCTGGTCTTGAACTCCTGATCTCAAGTAATCCTCCCACCTCGGCCTCCCAAAGTGCTGTAATTACAGGTGTAAGCCACCACAGTCAGCCCTGGAAAAGTGTTTTGATGAAGACAAAAGGGCACCAGGTCATGGTAGTGCCTAGACGGGGCCGCTTTGGGCAAGGAGCAGGAAAAGTCCCCCTGGGATGCTTGAACCTCTGTGACAACGAGGAGGCAGTGACGAGGACGTCTGAGGGAAGAGAGCTCCAAGAAGGAAGAGCGATAATTGTAAAGTACTTGAACATGCTTGGCTAGTTCAGGGGACAGAAAGGAGGTCCTAAGAAGGAGAGATGGAAGCAGATGCTGGGTGAGGTTGGAGAGGTGAGGAGGGCTGGGCCCTGTGGGAGTCACATGGGGCATAGAATTGGGCTTGGCGTTGATTCTGGAAGCATGAGGAAGCCCTCGGAGGGGGAAGTTGTATTTCGTGGTGTTTATACCCAAGGGCACTGGGGTCAGCTAGACCTTTTATTAGTACTCTCATTAGCTATATATCATGAGGCATCTCTCAGAGCCTCAATTTCTTCATCAGATTAAAGGAATAAAGAAATGCCTACTTCAGGGCTGGGTGCAGTGGCTCACACCTGTAATCCCAGCACTTTCGGAGGCCGAGGTGGGCAGATCATGAGGTCAGAAGATCGAGACCATCCTGGCTAACAAGGTGAAATGCTGTCTCTACTAAAAATACAAAAAATTAGGTAGGTGTGGTGGTGGGCACCTGGAGTCCCAGCTACTCGGGAGGCTGAGGCAGGAGAATGGCATGAACCAGGGAGGCGGAGCTTGCAGTGAGCTGAGATCACCCCACTGCACTCCAGCCTGGGCGAAAGAGTGAGACTCCATCTCAAAAAACAAAAAAACAAAAACAAAAACAAAAAATCTGTTCAGGAACCAAGAAACAGAAAAAGTAAGCATTCTGAGGGTGAGTGTGGGTGTGAGAAGGGGACAGGGAGGAGATAAGCAGAGAACCATTTGTTTGCTGAGTCTCTGTATGTTCAGGGCACTGGGAAAGGGGTTTTCGAATCCCCCTAACGAGCCTGCGGGGGTTGGCATTATGATCCCATTTTACAGAGAAAAGAAGTGAGGCCCAAAGAGGCGACCTGCCAAGTCCACAAACCTGGGACCACGGAGCTGGAGTTCTACTTTCTGTCAGACTCTAACACCAGTTTCACCCCCAAACTGCCTCTTGGGGACACAGGGGTGAAAGAGAAGAGAAAGAAAAGTCGAGGCTTAGGGAAGAGGTAAGAGCTGTCAGTGCTGGAAAAGAAAACACATGGGGTCTTTTGCTAGTGCTGGGTCTCCTGGATCCTTAGATGACTTAATGCAGAGTTGAAAATGGCGGTAGCTCAGGTGAACGGCCCACAAGGGTGCCCTGGTTGGCAGCAGCCATGGGCTGGAGGGCTTTGGAACCACTTTCTTCTAATTAGTGTTGACAGGTCTTCCCTGCCTGTTTCCTTCAAGCTTCCCTCGGTGTCATCAGTCCTGGAAAGATGGTGTTTTCTTTGGAGGGGAGGATAGCAGGCCTGGCCTGGGCTGGGACCTGCCGCAGCTCCCAGGAAGGCTGAGTTCATTAGACATGGCAGCCCCGGAAGCCCAGGCCACAGAGGCCTCATTAGCAGCACTGCCAGGCTAAGTGACGCTAACAGGAAACTGGCTGCATAGAGGCACTGGCTATGGTGGCTGCAGCGTTTTAGGAGAGGAAGAAGGAGAACCGGATGGCGGGTACCTGACCTCATTTCCAGCTCCCTATGGCTCTGGAAAGGCACCATCATCTTTCCCACCATCTCAGATGAGGAAGCTGAGATCTGGGGAGGCCAGGCCTTTTGCTTCCCAGTGGCCACTCTGGCAAGGCCTTCCTCCCTCGGGGTGTTTATGTTTCACACCTTAATGCAGAGTTGACTTGATGCAGAGTTGAAAATGCTACAAGAAGGGAGACCCCGTGGAGTGGAGGGCTTTGTTGAAAGCCATTGGAAGCAATGGCATCGTGGGCAGGCGAGGTGGGAGGTATATTGGGGGGGTGGTCTTCTCACACGCCAGGCCACCACTGTGTGCCACAGTCCCACTGTAGCTCGCCCCGTGACTAGCGGGATCTCAGTATCAGATCTCTTTCGGAAGTGTTGGGGCCATTTTTGTCCTGAGGATAATTGTTTTTTTTTTTTTTTTTGGAGACGGAGTCTCACTCTGTCGCCCAGGCTGGAGTGCAGTGGCACCATCTCGGCTCACTGCAAGCTCCATCTCCTGGGTTCACGCCGTTCTCCTGACTCAGCCTCCCGAGTAGCTGGGACTACAGGCGCCCCACCACCATGCCCAGCTAATTTTTTGTAATTTTAGTAGAGAAGGGGTTTCACCATGTTAGCCAGGATGGTCTAGAATTCCTGACCTCGTGATCCGCCCATCTCGGCCTCCCAAAGTGCTGGGATTACAGGCGTGAGGCACCGCACCCAGCCAAGGATAATTGTTAAAGGCTCCAAAAAGAGGAGCAGGCAGCTCTAATCTCCAAGCTTCTTCCACCCGCAGGAGAGGTCAACCTTGTCTCTTCACCAGATGCTACTTTTGTGGGGGACCAGGGTCACCCACCTGACCCTCAAATGCCCATTTCCTGAGACCCCTATGAAGAGGCCACTGGTGGACATTCATAGCATCCTCCTGGCTGATGGAGAACCATGGCAGGGAGATGACTAAACTGCCCAGAAGCTGCCTGGGCCCCTCACACCCCAGCCATGGGAAACCCAAGTGCACAGAAGGCCAATGTGGTGTGCCCCAGTGGAAAATTCTGGGGGAAAATTCATAGCTTTCTCTTTCTTGATAGAGAAAGGTCTGTGTTGAGGAATGTGACCTTCAGAGCTAGGCCTTGGTGCTCTTAAGATCAATCCATGATTAGAAATAGCAGACCCTAAGGAATGGGGTCTCAAGCCCACTCTAGATATTCGTGGACATGCAGCAAAGGCTTTTCAAGGCTTCAAATACTGTCTGAGTCGGGAGCCACCTGTGTCTCTGTGAGAAGATCAGGTGACCTGGCAGGTCAAGGGTGCTGTTGTGATCCTCTGTCATTGCTCAGTCAACAAACATTCTTCACAAACTCACTCCTTCACTTAGCATCCAAGAAGGACCTTGTTTTTTTCCTTTTCAATCTTTTTAAATGTATTAGGTGATTGGGGCAGGGGTGGTGGTGCAGGATCTCACTCTGTCACCCAGGCTGGAGTGCCATGGTGTAGTCATAGCTCACTGCAGCCTCAAATTCTTGGGCTCAAGGGATCCTCCCACCTCAGCCTCCTGAGGAGCTGGGACCACAGGTGCATGCCACCACTCCTGGCTAATTGTTAAATTTTTTATAGAGACAGGGGTCCTACTATGTTGCCCAGGCTGGTCTCAAACTCCTGGGCTCAAGCGATCCTCCTGCCTCCGCCTCCCAAAGTGCTGGGTTTACAGGCATGAGCCACCACACCCAGGCCCATCCTAGACTCTTGTTCCCTGACCAAAAGGGACACCCTCATTGAGAAAAATTGCAAATGCAACATGAGAAGGGAAATATTCAAAGATTCAGAGAAAGCCTGATACAGACCCATTAGGACCCAATCAAGGTCTTCCATCCTCCACCAGATTAAATATTTTTGCCATCTTAGAAAGAGCACCAATTTCTTCTTTCTCTACCTCCTTAAGTCTCCTGCAGCCCAGAGATGCTGCCTGGTGTCTTGGAATCTTTGTCTTCAAAATTAGAACAATTTCATATCCTTGATCTCATCTCTCCTTGGAACATTCTTTTACAGGAGTTCGGGGCAGTATTTCTACCCTTTTATTAGGCATTTATTTTTATTATTTATTTATTTATTTATTTTTGAGACAGTCTCGCTCTATCCCCAGGCTGGAGTGCAATAGCATGGTCTCAGCTCACTGCAACCTCTGTCCCCCGGGATTGAGCAATTCTCCCGCCTCAGCCACCCAAGTAGCTGGGATTACAGGCACCCACCACCATGCCTAATTTTTGTATTTTTAGTAGAGACAGAGTTTCACCATGTTGGCCAGGCTGGTCTCAAACTCATGACCTCAGGTGATCTGCCCGCCTTGGCTTCCCAAAGTGCCAGGATTACAGGCGTGAGCCACCGTGCCCAGGCCTATTCTAGACTCTTGTTCTCCAACCAAAAGGGACACCCTCATTGAGAAAAATGCCAAGTGCAAGATAAGAAGGGAAATATTCAAAGACTCAGAGACAGTCTGATTTAGACCCATTAGGATCTGATCATGGTTTTCCATCCTCCACTGGATTAAATATTTTTGTCATCTTAGAAAGATTAGCAATTGCTTCTTTCTCTACCTCCTTAAGTCTCCCGCAGCCCAAAGATGCTGCCTGCTGTCTTGGCATCTTTGTTTTCAAAACCAGAACAATTTTATATCCTTGGTCTCATCTCGCCTTGGAACATTCTTTTACAGGAGTGCAGGGCAGTACTTCTACCCCTTTATTAGGCATTAAAAAAAATTCTTTCTTCCTCGGGGCCCTCCTTTTCTGTAATAGCATATTGTTCATATGGCAATGATCACAGCGAATCATTCCTGCTCACCCCACACCCTCTTCCCACATTGGGGATGGCAGGAAGGGTAAGATCACATCGATTGGTGTCCCAAATTTGGGCAGATCTGGTCATTGTGAGCTCATCTGGACATGGGAACACCTGTAGGATGAGGAGCTGGGGCATGTGGCCTCGATGTCTCCCTGGGCCCCTTACTCTCCTTTCTCAGTAAATTGACATTTTCCAGCCTTAAAGTTAATTCCTGCTTCTGTTTGGGGGAGGTGAAGAGAACTGTTTCCATTTAGTAATCTCTGAACAATTGAAAATGCATGTTTCTCTCTTAACATCAGAGGCCTGGTTCTTTTTAAGGCCTAACGTCTTTGAAAATTCAATTTCCTAACTTTGACCACTTTTTGTATGATGGCTATGAAGAATGACAACTGGGACTTTGGAGATATTTTGCTAGTTTCTTTGTTAAACTCCAAACTCACCTGTAGTCCCAGCTACTCGGGAGGCTGAGGCAGGAGAATGGCAGGAACCCGGGAGGTGGAGCTTGCAGTGAGCTGAGATCCGGCCACTGCACTCCAGCCCGGGCGACAGAGTGAGACTCCGTCTCAAAAAAAAAGAAAAAAAAAAAAAAAAAAAAAAAAAACAACTCCAAACTCAATTTGTTTCCCCAGCCCCTAATCCCACTCCCACTCTTCCTCCCAGGGCTGCTGTGGTGTATTGCTCTGGGGAAGATATTCACACATAGTCTAACTGATGGCTCAAAGAATTGTGCAGCCACAGAACCACCCATATTCCTTATCTTAGCGAATAGTATCACCTCCCTACAGTTTCTCAAAACAGCCGTCCCCCTTGCCCTCATCCTTCATAGTCAATCAACAACCCAGCTATGCTGATTCTACCTTTCGAGTATTTCATATATCCCTGGCATTATCCCATCTCCATCACAGCATCCTGGTCCAAGCTACCATCCTCCTTCTTGCCTGGATACATACATTAGCTTCAAAATGAGATTCCCCATCGACTCTTGACCGTCCTATCAGTTCTCCACACTGAAGCTAGAGAGAACTTTCAGGATGCAAATCATCAGGCACCATGCCTGCTTAAAACCTTCCGTGGCTTTCTCTTCTCCTTAGGCTGAAGTCCAAACTTTCACCACGGCCAACTGCAGAGTGATCTGGACCCCGACCATCTCTCTAGCTTGACCCACCCACTCTTTCCCATGATTTCTTGGCTCCAGCCACCCTGCACTATTCTGTGAGGTCCTGGTTCACTCTACATCAGGACCTTTGCACATCCTGCTCCCACTGTTCACTTGGTTTTATCCCTGCTCAACCTCCAGGGTTCAGTTTACACAGCATTTGCTCAGAGGGGCCATCCCTGATCTCTAAGCTGACTTACACTCCTACACTTAGGATCCTGTAGCCCAGTCCCAAACGCAGCATTCTCAGTTACTTCTTCAACATCTACCTATCCCATCATATTGTAAGCAATAAACAGATCTGTAATTTATCACTGGAATCCCATTGGCAGCACACAGAGGGTGGTCAATCATGTTTGCTGAGTAAAAGAACGAATGAAGGACCAGTGTTAGTTTCCTGCACTCACTTAGACACTAAGAGCCCTCTGTTGGTAAGACCTGGAAGGGCAGGCCAGGCACAGTGGCTCACACCTGTAATCCCAGGACTTTGGAAGGCTGAGGCAGGTGGATCACCTGAGGTCAGGAGTTTGAAACTAGTCTGGCCAACATGGTGAAACCCTGTCTCTACTAAAAATACAAAATTAGCCAGGCATGGTGGTGGGCGCCTGTAATCCCAGATACTGAGGAGGCTGAGGCACAAGAATCATTTGAACCCGGGAGGCAGAGGTTGCAGTGAACTGAGATCGCGCCATTGCACTCCAGCCTGGGCAACAAGAACAAGACTCCATCTCAAAAAAAAAAAAAGGTAAAAATCTGACCAAGGTATAGTTCCCTACCTTCAGGGGACTTTCCAAACCTACTCAAGCCAATAACGTGGTTCTCCAATTCAGATGGAGGTGACATTGATGATCCTAGACCAAGGAAAAGTCCACGGCAGCTAGCACGCCAAGCTTATCAGAGTGAAGGACTGATGACAGGGTCAGACTCAAAGGTGCTGTGCTTCCTGCTGCTGGCAATGATGGGCTTGGCTCCAATCTCTGTGAATGGGCAGCAAAGGGAGGTCTAAAGGGCTGAGCCTTCAAATGGGCTCTTTGCCTAGTAATTAATTCACTCATTAACTCAAAAGCTTTTATGGAAAGTCAACTAGCTGTGAAGAATTCTGCAAGGCTCTTGGGAAGAGGTAGCTGCACACTGGTCAAATGCAACCCAAAGCGATGGTACTTTTTAAAATTTTGAATGAATTTCCAATGATTGAAAAATTGGGACATTTCACATGGTGCAAATCTCCAGCTTCCCTTGAAAAGCAAACCATTTGGCCATACAGGACTGCAACTGACTGGAACTGGTGGAAACTGCTTACTTTGGATGAGGCAAGCTCTCTCTTTTGAGTCATTACTCATAATCAGCTTCACTGGCCTACATTACCTGCCAGGTTTCCATGGGCATTGGAGTTGGTATTTTGTGAGCTCTAGGATTATTGACAGGTCCATAAGAAACTGCTGTTATTCTTGAGGATCTAATAGCAAATGCTCAAACTGTGCCCTCACTCCAGGGGGTTCACAGGAAAAATAGGGAGGGCTGGGAGACCTTGGAGAGTGGAAGTGGAGACCGCTTGAAATCTTATGTCTGTTTAAATCTCATTTGTCTTGCATTTGACTGCAGGGATTCAGTCTTAGGCAACACGTCCTAAGGCAGCATTGATTTAACCACAAGGTCTTGATACTTAAACTCTTCAAGCCTCTGTTTCCACACGCATCAAATGAAGGTAATTCTACCTTCCCAGGCAACGTCACAGAGTTGTTACAAAATTATATTGATCTTGGCACATGAGATGCCTGGCTTACAACAAGTGTTCCACAGATACGAGTCTTATTAGTATTTTCACAAATTCATTTATAACAAATAACTATAGACTCAAAATAGTCATATAGAGTCCTCTTTCCCAGGTCTTTTTTTCTATCTTTATTGTTTTATTCTGATTATAACAGAAATCTATGTTTCTTACAAAAATGCTCAGATGGGGGCCGGGCATGGTGGCTCACACCTGTAATCCCAGCACTTTGGGTGGCTGAGGCGGGTGGATCACAAGGTCAGGAGATTGAGACCATCCTGCCTAACATGGTGAAACCCCGTCTCTACTAAAAAAAAAAAAATATATATATATAATATATATAATATATATATAATATATTATATATATAATATATATATATATTATATATATATTATATAATATATATAATATATATAATATATATATATATATATATAATAATATATATATATAATATATATATAAAATTAGCCAGGCGTGGTGGTGGGCACCTGTAGTCCCAGCTACTTGGGAGGCTGAGGCAGGAGAATGGCGTGAACCCAGGAGGCGGAGCTTACAGTGAGCCGAGATCCCGCCACTGCACTACAGCCTGGGCAACAGAGCAAGACTCTGTCTCAAAAAAAAAAAAAAAAAAAAGCTCAGATGAAGAAATTCATACCATAGCGAGAGCTGATCTTGGAGTTTCTAATTGTTGCTCTCTGGTAATTAAGAAATATGTAAATCTCGACGGTGACATACACATGCATTAAGACCAAATCAAAGCTAAAACTCGTAGCTGTTCCTTTTGTGCCTGAACCTGGCCCTTAGGTTGAATAAAGGGCTTGGAAAGGAAAATTGAACTTTGCAGGCACCTCAGTAATATTCTCTGGAATGAAAATGACATTTATTTTCCCCTCTGCAGCCCTGTATTCCACATTCTGGCAGCTCAAGGTCCTCTTTTCAGGTGGTCACCCTCAGACATCAATTGTTAAGGCTTTTTCAATGTCAGCCAAGTGGTGCCTGCTCCTGTCATCCGGTCTCCACTGAGCCCTCCCATGGCTGCAGGCCACAGGGACCAAACTAAGAAAGGTCTGTGGATAGGACACTCACCCACAGCAGATTCATCTATAGAGGTCTTTCCTATGGTGTCTGACTGCTCGAAGACACTGTTCCAAGCTGGCTTCCCAGGAGGAACAGGCTTCCAATCCAGCTCTTTGACCTAGGGATAGTATTTTGGCTTTGCACTGGGTCAAAATACTTTTACTGAGTTCTTCCAATGGGGAAAGCATCCAGTTTTCAGACTTTGCCCATCAGCTAAATAAAATCCCCTGGGAAAAAAAGGCTTGGTGCATTCTTGCCCCATGGGATTCAAAGTTATCTCTTTTCAGCTTCTCTGGTTCTCTTGGTATTGGCCTTACAGATAAAGCTGTCATGGCCCGTTGTTCTGCAGCTGTGGATTTGCAGGGGAGTCCCTCCCACTCTCAGCCTTCAGCTCAGGTGAAAAACAGTACAGTCTCCAATAAATGGTGGGAATTTTCAACTGTGAGGCGATAAGAAGGTTGCTATTGTTAGGCAAATCACTCTGAAGTCCTCCTTAATCCTAACCTTCCCCACAGTAACTAGCCCAGCAGAAATGCTTACAGGATGTTTAACCCTTAACCAACCTCAATCACCATGGTCTGTCAAATCCAAAGGAGAACACAGAAAGTGTACCCATTCGCTGCTGACCAGGATCTTTAATTCCTTCTCAGCTAAGATTCAGCACCAGGGCAGAGATCTTCAGAGAAGCCTTCTCTGATATCCATCTCGTCCCACTCCCCGCCATTGATTTGGTCCCTCCAGCCCTTATTTTCCCCTAGACCACATATATTTCTCTGTTGTAGCTCCAAAAGCTTGAACGATAGCTAAAGTGCACTGAACGTTTACTGTATGTGAACGCATGGGAGAGATGCTTGAGAATACCATCTCACAGAGTCCTCCCAGTGATTCTAAGAGGAACCAGAGGTTATCTCCAGTTTATGATGAAGAGATTGAAGTTCAGAGTGGTTAGTGGCAACAGCACACTACACTGCCTCCCATCGTGGAATAAATGTTTGCACTTGCTGATGCCACTGGACTGTGAGCTCCAACAGGGGGAGGACTGGCCCTCAGCATCTTTGTCTTCCCACACACTACCCAGTGCATACCAGATGCTCAGTTAACATGTGGAACCAAGCCAGCTCCCCAAGGCCCCTCTCTGTGATCCAGGGCACCGGGCAATATGTTTTTATTATATGCTCTGTAATATTCTAGGATTACCATATTTTTCTTTCTTTTCTCTTCCTGCAGTGTGCCAGCCGGCATCTCTTCCCTGGCTTCCAGGCACTGAACTCTGTTTTCTGCAAACACTGGTGGCTCTGCCTGAGGCCTTTTCCCAGCCTCTGGGGCAGCTCAGTCAGTGTTCAGGGCATGTGGGATGCCAAATGGTCTTACCATTATGGTGAATTGGGAGCTGGCTTCCAGCTGCCAGCATCCATGTCCACTCAGGCAGCCCGGGAGCTGTGACTAGGGAGTTGGCCAGTGAAGACCCCAGCTCCCTTGCCCCTCAACTGGAAAACCTCCAGATATATCTGTGTTCTATAGTTTCTGGAGCTCCCACAGGACTGGCTCCAGTTGTCCACGGTGGCAGCTCACTCTCATATGTCCCCTTACTGTCTGTTTTCCTCTCCTGTCTCACTATCCTATTCACCTACTGGAGTTTCATGGGCGTCACCTCTTCAAAACATGCATGTACCCTTGAATCCTCATCTCAAGGTTGGCTTTTGTGGGCACCTGACTGAGACAACACTCTTCAACAGATGCCAGTGGCTGGCAGTGCTGGTGCTGATTTGCTTCAGCACAGACGGGCTTCTGGTGTGAGTGTCATCAGCGGGTCACCCAGATCGCCTGCTGCCTGAGCACAATGGACCGCCAGCTCAGTTGCCTCCTTTCTGTGACCACTCCTGTGTTCCACCAAGACCACAGTTCTCCTGGGTTGTTCCTGTCAAAAATGATGAGTGCAGTCCATTCCTCTAACAGGTGACTGTGGCTTGAGGACTCCCCATCAGCCTGGCTGAGGCATTCTCTGAGCTGCGCTGAGATCTGGGGCTCTTTCTGCCAACACTCCTTCCTTCCCCTTCTCCATTCTCAGGCACCAGCCCCACATCCGAGCTGAAGGCTCTCCCTGTCTCTCCTATGTCCTTTGCAGGCATTTCTCCCAATACATCTTCTGCACACCAAATTCTACCTTAGCTGCTTCTCAGATCATCCACACTAACACAGTTCAAGTGAAATGTCACCTCTGAGGGCCAGTAAGTTCTAGATCTGGAAGACAAGGACCATATCCCAGACTGGGCTATACCTTCCCCAGAGTGAGACAACCCAAGAGGCCCTGGCTGCTGGGCCGCCTGATGGTCCTAACAACAACTCTTTCTTACTTCTCTGAAGGCTCTGAGGGCCAACAAGAATGGCTTCTATTTCATCTACAGCAGTGGTTTGCAACTGACGGTGACCTTGTCTCCAAGGAGGTACTTGGCAATGTCTGGAGACGTTTTTGGTTGTCATATTATGGGGAGGATGATACTGGCATCTGGTGGGTAGAGGCCAGGCATGCTGTTGGGCACCCTGACATGCACAGGACAGCCCCCACTACCATGAATGATCCAGCCCCAAATACCAACAGTGCTCTGGCTGATGAGCCCGGCATCGTGGAGAGAGAAGCACTCGTCTTGGAGCCTGGAGGAGGAGGTCAAACTTGTATTTAAAGAACAGATGAGCCAATTTAGAAAAGGGTTCCAAGCCTGGTTCTGCTACTCACAATAGCCCTAGGCAATATGTGACTTCTCTGAATCTCATTTCCTTACCTATAAAATAAGAACGATAACATCCAGTATGCAGCATCGTTGTGGGACTGAAGACCATAACCCAGAGAAAGCACACAGGGTTTTACTGGCACAGGACAGACACTCAGGAAACTAGAATCCTTCCCTCTGGCCTCTGCCTATTTCTCTACCCAGCCTGGTGCCAGAGCAAGTCCAGATCTGGTCTCTGAAGGTGACTGTCCTCAAGGATGGTGACACCTTTCTTACAGCCCTCCTGTCCTGCACTCATTCAATTCCCTCCCTCCAACTCTTCATTTCTTCATCCATTTGTTCTGCTAAAGTTTACTGAGTGCCTGTTATGAGCTCCAGGCATTTAAGATACATGGGTCAACAAGACAGGCAACCATATCTACCTGTTAGTAAAGACTTGTTAAAAGGCTTATGTTCTATGGGGGGCAGGGGAGTGGCAGATAACAAAGAATATGATGAATAAATCAGTAAATCATATATTATGTTAGAAGGTTGGTAAGAAAAGGAACAAGGAACAGGGAAGGAATACCCACGTTGTGGAGAGTGTACAGGGCTGGGGATGGGAGTGGTTTGTAATTTTAAATAGGGTGATCAGGAGAAGGCTTATTGGGAAGGGGACAGTTGGGCCAAGACCTGAAGAAGGAAGGATTCAGCTATGGGGGCTTCTGAAGGGAGGTTGCCCGAAGCAGAATGCACAGCCCATGCAAAGGCCCAAGGTCCCAGGCCTCAGTGGCCCGGGAATGTGGATTCTACTCTCCCGAAGTTCTTTCCCAGGAGGCCCACCTACCAAACTGTAAATGAAAACCATCACTTGGTGACTTCTTTTGATATATTTGACCCACAAGAAGGTAAACAAGTACATTAATTTAAAACAAGTGTCAGGCGGGGTACGGTGGCTCTCGCCTGTAATCTCAGCACTTTGGGAGGCTGAGGTGGGTGGATCACTTGAGGTCAGGAGTTGGAGACCATCCTGACCAACATGTTGAAACCCTGTTTCTACTAAAATACAAAAATTAGCTGGGTGTGGTGGCACACGACTGTAATCCCAGTTACTTGGGAGGCTGAGGCAGGAGAATCGCTTGAACCAGGGAGGCGGAAGTTGCAGAGAGCCAAGATCGTGCCATTGCACTGCAGCCTGGGCAACAGAGCAAGACTCCATCTCAAATAAAAAATAAAATAAAATAAAACAAGTGTCAATATCTACATCCCATTTCCCCCTTAGGCAAAGGATCATAATTGGAGGATATCCATTCCCACTCCAAAGGAAAAGGCCAGTTGTCCATTTATACTTGTTCATTAGCCTGATTCCTGCCTTGAGTAATTACAGAGGATTAAAGCATCATTCCGTGCTCGCTGCAATTGAAACCAGGCCCCAGAAGAACAATGCCTTTGTGTGAAACTCTGAGGGGAGGTGGGGGCGGCAATGCAAGGCTCTAATTCTATCCTCTCCTACGGTGTAGCCGGGCACAAATGTTAGTGGGGGCATTGATTTAGACGCTCACTTTACCCGCAGGCGCCCTGGCCGGTCAAGAACACAGGTGAGTGGGATCCTGGAGGACATTCTAACCCAGCCAAAGTGGGATGCTTGCATCCAAAACCATACACACAGTGAAAGAGGAATTTCCTGCAAGCATCTGGTCTCTGGGCTTGCCTGAGATGGAAACACCTCCTCAACTAGTTGCTGTATGGTACGACTGTGGCCATTCACGTGAGTCCTGCCTTCAGCATGCAGAACGGTCCCTCTCCCATTCCTAATGGCAGCTCTTGCCTGCCGTTAGCCTACTGGCATGACTACTGTATTGGCCACACAATACCTATCACTTTGCTTATTAGAGCTACTCAACAGCCATCCTAAGATCAAGATTCAGTGTCACACCAGGATGGGGAGAAAGTCCATTGAAAGCTCACAGACTGCCAAGTTATGAATGTCTTTATTTAAATGAAGCATTACAGAAATGTCACCGGATGAGTGTTTAAAAGTTCACTAAGGACTTGTTACAAATAAGTTAAATAAAGGCACCTATCTCAATAACCCATAGAAGTAGGTATTATCATTATTATTGTTGCCATCAGCACTGAACAAAGTTCAAGTTCCCAGTGCCGAGGCCAAGGCCTGCCTCCATCTGGCCCATGGCCCCTGTGGGGTGAACCCACCTGAACTTAGCTTCTCTTCTTCTTTCTTGATGCCACCATGCCAGGAAGGTCCCACCACCTGCTACCTGAAGCCCGAGAACAAGCTCCAACTTGGGCTTCTGGCTACCACCTTCCTCCCTCATGGCTACTGCCAAACATCATCCCTGGGGTCAAACTCTCAACACTCCCTGGCCAGGATGTGCCTCACATCCCTTGGTATAGCATTCAAGGCCCTTCCCCCATCGAATGGCAGCCATGTCTCTGACCACCTCTCAAAGTCCCTTGGCCCTCTGGCAATGTCGGCTGTTCAAGAATCACTGCCCTCAAGTATGATATAATAAAAGGAGTGGTTACCAAAGCACTTATGGAACCACTGTCATCCTGAGGACACAGAGCTTGCTTTGCCAAGCAGGTCACAGGTGTCCTTATGAAAAGCATCAGATGCCTTGGAGCCAAGGAACCCAGGGAAGAAGAGGTTTGCCTTGCTGCAGGGTCATGTCACACGGAGGATGCATCTGTTGCAGCCAGAGTTGGCATATTACGATTTCTGCTTCCTTTTTGAAGCTGAATAGAAAAAAAAAAAACAAAACTCTGCCACCCAGATGTTAAGTAACTACTAAATCCCTCTTTAATTAACTGGGTAATCTCAGTGCCACGTTTAGACAGCACCTTCCTCTTGGTGTTTTTAGCCTTGAAAATGGAGGTCTGCCGTCTTAGGCTTGGAACTGAGAAAAGAGTGAGGGTTTGCTCAGGCAAATCCCCCTGTGAGATGTTCCGTTTAACTGCATAATTGACAGGGAAGGAGAAGAAAGGAAGATTATTTAGGGTTTTATAGGTTTGCTTTACAACCAAGATAATCACTTGAAATTCTAATGTTTTCCATCGTTCAAAAACTCTTCTTACAGAAGAGAGTGGTTGGGGGCAGTGGGGCGGGGGGATCCCCAGAGACCATTTAATCAACAAACATTCATTGTGTACCTACTAGGTGCTGGGCCCTGTGCTACGGGCTGAGGATGCTGCTGATGAATGCTGAATCAGTGTTGAAACTTGTTTTCCAAAAGGGTGGGCAGAACCCAAACAGGTGACTAGGGGAATAAATTAATGAGGTGATAGAGAACAGAGGGACTTGGGGGAGGGGACATAGCAGATCTGCAGGCTCTTGAATGTCTCTTTGAAGAGGTGGGATTTGGCATTTGAACTGACACTTGAGTGATGAGCAGGAGCCAGCAAGGCAGGGGGCTCCAGGAAGAGACTCCTGGACCCAGATAGAGGGAACAGTAGGCATAGACCTAGCCTGATGCAGGAATGTGCTGGTATTCTCCAGCCAGTGTGGCAGGAGCAAATGACTGGGGAGAAGGGTGGGTCAGGATGAGGCTGGTGGCTGGTGAGGGAGGCAAGGTCCTCCCCATTCAGTTGTTTTGTAGACCAGGGTTCACCAAATTACAGTCTGTGGGCCAAATCTGGCCCACTGTCTGTCTTTATGAATAAAGTTTTATTGGAAAACAGCCACGTCCATTTGTTTTCATATTGTTTGTGGCTGCCTCAGCACTAGAAGGGCAGAGGCTTCAGATGCTATGAAGACTGTCAGGTCCACAAACTGTAATGTATTTACTATCTGGCCCTTTATAGAAAAAGTTTGCTAAGCCCCATTGGTAGGAAGTTTGGGTTTTATTTTACTTATAGAGACAAGGTCTTGCTATGTTGTCCAAGCTGGGCTCAAACTCCTGGGCTCAAGCAATCCTCCCACTTTGGCCTCCCAAAATGCTGGGATTACAGGCATAAGCTACCACACCTGGCCTGAATTTTATATCTATGTGAATCAAGTAGCCACTAGAGGGTCTTACACATTTGATTGATATGTTTTAAAAGACTACTCTGGCTGCTGTGTGGAGAAAAATTTGGAAGGGGCAGGAGGGGACCAAGGAGAAAGAGGAGGCTGCTGGATTGTCCCGAGTCCTGTCACCACATTGCAGCCCAAGCATGTTCAAACTGGGCCAGTGAGTACTGAGTTGCTGCTATGTGTTAGTCATTGTGCAAAGTACCTCCTTAGACCTTATTTTATCATCACAATCTTAAAAGAGATAATGCATTTCAACCACTTAATTCTATGCCTGGCACATTGAAGTGCTGAATAAAAGTTAATGAAACAACTTGTAAGACATTGGCAAGGAGCACCCACCAGTCTACTATCTTGGGAGGGTTTCTCAGAAGCAGAGCCTGAGATGAGGATTTGGGCCCAAGTGATGTTTTAAGGAAGTCTTCCAGTAATGGGGGTAAGAAGAAGGTCGGGGAAGGAAGGGAAGCCAAGTGAGCATTGGTTGGTTTCAGGCAAAGTTGTGCCTGGGGGAACCTCAGCCTGAACCAACTTGGAGTGTAATTTATACCCACCTGGAATGTAAGTTACACCTTGGGGTACGTCCTGAGGTGAGGCAAGGGAGCTCTGCTTTTCATACTCACAGAGGGTCAGTCACAGGAGGAGGGCTGCCCTGAGGGGACATTAATTCCCAGGTACTTAAGTTGTAGGAGGCCCAGAGGCCAAGAGAGAGTCTTGGAGGAGGAGCCACAATGCAGGGTGTTAAAAGCAGAAGCACACGGAGGCAGGCAAGGGTGGTGCACCAGAAAAGGCTTGAAGGGATCTAAGAGGAGCTGGACGGTATTGTCTGCTACACATACCCATTGTTCAGATAAGGAAACTGAGGCTCATGGACAATGACCTGCTCTCCAATGGCAGCTGGGATCCCAATCCCAGTCTAACTCCAGATCGCATCCTCTGCTTTTTCCCAGCAAACCCCTCCTTCCTCCTTCCAGTGGTCATGAAATATTAAAGCCCTCTGATGCTTCCTACGGCATGAAATAATCCTGCAGGTATGCTGGCCACACTGTCTTGCAGATTGTCTTTTAGTGCCTATAATTGCTTAATCAAAAACAAATGAGGGTTATAAAAATTGGGAGTGTTCAATGTCCTCTGAATAGTCAAGGAAGGTTATCAAAATACCAAAATTTGCACAAATATAGCTGCTTTTATAGAGCCTCTCTAACAGCAGACTGTAAAACAGTCCTCTCCAACAGGGGGTGGGAGATAAAGAATTTCTTCTTCCAACAGTAATAAATCAAACAACCCTCCGTGGACAGTGGAAATTGATTTTTCTCACTCTTCACATAGCCACGGCACTACCAAAGCCATGGTGCGATGCTCTCACGGTGACAAGCTTCAACTTGGCCACATCAATTATCAAAACAAGAAATGTCAGGCCTTGGCACAGCCAGGCTGAGATAGGAACTCCAGCTCCTGCTGTGGCTGCCCTGTGTGCCCCTCCCCCATGGCTTTGTATTTAAAGTCTAACAGGATTCAACTAGGCCAAAGCCCAAAGTTAATCTCCAAGAGAATCCTCCCTTCCTTCTTAAAATCCCCTTCATTGTCCAGGGTAGCCTAGGTTAGCTTAGGACTAATTCCTGGTCCAGGTGAACTGGTGAAATAAAGTCTGCCTCTCTCTCTCTTCCTCTCTCTCTCCTCTTTCTCCAGCTCTTACTTTCATGCTTTCTCTTTCTTTTTCTTTTTTTTTTTCTGGATTCAAATGACCCAGCTCAAGAAAGATTTTCAGACCCAGAAGAGTAACCCATGCGAAGCTAGACCTTTTCATCATCTGAAAGGCAAAACAGGCCCTCAGCATCTCCATCTCCCCAGAGGTTCTAATCTCTCTGTTTCCCAACCTATCCCAAGAATGGAGGCACAAGCACTGTGAGAGAAGAGATGTCAAAAGGCACATTCAGGCCGGGCGCGGTGGCTCAAGCCTGTAATCCCAGCACTTTGGGAGGCCGAGACAGGCGGATCACGAGGTCAGGAGATCGAGACCATCCTGGCTAATATGGTGAAACCCCGTCTCTACTAAAAAATACAAAAAAAAATAGCCGGGCGATGAGGCAGGCGCCTGTAGTCCCAGCTACTCGGGAGGCTGAGGCAGGAGAATGGCGTAAACCCAGGAGGCGGAGCTTGCAGTGAGCTGAGATCCGGCTACTGCACTCCAGCCTGGGCGGCAGAGCAAGACTCCGTCTCAAAAAAAAAAAAAAAAAAAAAAAAAAAAGGCACATTCAACACCCCAAGCTCATCGAAGCTTCTGCCCGCATCACATCAGCTAGTATCCCACTGGCCAAGGCAAGTCACAAAGCTAAAGTCAAGAGAGGGCATTGTGGTGGCTCATGCCTGTAATTCCAGCACTTTGGGGGACCAAGGTAGGAGGACTGCTTAAGCCCAGGAGTTAAAAACCTGCCTGGGCAACATAGTGAAACCCTCATCTCTTAAAAAAAAATTTAAAAATTAGCCGGTCCTGGTGCCACATGCCTGTAATCCCAGCTACTACAGAGGCTGAGGTAGAAGGACTGCTTGAGCTCAGGAGGTTGACAGCAGCCTGGGCAACATGGCAAAACCCCAACTCTATAAATAAATAAATAAATAAATAAATAAATAAAAGTTGGCTGTGGTGCTGTGTGCCTATAGTCTCAGCTACTCAGGAGGCTGAGGTGGGAGGATTGCTTGAGCCCAGGAGGTCGAGGCTGCAGTGAGGTATAATGGCACCATTACACTCCAGCCTGGGTGACAAAGCAAGAGCCTGTCAGGGAAGGAAGGAAGGAAGGAAAGAAGGAAGGAAGGAAGGAAGGAAGGAAGGAAGGAAGGAAGGGAAGGGAAGGGAGGGAGAGAGGGAAGGAGGGAGGAAGGAAGGAAAGAAGGGAGGAAAGGAGGGAGGGAGGGAGGAAGGAAGGAAGGGAGGAAGGGAGGGAGGGAGAGAGGAAGGGAGCAAGGAAGGAAGGAAGGAAGGAAGGGAGGGAGGGAGGGAAGGAGGGAGGAAGGAAGGAAGGAAGGAAGGAAGGAAGGGAGGGAGGGAAGGAGGGAAGAAGGAAGGAAAGAAAGGAGGAAGGGAGGGAGGGAGGGAGGGAGGAAGGAAGGAAAGAAGGGAGGAAGGGAGGGAGGGAGGGAGGAAGGAAGGAAAGAAGGAAGGGAGGAAGGGAGGGAGGGAGAGAGGAAGGGAGGATGGAAGGAAGGAAGAGAGGGAGGGAGGGAGGAAGGAAGGGAGGAAGGGAGGAAGGAGGGAAGGAAAGAGAGAGAGAGAAAAAAACAAAACAAAACAAACAAACAAAAAAACAAAGAAAGAAACAAACAAAGTTAAGAGGCAGTGAAGTCCACTACATCTACCTGTGTTGTGGCTATGGCAACAGCATGGATACAAAATGCCACTTCAGGGTTCGTGGACTTGGGATTCAGCATGCCACACATCCCAGTCAATGCAATGGGGTAACTGTTATCCAAAACGTGTTCCTCCCTCTCTCCTTCCTCCCTCCCTTCTCTTCCTTCAGTCTTCTTAAACAAAGCAAATAGTGGCGACAGGTTATATAAACAATTAGACAGGTTATATAAACAATTAGAACAATTGTTTTCTTAAAAAAAATTTTTTTTTTTTAAGAGATGAGGGTTTCACTATGTTGCCCAGGCGGGTCTTTAACCCTGGGCTTAAGCAATCCTCCCACCTTGGTCCCCCAAAGTGCTGGGATTACAGGCATGAGCCACCACAATGCCCTCTCTTGACTTTAGCTTTGTGACTTGCCTTGGCCAATGGGATACTAGCTGATGTGACGCGGGCAGAAGCTTGGATGAGCTTGGGGTGTTGAATGTGCTTTTTGACATCTCTGCTCTCACGATGCTTGTGCCTCCTTTCTTGGGACAGGCTGGGATAGGCTGGACAATCAGGAAAATGAATTATTAACCCATACGCAAGATGTACAAGGTGCTCCCACGAGAAGGCATAGGAGGAGATCCTTGAGCCCGTAGGAGAGATCTTGATTTCCCACCACATGACCTCACAGTGCCAGGAGACTACTACAACAAACTATTGATTTTAGCCAAATAGTTTTCCTAAAAAGCAATAGTTTTGATTCCTGGACTCTCCTCCATATCATAAAAGTACAACCAGTGTCTAATGTTTGCATAACACTTCATTACACACTCTACATAAATTGTATCTGTTTTTCCCCATAAAACTCTAGGAGGTAGTTGCTACTGTTGCCATTTTACTGATAAGGAAACTAAAGCTCAGAAGGGTTGACCAAATTGCCCAAGGTCACAGAGCTATTATGTGGAAGAGCTGGGACTTGAAGCAACCCAGTCCTTAGATTGTAATTCCTTTGTTCTTTCCAGTACATTCCAATCTTTCCTTCCGGTTTCAGTAGCCAGCTGTCTTTCTTCAGCCGTTGCTCAGAAATGAGACACTAAAGAGAAAGCAGGAACAGGCAGGTGTTGAGAACTATGGGCTGAGCTGATGCATAATTCTTTGTCCCACATAGTGCTAGAGTACATTTTGTGAACACTGAAAAAATACCATATATTGTAACTATTAATTTCCTGTGGACACTTGGGAGCAGAAGAACAAGGCTAGGTGATGTTTAAGTTGTAAGTCATCCAGAGCAGAATCACTGGCCTTGAAATCCTTTCTCTGCAAACTTCTGAGCTCAGATGCTGCAGTTTCACAACCCTGTAGCAGACAAACGAGGTGTGACAATGTGTGACAATTTCTCCCTCTTGCCGCAGAAGATCTGAAACTTGAATGCACAAATTAAAAGGTAAAGGGACACTTAATCAAAAATGTCCACAAAATGACAAGCCTCTCCTTTACCTTCTGCTGGCAGAAATACAAAAGGTTTTGTTCTGTTGCTTTCTTTTTTTCCTTCTCTTTCCAGCATTGAAATGTGGCCAAGCCAGTTATGATAAAGAGATTAATTGTTCTTCTTTCAACAAACTCCTTAGTAAGAAGACATTCGAAACCTACAAGTTCCCTTCTTTATATTCACAATGCCCGGACCTGGGGAAGTTGAAGAGATGAAGTTAGGCTGCTCTGATTTCATTTCAGACCCTAGTGGTGTCTGAGGCTACCTTACAAACAGTGCTACCCCCAATGAAACAGGCTCTATTTCCACAGTGTACCCACTACTGAATTTTACTGCAGGATATTTCAGTGAGAAATAAATTGATAAGGAAAGCACTTATGGGGCAATTTCCTGATCTGATACTTTTGTCAGCGGCACCAGGAACAGCCACTTCCACCACCTGCTCATCCCCACAGATGTGCTGGAGTGACAATCACATTTGCAGGGACTCCTGGTACCAGACAAACGCCACTTTTGCAGGGGGGCTGACAGAAGACTAGAGCGGGCTTTCCAGACCTCTTGCCGGGGCTTGCTTGTCTCAGAGTAAGGAATCCATTAGACGGAAGGAAATCAACGGCAAGTCAAAGATGGAGGATGAATACACAGGCTTCACTGATGAGCCAGTGGGCTCTGCTGAGAGCAGGATGTCCGCTCAGATGCTGAAGACCATGGCTTTGGTGTCAGAAATACCTGGGCCAGCTGGTTTCTATCACTGAGCCACACCACGAGCTTTGTCAGGGCTTGTGATGGGCTTGTGATAAGGAACAAAGCCATGGCAACTAGCAGAAGGCAGGAAGTACTGTGTCTGCAGAGGCTGATTCTCCTCCACGCCTCTTCTCCCCTGCAGTGGACAGGGCCTCTCAAGTTTGTGGAGAGTCCTTGGTACGATTCTAGACACAGGTCAGCTCTGTGGCCAACTTCCTTTGCAGCCTGTGGGGCGTCTGGGAGCCTTCAAGGCATCTGCTTCCAGTCAAGAGGTGGCTTTGTGTGCCTGCTAATTCTCCAGGTTTCTCCTAACTGGGTGAATTCCCCGGAACATTCACTCCACTTGGCCAGTGCTTTTCTTCCCGCTCTTAATTGGAGGCTAAATGCCATTTGAGTGATCATTAAAGCACCATTCCAAGAGGGACCCCGTGGAGCCCTGGGCACAGAGGGTGTCCAGTTCAGGAAGGGGCTGCTCTCCACACTGAGCCCCAGCAAAGTGGCAAATGACCAGGAAACAGTCAGCGATTATGCAAATCCAGAGCCTGCATCTCATTTTCTTCTCTGCCACTTGTGGGAATCAGCTCTGAGATCTCCCTCATAATGAATGTTAGTTACTTCTGGAGATCATAACTTCCTAGGAGGGCTGTTCGCCTCCTTCCTTTAAAAAAAAATCTACAACCACATGACATATAGGTTGACTTTTAAGATTTATATATTTTTTTACAGTAAAGCTTTCATAGACATTTCCCTACCAGAGTTAGGATTGTACCTGATACAAAAATCCTCTAGGGTGGAGTGGGGTCAGGGGCAGCGAGGGGCAGGGAGGAAGGTGAAAGGGAATTCAGGGACAAGCATGGCAATAGTACCTTGCAAGCCCTGTTTTTTGTTCGTTTGTTTTCGAGACAGGGTCTTACTCCATTGCCCAGGCTGGAGTGCAATTGCACAGTCTTGGCTTGCTGCAACCTCTGCCTCCTGAGCTCAAGCAATTTTCCCACCTCAACCTCCTGAGTAGCTGGAACTACAGACACACGCTGCCACACCTGGCTGATTTTTTTGTATTTTTAGTAGAGATGGGGTTTCACCATGTTGCCCAGGGTGGTCTCAAACTCCTGGGCTCAAACAATCCTCCAGTCTTGGCCTCCCACAGTGCTGGGATTACAGATGTGAGCCACTGGGCCCGGCCTTGCAAGCCTTGTTTAACTTAATTTTTTCAACCTGGAAAATCCATGTCTTTGTTCTCATTTTATAAATGGGGGACAGGCAGAGATTCAGCAAGATTAAATCACCTGAATAAGGTCACACAGCTGGCAAATGGTGGAGCTGGGCTTCCAGTGAGCATCTAGCAGGCTCCAAAGCCCATTCCCTTCCCCCTCAGCACATTTTTCTCTCCCTCTCCTTGCATGAGAACACATTTTCCCACATTAGGAAGCAGGAATTTCAGCCACAAACCTCATCCGCCAATGTGACTATAAAAAAACTGGATTAATGAATTTGATTTTTTTTTTTTTAAGACCGAGTCTCCCTCTTTCACCCAGGCTGGAGTGCGGTGGTGCAATCTTGGCTCACTGCAATGTCTACCTCTCAAGTTCAAATGATCCTCTTGCCTCAGCCTCCCTAGTAGCTGGGATTACAGGCACCCACCACCATGCCGAGCTAATTTTTGTATTTTTAGTAGAGACAGGGTTTCTCCATGTTGACCAGGCTGGTCCTGAACTCCTGACCTCAGGTGATCCACCCACTTCAGCCTCCCAAAGTGCTGAGATTACAGGTGTGAGCTACCTCACCCGGTCCATGGATTTGAATTCTGTAGATCTGTTCAACGCACAAAGTTTAAAGGCTGTGTTTTATATCCAATTATGTGCAACACAATCCCTCCACTGGCCTCCCCACTATATCCCACATAAATCATTGTCTTTCTCCCACAGCACCCTGGGCAGAAAGCCCAGGGTGGGCACTGCAGCTGTCCACCCCAACCCACCCAACTCTTAGCGCTCAGATCAGGGGCCTCTGCCAAGAACTCCTCCCCGTGGCTGGAGCCCACATGGATCTCCCTCTCTGAAATGTACACAGCCTATGTCGATTAGTCACAGGCTGGTTAGGGAAAGAACCTCCAAGTCCTAGCCAAGTGTCCCATAGAGGAAGCTCTGGTCATCCACATTGTAGGCCACCTCTTCCCCTTCACTCACTCCTGTTCAGGAAAAGGAGGAGGAGGACATAGCAAGAAGGCACTATCTTGGAAGCAGAGAGCAGCCTCAGCAGACACTGAATCTGCTGGAGTCTTGATCTTGGACTTCCCAGCCTCCAGAGCTACAGGAGAAGGAAACAGGCCTGCTCGCCCATTAGGCATATGCCTTCTAGTGTGTTCTCTCCCTAGAGGTGAGTGTTGGGAAAGATGTAGCCTCTGTGGTTAGAGGGCTGGGGGCCTGCAGTCCTTCAGCTCTACCTGCCCTTGGGGTGAAGAATTGGCCCCAAACTAAGTTTGTTTCCATTCAGTTCAATTGATAATGATTGTGATCTCCATTTTTCTCCTGTGATTTATTTTATTTTATTATTGTTTTTTAAAAGTTTAATTAAAAAAATAAATAGGGGTGGGGTCTCACTATGTTGCCCATTCTGGTCTCAAACTCCTGGGCTCAAGCAATCTGCAAACTTCAGCCTCCCAAAGTGCTGGGATTATAGGGGTGAGTCCAATGCGCCCAGCCTCTCTCATGTTTTAAATTCTCGGCTGAAACCAAACTGGGAATGGAAGGAAGCATCCTCCCCAGGTAAAACCCCATCAGTGTCACCTTGTGGTATTTGTCACTGTCTCATTTGTAAACCTAGTTTCTCCTCATAAACAGAAGGTACTCACTAAAGAACTTATTTATATAACCAAATACCGTCGGCTTCCTAAAAACCTACTGAAATAAAAAATAAATTAAAAAATAATAAACTAAAAAAATAAACAGGAGGCGCTCAATGCATGCTCGTTGCATGAAGGCATGCTTCCTGGAGCTCCCTCAGTGCCCTCCAGTGATGGATCCTCTCAGTAAACAGTTGGCAATTGACCTCAACCATGATTTGCTGACCTCTGAGCTCTGACCACTGTATAAATTAAAAGCATTGATATCACTAACACACTCTTCGGTATTTGGCAACATCTTCTACAAAGTGCATTGAGATAAAATGATCCTTTGTGGTCTATCCTCAATGCCAAGCTCTCTGGTTACCTCTGAGTCGTCCAAATGCACAGTTGGGCTGCACTGAAACTGATCAGAGTGTGTCTCCAATGGTAGCTGGTGTTTGTTTTGTTAGATTTGAACAGACAGTGGTGTGGGGGTGGAAAGAGAACGGGCCTTGAGATTAATAAAACTAAGTGTTGGTTTTGGCTCTTGCTATGGTCTAAATGTGTCCCCCCCACTCCATCAAATTCCTACGTTGAAACTTAATTGCCAGTGTGATAGTATTAAGAGTAGGCCTTTAGGAAGTGATTCAGTCATGAGGGGTCTGCCCTCATGAATGCCTCATGAATGGGATTAGCACCCTTATGAAAGGGCTTGAGGGAACTAACTAGGCTCTTTTTGTCCCTCCACCATGCGAGGACATAGCAAGAAGGTGCTATCTTGGAAGTAGAGAGCAGCCTCACCAGATGTTGAATCTGCTGGTGTCTTGATCTTGGACTTCCCAGCCTCCAGAGCTATGAGAGATAAATTTCCATTATTTCTAAATTGCCCAGTCTCAGGTATTTTGTTTTGCAGCACAAATGGATGAAGACAGCTCTGCCCTTCACTTAAACAAGTCAGTTCCCTCTTGGGGCCTGTTTCATTATGCGCAGGAGGAGAGAACGGCATTAGATGGATCAGGGAAGGCATACGGGCATCATCTCACAGACTCGTCTACTATAGTTTGGATACTTGTCCCTTCTGAACCTCATGTTAAAATTGGATCCCCAATGTTAGAGGTGGGCCTAATGGAAGATGTTTGGGTCATGGGGGCAGATTCTTCATGAATAGATTAATTCTCACTCTGTTAGTTCCCACAAAAGCCAGTTGTTAAAACGAGCCTGACACCTCCCCTCTCTCTCTCGCTTCCTCTCTCACCATGTGATCTTTGCACACATCAACTCCCTTTCACCTTCCGCCATGAGTGGAAGCAGCCCGAGGCCCTCACCAGAAGCAAGTGCTGGCACCATGCTTCTTGTACATTATGCAGAAGGGTGAGCCAAATAAACCTTTTTTCTTTATAAATTACCTAGCCTCAGATATTCCTTTATAGCAAGACAAAACAGACTGAGACACCATCCCAAAGGCTCAGCAGTGGCTGCCTGTGACGGTGTATCTATCAGGAAGGATCTTAGGCCAGTCTAGGACTGTTGGGAAAAGGTGCTGTCATCACTAGTGATGTCTGTTTTGGAAATATCAAGGAGAAATGGGTGCTCCTGTGACAAGCATGTGCCATTCCATAGCCAGATGAGTTCAGCAATGCCTGGACTCTGGGTTGAACAACAGTGTAGCCTAGCAGTTAAGAGCAAAGACCTTAGTGCCAGAATGCCTGATTCAAGTCTAAGCCCTGGAGGTGTGACCTTGGGCAAGTCTCCTACCAAGATTAAGGTCTTACTGTGTGTCTTAGTATTCTCTGCAATAAAACAGGGACAGTCATCGTGCCTATCTTGTCAGAGTGTTATGAGGCTTTAACGAGGTAAGCTACCAGAAGTTCTGTGGATAATGCCTAGTGCTGAGTAAGTGCTACAGATGTGTTAGCTACGAGTTAGATGGTGATGAAATAAGAAGGGTAGAATTCAATGACAAGGAAGGCAACTGTCATGCCTCTAACAACGTGAATGAAAAAGTAGGTTACAGAACAGCATGCAAGTACACATTCAATTCACATGTACATATTAAGTATACATGTATACATAACATCCACATGTAATTCCCCTGAATGCTCACCAAAATGCTAATGGTGATCATCTTTAGGTGGTGGAATTTAGGGTGAACATAAAATGAGCATGTATGATTTACAATTTCCCCTAGGCAATAAAGCTTTTTAAAAAAATCAAAAAACAAAAACAAAATAAAAAAACAACAAGAAAATACTCAAAGCCTCACATCTCCTCTCCAAAGGAAGGAGGCCCAGAGTCTAGGTCATGTTATAAATGACGTTGCCACATAACAAGGGAACCATTCTCCATCTCCCACTGTGAACCCTTGCTCACTTTCAGCTGGGAGCAGAAATGGAACATGAGGGGTTACACTGGATCTGGCCACTGACACTCACCCAGCAGAATCTGTTGCGTATTTCTAGTGATAGCCTCATGACGGGAGAACCCTCCCAAACTGATCCCTGAAATCATGTGTTTTCTAAAGCACAGACACTCCTGCCCATCACCTGACTAGCAGCACAGGGCTCAAATGTGAACCATCTTTAGGAGATTACAGTTTAGAGGTTGGCTTCCATGCAAGAGTAATTAACAAGTCTAGGAATTAATCAGTTCTTCCAGGTCCTCAGGCTATGTAGAGAAAATGGAAGACAAATGGGTTTTAAAGGCTTTTTTTTTTTTAAGAAAAGAAACTTGTCATGTACAAAAATCAAAGAAGAAATTGTTTCTGAAACAGAAAGCTAATGAGCATCCCAGATTATAAATGTGAAAAGAAAAAAGATGGCAAGTTATGAGCACTCCTAGGCATATTGTCTTGCTCTGACTGAAGTCTCAGTGTTTGTACCTGGAATATGTAGCACGTAAAACTTTGTTTCCATTGTTAAGTCAGGTGAAATACTGGCTTGCAGGATGGGGTGACATATTGAGCCCACAGTGCTGTGGAAATTCAGGAGCCGTGGCTGCTCTCCTTGAACGACCTCCTGAATTCTTGGGAACAAGGCAGAGGAGTCCGTGTCTGTGGCCACATCCCATAAAGTACTGTCTCAAAATTGTCCATTGCATTTTCAAGGTTCTCTTTTTTTAAAAAAAAAAAAAACTTTCATTATGAAATAATAATATGTTCACATGAAGTTGCAAAAACAGCCCAGAGAGGTGCCCTGCGCCCATTATCCAGCTTCTCCTAATGGCCGCAACTTACATTACCACAGTAACAAAACCAAGAAAGTGACATGGGTGGAGTATCTCAGATGTCACTGTTTCTTGCATGCACCCCTCACCTTTTTTTTTTTGGTGGTGGGTATGTCTTCGTTCGTTCTATGTCATTTTACCCCACGTATTGATTTGTGTAACCACCAACCACAAACAAGATACTGTGACCTCATTTGGGTCCTTAAAATGGCCATGAGGAAGGTAGGCATGAAGAAGGAGCCATTATTATTCTCATTGCTCGACAAATGAGGAAACTGAGGCCCAGAGAGGTGACATGACTCCCAAGACCCCTTAGGATGGGTCAAGGAGAATGGCTCCCAGGACAGGCAGGAAATGGAGAGGACAGGGAAAGTCTGTCAGCTTCCAATCTGAATGGGAGGCCTGGCGCCTGTGTGAGGACGTACAGGCCCTGAGCACTACGACAGAAGGGCTTCTGTGCAGAAAAAATCAACCTACCGGGATACCCCTCTGCCCGGCAGCTTGCCCTCCTCCTGTAACCGCAGGCAGAGCCTGAGGAGCAGGCTGTATCATGGTTCTCTTTTGATGTGTCTGTTGCTTCCCCATGCAACTAATTCCTTGATTCTCATTTGCCTCCTTGTGTGAAGCCGAAGCCCTCTACTGGAGGAGGTTTAAGAGTGGCTTAAGAGTGCTTTTTGCTCCATTGAGGGTGTTCTCAGCACCTGGCCTAGTAAAAACATTCGGTGGCTATAACTGATGCAGAGTTTTTAAAAGAAATCTCAGCCTATCTGCCTGTGTTTATGGTAGTATGGGAGAAGGGCTTGTAACAGAATTGAGATTTCCACCTAGAACATCAAATTGGTTTCAACTCCCTAGTCAATTGCAGTTGATTGCTAGTTGCTGCCCATAGCACTGTGTTGAGAAGGATTCTGAGGCTGAGACAGGTCTCAGTAGATGGGAGTTCTGGGATCAATTAGTAATGTCTGCTGTGGGAAGCAATGGCATGTGGGCCATGCTTATTTACCACCCTTGATAGGGCCTTTAATAGCAGGAAACAGGGGCCCAGAGATTAGAGTAACTCGCCTGTGGCTAAACAGCAAATTAGAGTCAGCAGAGACTAAAACATGTACCTTGTGATTACTTTGTGGTCTGTTTCCTACAGAGTTTAGGATACTATTCTGATGTTTACAAAACTTTCTTCTCGAATTTGTGGCTCACTTAACTGAGTTGGGATGTAATCACAATCCTTTGAGGTAAAGGGTCAGATCAATACTTTTCCATCCAGGGACACTGGAAGTTGGCATCAGCACTCTTGGTAGTGACAACATGACTGATACTTATTGAACAATTACTATGTCCCAGGTCTGCACCAAGGGTTTCACATGCCTTGCCTCATTTAGTCTACAGCATGGGGCTTTTGTAACATCAACTATTATTAGCTCCATTTCCTACAAGAGATTGAGACCGAGAGACACCAACCTCAACAAAACTCATGTAGGTGAAAAGCTTTGAGACATTTACTGTTTGCCAGCAACTGTTAGAAGTGACATACACGCATTGCCTCATTGAACCTTCTCAACAACTCTACAAGGAGGCTTAATCATTATCCCCATTTCACAGATGAGATGATTGAGGCACAAAGAGATAATAGAAAAAAGAAGTGTACAACTCCCTTCCTCCCAGCAAAAGAAGGTCAACTTGCCCCAAATCACAAAACTAGTGAGTGGCTGAACCCAGGTCATGGACTCCCAGCCATTTGATGATGTCCACTCTATATCCCCAGAGGAAACAGCAATGAATGAGCTAAGTTCCTTGCATTCCTGTGAAGACAGCCAGGAAAGATGAGGGAAGTGGGCTTTTTGCTGATTGTGTCCTTGAAGGCTCATGAAGATTCATTTTTATTAAAAGATGTTTTTTTCTGGGGGAAAATCTAGTAGAATCTGCAGAAATCTGCTTTTCTGTTAGAATTCTGGTAGAATTTGATACACTATCATCCAATTCACAGGAAAGAGATAGCTAAGGATGGGCCAGTTTTCCAAGCCAGAGCTTAGTGTCCAGAAAGCTTAGCTCCTCAAAGGTGATCCCTTGGTCATCTCAACACCACTTTATTCACAAGGAGAAAAAGACTAAAAGTAGAAATGTTTGGAAATCAGGGAAAAGATCAATCTAGAAACCTAGACGACAATTCTCAAAACAGAAATGTTGTCGCTGGAGCAAATATAAGCCAAATACCACTCCATGTCCATTAGGGTGGCGATTGGTGTTGGTGGGGATGTAGAGACATCAGAACCCTTATGAATTGCTGGCGAGAATGTGAAATGGTGCAGCCACTGTGGAAAACATTGTGATAATTTCCCAAAAAGTTAAATACAGAATTATCATGTGACCCAGCCATTCCACTCCTGAGAATACAACCAAAAGAATTGAAAACAGGGACTCAAAGTGATGTTTGTACTCAATGTTCATAACAGTATTATTCCCAATAGCCAAAATGTAGAAACTACCCAAATGTTTACTGATGGATGAATGGATTTTAAAATGTGATATGGGCCAGGTGCAGGGGCTCACGCCTGTAATCCCTGCACTTTGGGAGGCCCAGGTGGGTGGATCACTTGGGGTCAGGAGTTCAAGACCAGTCTGCTGGCCAACATGGCAAAACCTCGTCTCTATTGAAAATAGAAAAATTAGGCGGCCATGGTGGTGCATGTCTGTAGTCCCCGCTATTCAGGAGGCTGAGGCAGGAGGATCATTTGAGCCTGTGAGGTGGAAGTTGTAGTGAGCTGAGATCATGTCACTGCACTCCAGCCTGGGCAATGGGAGAGAAACCCTGTCTCAAAATAAATAAATAAATAAAATAAAAATAAAAATGTGATATTTATCTATCTATGTATCTATCTCTCTACACACACACACACACACACACACACACACACACACACACCACAATGCAATATTATTCAGTTTTGAAAAGGAAAGAAAGGTAACTCTGAACATGCTACCACATGGATGAATCTTGAGGACAATATGTTACGTGAAAGAAGTCAGATACAAGATACTATACGGTTCTGCTTATACGGGGTACTTAGAATAGGCAAGCTCATAGAGCCAGAAGGTAGAATAGAAGCTACCAGAGGCTGGGGGAAGAGGGGATGGGGAGTTACTGTTTAATGGATACAGTTTTCATGTTGGAAGATGAGAAGTAGGTAGTGGTAATGGTTGTACAACACTGAAAGCTACTGGATTATACACTTAAAAATGATTAAAAGGGTAAATTGTATGTTATATATATTTTGCCACTAATGTATAAAATAACTGAAAAGCAAATCATTTATAGCAGTGACATCTCTAGAGGACTACTTTGACCTTGTTCTGGTACAGAGAAATCCCTCATGGTACCCCACTTTCCATTGACTAAAACCCACACTCCATATTTTGACTCTCAAGGACCTGTAAGAGCTGCTTTCCTCACCATCTCCCTCTCTACCCTTCCACTCTCACCCCAGCTCCCCACCCCCAGCTTCTCCCTTAAATGCTTCCCCTCTGCTTGTCAATGGCCTCCGGATACTTCCAGTGCCACCTCCTCTGGGAAGCCTTCTCGGATCATCTGGCCTGCAGGAAAGTCTAAGTTTGCCCCGAACTCCTATGAGACTTGGTGCTAGCCATGTTGTCTGTTTCTCGGTGTTTGCAGTTATTTGTCTGCCAGTGACATCTCCCTAAAGAAACCAGCAGCAGAGACTGAGTCCTCCACACTTTTAATCCTCCCAAAATACTTGCTCTTGTTATTCAGTGGCGGAGAAAAGGCCACTCAGTAACATGGTAAATAAGGAAATACGTGGCTCTGTGGTCTTCCCTACTCCAGAAACTCCACCTGCATTTTTGAGGAAAGATGATGAACTTGGTAGGGGAATCAAGAGAACACCATCTATCCTTAGTGGCCGTAAAGCTGGAGTGTCACTAACAGATCATAAAGCACCTGCATTCACAGAACACGTGCCCATCACAAATCTATGGGTGATTTTGAACTTGGATAACTTAGTTTAAGGTGGACACAAATGGCATTTTAAAACCAAACCAGTTAAAGTTCATGATAAATCCTATTGCACAACGAATGTGACGTTTCTTTCACAGCCAACTTCTGTTATATTTTATTTCTGCTGGGCCATAAATTCCATGAGAGCAAGAGACCCCCCATCTTCCCCCTGGAATGCCAAGTGCCCAGCAGAACGGTTGGCCCAGAACAGTCTTTTGAAAGCCCAGTCATGATACATGAAAACTGTCCCCAACAGAAAATATAGCAGTGCCAAATCAAGACGATAGTAACATCAGCCAAATATTTATCCTGAGGGTTAGAGGAAATAGTGTCTAAGACTGCATTTGTCTAAACAAAGCTCCGGATGGATGAGTTGTGGATCTTATTAGCGGTAATAATTCTAGTGATGATTAAGATCTCTTCCCCACTCTTCCACCATATTTAACCACTGGTTTCCCCCATCCAGCCTGAAAACATTACAGAAATGAACCCATGCCAAGGATATAGCCCCGAGAAGCAGAGGGTCCCCAATGCTGAGCACTCTGCCATCCCAAGCACTCACTCAACGGCGAGATTTAAAAAGCCTCCTTTCAGTTTTATTATGACTATTAGTAACTGTTAATTAGAGTGTTGTAGGAGCGGCAATCACTTCCCCCGATTCTCACGGTGCTAATTACTCTTGGCTTTGCAACCAGCAGAGAAAAAAGGCCCACGATTGTGCCGGGGGATTCTTTATTTACCTTCTTGTACTATCATTCCTATCTATTTTGAGCTGTGTACCATTTGAAAACAGTTGTGGAGAAGCCCTTTTGCTAAAGAAAGAATCTGATTTTCCTTTTTTTTTTCTTTTAATGATAAAAGGCCCATTCACATTGCCAGGCTGCAGATCGGTCTTGGCACTGTATATTCCCAGGTCCAGGGCACTGGGATGGTGCTGGGTGCTGGCCTGCAGGGCACTGCCCAGATCAGGATCTGTCTGGATTTTTGGCCAAACCTTTTGGTCAGGTCATAAGGTGATTCGATGGTCTTAGCAAGACTTTCCTCCATCTGTATCATCTCCCGTCCCTTGAACTTCATGCTCCATCTGTAGTAAGTTACCATTGCCCATGGGTAGTTCCAGGCTCAGGCGGCTCTGGGTCAGCTGCAGGATCACTGGTGCAAGAAGTCAGGGCAGTGATGACCTTGGGGACAGGTAGTGACTTGGAGGGGTCACAGGTGCCTCTGGGTGTTGGTGACATTCTTCTTTTGCTTGATGTCGTCAGTGCTGCTTGCTTGAGTTTGGTCCCTGTGAAAATCCTTCCAGCTATTTACTTATGAACTATGGAATTTGCTGAATGTATGTTATACTTTTTTTTAAAAATCATTTTTATTTTTAAAGAGACTGGGTTACCCAGGGTGGAATATAGCATCGTAATCATAGCTGACTGCAGCCTCGAACTCTTGGGCTCAAGTGATCTTCCTGCCAGGCACATACCACCATATCTGGCTAATTTTTTGTTTTATTTTTATTTCGTGTAGAGTCAGGGTCTTGCTATGTTGCCCACACTGGTTTCAAACTCCTAGCCTCAAGTGATTGTCTCACCTTGGCCTCCCAAATTGCTGGGATTACAGGTGTGAGCCATCACACCTGGCCTGTTACACTTAAATAATTAAAACAAACAAACAAACAAAAACTAGCACCATCACGGATTAGCCATGTGATTCTGGACAGACCAGCTTAACCTCACCGGGCCTTGATTCCCTTCTCTGTAAAATGGGGCCAATAGTTGCTACCTTATAGGGTTGCGGTCAAGACTAAGTAAGACAATACTGAGTAAGATACTCAGCCAGTGCATGGAAGACACATAAAGCATCTCAGTAGCCATTATTAATGCTGCTCTATTATTATTAATGTGTGCAAATGGCCAGGTTAAGCTGCCCAGACATAAGGTACCATTCAGGGCACTGGTGATGGCCATAATATAGCCAGCCTTGACCATCTCCCATCAACAAGCAATGTTCTATCATAGCAGTGGTTCCTAATTTCTCTTGATAACCCATACAGTAGCCAAGAGTGGCTTTTGTCCGTCCAGCTTCCATTTTCCTCTTTTTCTAGTACCAGAGTCTTGATTGTGCTTCAGGAAACCTCATTCTCGATGTCTGCAGTTGAGGTAAGATTGATCCCCTCTGTTCCACGGATGGGCCCCTGTCTCTGCTGGGATAATCAGCATTTTCCAATCTCTTGGCCATAAGCGACCTGAGATCAACCCCAGGACTCTTGTTGGAGCTGTCAGGAAAGTGGCTCCCTCCCCGCCACTGCCAAATAAAATGGTTCAAGACAGCAGGGAGTAGTGGAGGGTGAGGAGGACCCCACCAGACAACCTGCGGGGAACCAAAGCAACTTGGGGGACAACAGATCTGGGACCCGAGGAGAGGGACAGATTCTGGCCACTGCTGGGTCTCCCCAATGCCAGCGATGACCTATATGACTCAACAGGTCTGGGAACCAATGAAGGGTTCATTTTCCTTCTTTTTCTTAAGCCAATTTAGAAAGCAGTGGGGCTTCTACCAAAGAAGTCCTCAGTCTCACTGTTGCAGTGACCAATTGATATCTGTATTGTATGTACTTTTTTTTTTGAGACAGAGTCTCACTCAGTCCGCCAGGCTGGAGTGCAGTGGCGCGATCTCAGCTAAACTGCAACCTCTGCCTCCCAGGTTCAAGTGATACTCCTGCCTCAGCCTCCTGAGTAGCTGGGATTACAGGCATACGTCACCACGCCCGGCTAACTTTTGTATTTTTAGCTGAGATGGTTTCACCATGTTGGCCAGGTTGGTCTCAAACTCCTGACCTCAAGTGATCCTCCCACCTCAACCTCCCAAAGTGCTGTGATTACAGGCATGAGCCACCGCACCTGTACCTACAATGGAAGGTAATATAGATCTCTCTGATCCTGACCCCCATGGACCTCTCCCTACTCCTGGCCTCTTCATGCCTAAGACGCACCACTCTGGCCCACACATAGTGCAGCTCAGCTCCTCCTCCCATATTTCGAATCCACTGAAGCAAAGATCTCAAAGGTGGCACATCTCATGGGTCTCTTCACTGTGTGAGTGCAGAAGCATCTGTCTGACCAGACTCAGTACCAGGTGCCAAGTGCAGTTACAGAGAGGAGGAAGCCTCTGTCTCTGAGCCGTGGGTGTTTGCATAATCCAGGCAGGCAAGACACACACTGAACCCTGGTGACGCCAGGGTCACTTCTACATCTCTGGCTCCTGCCACCGTGGCTGCCCACAGGACAGGCTCAGCAAATGGGTTTTGAACTGTGCTCAATAGCTAAGACAGAAAGTGACAAAGCAATTCAAAAGGGAAGAGAGTTTGCATCTCACCAGATGGGGTGATTCAAAGAAACATCATTGGAGTTGACACTTCATGGGAGTTTCGGTAGGCAGGGAGATCACAGCAAGTGAGAAAAGGCACAGGGAGGGAGAGAAACCTCCAGGCTTATTGTCCCAAGACTGCAGCACAGAGAGACGAGATTGGTTATTGCTGGCGGTTGAACTGACTCACTGGTTTTTTTTTCATTCGCTCATTCCTTCATTCACTCAAGCACACACACAAGAATGCACTTAGTTAATCCAACAAGTATTTATTCAGTGCCTGAGTCATTTCTGGCATATGGTACTTGCTCAATGAATGAATGAGCTTCTATTTTGTACCTGCTGTGCTGTTAAGTGGGAGGGACACATTCATGAATAAAACAGACCTAGGCAGAGTCCCTGCCATCACAAAGCTTGCAATCTAGCAGCTTCTTCACAAATATTTATTCAGTGCCTCCTATGAGCCAGGCCCTCTTCTAGACGCTGGGAACAGGCAGTGAACAAGATGGACAAGCTCATTGCTTTCCTGGAACTGACATTATAGCAGTTGGAGGGGACCCCACTCATAGTTCCTCCTTTTGTTTGTTCTGTTCATCCAAAGTTGGAGGGAAGTGCTGTCTGCATTGGGACGATTCCAAAGGGGGAGGAATCTTTGCTTGGGGATGGTTCTATTTTTCTGCATAGCCATTTCATAGTATCAACAAGGTGAATGTACCTTCCTACACAGAAAATCCTAAACAAAACAAAAATAACCCAAAAAACAACCACAAGAGAGAAGCAACATTGAACTGGTTAACAGAAAGGCAATATTTGGATTCTGGCTCAAACCTCAAGGTTTAGATGCATTTCAGGGCCCCTCATCAGCTTCTCATAAAACATGCCACCGGATTGGAATTTTATCAGAGTTTGCTATTGTTTAATATGCCTTGAAAGAGTTTTTGTCTTCAAGGGGCCATTCTGGAAAGCTGATACTTGAGTGGGGAGTGAGCACCTCTTGGCTATGAAGCCCAGCAGGTCTTGAAACCCTGGAGGGAAGCACCCCTTCTCCCTCCCTCTCCTTTTCAGTTCAGCAAGTAGCTCAGCCTCATGTAAGAGAAAATAAAAAGATACTGGTTCAATAACAGTAAAACTGTAACACTCTATCCTGCCCTTTTCAACATGTAAATAGTTGTGCTGTCAAATTTCAGGACCTGACGCGAGATTCTGCTAGACGTTTCCTTCCAGGAGGCCCAAGAGAAGAGGCTGGAACTGCTAGAACTCTAAAAGCCAACAAACCCAAGGAAAAAACTGTAGGTCTCTGGGTCTCCACATGCCCATGGGATTTGCCTGAGCTGAGGCCACCATAGCCATCTGTGCCACCAGCTGCCTCCTCCTCCAGCATCCTCATGCCTGACATTGAGCAACTGTGTGCTTCAGGCATGGTGCTGGGTGCTGGGGAGGCAAAGATGGTCAAGATAGAGTTCCTCTTCTGGATTATGTTACAGGGAAGAAAGACAAGTCCATTTATTCCTGCATGCATTTAAAAATTAAGTACCGGCCGGGCGGGGTGGCTCAAGCCTGTAATCCCAGCACTTTGGGAGGCCAAGATGGGTGGATCACGAGGTCAGGAGATGGAGACCATCCTGGCTAACACGGTGAAACCCCGTCTCTACTAAAAGCTACAAAAAACTAGCCAGATGAGGTGGCGGGCACCTGTAGTCCCAGCTACCCGGGAGGCTGAGGCAGGAGAATGGCATGAACCCGGGAGGCGGAGCTTGCAGTGAGCTGAGATCCGGCCACAGCACTCCAGCCTGGGTGACAGAGCGAGACTCCGTCTCAAAAAAAAAAAAATAAAAATAATAATAAGTACCAATCATATTCAGGCCTTGGATGCAGAGCAAATAAACGACCTGCTCCAGCAACTTGGGACAGGTACTTGGTCAGCACACAGGACCTCCATGGTGGCACAAGGGAGAGAGTGAGGTCTTGATCCTGCCCCAGCCGCCTGGAGGCCACACACTCAGAGAAGCATGTCCAGGCACAGAGCTCCTTCCCACTCCCCTCCAGGTCTGTGAACAGAGGGCAGGACCTGCCACCCTCACAGGCACCATGGAGGGAAAGTGTCTGTCATTCCCCAGGAAATGACAAAACTGAATTTCCAAATCCCCTGTTATTCCTACAGTTAGTAACTGGAACCCCCAAAGTCTAGTAAAGGTGGAATCTTTCCTGTTTGAGGGCTGGCAAGAAGGAGGGCTGAAGGAATTCCAGGCGAAGGAAGGAGAATGAACAAAGAACAAGAAATCAAGAGACCCTCTTGATTCCAGGAACGGCCCAAGGTGCGGCTCAGAATCACAGTAGTAGAAGCCTGAGATGGGAGTGCTGGCAGCCAGAGTGGGAGAGGTCTGTGGGGCTCAAACGAAGCCAAGGAGACAGGAACTATAGAGGGATTTAAAGAAGGAGAACCATACAATGTAATTCATTTTTTTGCAGGGGCAGAGGATAGGATGGAATTGGAGAGGGCAAGACTTTCAGCAAGGCAGCAGTTGGCAGCTGTAATCATCCAGAGAAGAGAAGTGGGCGCACGTAATAGTGAAGAGGAGACAAGGACCCAAGGAGCTAGAGGAAAAAGCATCATGGTTTGTGCATGGGACTGAATGTCAGGATGACATTTGACTGGATGTCAAATTCCACTCCCTCCACCAAGTTTTCCATGCATCGATTTAGAGCCCAGAAGCACAGCCTGAGCACCTGGGATTGCAGCTCCCCGCACTGCACGGTGTCTCTGGAGCTCTTACGTGTCATACCATGGTTGGATACCTGAGCTGCAGGGATGTCTAAGCCACAGCTGCCTGTGGAGGGGCCAATTTGCCTCCTAGGGGCTGCAGGGTATTTGCCACAGCCCCAGCACAGCCGGCTTGGGTCTGATCCACAAAAACCCCGCTTTGCGAGGCAGATGGTCCCTTGCTGACTGCAGAGGTATCCAGGTGCCTCCCAGAAAGGAAAGGAAAGGACTCCTTCTTTCCCTGTTCTCAACTGCGCAGCAAATGCCCCCAATAAACCAGAGCCAAAAGGATTCAGGGTGACACTTTCCACTGCCGAATTGCTCTGAATCACGAAAACAATTCTCCTGTCTGCTTGTAGAAACCCCAGAGCAGATGCAAACCCTCCTGAAGGGCGCAGATGAATTCCTCCCAGGCGCTGCATCTGTTTGCACGTGGGCAGACAGATCAACATTTTGTGATTCTAAGTGAGGAAACTGGAAACTTTCTGCTTTTTTGAATCCCTCATTCCTTTGGCTGGGCTGGTTTGACCCTTTACCCCAGTTAGTTCCTCACTTTGAACTTCAAAAAATAGCCAAGGAAGGGGAAGTAAGTCGTGTGAGGACTTCTCATCATGTGACTTCTCGACATCTCATCTTTGAAGCCTCCTCAAGTGAGAAAACGATATCCCTCCCTTCATCAGCCTAGCCTGAGAATGGTTCCTTAGAATTTCCCCACCCAGCCAAGGGGAGGCAACACTTGGGCTTAGGAAGGAGTTTTGGGCATCAAAGGGCTTTTAGGAGGTGTGAAGTTGTCACAGGAACAGGAGGATTTTCCCCCACAGGAATGGTAATCCACCAGAGAACACTGCCCATCTCTTGCTTGTACTTCCGATGCCAGCACCTAATAAAGCTGGGGTATGGGGTAGAAGCCAGAGGCCATCCACTCCAATAGCTTCTCACTTCGCATAGTCCTGGATTTAAAATTTGGCTTAACAATGGAAACCATTAGTGACTTAAATCTGCCTATCTGGCACAGCATCAATTAAAAAGAACATGGCTTTTAAAGCTAGATGGGCTTAGTGTTTTGTTTGTTTTGTTTTGAGACAACGTCTCACTCTGTTGCCCATGCTGGAGTGCAGTGGTGCAATCACAGCTCACAGAAGCCTCCAACTCTTGGGCTCAGGTGAACCCCCCACCTCAGCCTCCTGAGAACTCCTGGGAACACAGGTGTGTACCACCATGCCCGACTAATTTTTATTTTTATTTTTAATAGAGATGAGGTTTTGCTAGGTTTCCCAGGCTGGTCTTGAATCCATGGTCTCAAGCAATCCTCCTGCCTTGGCCTCCTACCTTGCTGGGATTACAGGCGTGAGCCACTGCACTTGACCAGATGGGTCGAGTTTTCAACTCAGACTCTGCCCTCTACTTGCTGTGTGACCTTCAGCGAGTTGCATAACCTCTCTGAGGTTCAGTTTCCTCTCCTGTAAAATGTGAATCATCATCCTCACTTCGCACGGATTTTTTTAATGAATAAAATCCCGTACATAAACCTCTTTGATGGAAGAATGAGCTTTCACATGTAAAGGACCTTGTACGCAGTTCCTGGGGCCTCAGTAACTCTCTAAACATTACCTGCCTGGACTTACCTCTCTTCTCCTAAAGCTCATTAGAGGTGCACAAAGTCTAAGCTCAATCAACTCCAGTGGTCAGAAAGCCAGGAGAAGCACCTTTGCCTCCCTGAATGAACAGCCACAGGTTTATGATTTATTTGTTGATTAATTGGATGCTTGGAGACAATTCCATTTCAATTACCTTATTGGCATGACAAGATATACAAGGGCTGCCAATGTCAATAGATTAAGACTGAGTGTGCTGGAGCGGCAGCCAGGGTTCAGAGCACTGCTGTGTCATCTGGGCCACGGTGCACAATGGCAGCTTCGAAAGCATTTCAGCATGATTGCTTCCCTCTCTCCGCTCCTGGGGAGAGAGGCTCCTGTACACCACAGGCCAGTCATACTGAAATTGAGGTGGTGCCTTTGGCACTCCCATCCCATCACAGTCTTAGGATTCTCTAGCTGAGATAGATCTACTAGAGCCAGTGGAAGCCAGAATGGTAATTTATCACATGGAGCTGGGTGCATGGTGTGGGGCCCAAGGGAGAAAGGGTAGCCCCCTGCCACTCGAGTACCAGAAACCAGAAATTGTGCTGGACTGAAGGGCAGTAAGTAGAATTCTAAAACCCCAAGATTTTCTCTCCTGGTGTACCCACGTTGAGTGCATGCCCAAACTGTGAATGTGATGGGATTTCACTTCCATGTTTACATTAGCACTGTTGATTTTGAGTTCTTTATTTCAAAAAGTATCCAGGTGGGCCTGACCTAATCAGGTAGGCCCTTAAAAGGGCCTGGGCCCTGCCTAAGACATTGGCAGCCCGAGAGCTGATGGATAGGCCTGTGTGTCAAGGAACTGCAGGCAGCCTCCAGGAACTGAGAGTGGCCCCTGGTAAACAGCCATCAAGAGAACAGTGGTCTCAGTCTTACAGCTGCAAAGAACAGATTTCCATCAATAACCACACGAGCTTGAAAGAGGACCTGGAGTTCCGGAAGAAATGCAGCTCAGCCAACACCTGATTTCTGCCCCATGAGTCCCTGAGCAGAGAGCCCAGTTCAGCCACGGCCAGATTTCTGAACTCCAGAAGCTGCGAGGTAATACGTGTCTGTCCTGGTAAGCTGCCCAGTGTGCAGTAAGTGGTTCCACAGCAGTTGATAACAGATACACAAAGTGACTGCATCACTGTTCTCCCAACCCCTCTCCCCTTAGAGCTTTGTGGTTTTTGTCCCTGCTTCTCCCTGTGTATCGCTTTTCTATTCTTTTCCTGGAAGCTGGATCTCTTTACTTCTCTGTGCATACTGTGGATGATCCCTGAATGGATCCACCCCTTTGAAAACCACCTGCTGAGCAGCAAATTCTATGCTCAGGCTTGTTCTCAGGTCTCCTCTGACCACAGGTCCCATCTGATCACTCCTGCACCACCCGCCTCCTTGCATGTTGGAGCACCCTGAGGCTTCCGGGTCTCCGTGCGTGCCTTCACCAGAGATCCACACAGCTCTCGTTCACCTGCTTCACATCTCTGCTCAAATGTTACCTTCTCAGTGAGGCTGGCCCTGACCTTCTAACTTAAAGTTGTCACATTTGCTCCCAGCAGCCTCCCTCCCTGTAATATTCCCTCTTGCCACCTTCCTGCCTACTCTTCAAGGTGGGCAATACACTTACATCCTTATTGATCTTGATCGCCGGTCTCTTTCATAAGAAAGTCAGTTCTTTCAGGTCAAGGATTTTGGTCTATTTTGTTCTCTATATCCTCAGCCCTTAGAACAGCACCTGGCACACAGCTGGTGCTCAAGAAAAACTTGTTAAATGAATGAATGAATGAAGTGGGAGCTATGGCGATGTCTCTTCAAATTCTGTAGCCAGAATCTATTCTGGATAATGCATTTCAGACTATTTGAGTGAATATACTATTCCTTCTCCCTTGCCCATCCTGGGCTGAACAATGATTTCTCCTTTATTTTTATAGAAATGTCTTAGCCAGTGTTTCTTAAAGTGTGGTCAGGGGACCAACTCCACCAAAACTATCTGGGGACCTTGTTAAAAATGTACACCCTTGGCCGAGCATGGTGACTCATGCCTGTAATCCCAGCACTTTCGGAGGCCGAGGCAGGTGGATCACGGGAGGTAAGGAATTCGAGATCTGCCTGGCCAACATGATGAAACCTTGTCTCTACTAAAATATATATATATATGAAATTAGCCAGGCATGGTGGTGCACACCTGTAATCCTAGCTATTTGGGAGGTTGAGGGAGGAGAATCGCTTGAACCTGGGAGGCAGCGGTTGCAGTGAGCCAAGATCGCGCCATTGCACTCTTGCCTGGGCAACAAGAGTGAAACTCTGTCTCAAAAAATATATATATATATACACACACACACATAAACACACACACACACACACCCTTGAGTCCCACCTGAGGAACCTATATTTTTAATAAGTACCCCTCCTCCCATTTTTAGCCACATGGAAGTCTGAGAATGCAGATGTACAGGAAACACACTTCATTTCGTATCTCTTGAGGCTGTGGGGAATTTCTGTTTTTCACCTGGCCTCATCCACGGGAGGTAATAAAACTAACAATGGCTGGCTGCAGGTGGACCGAGGGTGTGTCTCATCTCTAGGGTGCATTTCCACCGGATGTCCCACAACGCTTATTTGTTGGAGGTAACTAATCTACCTATGGGGGCTCCACATTCCCCACGAAGCTTTTCTTCTTCTAGGGCCACAGGTGGAGATGGTTACCAACCTCCAGCTCAAGCCTGAAATTTACAAATCACAAAGACTCTGTGGGTTAAGTGCCTATTTAGGAGCAAGTTCTTTTTACAACTTACCAAACCCAGGGCCAGGGACGGCGCTTCTGGGACTATCGTGGACGCTTCTCTGACTGTCGTGGACGCTTCTCCTTCGTGGTGTGAGAATGGCTATTACCTGGCATGCTGCTTTGGAAATCTGGAACAGGTGAGGGGAGTAATGGAAACTGCCTGATAAGTAGCTAGAGTGCCTCCTGCTGCTTCTCACTGTAGCCTCACTGACGTTTGGGCATATGGATCTCAACCTGTGGCCGGGAGGGCTGCCATGTGAAAATGGCCGTTAGGTATGTGGGGCTTAGCATGTTCTCTCTGAGCCTGGCTACCAGCGAGGCTTTGACACCCAGGCCTTGTGGACGGGGGTCGATTCAGGGTCCAGCCTAAACACCCAAGGTGGCTGGAAACCAGGGTGGGGCTGGCTGGAAGAAGGAGGAAATCCTATACCTCTTTTGTGTTCCCTTCAAGAATAAACGCGTCTCTGAAAACAACAGCATGACCATTTAGCATCTTGGGCTCCCCAAAACCAAGATGCGCATCCTCGCAAAAGGCACACCTACTGCCTCCTGAATGTTCCTTGCCCCAGGAACTTTACAACCTACACTAAGATTGGAAAGCCCAACGGGACTACGGGGAGGCATGGCAAAAGGAGGTGGAACTAGAAGTGCTCCTCAAACCTCAGACAGTGAGATGCTTGGGACACGCAGTCTGGTCTGTTTTATGAAGGAGATTGGTGTGCCCTGGAAGCCTCATATTACACACAAGAAAAGCTATCACGGTGGGTCCGTATGAACCAGACAAGTCCTGTGTACTTTACACATCATGAACATGCCATGTCACATATAACATGATGAGATCAGCCTTTGCTAGTCAAAGTGTGGACTCTGGACCAGCAGCATCCGCATCACAGGGGACCGTGTTAGAAAAACGCAGACTTAGCTGGGCACGGTGGCTCAGGCCTGTAATCCCAGTACTTTGGGAGGCCAAGGCGGGTGGATCACCTGAGGTCGGGAGTTCGAGACCAGCCTGACCAACATGGAGAAACCCCGTCTCTACTAAAAATAATAATAATATAAAAAAATTAGCCGGGCGTGGTGGTGCATGCCTGTAGTCCCAGCTACTCAGGAGGCTGAGGCAGGAGAATCACTTGAACCTGGGAAGCGGAGGTTGCAGTGAGCCAAGATCGTGCCATTGCACTCCAGCCTGGGCAGCAAAAGCAAAACTCCGTCTCAGAAAAAAAAAGAGAAAAAAGAAAAAAGAAAAGCGCAGACTCTCTGGCCCCAGCCCAGACCTACTGACTCCTAATCTGCAGTCTATCCAGATCCCGGAGTACTTCAGGCACACTGTACAGTTTGAGAAACACTGAGTTAGCTGTTACTTTATCCTCATTCCATGGGTGAGGAGAAAGTAGCTGGGGCAGGCTCAAGGGCTTAGTAAGCGCTAGAACTCAGATACTTCGAGACCAAAGTTCCTTGGACTGTGATTCCCACTGCTCACCCGGCAGGAGGGAACCCTTGAGTTGAACTTGTTAGGCGTAGATGTCCAGAGGAAGGGCATCCTGGGCAGAGGGAAGAGCCGGAGGCAGGGCAGGAGCTGTGCGCAGCCCTACGTGTGCCAGGAACTGGAGCAGTCTGGACTGGCTGGGGTGTGGGCTGCAGAGTGGGCAAGAAGGGAAGTCCCATCTGGAGAGGCTGATCAGGGGCCAAACCCCAGAGAATAAAAGAGGAGTCTCGTCTTCAAAACTGTAGTCCCCAAACAGCTGGCAGGTGGTTCAGATGTGAGAAACCTGTGCCTTAGCAAGGTTAAGGCACTAAGGTTAAGGTTACTAAGCAGAACTCTCATGACTCAGACACATCCAGGAAGCTGCTATGTCTCCCAGGTCCCCAACCCTGAACATCAAAGGGGTCCTGGGAGAACCGGGGGCCTCCAACACTTGAAGTCTTCCTTATATGGAAACTTCCAGAACTCCCCCACACACCTAAAGACAGGTCATCCGGACACCTCCCAAGGAGCATCTCTACCCGACTCTGAAGGCTCCAGGTCCCACCCTATGGCACGAGGCTGCACGGCCACGGTCATTAATTCAACTGTTGCTGAAGTGTTGCAGCGGCGGTGGCTGCTGGAAAATTTGAAAATCAATATTGCACAGGGGATGAGGCAATGGGAAAGAACTTTTGTGTCCTCATTTCATCAACTTCAAACTCTGGGTTGTGTATTTGAAATAAATACCATTTCCTCTTCACCAGCTAAAATTCTCTGGGACTTGTCCCGTCTTGCTTTCATGGTAACTCCAAGCACAGGCTGCCAGGAACATACGAGAATTCTGCAGTCACTCAGACTGCTTAATTACCACGCCTGGGGCAGTGGGTGGAAAGTCCCTCTGTCAGAAAGTCTGAAATCAGAGCTGATGGGCTTTGCAGCCACAGATCCCCAAGAAACACTCAGCCCACTTGTCTTCGCAGAAAGTGGTTTCTCATGTCTGAACCACCCAGGGAGCTGTTTGGAGCTACATTTTTGAATTTCTTCCCAGATCTCACGCAGCAGACTCTTCTGCTTGCTCCATGAACACAGAGGAAGGAGGGAAGACGTGCTTCCATTTCCCTGTTCATTCAGAAAATACCTACAGGTTAAAGGAGTTTGAAACGAACACTGTGAGTCACTGAGTGTGCCATAGGGCAGGTGTCCCGATATTTTCTCAGTTTACAGCACTCTTAGAGTCTTAGTAATTTTTCTCATGGCACCCCAGGGCCAAAAGAAATCCCTAACCACTTCGTTTATTAAATAGTTAGGGTCAAACAACTTACTAAGTATTTATGTTCTAACAATGTGATGGCCAGTTGAAAAAAATAATACATATATGTTGAAAGAAAAAAATGAGTTTCATGTTGTTCCTTTTTGTTTGTTTTGAGACAGGGTCTTGCTCTGTCACCCAGGCTGGAGTGTAGTGGTGCAATCTTGGCTCGCTGCAACCTCTGCCTGCTGGGCTCAAGGGATCCTCTGACCTCAGCCTCCCTAGTAGCTGGGACTACAGGCACATGCCACCGTACCCAGCTAATTTATATATTTTTTATAAAGAGGGGGTTTCACCATATTGGCCCGGTTGGTCTTGAACTCCGGAGCTCAAGCAATACACCTGCCTCGGCCTCCCAAAGTGCTGGGATTACAGGCGTGAGCCACTGCACCCGGCCTTAATTTTGTTCTTAAATAATCACAAGTACTTACAAATGGAACGTGTGTGCCTGTTGGGTACTGCATCCATCCTCCAACCTTGAACTCGGACTGGACTCCAACACCCTCATTTCCCATTCTGCACTGGTCTTGGTAGTATTTGCTTTTTAATCATAGCACCTGCCAATACCCAGTTTCACCAAGAAATGCGGTCATCAAAGGGAATGTAGCGGAATGGAACGTTGGAACTATGACTACCTTGAGCCAGTAGTTCACTCAGGGTCCGACAGGTGTCGCTGTGTTTTCTGTTAAACTTAAGGATGTGGCACAGCTGACTTCCTACAGCTGACTTCACAGCAGCAGCCCAGGGTGGCTCAGCCGCGCCATTTGGGAACTGTGGCCACCAAGTCTGTCACTTCATGAGCACTGACCATGTGCTTTGTGTAACTAACGTATGTGATCTCACTGAATGCTTCCAACCGCCCTGCCCCCCTCCCCCCACAATTTGGTTACTACCGTCATCATCCTCCTTTTACAGACCAGGACATGAATACTCAGCAACATGAAGGCACTTATTTAAGGTGCCGAACAGACCTGAGACTCACTCAGGCACTGTGCAGCAGAGGGCATCACCTGCATCCTCCCAGCACAGTCCAAGGACCTAGGTTCTAGTCCAGGCTCTGCTACTCACTAGCTGCGTGTCCTCTTTCCAGCTTTTCAAATTCTCTGGTCTCTGAGCCACATCTACTGTTTGTGCCTTGCAAAGATTATGGTAGCTTCTGGCAGCTCTTTTGCAAATGGATGGCCTTAATGACAAGGGATAAAAGGTAGATGGAGATGGCTCAGTGCTGACCCAGAAGCAAAACCTTCCCAGGGAAGGGAAAGGGAAGATGGAAGAAAAAGAGAGGAGGGGAACCAAAAAAGTTCCAAGGGCAGGCCCTGGAGTAAGGCTTCTAGGACCAGGAAGAGGTTACAGGGCCTTGGGACTGGGTACCCCAGCCCACTGCCCAGCCAAGCTGGCTTGGGCATCTTGACTGTTGGCCTGGGGCTGACAATGAGGATGATGATGTTTTTTCCTTAAATAATCGAGTGCAAAACGGACGGGAAAATGGGTGCTGCACGATTAGGGCTTTTATCATAATTGCTAAAAATAATAATAAAAACCCAGCAGCCTCTTTAATTACTCGGCAGTGCTTCTTTTCTTTTCATTAGACATTTCCATTTGCTCATGATCGTATTGTAAAGTGTTTATCAACGCTAATGATGCAGTTCTCCAGAGCCCCATTTTGTTTTAAGGGCTGTAAGTGAAATTGTTAAGAAATAAATTTCCTATGTAACAATACATCACAAAGGAAAGCAAACAGAACAATAGCCAGGACCTTCTGTCTGGCTAATAGGGATGTCACTTGCCGGGGCCTTGGAATCCATGAGACCTGAGCATCTGGGTTCCCTGCTCTGCCCAAGAGTGAGCATCTGAGAGTCCCCTGCACAAGAGGGAGGGTCACCATCTTGGAGGGTGAGGAGAATGAAGATGAGATGACAGCCACCTGGGTCTTGGTCTCAGCCCCGCCACTTACTGGCAAATCAGGAAGGAATGTTTCCCCAGAGTCTGAGAAAGCATCATTCTCTCTGGGCCTTAATTCTCAGGGACAGAGGCACTTGCATGGGAAAATGTAGGACCCTCACCGTGCCTGCTCCAAGGATAAAGTATTGCAGAACCTGATAATGAGAGGTAGCATGGCGGGGTATTCAAGAATGGGTACCCTGGCTTCAGACTCCCTGTGCTTGCATCCTAGTTCTGCCCTTTTCTGGATGGGTGACAGAAGGCAGATTACATGAGGCTCTGCCTGTGTTTCCCTATCCGTAAAATGGCAGTAACAGGAGTACCTGTACTAGGGTTACTATGAGAACTTAAGGAATTAAAACATGTCAAGGACATGTGGTAAGAATGCAGCCCATCAATGAGTAAGTGCGAACTATCAGGATAAAAAAGATACTTTAGTCTGGGCACATGGCTCGCGCCTGTAGTCCCAACACTTTGGGAGGCCGAGGCGGGCAGATTACAAGGTCAGGAGTTCGAGACCAGCCTGACCAACATGGTGAAACCCCATCTCTACTAAAAATACAAAAATTAGCCAGGCGTGGTGGTGCACGCCTGTGATCCTCAGCTACTCAGGAGGCTGAGGCGAGAGAATTGCTTGAACCTGGGAGGGAGAAGTTGCAGTGAGCCAAGATCATGCCACTGTACTCCAGCCTGGGTGACAGAACGAAACTCCATCTCAAAAAAATAAATAAATAAAAAGAAAGATTCTTTATGAGAGGGGCCAGCAAACTCTTTCTGTAAAGGGCCATATGATAAAAATTGGGGGCTTTGCAGGCCACATGCAGCCTCTGTCCTCGCAGCACAAAAGCAGTGATAACAATACAGGAACGAATGGGCGTGTCTGTGTTCCAATAAAGCTTTATCGTCACCCACATTTGAATTTCCTATAATTATCACATTATGAAATAGGTAGATATGCTTCTTTTGATTTTTCCCAACCATTAAAAAAAAAAAAAAAACTATCACAGGCCACATGGAAACAGGCTGTGGGTAGTTTGTACCCCCTGCTGTAGGGCCTTAGTGTTATTATTTGGTCAGTGAGGTCTCCGGTCTGCAGCAAGCTCTTTTTTCTCTCATTCTCCACTTTGAGCCAGTGACTGCTACAAAGGAAAATACCTGAGGACAGAAAACCCTCAGCTCGGCCTGATTTTAAGAGTGAACACTTCCCCAGTGGAATCACGAGACACTGACTGTTCATGACCAACCTGAAGGTCTACATTCACATGCCTTCCCATTCTGGAATTCCCTGTTCTTCCCTTGCATTCCCTGACAGCGAAGAGCATTACTCTATGGACCACACACTTAATACGACATCTCACAAAACCCATTAGGGTCGCCTATAAAAGCATCAAGTGGAACCAATTAGTGTGGGAGGGAAGAAAGCCCGGCTATGCTGAGAGGACAGCAAGGGGCTCTGCAGAGCTGACCACTCCGTGGTGCACGTCTTGGACAAATCCAAGGAACACAACCAGATAGCGAGGGCCACTAAGTCTCTTTGGGTCACTGTGAAGCCGAAGACAGCCTGGCCTTTTCCCCGTTTCTTTGCTGTCCCTCATTGTCTTCACAGGCCCTAGACGTGGGCAGGGCCGAAGGTATCCAGTGTCACAGCCCCTTCCCTATCCTGATCCATGGGCTGCAGAGCACACTCAAGGCAGGAGATGGGCAGGAAAGCCTCAAGGACAGGGCCAAGGGTCACGCCAGGGCCACTCTCCAACTGTCACCCAGGAGGCTCTCAAGAAACGGCAGCTTCCCAATGGTCATCTAAAGATATCTGAATAAGTAACCTCTGGAAGATTCTAAAACGGCCTGTTGTTATCCTAAAAGGAAACTTTATGGAGTGCTTAAATGGAGGCCAAACTCACATGCTCGCTCATTTAATCCTCACCAAGAACTTTATGAGACAGGGATTACTACTGCCCCCATTTTACAGATGAGGACACTGCAGTCTGGGGGGCTTCACAAATTTGTTCCGGAGAATAAAGTTTGTGAGATGGCAGAGGCAGGATTGGGTGCCCTTAAGTGTAAGGCTAGGCTGCCGTCCTCATGGGTGCATCCTAGGCCTCTGCAAAAGCAATGCTCCTGCCAGGAAAAAGCCTCCAATACAGGAAGCCAAGTGTCTTGTAATCTGACAGTTACAGGAACCAGCTGCATTTCAATCCTCTGAGGACAAGCTGCTAAAATTCAGGTCCCTGGGCACCAACCTAGGTGACCTGAGTCAGCATCTCTGGGGCTATTACAGATTTAGTTCATCATTCATTCATCCAGTTAACTAATTCAGGGTTCTGCAACCCATGGCCTGTTAGGAACCGGGCAGCAGGAGGTGAGTGGTAGGTGAGTGAGCAAGCAAAGTTTCATCTGTATTTGCAGCCACTCCCCATCACTCATGTTACCACCAAAACTCTGCCTCCTGTCAGATCAGCAGTGGCATTAGATTCTTTTTTCTTTTTTTTTTTTTTTTTTGACGGTGTTTTACTCTTGTTGCCCAGACTGGAGTGCAGTGGTACAATCTCAGCTCACTGCAACCTCCACCTCCCAAGTTCAAGCAATTCTCCTGCCTCAGCCTCCCGAGTAGCCGGGATTACAGGTGCACACCACCATGCCGGCTAATTTTTGTATTTTTAGTAGAGACTAGGTTTCTCCATGTTGGCCAGGCTGTTCTCAAACTCCTGACCTCAAATGATCTGCCCACCTTGGCCTCCCAAAGTGCTGGGATTACGGCGTGAGGCACCACGCCTGGCCGGTACTAGATTCTCACAGGAGCGCAAACCCTATTGCGAACTGCGCATGCGAGGGATCTAAATTGCTCATTCCTTATGAGAATCCAGTGCCTGATGATCTGCTGTTGTCTCCCATCACCACTCGATGAGACTGTCTAGTTGCGGGAAACGAGCTCAGGGTTCCCGCTAATCCTACATAATGGTGAGTTGTACCATTATTTCATTACATATTACAATGCAATCATAGAAATAAAATACACAGCTGGGGGCAGTGGCTCATGGCTGTAATCTCAGCACTTAGGGAGGCCATGGTGGGGGGATCACCTCAGGTCGAGAGCTCGAGACCAGACTGACCAACATGGAGAAACCCCATCTCTACTAAAAATACAAAATTAGCTGGGCGTAGCGGTGCATGCCTGTAATCCCAGCTACTCGGGAGGCAGAGGCAGGAGAGTCGCTTGAACCCAGGAAGCAGAGGTTGCAGTGAGCCAAGATCGTGCCATTGCACTCCAGCCTGGGCAACAAGAGCAAAACTCTGTCTCAAAAAAAAGAAAAAAACAGTGCACAATAAATGTAATAGACTTGAATCACCCCAAAACCATCTCCCATTGGCCCCTGTCCATGGAAAAATTGTCTTCCATGAAACCCATCCCTGGTGCCAAGAAGGTTGGGGACCGCTCAGCTAATTCATCAGGCGGGGCCGGGGACACTGGCAAGCATCCTGATTCGGGAAGCCCTGGGTTCACGTCCAAGGCCTGTTTTGTTTTCCTCTGCATCTGCATCTCCCTGCCCAGTGCTGGGTTATCCAACAGGTGTACTGAGCATGATAAAGAGAGAAAAACACTTTTTTGGGGAAAATCCAATATTCTCTCTCTCCATGTATATATTTAAAAACCTCAAAAGAGACATCAGAGGAAAAAATGTAATTTCTTTGACATCCTCATTCAGGTGTTATGGTTTCCACTGAGCACTTGTCAATGTGCAAGCAGTAGCTCAAGGCACAGCCACTGGAGCCAGGTGCCCGTGTCTGAGTGCTGGCATCACCACAGAGGGATGGCCTTGGACAGGCAGCTTTATCTCTTTGTACCTAACAGGGCTGTCTTCAAGATTAAATGAGTTAACACAGGTTCTCCAAGCTGAGTGTACATGAGAGGCACCTGGGGGGCATGTTACAATGCAGATTCCCAGAGTTTCTGATTCAGCAGGTCTCGGGCAGGGCCTGAGAATCTGCATGTCTTGCGAGTTCCCCTGGGGATGCAGATGTTGCTGGTCTGGGGAGCCCGCTTTGAGAACTACAAGTACAGGTAGAAAGTTAAGCCAGTGTCTGACCTCTAGGAATTGCAATTCAGTGCTACCTAAGTGTTCATTGCTTTTGTTGTTCTATGTAGAGGACACCATAATCTTTGCAGGGCTTGCAGCTTCTAAAAGGTCTTCATACAACCCAGCCCAGCCCACAAACATTTGAGGAAGGATGACTTTGCACAGGCTCTGGAAAGAAAATCAAGACTGAGGGAAGCATGGAGGACCCACCTGGATCCCAGGGGGAGAGCACACACCTGGAAGCTGCTCCACACCTGCTGAGATGCTGGGAACCTGTCTCCCAGGGGACGCTTCCTCCTGGCGGGGAACAGGGACAATTAGTCGCCCCTGGTGACCAGAGCCTCTATCAGTTTGCACAGGTCCCCTGTGTGCTCTGATTCTCCTGGTTGTTTTGCAGGGTGTACATCTGCTTCTTCCAAGCACCAGCTGTCTGTGCCCAGCTGGGAGCTGCTTCCTCGGCAAGAGCCTGGATACCTCCACACAAGGACTTGTCACAGGCCATTTTGGAATCCCTGTTGGTGGCCTTTCCTGCAGAACCAAAGCATCTGAAGCCTCATTCACAGAGCCAGTGCCAGATGAGGTGAGGCTGGCATCAGGACTCCTCCCCAACCTCTGACTGGCTCAAATGTGTAAACTGTCACCAACACAGACATTTGCAGTTTGGGAGCAGAACTGAAGCCAAGAGATAACAGTGTTTAGCGCAACCTAGATGCATCCCATGACGCTATTCAGTGGCTTTGAACCCGTCTGCTTCCCTCCCCTAATTAGCAGGACCTCCCTTCTGCTACTCAAAGGGTAGTCCAAGGACTGACAATATCAGTATCACAGGAAGCCTGCTAGACTTGCAGAGGCTCAGCCACTCCAGACCTGCTGAACCAGGATCTGCATTTCACAAGATCCCCAGGTGGCTTTGACAGCACTTTAAGAGCTGAGCTAAGGGAGGCTCAGGTTGACTGTACTGGGGAAAGCAACCAGGAAAAATTGGGACTCTGGGGTTTTGAGTTTGAGTCTTGACTCAACTTCACTGGGCAGTGAACGTGGGCAACCTCCTCCTGAACTCTTAGCCTCTGTTTCCTCATCTGTAAGAGGGGAACACTGATAATATGGCTGTTAGAAGGCTTACATTTATTCCTGAATGGATATGTGAGTGTCTGCTATGTGCTGGGAACCATGAGAGGGACAGGAGATATAAAAGGAGAAAGAAAAAAAAAAAGACAGCCCCACCCTCATGAAACTTATAGTTAGTCAGTGGAATAATGAATCAAGAATTACACAAATAAATGTCAGATGACAACGGTGGTAAATGTCACAAAGGAGAGGTACAGAATGCCATCGGGAGCCTAAGGAGGGGGTCCCAGGTAGGCTCCCCTGATGAAGTGATGTCTGCATTGATGCAATAGATGAAGGTGAGTGAGGAGGGAGAATAATGTTCCAGACTGGTGATAACATATGAAATGAGATCACCTGGCACACAGGAGGCACCCAGCGAGGGAGAAGGAACGTGTATTAGTTAGTTATAGCTATGTAACAAATCAGCCCCAAGGGCCCCAGATTGAGAGTTAAAATTCAGTGTATGGTGATCTTCTTTCCTCTGGTAAATTATAAGAGGAATGAAGGTCGAAGTCCCATTTATACTGATTTTTCACAACCATCTCTTATGTGCCTTGTACTAATAGGATTCAATAAATACTTCTGAGTACCTTTTTCTGTCTCCTCAAGTTTCCTGGTCATTTTCTTCCCACTAACTAATACTTGGGACGCTGGGAAGTGCAGGCAGTAGCACTGACTTCTTTCCAACTTGACAGGGGAAGTGAAAATTGATGAACCAAAGTGAGGAAGGGCAGAAGGGAGTTTGTGAAGTAATTGAAAAACCAGACAGACCGTGGAAGAATTATAAATAGAAGGCTCAATTCCACCGCAGCCCATCGAAGCCGATGGGGCAACCCGCGGAAGGGATGGGGAGTGAACTCCAAAAGACCCGGGTTGGAAACAAATTAGTTTTAATGGAACATTTCAGTTCTGGAGAAAAATGGGAACACCAAGGAGAAATAACAGCTCAGGCAATAAATTGGTGGAAGTGTCATCCAGGCACAAAATGGAGAAGGAACCAGAAGAGCAATTGGTTTAATTTTTTAGATTAATTGTGAGCAGTCAATAATGTGACTCATTCGGGGACCGAGAGGTATCTAAGCTATGCTGAGTAATCTACTTAGGTTGGTAATTATTGTTTGTATTCACGGAATTAAGGCCACAAAAAGGTGGTTTAGAGAAAGCCCCACAGAGCAAGGGGACTCTAATCCCAGCTCTCCCGCAGACGCATCTGTGCCCCGGAGTGAGGCATTGATATTGTGGTTACCATGCAGAGAATAAGAAGAAAAAATCTTTCCATCATTCCTGATTTTGTGGCTGATTCACTACCGTTTCAAAGAACTCACTTTTTAGTCTCTCTCCTGTTTTTATTCCCTTTAATTCAAAAATTGGTTGAGGGATTTAAAAAAGCGCAAGAAAGAACAAATAAGAAAATAATTGTGCATCTGCTCGCCACCCGGAATTAATCACTGTTAGCATCTTGCCCTGTGTGCTTTCTTTCTTTGTGGCGTTTAAGAAAAATCACATTGTTGTTGTTGTAAAAATGAAACGTACTCCTCTTAAATAAATCAATAAATGCAGAAAATTACAAAGCTGAAAGTACAGAGCTGGTTTCCAATTCTGCCATATTTGGTGAATTGCAGGCATCTGTCCATGCTCATGTGTGGACAGAAACTTCATGAGGGCAGGAGTTTTGTCTCTTTCCATCACCTCTGGGTTCCCAGTGCCCACAACAGTGTCTAGGAAATAGGAGGTGCCCAGTAAAATATCTATTGAAAAACTGGCTGAATAAACCCTCTGGATCAGTCAAAGCCATATCACAGGAAAACTAGCTTTTGGGATCATGAGCCACACTCCGACGCGGTTTTGAGTCACTGCATCCCCACTTCCACCCCACTGATGTTTACCCACAGGGGCACTTGAGTTGGAAAAGGAGACGGATGCAGGAGAGAGAGGGAGGAAACGGATGCTGAGCCAGGCAGATGGAGGGCCAACTGTGAAGGGCCTTTTGTCCTAGGCAGTAGAGTTCCAACGTTCCAGTACTTCTTCCTCTTTCCCCGTCATGGCCATAGACACATGTGATCATCTTTGTACTGCTCCCTTGTGTTAAACTCATGAGTCTCGATGAGGCCACAGGCCATGGTCGGCAAGCTCAGGCCACCCCAGGTACTACTCATTGCTGCCCTGGGACCTGAGGACTTTGATATCTTGGCACCCCTGCTCTGCCTGCTTGGTCCACTGTCACAGTTGTGGGGCTCTGATGGCTTCAGTTAAGGTAGGGCTCAGGCTAGGCTGTAAGAAGACCCTTCTGGGGACAGTGTGGGGGCAGACAGCAGGTAGAAGGTCTGGGAGTCAGGATTAGGATCTCTTTGCAATAGCTCAACATTAGAAGGTGCACTCCTTGACTGCGGCGTAGCAGCAGGGTCAGGAGGAAGAAATGGAGAGTTTATTTTTATGTATTTATTTTGAGACAGGGTCTTGCTCTGTCACTCAGGCCAGAGTGTAGTGATATGATCACAGCTAAGTGCAACCTCGACTTTCCAGGCTCAAGTGATCCTACTGCCTCAGCCTCCCAAGCAGGTGGAAACACAGGTGCACACCACCATGTCCTGCTAAGGTTTTTTTTTTTTTTAATTTGTAGGTTGCCCAGGCTGGTCTCAAATTCTTCAAATGATCCTCCCACCTCAGGCTCCCAAAGGATTGGGATTACAGGCATGAGCCACTGTGCCCAGCTAAATGGAGGTGTTTAAATGATGCCTGGAATTTGCTTCAAACTCACATAGGAACAGGGGCTGGGGAAGGGAATCCAGGTGTGGATAGGGCAAGAGTGACCAAGGGTTGATGGTTATTGGGATTGATGACCACAGAGCACAAGAGCATTCACTCTACTGGGCTGCTGACTTCCTTGCATGTTTGAAATTCTCCACAATCAAAAGCATAAGAGACGGAGACATTCCAAGTAACAGACAAAATAAAGTAAATTTTATTTTACCAAGGCATGCTCATTGGGAAAAGAACATCACCAATCCAGAGTGTAATGTTTCGAAAGGAACACTTTTTTTCATGTTTGTTGAAAACAAAACAAGGTTACAACAAATGTGTATTTCTTCTGGGTTTTAAATTGAATTTTTTATGTTAATTAGATAGAATATTACAATAACTTAATGACCTGAGAATGCTGCAATGTTTAAGATCTGTGAAGCACCTAATTTCTTTTAATAACAATATCGCATTTGCCCTGTAATGGATATATAATTTTATTCCACAAAATGGATCATCATATATTAAAACGCACATGGAAATTTGCTTAAATGTAACTGTTTCCTGGTCATCTCTCCAAGTCCATGTGGACCAATCCTCACTGTTTTTTATTTTTTATTTTATTATTTTTGAGACAGAGTCTCACTCTGACGCTCAGGCTGGAGTACAGGGGTGCAATCTCAGCTCACTGCAACCTCTGCCTCCTGGATTCAAGCAATTCTACCTCAGCCTCCCAAGAAGCTGGGATTACAGGCATGTACCACCATGCCTGGCTAATTTTTACATTTTTAGTAGAGACGGGGTTTCACCATGTTGGCCAGGCTGGTCTCAATCTTCTGACCTCAAGTTATCCACTTGCCTCAGCCTCCCAAAGTGCTGGGATTACAGGTGTGAGCCACCGTACCCGGCCTATTCCTCATCATTTTTAACAACCTCAGAGTACCCCAGAGTATATGTATTTCTACTTATTTATCCAGTTCAAAGTGCTGAGGGGTTGATTGACAATTAGGATTTCAATTTGACTTACAATAAACAATGCTGCACTAGGTTGTTTTATATAGAAATCTCTGCAAAACCTGCTTAGTTTTGAAAACTCAGAAATGTGTTGGAAATCTGAACAGACATCACCAAGATACCTTTCAAATGGACGGTACTGACTTGTATCCCTGCTGTTAGCACTGAAATGTCATCCTTGAGGTAAATACTCAACGCAACCAGACCTCAAACGTGAACAAGGCTGCCTTCAAGGTTCTTGTCCGACCAATTTCACAGTTGCACAGGTCTATTAGTCTGTTCTCACCCTACTAATAAAGACATACCTGAGACTCAGTAATGTATAAAGGAAAGAGATTTAATTGACTCACAGTCCAGCATGGCTGGGGCAGCCTCAGGAAACTTATAATCATGGCAGAAGGGGAAGCAAACATGTCCTTCTTCACATGGCGGCAGCAAGAAGAAGTGCAGACCGCAGGTGGGGAAAAGCCTCTGCTAAAACCACCAGATCTCGTGAGAACTCACTCACAAGCACGAGAACAGCATGGAGATAACCGTGCCCATGATTTAATTACCTCCCACTGGGTCCCTCCCATGACATGTGGGGATTATGGGAACTACAACGCAAGATGAGATTTAGGTGGGGACACTGCCAAGCCATATCAACAGGGCTTCATGGTTCTCTGTTCGAGGCAGCATCAATACCACTGCCCAGGCCTTCTGTGGCCCAGAGCACCCTAACTAAATAGTGCTGTTTGCAAGAAGCAGTGCCTGACTCTGTATAAAGGGTACAAACAAGGGCAGAGGCCAAGCCAGAACTGGTCATCAGGTCACCTGATGGCAAACAGGCTGGAGGTTCTCCACCCTCACTCACTGGGGAGGCAGCAAAGAAAATGCCTTCAAAAGTGGCAAGGAAGGCTAGGTGCAGTAGTAGTCCCAGGTACTCAGGAGGCTGAGGCAAGAGGATCACTTGAACCTGGTAGGCAGAGTTTGCAGAAAGCCAAGATCCTGCCACTACACTCCAGCCTGGGTGACAGAGTGAGACTCCGTCTCAAAAAAGAAAAAGTGATGAGGAAGCAGCAAGTGAAAACGGGAAAGGCTGCCTATGTGAGTGAAGGGCAGTCTGTAAGAATGATAAGAGGAGCAAAGACGGGAAATGGAAAAGGAGATTGCACAGAAAGTTAAGCAAAGGAAAATATTGCAAGAACATGAGGCAGGAAAGGTCGGCGACAGAAGATGGTTTGTCAGAGCGAGCTAGCAGAAGTAATTTACTGACTGCACAGGTAGGTGCTCTAAATTAAATTTATTCCTGGCCTCCATGAGGCAGGTTTCAGAATGAGACGACAACCTTTTGAGGCAAGAGAGAAAAACACAGAATCAGACTCATGGTGGCATTTGACAACCAAGAAAGACACATTAGGGACTTGGAGGTATTTGGGATCTTGCTGGGAACCCTGAGGATAGCTCAGACTGAAATAAGAGGGCTGCCCAGTCTTGCCCCATGACTGTTCTCAGAAGCAAGGAAGGGGAATGGGATCTTTCTTTTCTCCAAGTTAAAGCTGCACCCAGTAGGCGCTAAGGGTAGCATTCACAAGAAGTGCCATCTCCCAGTGGATCCTCTTGTCATGTTGAGAAGTGGCACGAGCTCCGGAATCCCAGGCCTGGGCTCTGCTCTCCCATTCACTTGCTGGCTGGCTTGAGACGTGTCTCTTAAATCCCCTGAGCATTAGCTGTGTCATCTACACAAGATGGAGATGGTGGCTCGTTCGCTTGCTGCCCTCCTGTCCCTCCCTCTCCCTCTTGTCCACTGCACTCTAGTTCCTCTAGTTCCCCTGTTGTTTTCCAAACATGCTGCAGGGCTTTTGCACTGGTCATTCCCTCTGCCTAGAATGCCTTCCCAGCACCTGCATGTTTCTTTCCCTTTTCTCTCTCTCTCTTTTATTTTTCAACGGAGTCTCACTCTGTTGCCCAGGCTGGAGTGCAGTGGCGTGATATCGGCTCACCGCAACCTCCACCTCCCGGGTTCAAGCGATTCTCCTGCCTCAACCTCCCAAGTAGCTGGGATTACAGGCATGTGCCACCACACCTAGCTAATTTTTGTATTTTTAATAGAGATAAGGTTTTCACCATGTTAGCCAGGTTAGTCTCAAACCCTTGACCTCAGGTGATCTGCCCACCTTGGCCTCCCAAAGTGCTGGGATTACAAGCGTGAGCTACCGTGCCTGGCTTCTTTCTCATTTTTGCTCAAATATGACTTCTCAAAGAGTCCCGCCCTAACCATTGTCCTTAAAATTACACTCCCTATCATCTTCTTTCCCTGCTGTTTCTCCATAGCACTGGTCGCCTTCTAACAGACCACTGGGTGCAGTCCACTTTTGCATTCCATGGCCTAAATTCTTTGTCTAGAATCTAAACCCCATGAGGGCAAGGGCTTTTGCCTGCTCTACTTCCTGCCATGTCCCCGACATCGAATATAGGTGCCTGACACATGCTGTGCACTCAACAAAAATTTGTTGACTACGGTCATGAACTTATAACGGAATAATCATAATCAAAATTGGTTGCTATTTTATTAATTTGACCAAGATTTATTCATTGCCTACTACCTTGTATGCTGGGCATCATCCCTGCCTTGCAGAAGCTGAGTCTGTGGAAAGACCAGCAAGCAGACAGTACATGTGCAAAGCTGAGTGTGGGATGGTTCTATGGTGACTCTGGGTAGATTGTGATGGGGGCCATTCCAGGTTCCTGCTGTTCTTGGAAACCAAGAATGCACTCTTAGAGACTCAGACAATCCTACCCCTCAACTCAGACTGTGATGTTGAAAAATGTTGACCTCAAACCCTCATCTTCTCTTTTTATGTCATGTCAACCAACCCATCCTAACAGACACAACTGGGGCACAGTGGGGTGGTTCTTGCTTTTATGATGTCCCCTAAGGATCCAGCCCTCCACGTGGCCCTAAGATAAAAGCAGAAAGGAAAGGGTGCGGATTCAGCAGTTTAGGAGTTAAGTTAAACCCCAGTTCTGTCTCCTCCTTCACCGCTTCTGGTATTTGGGGATCCGGAAGGCCAGCGACATTCGCCATGTAAGGTCCTTGGCACTGCCCGCGTGTGCTACAGCTTGAAGACCAAGTGGCAGGAGAGACAAATATTTAATAGGCAGCTTAGCGGCTGCACCGAAAGCAAACTAAATGTTAGGGACACATGAAAAGGAGAATCACACATAATTCAGAGAAAATTATTCTTGCAAGAGCCTAAATTTGTGAAAATTGTCAGCAATTCTCTTCCTTTTATTACAAAAAGGATATTGTGGTATGCGGGAACCCTCCAAAATGGAAAAGTCCCCACAAGGACATCCGCGTGCCAGGTTGGGGGAAATTTGGTCTGTACTCTCTGAAAAGCAGGTGATGAAGGGGTAGTACACAATGCTGAGTGGAGTCCGGAGGGCACGCTGTCTATCACAGTTTGAATTCACATCAAGCGAGAGGACAAATGTGGTGGCAACATAAACCAGGGAGATGGGCACTTAACGGAAATGAGCGACATTTTCTTTACAGAGAAACAGAATCAACCATTCGAAGTGGCAGCACGAACAGCTGGAAGAGAGAGCATGAAGCACATCGAAAATGTGACTGGACGGGAATCAGACCCCCTGGGGGTAACTTGCTTCTTTGTGCTTGCCCTGCCGCTGGTGACCAGCAGCCAATGCTATTGGTCTTTGGCGGTGCTACCCCCGTCACCACAGGTGATGGAGGCCAGGCTCAATGGAGGAAGCCTCCACCTCGATGGCCTCTGATCAGATTCTATTCTCCTTGTATTCCGAACCAAAGAGAGCAGGCTGCGAACAGGAGGCAAGATGGTGGCCATCAAACTTGGATTTCTGGTGCAGCAGGAGTAGGGGTTGGTGTGCATTGGAAGGGAATCCACATTGGGTCAAGGCCTGACCTTTTTTTGGCCAAGCCGAGCTGTGAGATCCAGGACAACCTGCCCTCTTGGGCCTCAGTTTCCCCTTCGATGTCAGCCCCACAGGGATGTCAGCTCTATGGGCCTCTTGGGCCTCAGTTTCCACTTCCATGGCAGCCCCAAACTCATGTCCATGCTGAACCTTAGAACCTTATTTGGAATAAGGGTCCTTGCAGACGTAATTAAGGCAAAGGTCAAGATGAGATCATGTCGGATTACAGTGGTCCCGAAATCCAATGGGAGTGTTCTCCTACGAGATAGGAAGGGACACAGAGACACACAGGGAGAGGGCCACAGAAGACAGGGGCAGAGATCGGATGCCGCCACAGCCAAGGAATTCTTGGGCCACCAGAAGCTGGGAAAAGGAAGGAAGGAGCCTCCTCTAGAGGTTTTGGAGGAAGCATGGCCCTCCTAATACCTTGAGTTTGGTCTTCCAGCCTCCAGACGCTCTTTCCAGCTAGAATACAGAACCCATGAGGGTAGAGATGTATCTTTCTCGTTCATCAACACATTCCCGGCACCTGGTATGGGAAAGCTCATGCCAGGGTACATCGTTGTTGAATGGACACATGAGATGAATACACGAGTCCTTGTACCTACAGAGTCCACATCCAGTGAGTGGGTGGGGGGTGGAGTGGGAGATTATGAGACAATAATGCTGTAGGCTGCAAACATGCACATCTAAGGACGACACAGATAAATCAGAGATGTCTAGGGGAGAGAGTGCTCGCATCTGGCCAGGTGTCCAAAGAAGTTACCTCTCCCTCCAAGGGCAAGGGAGCCTCCCAGCTGGGCCCTGAAGGGCGGGGCTGGAGGAGAAGGCATTCCAGAGGGCGGGACTGCTGTAAGTCAAGTGACAGAGGCCAGAAAGCATAAGACACTCCAAAGGAACTGCCAAGAGAACATTCCCCACTCAGTGGCACCCTCTTCTTTGACAAGCACTGACATAGAAACTTTGGTAAATGGATTTAACAGAACAAAGTAGGTCAGAATTGTGGTGGCCAGAGCCATGTTTGGGATTGGACGGGATTCACAGAGCACAGTTTGCAGAGCAGGGCCCTAGAGGGTGAGGACGCGGGTTAACTAGGGACGGCAGGGAACACAGGAAAGGATGGCTCAGGCACATGGCTGAAATGCCAGCCTTTCGGGCGCTCTGCCTGAGGCCTGAGCAGTGGGCTTTGATGAAAAGAGCGACCTGCTCAGGGAGTTGCTATCAGAGAATTCATGTAGCAGCTGAATCCAGGATGGATTAGGGGACAAGGCTGCCGACAGGGAGGTTATTCCAACGGTCCAAGGGAAGGATTATGAGGACTTGATTTCTGGGCGGCAGTGGAAATGGAAGGGAACAGAGAGATGTGAAAAAAGATTGGAAACGAGAAGAAAATCTGCTCGACTGATTGCATGCCCTCAAGTGAGGGAGAGGAAGGAGTTGAAGATGACTTGAAAAATTTGTACATCGGCAACAGGGATTTTGGAGAGAATGCTGCATTGTCTGGCTGATAAATGTCTAGAGAAATCCGCTTCCATTAATTTAAATGTGCCATAATCATGACCTGTACACACTTTGCAAACAGAGAATCCTGGGTGGGAAGCTGAGTAGCCCTTCCAATGCACACACACCGACACACACACACACACGTGTACACACATACACAGGCACATATATACACATTTTTCTCTGCACTTAAGTAGTGGATATTGGCATGTGGAAGGCAGTGCCCCACTTGAATGAACCTGAGAGTTTGCTCTTAAAACACTTCTGATGAAGAAATCCAAGCCTTTCAATATTTCAAGGGAACTGTCACTTCCTTTTATTTGCTGACCACAGTTGATTAAAGAGCTTCAGTTGCGCCACTTTCATCCCCATCCTAAGAAACACTCCAGCATCCATTTTAAGTGTAGAGACGGCTTAAATGTTTAGAAACAAGAGTCCGGAGCCTTGTCAACCACTGTGGCCTGCGTCTCTGTGATGGAGATTTGGAGCTTTCTAAATTAGAGATAGTTTCAATCTTCGGAGAGGCCTTTTAAATACTGACTTAACCCAAAGGGAAAAGAAAATGAAGCTGCGATACTTTTAGTTCAATCAGAAAAATGGTTCTGACTGCACATTTGCTGCAGAGACTTTCAGGGTAAAGGAAAAATATCAACCTGTATTAGGCCCTAAGAGGTGATGTGGTCCTCGGAGAAAAGTGTGCCCTCAGGATGGGAAACATCCATTACTGGCTCCTCTGCCAGCCCCTGAACATCAAGCCGCACACGCAGCCTCTGTTTTCGGAGCGCCGAGGTTTTGGAGGAGTCCCTTCTGAGGGCGATGTGTGCGCTGCCAGCTTCCAACAACTCTGCTGTGAATGGAGGAAACAGCGTCGCTGTCAGGCTGTGCCATTCTTTGGTGTCAAGTGTCACCTCATTTTGTAAACTTGGCCAACCTCCCTCGTGAAGGTAAAGTACTAGAGGCAAGGACCCAGCCCCTCCCATCGGGCTGGGACGGGGCCCCTTGAGACAAGCACATGGGGAAGTTCAAGAGCAACCTGCCCTAAGCCCTTGGCCTTTTCCAGCCACTATTCTGGTGCTGCACTGTTAGGGCCCTGCAAAGTGGCAGATCACACACTAGCCAGGGAGCAAGCAGCATCTCAGCCAAGGCAGGAGGATCCCTTGAGTCCAGGAGTTCGAGACCAGCCTGGTCAACAGAGTGAGACCCTGTCTCTTACAAAAAATAAACAAGTTAGCTGGGTGTGGTGGCACGTGCCTGTGGTCCCAGCACTCTGGGAGGCCAAGGCAGAAGGATTGCTTGAGCTAAGGAGTTTGAGACCAGCCTGGGCAACATAGTGAAACCACATCTCTACTAAAAGAAAGAAAAACTAGTTGGGCATGGTGGTGTATGCCTATAGTCCCAGCTACTTGGGAGGCTGAGGCAGGAGGATCACTTGAGCCTGGGAAGTCAAGGCTGCAGTGAGCTGTGATTGTGCCACTGCACTCCAGCCTGAATGACAGAGCAAGAATCTGTCTCAAAAAAAAAAGAAAGAAAGAAAAAGAAAAAGAAAAAAAAAGACAAAGAAAAATACTGTGTTTTCATCCCCAAAGTATGAAAACCAAGACCTATCCACATCTCTCTCTTCCTAACAGGAAGGGCACAGAGCAGGTATGGTGCCCGTGCCTGGGATCAGCAGCTGTTCTCATGTCCAGCACCTTCCTTAAGGACCATCACAGCCTTCAGGAGCAGCCCACAAGAGGACAGTGATTGTCTGAAGTGGGGAAGAGCACGCATTAGCAGAGCAAATGTCTGCTCTCTCCACAACATTCCCAACCCAGGACCCCCACATGGACTTCCGCCTTAATTATGCTGCACACGTGCCTAGAGGTTCTGGGGTAGACCAGGAGGCCATGCAAACATACTGGCTGCTTAGGGCTTTTTTTTTCCCTTTACTTTGAGTTTCTTTAACAATGCCTCTCCAACACAGCCACTGAGAAATTCCGTGCAGAGCCAATTATCCAGCTAATTGAGAACAAGGATACTCTGATACTCTTCACCTGCTTCGAAGAGGGTATCATCAGATGCCTCTTGAGAAGGGATCTGTCCATCAAGGATGCAGGCAGAGGGGAGTGTCAGCCACTACCTGGGAGGTGGACCAGGCGGCAGGAATAAAATGGAACTAGTACGATGGTAACCAGACTGCAGGGACCTGCACCCAAACCACAGGCAGTCTCCATCAGTCAGCCAAGAGAGCAAGACCTGGTTACGTGGCTAAGAAAGGAAAAAATGAGCAAAAATGGATCTAATGAAACTTACTTCATAGGGTGGGTGTGGGTGTCAGGATTGATCAAATTAATGCATATGTTCTCAACCTTGGCAATATTATTTTTCTTTCTTTCTTTTTTCCTTGAGACAGTACCTCCCTCTGTTGCCCAGGCTGGAGTGCAGTGGTGTGATCATGGCTCGCCGCAATCTCCATCTCCTGAGCTCAAGCGATCCTCCCGCCTCAGCCCCTCAAACAGCTGGGACTACAGTTGTGCACCACCGTACCTAATTATTTTTTTGTAGAGATGAGGTCTCATTTCGTTGTGTAGGCTAGTCTCTGACTCCTGGCCTCTGTGACACCCCTGCCTCGGCCTCCCAAAATACTGGGATTACAGGCATGAGCCACTGTACTCGGCTAGCCTTGGCAATACTGACATTTGGGGCCAGACAAGTCTTTGCTGTGAGGGCCGTCCTCTGTACTGCAGGGTGTTTAGCAGCATCCCTGGCCTCGACCCACCCTATGCCAGAAGCATCTTCCCCATTCAGTTATGATAACCAAAAATATCTCCAGACGTCTCCTGGGGGACAAAACCATCTCCCATTTGGAGCCACTGAGTTAAAGTAAAATAACCAGGCACAGTGCCAGCTCCATAAATGACGGTGATCAGCACTGAAATGATGGTGCTGTTAAAGATCTGAGATCATCCATGGCATGTGCCTACCAGGAGCATTGCAAAAGGCCCCCAGTTCTTTACGCCTCGTGGCCACGTGACTTGCTTTGGCCAATGAGATGCTAGCGCACACGGAACAAGCAGACACTTGAAAAGCGCTTGTGCAGTTAAGCTTGTCCTCTCTTGCACCTCAGTATCACCATGAGAACAAGCCTGTGTTAGGGTAATGAAGGATGAGAGACACACAGAGCAGAGCCTGGTGGCCCCGTCACCCCAGCAGGTAGCCAGATGACCCACAGGTATTGAGCAGGCTCGGTCCAGATTAGAGTGGCCCCCTGACCACCCAGACATAGGAGCATTGTGTGCTTACTGTCTATTGCACTGAGGGCTTGTGGTTGTTTGTTACACAGCAGTGCTACATTAAAAAACAACTGATACATGAGCATCTACAGGGAATGTGTCATCTTGTAGCATACTTTGCACCACCAGGGCTGGGAAAACACAGATGCTCTTTATTGTGGTGTGTGAGAAAGCACAGGAAAAAGGTGGGGGGGGGGGGTGGTGGTGAGAACAAAGTATTAATTCTATAGCTGCTGTGGTTGGTTTTAAGCTATGGCTTGCGCTAGGGGAACGTTCCAGCCTGCCCAGGTCTGAGCAGTTTCTGCCCCCAACTTTTGACTTTCATCATTTCTTTCCCCGTGGAGGCTCAGCTTTGGTTTTTCGGGTAATAATAGATGATTTAGCAACTGTCAGGGACTGGGGCCGGGGAGAGCCTGGAGTAACCTTTCATGAAATGAAGTGTGCAGCTTCCAGAGCATGGGCTTCTGGCAGGTCAGAGGGGTCTCAAATGATTGCAAAATGCTCCATTTCCCAGGGCCTGGTTTTCTCTCTAGTCAGATAGGGTTAGCACGCCTGCTTTTCAGAAAGCATCACAAACTTCTATGATGAGAATGGTGTAATTTCAGCATTGTTGGCATCAACGTGAACCCACACAGCATCTCAGTGTTTTGAGCCAAAACACAGACAAGGACTGTTGGAACCTGCAAGTCAGCTTCCTGCTATCTCCCTCTCCCTGGCTACCACTGTCAGTGCCCTGGACCAGGCCATCAACATCTCAGGCACAGATGACCCTCACAGCCTCCTGTCTCCTCACTCCTTCTGCCCTTCTACTCTCTTCTCTGTATGGTATCCAGGGTGATCTTTTAAATGCAACATGCAAATTAGATACTGCCTCCCTGCTACCTGCTTCAATCCTTTGGTGGCTTCTATTTGCTTTTAGGTTAAACCCCAAATCCAGCACCTGGCCCCTGCACCCTTTCTCCCTTCATCCCCTACACTTCCTCCCCTTGCTCACGAAGCTCCAGGTTTCTGGGTTCTTTGCCTTTTTAATTGCCTGCACCATGCTCCTTCTGTACTCAGAAAGCAGCTCCCCAGGGCCTGAACCTCTCCTGTATTAGTTATCTACTGCTGTGTAACAAGACGTCCCAGTCTTAACGGCTTGAGGCAATACTGAGTGTCTCACAGTTTCTGTACACCAGGATCTGGTCACAGACTTTTGGGCTCTCTAAGTCTTTTGTCCTGGGGTCTCTCACAGGCTGCAAGGTGTCAGCTGTGGCTGCCATCACAGCACGGCTCCATACAGAAGAGGATCTGCTTCCAGGTTCACTAACCTGAGCGTTGGCAGGACTCACTTCCTTGCAGACTGTTGGCCGCCCCAGTTCCTTACTGTGTGGGCCTCTTAGTGGCTCACAACATGGCAGGCTGCTTCATCAACAGGAGCAAGTGAGAGATGGGGAGAGAGTGCACTAGCAAGACAGCCATCACTGTCCTTCGTAAGCTAATCTCGGCAGTGACATCACAGGTCCCACCCCACCCAAGGGGAAGGGACTACACAAGGATGTGAACACCAAGGGAAGGGAACGGGGAACCACGCTAGAACCTGCATGCCATGCTTCTCTTCTCCCAAAGAAATCAACTCTCATCCCCAAACCAAATGTGGCCATCCCCAAACTAAATGTGGCCCTCCATTACATACCTGTTCCCTCAACATATATAAATATTTTTTTGGAAACAGTCTTTCTATATTGCCCAGGTTGATCTCAAACTCCTGACCTCAAGCAATCCTCCTGTCTCAGCCTCCCAAGTAGCTGGGACTACAGGTGCATGCCACCATTCCTAGCTCATTCCCTTAATAAAACTTCTTTTTGAAAATAGAGACAAGGTCTTGCTTTGTCCCCTAGGCTGGAGTGCAGTGGTGCCATCATGGCTCACTGCAGCCTCCAACTCCTGGGCTCAAGTGAGCCTCCTGCATCAGTCTCCCAAGTAGCTGGGTCTACAGGCACACAGCACCATGCTCAGCTATTTTTGTGTTTTAATGTTTTGTAGAGATGGCAGTGTCTTGCCATGTTGCCCAGGATGGTCTTGAACTCCTGGCCTCAAGTGATCCTCTCGCCTTGGCCTCCCTAAGTGCTGGGATTACAGATGTGACCTACTGTACCCAGCCCCCCTCAATAATTATTTATTAAGGGTCTACTATATACCAGGCACTGTTCCCAGTCCTGGGCATAGAGCAGAACATACAACAGAGCAAGACCTCGCTGTCCCAGAACTTTCATTCAAAACAGGCATCAACAAATACACACGAGGTCAAATGCTGATCGTTGCTGAGGGACAAATGAAGCAAGGAAAGGGAGACAGGGAGGCTGAAGCAACGGAAAAAGGACTCTCCCCTTCAGAACCCTGTAGGAAGTGAGGATCAATCCATGCTGGTACTGGCGGGGAGAGAGCCCTGGCAGATGGAACAGCCAGTGCAAAGGTCCTGAGGTGGGACCCAGGGTGGAGTGTGCAGGAATAGTATTCAGGAGCTGGTATGGCTAAGCTCTAACGCAGTGGTGAGAGGCAGGATGAGGAGGAAGAGGTGAGGCTGGTGAGTAGCTGGAGGGCCTTTAGGGCCCCATGTGCCATGGGAGGACATCAGCCTTTTCTCTGAGAGGGAGCCTCTGGGAGGTTTTGAGCAGTACGGTGATGTCATCTGATTTACAGTTTAAAAGATCCCTCTGGCTGGCCAGAGAAGCAGGAAGACCAGCACAAGGGCAGTTTTGAGAATCCAGGAGAGGGTTGATGGTGGCTGGAAGCAGGGAAGTAGCAACGGAGTTGGGGAAAATGGGTAAATTCTGAAGACGCTCTCAGAGACCAGCCTTTCTGTTTGGCGCTTACTGCGGTTGTAAATCAGGCATTCATCCTGCAACGTTCATAGTTTATTATCTGTTTCTCCTCTTGAATATGAATTCTATCAGGGCAGAGGCAATGTCCAGCATGTTCTCTTTGAAGCCTGGGGTGTGGCATACATCGGGGGAGGGGAATTATGTGACAGCGTATGACACGCGATCTCAGACACAGCAGGGATACATCGGGGGAGGGAAATTATGTGACAGCGTATGACACGCGATCTCAGACACAGCAGGGGTGCTGTGAAGATCAGAAACTTCCCTTGAATGAAGCTCTCATTCCGCCTCTTATTCTGTTTGCTTTGGGTAAGTATCTTAACGTCTCTAGGCCTTGTTTTCCTCATCTGTGGATTGCAGAGCAGAAAACCTGATCGCAGTTCGTAGGAAATGTTAATAAGAAAAGGCACCTGGTGACACTCACACAGGTGAGCTCACTTTCCTGCTGACCTCAGGTGTCATCTGTCTCCCCCTAGACGCGAAGGACAGGAACTTCCCGTCTAAGTTCATACTGTCCCTCAACTCTGCCCACTCTTCATACTGTGTCCTGGAGCAGTGGCCTCTCACAGGAGAGTTGGTGTGGAGATGACCAACTTGCTGAAGGGAAGACCAGCCCTGGTTTTCTCTGCTGAGCCAACCAAACAGCTTTCCTGGGTGGCCTATCTGCTTGGCGCAGCTTTTACTTCCTGCAGAAGCACTTGGTCCTTCTTAGAGGGCACTTTAGTCTTTCCGGAAGGTTCTTCTGGGCCACTGGCAGGCTGAGAACCATCTCTTCAGAGCTGTCTCGTTGGAATTTTCAGTCTTAAGTTTTTCTTGACCTAGACTCAGGAGTTCAACATTTGTGGAGGCTTCACTAACTCACAAAAGACGCTTTGTTGAACTCTTCCTTTGAAATGCCTTTGGATAGGGAAGACACAGAATTGGAAAGACAAACATTTTGCACTTTATTAATTCGGTTTTTCATTCCAGAATTCAAGCCAAGAGCTTGGGCTCCGGAGTGAGACTCACGGGGGTTTAGATCTCAGCTCTCTGTTGCTGGTGTGTGCCTCTGGGGAAATAACCCAGGCTTCGTGCCTCCGATTCATCTGTGCCATGAGGGTGGTGGTGAAGATGCAGTAACCAGATGCAGGTGCGTCACCTAGCACCGTGCCTGGTGAGCTCATCACCTAGCACCATGGCTGGTGGGTACTAAGCATGAAAAACATGATATCTGCCCTCATTGTCTTTGTCATCACCATCGTCATCCAACAGGTACCATGCACCTCCTAAGAGCCAAGCCAGGGACTCTGAGGAAAGGAGGAAATAAAACACAGTCCTGGTCATCGAGACCACCCGTGGACTTGCTTATTTTAAAGCTCAAAAAGTAGCTCTAAACTCAAGGACCTGGTGAGGGCAAACAAAATGATAAACCAAAGTCAGGTGATAGTCTGCAGACAACCCAACACTGCAGGGCCAAAATAAAAATCTTTAATAAACAATCCTTGCTGGCTGCCACCAGCTGAATATTCAGGCAAAAAGAGATGTCAAAGGGTGAGAATTAGCTGCTCTTGATTGCAGTGCACTCCTTAGGGATCTGAAGCCGGGGCTGTTCATGCCACCATGTGTGAGCAGAGCTGTGGGCCTCTGTATGCTACTGACTGGGCTTAAAAAGTACCTTTGTGTGGCTCTGTCCAAAGACTGTGTGAAAACTCTCTGATGTCAACCTCATACAATTCTTAATACTTGGCACAGTTAGGAAGAAAAGTCCATGGGAATCACTTAGGAAACAAATCCTAATATTGCCCCCATATCTAGAAAAAAGTTTTTTGTGCTTTGGTGAAATTAACAGGTGCCGAAGAGGGTGGGATTTAAATCGGCTCCTTGGCGAGGATTACCCTCTGAGATTGTGAAATAGAATCAGCAGTGCAGAATATCACTTGTTCCTGTTAATTTACCTCTGAGTTCTCCTTACTGGAACTTCATAGGAAAAAGTCCTAATTCCAATCACACCTCTGGCATCTATGCAAACTTCGGCTCTCCAGGGGAGCAATGGATTTTCTCCTCCATGGAAAGGCACAGCCAGGTCCCTCAGGATAAAAAAAAAAAAGGCTTCAAATGGAGTGAATCAAGACTTTATCAATGCATCACTAAAGTATCCACCTCTGGGAAGAGGAAAATCCAAAAGCCGAGCCAGTGAGGAGCAGGCCAGTGTCACCCTGGCTAGATCTAGAAACTGCTCAAACTCACAGACCTGGGATTTCAAAATGAACACTTTACTATTCTGGTTTAATTTCATTAATGCTTGGCAGGGTGATTCATGTTGCAAACTCCGTGAAGAAAGGATATATGTTTTATTCTTCTCTGCACTTCCAGAGCCAGTGCAGTGCTTGGCATGTAGCATTCGTAAGTGTTGGATAAATTATATTTAATTAAGGAAGAGTGCCGAGAAATGAAACCTAAGGATGTAAAACCTTTATGGACTTAAAACAACTACTCCAAGTGTTGTTTGATGACTTGGGTGTAAATGAGTCAGAAACATATGGTCTAGGTTTCCTGATGACTGACACGACAAACAAACAAATATGCAGAGCAGTGGGTCTTGGAGCAAAATCTTCAAGCAACCAAAATGGCAGCCAAGGACTCCAAAATGCTAAAGAAATCCCCAGGCTCCTCTGTAGCATTACAGGGTGAGCTGGAGAGTAGGTTTGGAAATGAAAGGAAATAAAGATTTTAAAGGAAGAGCCACACCACCAGCAAATGGCTTTAGAGAATTCTGGAAAGAGACCTCTTAAGACAAGAAAGTTGATGGCCGGGAGAGAAACTCCCAGCTTGGTACAGCTCTCAGGAAGGGATAGTGGTTTCCCACACTTGAGAAGAGGTTATACTGCATCTGTGGTTATTGTGACAGAAAGGCTACTCTCTGATCCTTCACTAGGTGCTATGGTTGAAGTGGAGCTGTTACTGCCTTTATCCTCTTATGCATTTATTACCTCCAAATGTAGCATCCTCACCCAGTTCAGAGAAGCCAGCATGTCCCCTCCCACCTTTGGTGAGCCATGCCCTGTGCTGACACAATGCTGCCCAGCAGACCACACCATCATAGTTTGCACCCTCAGTTGTACTGAAAATCCATTTTACACAGTGATCCTGACATGGTGACACCCAGGCAAAGGTTCTCAAATGCCAACATGCACAGGTTGAAAACCATTAGGGAAGGAGAGCTAGACTGTAGAACACACCAAACCATCTGTGGCCTCTGAAGTTTCCAGGAGACAAGAGCATGGTAACAAAGAGAGGCTGAGAGTGAAGGTTTCATCTAAATAGGGATGTGATGACTCTACAGACGATTCAGCCCAAATTACACACCATCCTCCAGTTCCTGGTGGGGCGGCAGGGGGTGAGTGAAAGTAGGCAATTTAGTATACATCTCTACAAGAGAAACAGCTCGAAGGGTTTCCTTTGTCAATCAGGCTGCAGGAAACAGATGGCACATTCAAATGAGGATAAAGTGCTTACTAAAAGGTGTGGAGAAACCGTTATGTGCTGAGTGTGTCTCCTTCCCCCCCAGATTCATATGTTGAAGTCCCAACCCTCAGTACCTCCAAATGTAACCGTATTTGGAAGTAAGGTCTTTTAAAAAATAATTCAATTTCATTTTAAAAGTCGACACACAATAATGGTGCATATTTAAGGGGTACATAGTGATGTTTTGATACATATAGTGTATAGTGATCAGATCAGAGTAATTAGCATATCCATCATCTCAAATCTTTATGGGTTTTTTTTTTGTGTTGGGAACATTCAGTGTCTTCCTTCTAGCTATTTGGAACTGTATAATATATTATTGTAAACTATAGGCATCCTACAGTGGTACAGAACAGTGGTCTCCAATGTTTTTGGCACCAGGGACTGGTTTCATGGAAGACAATGTTTCCCCAGACTGGGGGGTGGGGGTATGATTTGGGGATGATTCAAGTACATCATATTTATTGTGCACTTTATTTCTATTATTATTACATTGTAATATATAACGAAATAATTATACGTCACCATAATGTAGAATCAATGGGAACCCTGAGCTTGTTTTCTTGCAACTAGACGGTCCCATCTGAGGGTGATGGGAATCAGTGACAGATCATCAGGCATTAGATTCTCAATTCCCATAAGGAGCTCACAACCTAGATCCCTTGCATGCACAGTTTACAAGAGGGTTCACAATCCTATGAGAATCTAATGCTGCTGCTGATCCTGAGCTCCAGGAGGCAGAGCTCAGGCGGTAATGTGAGCCATGGGGAGTGGCTGCAAATACAGATGAAGTTTCATTCGCTCACCCACCTGCCACTCACCTCCTGCTGTGTGGCCAGGGTTCTTAACAGGCCATGGACTGGTACCAGTCTGTGGCCCTGGGAGTTGGAGAACCCCGGTATAGAACCCTAGAAGATACTCCTTTTCTATCTAGCTATAACTTTGTAGCCTTTAACAAATATCTCCCCATGCCTTCTTCCCCACTGCCCTTCTCTGCCTCTAGCATCCTCTGTTCCACGTTTTTAGATAAACTTTTTTAGCTTCCACACATGAATGGGAACATGTGGTATTTAACTCTCAGCTCCTGGCTTGTTTCACTTAACATAATATCCTCCAGTTCTATCCATGTAGCCTCTAAAGGCAGGATTTCACTCTTTTCATGGCTGAATAGTATTCCATTATGTATACACACTACCTTTTCCTTGTTCATTCATCTGCTGTTGAACACCTAGGTTGATTCCATATCTTGGCTATTGGGAATAGTACTGCAATAAACATGGGAGTGCAGGTGTCTCTCTGATATACTGATTTCCTTCCCTTTGGCTCAATGCCCAGTAGTGGGATTGCTGGATCATATGGTAGCTCTAGTTGTAGTTTTTGGAGGAACTTCCATACTGTTCTCCATGGTGGCTGCACTCGTTTACATTCACACCAACAGTGTATAAGAGTTCTCTCTCAGACATGAGGTCTTTAAGAGGTAATTAAGTTAAAAATGAGGCTGTGAGGGCGGGGCTATAATCCAATTTGACTGGTGTCCTAATAAGTAGAGGAAGATGAATGTGCACATTTGCATGTCATGGGAAGAGGCAGCAAGAGGGAGACCACCTGCCAGCCAAAGAGAGAGGCGTACAGAGAAACCAACTCTGCTGGCACCTTGATCTTGGACCTTCAACTTCCAGAACTGGGAGAAAATGAATCTCTGTGGTTTACCACCTGGTCTGTGGTATTTTGTTATGGCAAATGACTAATATAGACACATGTGGGATAGTGCACTAATCGGGTCTATAAACACTGTCCACCTATGCACCTAGAAGAAGAACCAAGGAAAGGGTTATACAGAGAAGGCTGCCTTGCAGAAAGCTTTGGTGGAGAGACACAGCCAGCAGTCCCCAGACCACAACACAGGGAGGGAGTCAGTGCTGAGGCCCACATGGGTGGGGCAGTGGAATTATTTCCATATGCATGGGAGAGCCTCAAAGCAGCAAGCCACCCAACCCCAACGGCAAATCAGCAGGATCTGCGTGGCTCACGGCCGAGGGCCAGATGGGATGGTGGAGGTCTTAGCAGATGTCTGGGTGCACAGATGGCATCAAGCAGCAGATGCTCCCATCCCGCCCTACCTGGGTCTCCACCCCTGGGCACTTCATTCCCTTCCCCACCCCCACCTGAACTGGCTGGTGGAGGCTCACTTCCACCACTCTGGCTAAATGGGGGTCTAAAGCCTAAATCAAAGCTGCATGTGCCAGAAGAGAACCTTTAAAACGTGGACAAAAAAATGTCACTAATTTTGCAGATGGAAATTCGCACTCGTTCCCTAGGAATAAAGAGCCACAGCATGGGAGACTCTGAACAGTCTTTGGGTGGAATACTGGAGAACTAAGGACATAGGCAAACCTCAGGAAGCTGGCCAAGGCTTGGCCAATCTTGCCTTATACTCCTGAGATGGGAGACTCAGTTTTTCTGGTGACTCTACCTCAATGATCCCCATTTCTCCTTCTTCCAAGGGCTCGATGCTCTGGGAAGCATCCTCTCTGCTTTGGCAAAAGTCATATTAGAATGAGATGTGTGAGGAGCTCGAGATGGAATAAAAGGCATGTGACAGCCAGGGGACCAGGCCAGAGGCCACAGTCACAGGGCAGTGGGGCTAGGCCCCTGAGACTACAGTCTATTCACATAGGAAACAGTGAATTTCAAAGCTTATGAGCAGGTCTTCCCTTTATCAAAAAAGAGCTTTGTCTCTGGGCCCCTTTAAACCAATAATCTTTCAGTGGACTGAAGTGTTTATGGCTCATTAAATTAATGGGGTGGATGAAGGAATTAGGGAGAGGGACGGGGCCACGGCGAGCTGCTGCCCACTGACGACGCAGCCCCGTTGGTCACAGAGCCATGAGAGATGAGAATGTAAATCAATGAGAAATGGGATTCCACAATAAAGCCTTCGGGGTGAGGCATTTACTCTCCAGAAAAACAGAGATGATTAAAAATAAACAGAGTTGTGCATGCTTATGGAAAGGAGGTGATTGTTTCCTCAACATAGCTGTGGCCAATATGTGCTTTGACCCTTCCCTCCTTTTCTTTTTCTTTTCTTTTTTTTTTTTTTGAGACAGGGTCCTGCTCTGTTGCCCAGGCTGGAGTGCAGTGGTGTGATCACAGCTCACGGTAGCCTTGACCCCTGGGGCTTCAACAGTCCTCCTGCCTCAGCCTCTGGAGTAGCTGGAACCACAAGGCGTACACCACCCTGCTTGGTTAATTATTTCTTTTGTTTGTTTGTTTGTTTGTTTGTACAGATACGATCTTGCTTTGTTGCCCAGGTTGGTCTAAAACTCCTGGGCTCAAGCAATCCTCCCGCTTTCAGCCTCCCAAAGTGCTGGGGTTACAGCCGTGAGCCACTGTGTCTGGCCCTTTTCTTTTTCATATGAGAAGGGTTGTTGACTCCCAGGAAATGTCACCTGGGACCAAGAATGTGAACTCAAGGACCCCCGCCTGTTGGCAGCTGCATTTACTTGACTCCTGTTCACTGTTTCTTAGCCTTGTCCTTTCTCTCCTGCCAGTTCTAGGAGACACCGCTTTTCCTGGTTGACCTCATCAATGCCCTACCAGTGGTTCTCAAGGTGTGGTCCCTGGAGCAACAGGATCAGCCTTGCTGGGAGCTTGTTAGAGATGCTAGCTCTCAGTCCCACCCCAGATCTGCTGAATCAGAAACTCTGGGAGTGGGACCCAGCCATTTGGGTTTTACCAAACCCTCCAGATGACTCTGAAGCATGCTTAAGTTGGAGAACCACTGGCCTACGGGGATGTTCCTGCTGTAAATGGCAGAATCGTTCCCAAGAGGATGCAATAGGCAGGAAATATACAAAGTTGCCAAACCCCTCACCTGCCCGACTCCTTTCCTAGTTTCTTCCTGCCCATCTCCATGGGCAAAGATCCTCCATGACCTGGCTCCACCAGCCCACTCCGTTTAACCCTTTACGCTCAGCAGCATTAACCACTTGATACAGTTTCCCACCTCCTCACTGGGGTTAAACTGTCCCCTCTGCCCAGAACGTCTGCATCCTTCCCTGGATGCCCTCAGGCTGGTGTTCCCACTAACTGCCTATACCAGTCTGTTAGCACACAGTGTAATAATTCCCTGTTTGTGACTATGAGCTCCCTGGAGGTCAATGCTGCTTGGTTCACGTGTTCCCAGAGTTCACTAGCACAAGACTTGGCACACAGCGTTGCTCACCAATATTTTCAGGATGAATAAACGGCTGAGATACTGACACAAGGGGGAAGCAGATGAGTGGATGCTCTTCCGGGGGATCTCAGGTTCACATGGCAGGAGCAAGCACAGCATGGATAGCAATTTAAAAATACTCTGCATGCAAAATTAATTTAGTAGCTAAAGGAAAACTGAATTATGTATAACATGTTATGTATCAACACATCTCCTGGAAGGCTTTTTACTGTATTCACCAAAACAACTAAGATTTATAAACAGATTTTCAGGATCACACCTTCTGTATAAATCAAGACATACATATGCTGGCTGGAGTGGGAGGTACAGCACCCCTAAAAGCTATGGCCAGTGAGGGAGAGTGGTACAGAAGACAGGGTGGAGAGGCCAGGCGCGGTGGTTCACACCTGTAATCCCAGCACTTTGGGAGGCCAAGGAGGGGGGATCATGAGGTCAAGAGTTCAAGACCAGCCTGGCCAACATGGTGAAACCCCATCTCTACCAAAAATACAAAAATCAGCTGGGCATGGTGGTGCACACCTGTAATCCCAGCTACTCGAGAGGCTGAGGCAAGATAATTGCTTGAACCCGGGAGGTGGAGGTTGCAGTGAGCCGAGATTGCACCACTGCACTCCAGCCTGGGTGACAGAGCAAGACTCCATCTCAAAAAAAAAAAAAAAGAAGAAGAAGAAGATGGAATGTAGTCTGGGGAAAGAGGTGGCATTCCAAAGTTACCCGAGACCCTGGTTCCCTGCATTCTATACTTCTCCTATAATTTCTTTCACTTCTGGGCAGAGGGCAGCCTGCGGACAAGCGTTCTTGCTGACAGTCCAAGAGTGTTGGGTTCAACCAACTGCTAACTCCTGGGACAATTTTAAGGCAGTGCAATAAGGAGAACCTTATATATCTATAAAGCCAGCTGGAGCTATCCCCAGGGCCATGTTGTAGCAGACTCAAATCTTCAAATCTTCCAATGTCTGTATTGGGGTCTCAATCGATTGCTCACTTATTTGGTTGTTCAATGAAGGGCAAAGCAATATGATAGCATCATTGCAGTAGAAAGTTCTAGAAAGATGTTCAAGGTACACTCCTTGCCTGAAAGCCTCCCTGTTTAAGCTGAGAGAAGACAGAGATCCAACTAAGCTTCATCTTGGCAGACTTTGAAATAAGCAGTCAACCCTTAGGGACAAGAGAGTAGGAACTGACTTCCAATTCCCAGCTTAAATGTGCCATCATTGGAGATGCCTTCCATGACCTCAGATATAAGGCAAATTTCCCCTGTAATATGTTCCCCTAACACCCAGTGCTTGCCCTTGTATAATACATATTACACAGAAATTAGTTAATAACAAACCCAACAATTACTGAATGCCTCTTAAGTGTGTCATTTGCAGTGATGCATTGAATCCTTTCATTATTAGCCCCATTTTACAGAGGAGAAAACTGAGGCTCATGGAGGTGAAATTACTTTTCCCTACATCCCTCAGCCTATAAGTAGCAGAGTCAGGCTTCAAAGCCCAGGTGATCTATTTCCAGATCCTGTACTCTGACAGCAACTTTCCTCTGGCCAATTCCCCTTCCTCCTAGATGGTCATTTGACAAGAGCACAAGATTCACCTTTTGTGTTCATCCTTGTGTCCGTAGCACCTTGCATAGTATACTTGGGAAGTGCTCATTAAATGTTTAATGAATGAATAAAGGAATGAATGAACGTTTCAGTTGGGGAGATTACCACAGAAAGCTGAAGGCATGGAGATAGTCACATTTAGAATTCTGGATTCATCAGCATGCCTGACTACCTTACCCTCCATCTTAAAAAAGTATTTTCTAGATGCAGTTTTTCTTCTTCCTTTTCTTGACATTCCAACTAAAGGGCACCAGGTCCACTGACCTTTCCCTTAGCCAGTGACAGATGGGTGAGTTGAGGCAGCCGGGAGCTGCCTGAGTCTATCTCAGAGCCGATGAGGTGGAGGGGTCAGCTGAGAAGGCTAAAGCCGACTGTCGACCGAAAGCCACAGAGCCCGGCAACGTTTTGCAGCTTCAGCACAGCAGAGGTCCTGCTTTTGGAGGGAGTCCGATAAACAATGGCCCCACAGCTTAACAGGATTGAAATACGATGCTATTCAAAGGGAATGTCAAAAGGATTAATAACCCATCTCCTTCTAGCTTGGTGCTAAAACCACGCCACTGCCTCAAGTTAAAATCATGCTTAGCCTGCATGCTACGGTGGCTCAAGCCTGTAATCCCAGTACTTTGGGAGGCCGAGACGGGCGGATCACGAGGTCAGGAGATCGAGACCATCCTGGCTAATACGGCGAAACCCTGTCTCTACTAAAAAATACAAAAAACTAGCCGGGCGAGGTGGCGGGCGCCTATAGTCCCAGCTACTCGGGAGGCTGAGGCAGGAGAATGGCGTGAACCCGGGAGGCGGAGCTTGCAGTGAGCTGAGATCCGGCCACTGCACTCCAGCCTGGGCGACAGAGCGAGGCTCCGTCTCAAAAAAAAAAAAAAAAACCCTCCTCCAGTAACAGACCATCACGGTCCCAGTGTGGGGCAGGCTCTCGGGACCCCTCTGTACATTATCACAATTCTCCAGTTCAGCCTTTTTAGAGGGGACTGAGCTGAGGGCCTGGAAAGCAAGCAAAACTCAACATGCTGAATCTAGAAATAAATATCTGGTCCCTTCCTGAAACATACTTCCAGACTTGCCTCCAAACAACCAAGAAAAACGGGTGCCTCTGAAACTAAAGCAACAGTTACGGACCCTGTTGCATGCCAGGTGACAAGTCTGGTGTAAGCTGAATCATGCACAACACACACTCATCCCACAGACGGTTTATGGAAGAAGAGGGAAGGTCAAGGGGAAGGTGATGGGCAAGATCTAAGCTTCTACACCAGCAGTGGTTAGACCCCCGTTTCAGGCAATCCCACCCCGTGACTCTGCTTTGCTTTCCAGATTCAGGGTAAAACAACGTAAGACGAGTCCAGCAGGAGCTGATTTAAGAATTCCCCTCTCTCAGCTTAGGATCCTCCTCTTCCAGGTGATGGCTCTCAACACGCAGGCTGGACCCAGAGACGCGGGTGCTCTGTGCAATACTGACATTTAGAATGAGAGCAGTGTGGTTCCTTCCTTCCTGGTGGGAAGATACAATTAATTCCACTACCCCTCCCTTAGCATCCTGTTGCTGGGAAAAACAACTGCCTCCCTCACTCAGAAGGGGTTTCATTAAGAACGGCAAATGTGAAGGAGGTGATAAGGAGGTGGACAGTCCTTTTGTCCTATCCAAGTTGTACGAAAGCCAAAATAACCTTGAGGACCACTGCCCCTGAAGAAGGTGAGACATAATCAGCCCTACTTAACAAATCAACATGGAGCTTTTGGACACCAAATTCAAAGTCAAGGGTAGTTGCTTAGGGTCAAAGCAGAGACATATTTCCATTCCCTTTAAAAACAACCCCTGGGAAGACCAGAACTGGTAGATTGCTATGAAGACCTGAATAAGAAACTGGTGTCTCTGCCCGTCCTTCGATTTCTTTGTTTTGAAACAGTCTTGCTCTGTTACCCGGGCTGAGGTGCAGTGGTGCAATCTCAGCTTACTGCAATCTCCACTTCCCAGATTCAAGCGATTCTCATGCCTCAGCCTCCCAAGTAGCTGGGTTTACAGGCATGTGCCACTACGCCTGGCTAATTTTTGTACTTTCAGTAGAAACAGGGTTTCTCCACATTGGCCACGCTGGTCTCCCAACTCCTGGCCACAAGTGATCCGCCCACCTTGGCCGCCCAAAGTGTTGGGATTACAGGTGTGAGCCACTGCACCCAGACTCTGCCATTCCTTCTTGTAGTGGTCAAGGGACCACGGCTAACCCTTGCGTGAGGCCAACAAAGATCAAGACTAGCATGGTGAAGTGTCCAATCTTGTAAACCTTGAATGTAAACCTTTTTTTTTTTTTTTTTTGGAGACCGAGTTTCCCTCTTGTTGCCCCAGTTGGAGTACAGTGGCGCAATCTTGGTTCACCGCAACCTCTGCCTCCCGGGTTCAAGCGATTCTCCTGCCTCAGCCTCCCAAGTAGCTGAGATTACAGGCATGCGCCACCATGCCCAGCTAATTTTTTGTATTTTTAGTAGAGTCGGGTTTTCTCCATGTTGGTAAGGCTGGTCTCGAACTCCTAACCTCAGGTGATCCACCCGCCTCGGCCTCCAAAAGTGCTGGGATTACAGGCGAATGTGAATCTTAACTAACACCATTGGACCCATAAAAAGTGCCACCAGTGATGCTGGAAGTGCTCCAAAGAAGCAAAGGAAAAGTCATGATATTACAAGAAACAGGTGAATTGCTTGGTAATAGGGAGCCATCAGAGGCTTGCAGGTCGGTCAAAGAAAAACTGATGTATGGAAAAGAAGCAAAATAACAAGAAGAAAAGATCGAAAAAATGAGAGCTGAAGATGGTGAAAATTATGCCATTAAAAAGCAGGCAGAGATCCTATGAGAATCCCAGATGATGATCCCAGATTGCCAGCGCAGGTTGGAAGCTGCATATTTGGCTCTTCAACAGATGTTAGAAAGTGAAAAAGACTTGGAAGACACTACGGAACATAAAAAAGCACATTTAGTACTAGATTCAGTGAAGCTAGAAGCCTGAAACTTTTCTTGTACAGGGTGATGTTTGCCTTAAATCCTGGGGCCCATTTTATAATTCATTATTTTTTTTAAATTTTATTTATTTATTTATTTTTACCACTACTGGGTGTTCAAATAGTATAAGAATGTGATTGTTTTTATCCAGTTGCATATCTATTTCTTGTCTAATTTAATACATAAAATAAATGAATTCATAGTAAAAAAAAAAAAAAAAGAAGAAGAAGAAGAAAAAGAAGAAGGAAGAAAGAAAAGAAAGAAATTGGCAGATACAGATAAGCCATGATGAGCTCTGTTACCTGCTCAAGTGGCCTGGATCAGATGCTTGCTGGATGGAGAGCAGGTGAGCTCTCCCTGAAGGTAAGAAACAATGATGTTTAAAGATGAAGACAGGCCAGGCGAGGTTGCTTGGATTATGCCTGTAATTACTCACAACACTCTGGGAGGCTGAGGCGGGCAGATCACTTGAGGTCGGGAGTTCGAGACCAGCCTGGCCAACATAGCAAAACCCCGTATCTACTAAAAATACAAAAAGTAGCCAGGCGTGGTGATGTGCACCTGTAATCCCAGCTACACAGGAGGCTGAGGCAGAAGAATCACTTGAACCCAGGAGGTGGAATTTTTAGTGAACCGAGATTGTGCCACTGCACTCCAGGCTGGGCAACAGAGTGAGACTCTGTCTCAAAAACAAACAAAAAAAAAGATGAAGACAATAAAACCCCATAAACCTAGAGTTCATCTCTGTTAATACTGTTATTTATTTTTTCATGCATGCATTGAAAGGTGTCTGGAAAAATGAACATATGTATATATACATGTATAAACATATTTGTAGAATTTATGTGCATGCATGTACATGTGTGGAATCATAGTGTACATACTGCTTGTATTTTACTTGGTTCACTTTCGATACATTGCAAGTGTAGTTAACAAATAGGCCACATAATACCAGGACACCTAAATATAAGATGCAAAGTCAGGAGATTTTTTTTTCCCCATCTGAAACTTAAAAGTACTGAGCCATCCATCAATAGTCAAAATTCCCCAAAGCTTTAAAAAATTTAACATTCAGTTAAATATCTAAGTCAGCGCTTGTTTAGTCAGCAGAGTAATCCCTAGTCATGACTGAAAAATTATACATTTGCCTTTAATTGCCACATCATTATCTCTATACACCTGAGATAAAAATGTAAATTCAACATTAGCTATGAAAATATGCATTTGTTTTTTAAGTGGCCTTATCCAGCAAATGCATCCGCAAAATTGGGAAGAATTAAGAATGGATCAGGAGTAAGGAACAATAAAACCAGGTATCCCAACATCTGTGTAAATCACAGCACACACCCTGGGTGAGGAGGAGCGGGGAGTGTAATTACACAAAAATAAGATAAACCACAGTGAGGTCTCCGGAGTCAGTCTTCTTGAATGAATTATGGATATTAGAGGTCTGTCTAAGGTAAAGTTATTAAGGAGGTTTTATGGCTGGCATACAATAGCAGTCTGAATAAAAGCATCTTGTCCTGCTAAGGGCTTTGGATTTGTTTTAGAAGCAGCATTCCTTCTTGGTGAATGGCTCTGCCGCAAACCAGAATGTGATCTTCCTCTCTTTGACTTAATAGAACTGGAAATGGGGGAAAGAGCATGAAAAAAAAAAAAACCCTTCCATCTGCTGTCACCCCAAGTCAGTCACGTGAACCATCGATTATTTTGGTGACAAGGAGGAGGAGTGTCATTATGTGTCATTTCAGACTGGCCTCAGAGACTTCCCAGCTCGGTCTGCAGCGTAAATACATAAATGTGGTGAATCCCCTCTCCCTGACATCCACTTCAGCTTAGCGGCCTCCTTAAATCTGGGGCTCCCACATGAAAACATCAGATGGGCCATCTCAGGTTCACTGTTATGTGGGATTGCACTAAGTATATGTTTTTATAGGGCCTTGTATATTACCAACACTTGAGAAATAAAACACAAGGAAAAAAGCCAGCAGCACCGCAGATGCAGGATTCATGATGAGCACTGCCACTGCAGAGTGTGGCGACTCTGCTGGATGAAATGTGCAGCTCATCTTCATTTGTTCATGGAGGGCAGCCATTTACCTGATTGTAGGAGGTGAAGGTGTTGACGCAGCAGGTTGCTTTGGCCATAAAGGGAGATTTCTGCAGCTGTAAAGCAGGGCTTAGGAACCCCAACCAGCTTTGAAGGGGCAGCCTCCGCTATCCCGTGACTGAGTCCCACAGAGAAGATGGAAATCCTGGAGGCACTCAGATGCCCCTTTCACTCTGTTAATTGAGAATAACCCTGGGAAATGATGTTCTTTTGCTCAGTGACACAGGTGCCTAGCTTTACATGGAACATCTGTTTGGTCCCTGATGGTCTCCATTGGTCTCCCGCCATCTGAGGGTCTCACCATGCCCTCTGCCCGGGACAAGATGAACACATCCGTGCCGGGGTCTAAGCAGCCCCTGAGGGCTGGGTTTCTCTAGCTGAGCAGTCCCTTGCCATCTGGGGAGGAGGGGTTTCCATGACGCTCCTGGCTCCTGGCGGCTAGCGGGTACTGCACCTGTTTCTTTTTTCCTCTTGGTCACTCTGGCTTTTCACTGGCAAACTCACTCCTGATTCTTCCATCAGTGTCAACGGAGTCCTGCCCAGGAGTAATACAAACAGACCAGTCCGCTTACACTTTATCTTGCAACCATCTAATAAAACTCCCCAGCTGCCATAAACACAGATGTTCCAATGGTAAAGGTTTGCTGGACTAGAGGTATTTCCACCCCCATCAACATCCTCCGGCAGCTTTGTCCAGTGTACGGAAGAGGCCTCTTCTACAATCAGGAGCAGATGGGGAGAAAGACCCTCACGCCCTTTGCTGGTCATCACTTGGGTGGGAGTCACTCCCAGACAGAGGCAGGCCCTGAGTAGCTCTCTGTAAGTTTCATGAGATATTACACACCAGACCCAGTGTGATTTTACCAATCAACTGTCGCCCAGGCTGGAGTGTAGTGGCGCGATCTCGGCTCACTGCAACCTCTGCCTCCTGGGTTCAAGCGATTCTCATGTCTCAGCCTCCCACGTAGCTGGGATTACAGGCGCACACCACCACGTCTGACTAATTTTTTGTATTTTTAGTAGAGACAGGATTTTGCCATGTTGTCCAGGCTGGTCTCGAATTGCTGCGCTCAGGCAATCTGTCTATCTTGGCTTCCCAAAGTGCTAGGATTACAGGTGTGAGCCACTGTGCCCAGCTTTACCAATCAACTCTTACTGGCATTTTTGAAAAAGAAAAACTACATATGATCTCGTCCAAATTTGTCATCTCAGCTGTGAAAGGGACTATGTGTATTATTTCCATTTTTCTCTGCACACAGAATAACAAGAAAACACAGCCGTGAATTAAAGGACAGCAGACACCTGACCATTCAGTGTCCTGGGCAAGGTTCTATCTAGTATGTGTGCACTGAGAACTGTGGGCGATCGTGTTGAGCTTTCTTCTTTTGCTAAGACTCCTCCATTGAGAAGAAACAGAATTAATGAGTCCACAGAACAGTGCCTCCCTTGCTGCTGCTTTTGTCCTTTTTACTTGATTGTGTTTTATACTTGTCCATACCATATTCTAATTACTCACTTCCGTATAGATTTCTAACACAAGATGCTTGAGGGCAGAGGTCTCATTTTATTCTCCTTGATGTCTGCCCCAGGGCAGATGCTGCCGGTCACGTGATGGGTATACATGCATTCATTTTACAGTTTCAGACCTAGCACCTGCTGCCTGGCACAGGGAATACGGTGGTAAGTACAATCAATGCAGCCTCTGGAAGAACTTAAGAGTCCATCTAGCTCAACACTGTCTTTTAATAAATGAGAAACAGGCCCAGTGAGGGAAAGTGCCCACAGTCACACAGCTCTGGAACCAGACCCAGTCTCAGGATCTTCCCTTCCATGGCCGGCTAGCTAGAACGCAACATGGGAAATGGCAGCCTGTCTGTAACCAAACTCTATTGTGCCCTGAGGCTGGGTATGAAGACAGTAAAAGCAGAAGGGAGTGACATGGTGGCAGCAGAAAATTCCAGGAGTAGAGATGTCTAGAGCATGGGTGAGGATTGAGCCAAACTATGTTCCTATATCAGCAGTGCATGCTGGGAACTTGTGACGTCTTGTAGTCCATGCTGCAGGACACCAAGCCCCTGACCACCCCGTGGTGTGGGCACCACTGAGCTGCAGCACAAGTTTCTGGTGTGGGGCCAGTGCATGGACTTTGGTCTCCATGTTGAAAATGAAAAGAATAACTCTTGCCACCTTGGTTTGCATAATTAAAACTGAAGAACAGAATTTGCCTATCAACGTGAGCCCCATGAAAGCACATTGAAAACTCTTAAGATATGATTCATTGTTGCACCGATAAATCATCCAAGTCCCCTGCTTCCCTCTTGCAGCTACATTTCATGCTGTAAAATGCAGGTACAGCTAGTGATGACTTCCAGGGTCACATTCCAGTTCCTTGGCAAGACCCACTGACTGGCATTTGTTTACAGACTTATCTTCCCACCTTGTGTCCCACACGCTGGCCTGGAAAGTTCTTCTAAGGCACCTCTGGTCTCTCTGCTGGGGCCCAGGCTGCCCAGAGCACACATCCTTTTCACCCTCTCCACTTGCCTCATCCAGCCTCATCTTCCCCATCTCAGTTCACTTGTGACCACCTAGGCATATCCTTTTGTACTACACCTCAAGCCCACCCTTGGAGGAGCTGCAGAAGCTGTCCCCGCTCTGGGCTCCTCCAGTTCTCTGAGTTCACCTCTCTCATTGCACTGACCAAGGCTTGTTGACTCATCTCTCTGTTCCAGCAAAGGGTTGCATCTTAGTTCTGTGCCCACAGTGCCTAGGCCAGGGCCAGCCATAGCAGGTGCTTAATATATGGTAAATAAACATGTTCCATGACCTCCTCAATCCAGCCCTATGGAGGCTGCCATTTTAATATGGAATTATCATGCCAGCCAACCAGCTACCTCAGTGAAAATAAGGGAGGCTACCGTGAATGCTGGTAACCACAGTATAAGTTGGTCAATTTTTCATTCAGAGGGGAACAAGTGCAGCACACCAGCTACCCCCACATTCGTGTCCTGACAGGTCTCCAGGCAGCTGTTATGGATCTAGTCCTCCCAGAGAAAGGTTTGTTTCCCAGCCGCCTCTGCAGGGAGCACCGGGAAAACGGAGGAAGAAACCCAGCCGGCCCGAGGTGGTAATAGCTTCGTTAATAAGCTCTGTATCAGTGGAGGCTTTTCCCTCTTTCCGAACAACAGAATTCCAGAAGGAAGCCTAGGCCCAGGGGCTTAGGACTGAAATGGAAGGCTTGGGCCCTGCAGCACCACCATAAACGTTCTGTGTGGATGTTTGATTCCTGTGGCTGTCATAGTCCCAGAGGTACGGAGGCCTCTGAGAAGCCAGGGCCAGTGCCAGGTCCTTCTCCTCCGGGCTTCCCACTACACCCGATACTGGGCAAAGCCAAGGGAGGGTGCCCAGAGTTTCCGCTAGGTCGCTTTTGCCAGAAGGTGAAGGGTCAGGTTGATTTTGCTATGATTTTCAGGTGTTCCCACAGTCTATTAAGAAGCACTGATGTTCACTGTAAAAAGAAGTTAAGAAAAGTAGAATAAAGACATAATTTCTCTTTTTCTATGAAGGAATTCTCTCAAGTTGGAGAGGCGAAGGGACCACCTATATCTGCCTTGAATCCCTCCCAGCAATATGGGATGGTGTCAGCTCTAGAAATTCCAGTGCAATCTTCAAGAGTGGCAGACTGGGCCAGGCGCGGTGGCTCACATCTGTAATCCCAGCACTTTGGGAGGCCGAGGGAGGTGGATCATGAGGTCAAGAGATCGAGACCATCCTGGCCAACATGGTGAAACCCTGTCTCTACCAAAAATACAAAAATTAGCTGGCTGTGGTGTGTTCCTGTAATCCCAGCTACTCGGGAGGCTGAGGCAGGAGAATCACTTGAACCTGGGAGGTGGAGGTTGCAGTGAGCTGAGATTGCACCACTGCACTGCAGCCTGGCAACAGAGTTAAACTGTGTCTCAAAGAAACAAAACAAACCAACAAAAGAGTGGCAGACTGAGGCTGATGGAGGTTGTGTAGGGCAAAAAGAAGGAGATATTCAAATTCAACTTTTACCATCTACTCACTGCAGGACCTGGGGGAGTTTACTCAATCTCTTTGGGCCTCAGTTTCTTCACCAGTGATCAGTAACGTGGGAACAATACCCATCCCATGGAGTCATGGGAATTGAAAACACATGTGCACACATACACATAAGCCATATCTATAATTTATCATCTATGAGTTCCAGCTGGGGATTCTCTAAAATGAGTGAGAAACAACTACTCTTTCTAGAGTTTTGTGGTTCCTCCTCCCCTGCCACCATCTTTTATAGTTGTCCTGACCGTATCTAATTCAACAGCATTTCTCCCAAAGCAATGAACTCCTAACAAGTTTTCACCTTAGTTTCATTAAATAACAGTACAACTGGCATATACAGGCTTGAAACTAACCGCAAGTGACTCTGAGCGGGCAAACGATTTGACTGCAAGAGCAGAGATGCTCAGGCAGGTGCTGAGCTGACTGCTGCCAAGAGCATTCGGAGGCCCTAGGCCTCTGTAGAAGACGCTGCCAATTCTCTGCCCATGCCTCCTGGCCCTCAGCACATGGGTGCACACTGGCCTGACTACTAGCTACCACTGCCTGCATTTCTTCATTTGACACCTTCCCTTCCTGCTGGAGCTCAGCCTGCCACCTGTACATCAGACCAGTGGCAGAGAATAGTGGAAAGTTCCCATACAAATCACTGATGGGAATTGGTGTATAAATACCCCAACTCCCTCATCCCTAAGGTCGTATAGCTCTGGAGCATGCTCTATACCAGCTCGCAGAGTATCCTGGCAGGATTAAGCTCCATTCTCCCAGTGGGAGCTGGCTTGGAAACTCGCCCTTGAGTGGCTGCCTTCCCTTTCATATCTCACTTTGCTGAGGCCCTGCTGGTGTTCTGGTGACTCTCAGATAAACTATTTGTTCTTGAATCCTTGTCTCAGAGTTTGCTTCTGGTAGAATCCAAACTAAGAGAGCCTCAGATATGAGTTTTACTCTGGGGATGGAGCGCATAGGAAAATATGGCACTTCAGTTACATGAACATCACCATGTACACAATCCTATCTGTGGTGGTCTGTATAGTAGCCCCCAAAGAGGTCCCCATCCTAAATCCCCAGAAACTACAAATATGTTACCTTGCATAGTATTTAAAAGGGACTCTGAAAATGGGATTCAGGATGTTTAGGTGGGGAAATGATCCAGGGTTATCCAGGTGGGCCTGATGTCATTGCAAGGGTCCTGATAAGAGGGGTGCAGGAGAAGTCAGACTGGGAAGAAGGCCATGTGACAACAGAAACAGAGGCAAGCAGAGTCCGAGAGAGAAGATGCTACACTGTTGGCTTTGAAGATAGGAAGGGGCCACAAGCCAAGGAAAACAGGTAGCCTCTAGAAGCTAGAAAGGGCGAAGAAACATCTTCTTCCCTGGAGCCCCTAGAAGGAAACAGCTCTGCCAACACCTTGCCTTTAGCCCCATAAGACTCAGTCCACACTCCTGGCCTCCAGAACCATAAAAGAATAAATCTGTGTTGTTTCAAACCACTTGGCTTGTGATGATGTGCCACAGCAGCCACAGGAAATGAATACACCAACCAACCCTTGCATCATGTAGTAGTGGGCAGGATTTATCCCCACTTTGCAGATGGGAAAAATGGCATTCAGGGTGGAATAGCTTGCTCCTGAGGTCAAAGAACTGATGAGTGGTGGAGCTGGGATCAAACTTGGTCTGTGCAACCCTAACACCAATCAAGTCTCCTCTGCCCACAGCCCACAGTGATTCCACGAGGTAAACCTGCAAAGCCCCCACCCTAAGATTGGTATTCCTGGAGTCTACGATGTCCATGAAAAGGCTCAACAAAAAAACAAGCACATCAAGCCTTGTGAAGATAAGAGACACTTATAGGAGCTTGATAAGGGGCCAGGGCTTACCTTAGTACCTGAGTAATAAAACTCTGCATAGACAGCCCAAGCCCAAGACAGCCTCCCTAATTCTATTCTAGAATAAAGTGGGATAGACAAGGCACTGGAGTTCAACTCTTGTTGTATTTTAGAAGAAATACAAATACTCCAGTGTATAAGGAAAATGGAATTGCTGCTGAAATATCATTCAATAATCAGTATGAATTGCATTGAACTCCTACTATGTGCTAGGTAGGGGCTAGATGCCAGAGATCCAAAGAATAATACCTAAGAAGAAATAATGGCTGTCTCAGCAATGCTGAGGATACAGGGCAGAGAGGAAGCATGCACTGCATAGCACTAATGAGGATACTACAGGATGTGTGCTATGCTTCTAAGTTTGGGAACCTTTCCTGAGGATCTACTTGGTACCAGATAGGGGGGCTGGGAGCTGGGGAGAAGACAAGACAGTCCCTGCTTTAATGGAGCTGATACTCTAATGAGGTTAATAAATGGGTTGTGAATAAGTGACATGCAATCTGCATCCATTTATCATTTATTCACTGACTGTGTTCAGTGTGTCAACACCATGTCACAGGGACTGGAGTGGAGAAAACGTAGGGGAAGCAGTGGAGGCTAGAAGGAGAGAGCGGTCATCGGAGGGTCCAAGAGTGCCTAACAGCATCTTGAGTTGAGGTTGAAAGGCTCAGTAGGACCCCCCAGAGTAGAATGGGTGGAATATCTTTGCACTTCATCTCTGCAGTCTCATCCCATTAATATAATTCGTGTGTTTGACCTACGTGTCTTCTTTGAGACAGGCTGTGACTCTCAAATTTGAGCAACTGAGTTTTAATTACGACCTTTATTGTTTCCTTGCACTTCTGGAGCGACTCAGCACCCAGGCAATTAACTCCGCCTGTTTTTATCAGGGTCGTTCCTACCACTGAGATGCTTGGCAGCTTCCAGTTCCCAGGAAGGCACTGAGGGTCAGAGTCTAAATGGCTTTCAGCTCACATTTCCCATCCCGTCAGGCTTTCAGCAGGCGCCTCCTCTCACATCTGATAGGGAACTCGCACTATGTCAGATATGACAAATAAGGCTTTAAAACAGCCAAGGGAAATACAAACAAAGAGATCTACTTTTCAGACTCTGGTATGAACAGCCCTCAAAAAATAAATGGAGAGAGGATTTTTAACAGACTTCCTCGGAAACCAGTTCAAATAGGAGAGAAGAGCTGCCAGTGGCAGCTGCTGATCCTGTATGTGTCCATCTCTTATAATAAAAAGATGGTAGCATCTACCTTGTGTTGACTTGTTTGCATTTAAAGACCTCCTGGATCTACAGTGTCACGAGCATTAACAGCTAAATATGTGAGAAAGGGAAGAATGTATAGAGTTTAGGGCTAGGTAATTGCACATTCCTTTAAAAACTCTGTTTTCTTTTAGAATACACTTTTTCTCCATTAAAAATATAACAACACAATGTGGTCTCTATATACAATGGAATATTATTCTGCCTTAAAAAATAAGGGAATTCTGGCCAGGCATGGTGCCTCATGCCTGTAATCCTAGCACTTTGGGAGGCTGAGGCGGGAGCATCGCTGGAGCCCAGGAGTTTGAGACCAGTCTGGGCAACAGGGAGATCCTGTCTCTACAATAGATTTTAAAAAACTAGCCAGGCATGGTGGTATGTGCCTGTGGTTCCAGCTACTCAGGAGGCTGAGGCTGGAGGATTGCTTGAGCCCAGGAGGTCGAGGCTGCAGTGTGTCATGATTATGCCATTGCACTCCACCCTGAGCAACACAGCAAGACCCTGTCTTGAAAAAAAGAAAAAGGAAATTCTGACCCATGTCTTAACCTTGAAGGTATTACGGTAAGTGAAGCCAGACAGTCACAAAAGAACAATACTGTATGATTCCCCTTATATGAGTTACCCAGAGTAGTCAAATCCATAGAGGAAGGGAGTAGAATGGTAGATGCCAGGGACTGGAAGGAAGGGGGAATGGAGAGTTAGTGTTTAATGGGGACAGTTTCTCTTTGAGAAGATGAGAAACGTTCTGGAGATGGATAGTGGTGATGGTTGCACAATGATGTGAATGTAACTTAATGCCGCTGAACTATACATTTAAAAATGGTTAAAATGGGCCAGGCGCGGTGGCTCACGCCTGTAATCCCAGCACTTTGGGAGGCCGAGGCGGGCGGATCACAAGGTCAGGAGATCGAGACCACGGTGAAACCCCGTCTCTACTAAAAATACAAAAAATTAGCCAGGCGCGGTGGCGGGCGCCTGTAGTCCCAGCTACTAGGGAGGCTGAGGCAGGAGAATGGCGTGAACCCAGGAGGCGGAGCTTGCAGTGAGCCGAGATCGCGCCACTGCACTCCAGCCTGGTGGAGAGAGTGAGACTCCGTCTCAGAAAAAAAAAAAAAAAAGGTTAAAATGGCAAATTTTATGTTATGTCTATTTTACCACCATTAAAAAATATAGCAGCTGCAAATGCCACTTTCAAGCTGAAAATGGAATTTCGGAGCTCAAAAGAATTACAGTCATGAGTTGGTCTGTCCAGAGTCTCTGAAATGTTAGTGTTGGGCTGGCTGCAATGAGTCACCCACAAGCAACCTCACCATTCCAGTCCTAGATATTTACCCAGGAGAAAGGAAAACATATGTCCACAAAAAGACTTGGACAGAAATGTCCACAGTAGCTTTACTCCGAGTAGCCCAAACTGGAAACAATCCAAGTGTCCACGAATAGGAGAAGGAATAGACAAACTGTGGTATAGCCACAGGATATAGTTTGGATATTTGTCCCCACCCAAACTCTTGATACAATGTAATCCCCAGTTTTGGAAGTGGGGCCTGGTGGGAGGTGTTTGGATCATGAGGGCGGATCCCTCACAAATGACTTGGGCCGCACCCTTGAGGATGAGGGAGCTCCCACTCTTGAGTTCACAGGAAATCTAGTGGCTTAAAAGTGTGTGCCACCTCCTGCTAATTCTCTCTCTTGTTCTTGCTTTCGCCCTGTAACGTGCCTGTTCCCTCTTCATCTTCCGCCATGATTGTAAGCTACCTGAGGCCTCCCCAGGAGCCAAGCACGCCAGCACCATGCTTCTTGTAGAGCCTGCAGAACCAGGAGACAATGAAGGCTCTTTTCTTTACAAATTACCAAGTCTCAGGTATTTCCTTATAGCAGTGCAACAACAGCCTAACACACACCATACCGTGTAATACTCCCCAGCTACAAAATGAATGAACTACTGAAACACACAACAACTTAGATGAATCTCGAACTAACACAGGATCAGAAAACCAAATACCACATGTTCTCACTCATAAATGGGAGTTGAACAATGAGAACACATGGGCACAAGGAGGGGAACATCACACACCGGGGCCTGTTGTGGGGTGGGAGGCAAGGGGAGGGATAGCATTAGGACAAATACCTAATGCATGTGGGGCTTAAAACCTAGATGACGGGTTGATAGGTGCAGCAAACTACCATGGCACATGTATACCTATGTAATGAACGTGCACATTCTACACACGTATCCCAGAACTTAAAGTAAAATAAGTAAAAAATATTTTACTGAGTGAAAGCAGCTCAACATACTCTAGGATCCATGTAGATGTAGTTCTAGATCGGGCAAAAACTAATCTATACTGATAGAACTTAGAGTCATGGTTGCAGGAGTAGAGGGGGGGCTATGTTGGAATGGACTGGGAAGGGGCACAAAGTCGTTTTCCAGGATGATGGAAAGATTCCATATCTTGGTAGGGGTGCGAATTGCATCAGTGTGTGCACTTGTCAAAACTCATCAAACTGTACATTTAAGATCTGTACATTATCTTTTTTTTTTTTTTTTTTTTTGAGACGGAGTCTCACTCTGTTGCCCAGGCTGGAGTGCAGTGGCGTGATCTCGGCTCACTGCAAGCTCCGCCTCCCGGGTTCATGCCATTCTCCTGCCTCAGCCTCCCTAGTAGCTGGGACTACAGGCACCTGCCACCACGCCTGGCTAATTATTTTGTATTTTTAGTAGAGACAGGGTTTCACCGTGTTCGCCAGGATAGTCTCGATCTCCTGACCTCGTGATCCGCCCCCCTCGGCCTCCCAAAGTGCTGGGATTATAGGCGTGAGCAACCGCACCCAGCCAAGATCTGTGCATTTCACTGTATGTGAATCATACCATAATTTTTTTTAAAAAGATAATTTTTTAAAAAATCACTTAGGGAATGTAATTAAAAATATCACCTCCCAGAGAGATTCTGGTTTAGTAGGTCTGGAGTGAGGGCCCAGCATCTGCCGGCTTTAAACATTCAACAAGCGAGTTGTATGGTCAGCTGGGCCCCAGCCACCTTCTCCCTCCTGTCCTGTTGGTCTCAAAGCCTCTCCTTCCTCACTGCATCCTTCAGCCTTGACACCAGTGGTGCCTCCTTGAGCCTTAGCCACAAATCACTCCTCACTTGTGCTCAACAAGACTGAGACAGGAATGAGATCCTTAGGCACCCCAGTGGTGGAGCATGACTGTCTGGGTTCTAAACCTGATGCCTGTCCGACTAGCCAAGTGACCTTGGCCATGTTCCTTACCTCTCTAAGCCTCAGTTTCCCCATTTGAACAATGGGGATGCCGCTGTCATTAGTACCTACCTCACAGGGCCAATGTGAGGATTTAAACAGTCAATACAAACATGTAAGGCACCTGATTGGTCATGTTTTTTATTTTCTAGAGTTTACAATGCTTGGACATCTTGGTGCCTTTCAGACCTGGGGAGGGAATGTTAGTTCCTAGAGACAGCAAACAACCCGCCTGTGAACACACCTTTGCTATGCAAATCAACCAATCCGGAACCCACAGCCCCTACCACTGCCTTTATCAAACTGTCACATACCAAACCAATATTCCCCCTATCACCTATATCACCCCAGGGCCAGGCATGTGACAAACAGGGACCACTCCTGCACTCCAGAGCTCACCAAAATTATTCCAAGAATCCAATCCTAAACTTACTTGGTGTACTTCCTCTGCCTTGCCTATTCCTTCCACAGAAAAGACCCAACAAAAGCTCTGGCCCAAGCTTTCCCCTTGCCTCCTTCAGCCTGCTAACCGACCCTGGTACTTCCCCATGTGGCCCTACATGACCTGGCCGGCCCCCTTCTCTTGAGAACTGTAAGTAACAAACTATATTTTCAATGGCAATTGTCTCTTGATCTGTGGACTTCACCATACCTGAATAAAGAGAAAATTCCAGATACATTTTATACAAGCATGACGAGCGTCTGACACATAGTAGGCTTGCAAAAGGTGAAGTCTGTGCATTAACAGAAACCTTTGGTGCTTTTTCACAGCATTTACCACAATCTGTAATTATACATTTTGGGGGTTATGTAATTAATCTCTGGTCCCTTCACTAACCTGTAAGCTCCAAAAAGGTGAGGCTGATGTCCTTTTTCTGTTCACTATTATAACCCCATCCCCTTGCTGAGAGCCAGGCAAAGAGTAGGGCCATAGCAAAGGCTTGATGAGTAACGGTGGACTCACTGGTTTTGCAGTTTAGCACCACCTTTAGCAAATAATGAAACCTGAGCCTGAGAGGGGAAGGGAATTGCCCCGCATCACACAGCCCAAGAGAGCTGGAACTAAGGTGCTATATTAGTCAGGGTTCTCTAGAGGGATGGAGCTAATAGGACATATGTATATATAAAAGGGACTTTATTAAGGAGAACTGACTCACACCATCACAGGGTAAAGTTCCATGATAGGCCGTCTGCAAGTTGAGCAAGGAAGCCAGCAGTGGCTCGGTCCAAGTCCCAAAACCTCAAAAGTAAGGAAGCCAACAGTGCAGCCTGCAGTCTGTGGCCAAAGGCCTGAGACCCCCTCGCAAACCACTGGTGTTGAGTCCAAGAGTCCAAAAGCCGAAGAACTTGCAGTCTGATGTTCGAAGGTACGAAGCCTCCAGTACAGGAGGAAGATGAAGACCGGAAGACTCAGCAAGTCAGCTTCTTCCACCTTCTTCTGCCTGCTTTTTCTAGTCGCAGTGGCAGCTGATTGGATAGTGCCCACCCACCTTGTGGGTGGGTCTTCCTGAGGGCAGGTCTTCCTCTCCCAGACTCAAATGTTAATCTCTTCTGGCAACACCCAGAAACGATACTTTGCATCTTCAACCCAATCCAGTCCACACTTAATCTAACCATCAGAAGTGCCAGAGCCCCTTGCCTCTCAGAGTCCCTTCTGCCACATCAGACAATCATTCCCAATTCTGGGGTCAAACCTCGTAGGGCATGAGGAGCAGCTCAGGGCCCCCAAACAGCCCATTTCTGCACAAGCTATCTGTGTTTTCTCTGTAAAGCACACACACCAGCTGCACGGACACTTGGAAGGCTCTGGGACCTCCCTTGAGGAGCTGCTGTCCTGTGCACATCCCATTGACAGTTACAGAGTTTTCTGTCTCCACTCAGCAGCTCTTTGATATACTGGTGCAGACCCTGACTATTTTGGACTTGGCAGGCCACATTCTCGGTCTCTCTTCACAGATGGGAGCAGGCTCAAGGGAACCCCATCAATAAATAATTCCTGAGGCCTGGAAGTGTCCTCCTCTTCGCATGATGTGATTGAAAGCTGATTTTCAACCTTTCCCAGAGGAACGCTGGGATGGTCTTCCTAAGCTTCTGGGTAGGTGCCTGTCATCGCCAAGGTCTGAAAATGAGGCCCTGGGGTGTCTTAGAGTCTGTCATCAGCTCTCAGAATTCTTGTATTCCACTCTTACCCCACAAGCCAAAGACACCACTGGCTAGTCTCACGGGTGAGTCATTCATGAGCCAGTCAATTTCTACAGCTCGGAAGGTTCACTTACATTGACCAGGAAGATATTTCTGCCTTTCCAATGGGAGTCTTGGGTATCACCAGCTAAATCCTAAGAACCATTTTAAGTTAAACAATGGCTAGGTCTCCAAAAAATAAGTTACATCATTATCCCTCAGAAGCCCTTGAAGTGAGATAGCTGCATGGGATAATGGGAAGGGTCTAGGCTTTGGGGTCCAGGTGGTCTCTTAATAGCCCTGTAACCTGTACCCTTGATCATGGGCCTTCACTTCTCTAATCCTCGGTTTTCTTTACAAAATAAAGATGACACCAAGAAAGGCATGCACTGCTCTTGTCGTACTGCTGGGCACACAGTTGGCACTAAACAAATGCTGGGATATGAACAGGATGCTGTTGATGATGGCAACACTCCAATGCTATGCATTCTATACCTTACTCAGTCCTTTCCCATATGCGTGTTAATTTTATTATTGTGGATATAATACTTATACCCTAAAATTCACCCTTTCAAAGTATACAATTCAGTGGTTTTTAGTATACTCACAAAGTTCTGCAACCATCATTACTGCATAATTCCAGAGCATTTTCATCAGCCCTAAAAGAAACTCTATCCCTATTAGCAGTCACGCCCCATTCTCCCCTTCCCATAGCTCTTGGCACCCACCAATCTGCTTTCCATCTCTGTGGATTTGCCTATTCTGGACATTTCCTATAAACAGGATCATACAATACATGACCTTTTGTGTCTGGCTTTTTCTCTTGAGCATAATGTTTTCAAGATTCATCCATACTACAGCATGAATCACTGCTTCGTTCCTTTTCACTGCTGGATAATACTCCGTTGTATGGATATACCACATTTTGCTTACCTATTCATCAACTCATGGACATTTGGGTTGTCTCCACTTTTTAGCTCCCATTCATTATTTTATTCAGTCCTTACAACCTTCCCTGGAGGAGGACAGAGCAAGCATCATCTTTTCTATCATAGTGATGGGAACTGAGGCTCAGGGAGGTGAAGTAACCTCCCTAGGTAAGGCTGCTTAGCTGGCTAGACACAGGCTAGGGATCAAAGTTGATCTTCCTAACCTCAAGCTCAGTGTTTCTGGGTGAGACAAGAAGGACCTGACATTTTGTATATAGAGGGAATCCAACAGAATATTACAGATCATTTCAGCTTGGTCTTGCAGGCAGGGGAAGGAGTGTAATTAAAGGTCATCTTGCTTGGTAATCCCAGCAGGGAGTCAACAGCTGATTCAAAGTGGATCGATACCAGCATCCGAGGAGGGAAAACAGCTCATTCAAACTAAAAAACCCAGGAACAACCACATCTCACCCCTGGGGCTTTTCCTGAGGATTCTCAAGTTGCAGGTGCTGGTCACTCTCCCCCTTCATTCCCAACACGTCCAGTCAGCGTCTCCTTCACCTCCCCTACATTTTGGCCCCTTTCGCAGATGTCCTGTGCCTAGACCTGGAGGGGACCAACCATACTCGGGGTATAGAGCGGGGCCGAAGAGAAAGTCACTGCCACTCAGAGCAAAAGAAAATGAAAATAATCCACAAGGCAAGAGAGGACTCTCTATTCTATCAAACGCAGGGCCAGAAGGTTCTCTGAGAACAACCTTGGCTATTCCCCCAAAGTCCCCATTTCTCAAGCAATGAACAAACAATTATTGAGCACGTACTGTTACTTAACATCCACTCCTCAGAATATTTATTATGCATCTACAGGGTATCACGCATGGAAGTATTAGAAGAAGACCGAGTCCAGCTCTGAAATGTAAGTTCTAATGATGGAGATGGGTAATAGCCATGCCAAAAAAAGAGAAAACAGGACACAATAAAGAAATCAGATGGTAGATTGGGGTGGGGAGAGGCAGGTGGGGGATATCAGCCTGCCCTCCTTGACTGGATGCCACACACTGGTCCAGGCACTGAGGATACAGGCACGAAAGACCCAGGAGCATCTTCCAAGTGGAAGGACAAACATTGAAAAAAAGAACAGCAAAAATAAGAGGGAAATATTTCCAAAGAGAACATCCCCAAGTGCCCTGGAGCTCATTTCCTACCAGATGTCTGAGGGTTGCCCTGTAGGCCCTCTCCTGATGCTGAGCATTCCAGATGCACTCTGAGAACTTGACTTCAAGTTCAACAGAGTCAGTTCAACCCAATCCTACTTCAAATTCAATGTCAGGTCAACCCAATCCTGCTGCCCTCTTGGTGTGAAGGCAGCGGGGCCTGGTGGCAGCCTGTGGCTCTTGCTCCAGGCAGCCAGGACATCCTTGGTAGGAGGAACACACCAGCTGTCCCAATGTGCCACACCAAACAGTACAGTCACATCCAAATAACTAACATCACGAGATTAACCTCAATGTCAGCACAGCGCACCTCGGAGTGAGGGGATGTGGGAGCCTTGAAGATAAAAGTGTCCTGACCAACCTGGGCAACATAGCGAGATCTTGTCCCTACAAAACTTAAAACAAAAAAAATTAGCTGGGTGTGGTGGCGCGTGTCTGTATTCCCAGCTACTCAGGAGGCTGAGGTGGGAAGATGGCTTTAACCCAGGAGTTCGCAGCTGCTGTGAGCTATGATTGCACCACTGCACTCCAGCCTGGGCAACAGAATGACCCTGTCCTAAAAAAAAAAAAAAAAAAGAAAAAAAGAAAAAGAAAAAGAAAAGAAGGTAAAATTGCATTGGGTACATCTGGAGATAAAATGATTTTCAGTTAATTTTCCTTTTAAACTGAATCTACTTTCAGCTACAGGGCCAGTTACACTGCCAAAGAAACATCAATAGCAGCATCCCAGAGTGGGCCAAGAACCAGTGGTCAAGACATTTGGCCTTAGTCCTCTGCTTAAGCTTAGAAGTCCCTAACTCATCCTGGTGAGTGGCAAGGTCTAGGGTTGCATGAACAAAATCTACCTGGGGAAGGCAGCATGTATCCCTGAAGAAGGTAGAGAGTGTCACAGGAGAGGCGTGTTAGCCACTGAGCACTCGTGTGGCACGTAGAAAGTGCCCCATCCTTCCAGGAGCCCACGGTGACCTTTGCTTTCAGCAACAAGTCCACTAACCTGATCAAATCCATAACATAGCTGGTTCATGGTTCTTTTGGTGACCACAGCTGCATTTAAGAGAGGATGCATCTCACAACTTTGCAGGAAAGATCTTGGCATAAAACAGGGCTCACTTTCAGTTCTGCTGTTCACTTTCAATGCCTCCTAATTTAGATACCAAAAAAAGATCTGCTGGAGAAGCCAGAAGATCAGAGTCAGAAATAAAGGACTAGAAATACGAATAAGAAAATTCTAGGCTCAGCTCTGCTAGTGGCCATCTGTTCACCTTTGAGCAAGTTTCTGTACTTCTCTTCTGAGTCTGCATTTCCTCATGCATAAGATGAGGAGGTTGGATTAGAACTATGGGTTCTTGAATTTCAACGTGCACACAAATAACCTGAGCTTTTGTAAAAACTCACATCCCTGGGCGTCACTGCAGAGTGATTCAGGAACTTTGCTTCTAACCAAAGTCCAGTGATGAATCTGATAAAGAAGGACTGAGGACTTTGAGAATCCCTGGACTTGATGACCCACAGGACCTTCTTTGAGATTCTGAACAGTAAAGGTGTTAAGACTCCTTCAGCTGGGAAGAGAAAGCATACGGAGGAAAGGGGAAGGGGTTGACCAGCACCAAGAATTCAGGAAAGATTTTGTTTGATGAATATGTTGAACTATGTCAGTTCCTGGTAAGTTTCTGTCAAAGTCACTCAGGCATCTCCACGTCCCTGTTTCCGCAGCCTGCACCCTTGAGGCAGCACAATGGATCCAACAGCAGCTGATGGATTCGATAACACATCTGCCTTCTCCAGCTGCTCCTCCCATGAAATACAGGGGCTGGCCCTGATGATCTCGAAGGATGCTTCCTCCCTGACGTTCTGCATTTCAGGCATTCTTCAAACTGCCTTCACATCATGCATGCCCTTCTTCAGGCCATCACTTGTTCCCATCTCAAAACAATCAAATCATCACAAGCCCACAGCTGTCGCTTCCAAGAAGAAAACAAAGGCTCAGTGCAATGGGCCACTTTGAAACCATCACCTGGGTGTCCAAGAAGCTTTGCTGTGGGTTGTAAGCATGGTTATGTGTCCATCCAGGGCCAGCCCTGGTCAGTTCCTTGCAGTATCCACCTTCAGTCAAGGACTGGAAGCGGGGGGCTGGTAAAATCTCAGTGCAGTTGAGCCTGTGAGGGGACACAGGGTCTGTGGCAATCCTTTGAAGGGTCCTGTCTCTTGCTGCCCTATAACCTCCAGCTCACTGTCATATAATGTACCGAGGTAAGACCTTCCTAGGCTATTGGGCATCTGTCATTCTTTTGGGCCATGCTGATCTTTGAACACCATTTTCATTTCAAGAGTTCTCCAATGTTATAAGCCTACATGGTTCCAAATTAAAAGCCAGAAACATTCTCAGCCTCCTTTGCAGGTGGGCTGGGATCCAACGATCAGGCTGTGCCTAAGTCAGACTCTGAGGTAGAAGCTTGTGGCTGGGAGAAGAGGGCATCAGACAGATCTTGGAGAAGGCTATGGCAGCCCTATCCTGTGCCCAGAGATAGCAGTGACAGCAGCTTAGAGGTGGCACTTGGTGCATGGCGTCAGGGCTACACTTTTTGGTGTCTGTGCCCAGCAATGGCAGTGCTGGTGTCCCTGTAAAGCAATGTTGCAATGGTGTCTGGGCATTGTTCCTGCTGTGTAGCTGCCCTGAACCTGGTTCTCTGACCTTCTGGATTCTGTGAGCCCCCTGACAGCCTTTGATAAATTTTGTGTCTGCTGAAACTTGCCAGAGAGAAATTCTTCCATCCACACCTAAGTGCCTGGTTACAAACAGATGATACGCTGGACACAGCCAGAGAGGAGAGAGCTGATTCTTTGGGTGGGATCTAAAACGACTAAGCTTTCAACGATCCTTGGCCTTGGGAGCTCTTCAAGAAAGAGCCAGACTGTTACAGGATTGACCTGTCGAAAGGGAGGGCCCAGGCCACATCATTTTCAAAGACTCTTCCTTCTCTGGATGCAACAATGACCTGTCCACATTAAAACCCAGCTGTGAATGCTGGGCAGAGGACACTGCAGAAAAGACTTGACTTTCTCTTTTCTTTTCTTTTTAACCTACCACTCGATTTGGAGGAAATGAACCACAGTAAGTGAACCATGAAGTGTAGCATGGGGTGGGCTTTTCTTTCCCAACCAGCCGGGGGAATGCAAATGAGCTCAGAGGTGCTCCTTTCATTATGGGGTTGGCCTCTTCTACATCACACACATTAGACACATTCCGCCAGCTTGGACTTCATAAATAGCCCTGTAGGGATGACATGTCTCCCAAAAGAAAAAAAAAAATAAGGACAAAATTCTGAGGCAAGGATGTTCATTTCTAGGCTGTGCAGAAGCTCTAAAGTAATGAAAGGCCAACAATAATTAGAACGTGTTTCTGTAATATTCTCTTTTCTGAAGAGCATAGCACAAAGGTGCCTCAGAGGCTTGCGCTAATGGGAAAATGGAATGTTCTAAAAAGAGCCCCTCTGAATCCACACTCCTCGGCTCACTCTAGCAAATGCAGACACACAAATTAAGGGTCTGATTTTCCGATTTTCAAAAAATACGGGGAAAGAACTTTCTGGATGGAAATGAGGTTAAAAAAGAAAAATAGTGAATGGAAAAGAGATATAAACATTTATTTTCATTTTTACTTTTCTCTGTGATATACAGAGATTCCTTTCCTGGCATCATAAAATTAGGATGTTTCAAACAGTCCTTTAAAAAAAAAAAAAAAGGAAGGGCCCTTTGCCTATGGGGGGAAATTCTACTGCCCTTCTCTACATGTCTGAAAGGCAATAAATAAGTGGTGGGCCTATCTCATAGCCTTGACCAAGAACAGATCAAGGGTTTGTGCCTAGGGAGCTGGTGCAAAGCAGGTCTTTAATATGTTTTATGAATGGATGAGTAAAAGAATGATGACACAAATAATTTTGCCATCTCCCCTAGTATGTGACCCAGCACCAGCCTCCTTTCTGTTTCTCCAAAGACTCTGCCATTCACTCATTCATTTACTCTTTGCTGAGCACCTACTATGTGCCAGGCACTGTTCTTGGTACTGCAGATACCTAAATGAACCAACCAGATGTTCTAACCCTTCTGAAGTTTGCATTCTAGCAGGGGAAATGCTATAAGTAAGACATGTAAGTTAAATATATATTAGATAGCAGCATGTGCTGTGGAGAAGGGAGACCCTAGATAAACCAAATATTGGACAACAGCCCTCATTTAAGTACCCCCTCCTCCAGGAAGCCTTCACTGACCACCCTGGCTCATCATCTGAGATGAGGCAACTTCTCAAGGCCTTTGTCTACCACAGGACCTCTCAACCTCAGCACTATTCCAATTTTGGGATTGAATCCTTTGTTTTTCTGTGCACTGTGGGATGTCTGACATCATCTACGGCCTCTACCTACCGGATGCCAGTTGAATTTTCCCCACCCTCCAGCCATGATAACTCAAAATGTTTCCAGACATTGTCAAATGTTCCTCAGAAGGTAAGCCACCCTTCGTCAAGAAACACTGGACTACCCCCTGCTATTCAAAGTGTGGCGCCTGGACCAACTGCACAGGCATCATCTGAGAACTTACCAGAAATGCAGAATCTCAGGCCTTGAGCCCAGACCTACTGAATCAGCATCTGTATTTTAACAAGAGATTCAAATCCACATGCACTAGCCTATGCCACTTCTTTGACTCTTAAGAGCAATGATTCTCAAACTCTTAGTACGAATCGGGATCATTTGGAGGGCCTGTTAAAAGTAGGGATGACCAGACCCCTCCCTAGATCTACTAAATCAGAATCAGAGGGGATGAGGTCACAGTCATGGTATCCGGGGTTTTCACCTGCTTTCCAGGTAACTCTGATGCATACTATCATATGAGAATCATCGCTATAGACCAGCGGTTCTCAAAGCGTAGCCCCCAGAGTAGTGGCCGCAGCATCACCTGGGTACCTGTTAGGAACATAAATCAGCGGGACCCACCTCAGACCTACTGAAGCGGAATTAAGCAGAAGCCCTAGGGTGGGACCCAGCAATCTGTTTTTAACAAGACTTCCAGGTGCCTCTGAGGCTCGCTCAAGCTTGAATACCTCTGCCTTTGACTAGGAGGACAGAAACATAAATGCCTTCAGGAGCTGGGCTTGCACCTCTGAGGCTGATAAAGATGAAATATCTTGTGGGGAGAGAAACTTACAGTATACTAGAGAGTCTAAGTTTTTGCCTAAAAGTAGGAAAGAAAGGAAAAAGGGAAGGAAGAAGGGATGGAAGAAGGGAAGGGGAGGGAAGGGAAGGAAAAAGGGAAACGAAGCGAAAAGGGAAGGGAAAAGAAGAGAAAAGGGAAGGGAAGGGAGGCAAGGGAGAAGGGAAGGGAAGGGAGAAGGGAAGGGAAGGGAGAAGGGAAGGCAGAAGGGAAGGGAGAAGGGAAGGGGAAGGGAGAGAGAAGGGAAGGGGAAGGGAAGGGAGAAGAGAAGGGAAGGGGAAGGGAAGGGGAAGGGGAAGGGAAGAGAAGGGAGAAGGGAAGTAGCTGGAGAACTCCTGCGTAGTTGGGAGTACAGGTGCACATCACTGTACCTGGCTAATTTTTAAACATTTTTGTATAGAGACGGGGTCTTGTTATGTTGCCCAGGCTGTTCTCAGACTCCTGGCCTCAAACAATCCTCCCTACTCAGCCTCACAAAGTGTTGGGATTAGAGGTGTGAGTCACTGTGCCCAGCTCTTGGTTCTATTATGTGAAAATCAAAAGGGTTGAATTAGAGCCAGGTTTTTCAACCTTGGGACTGTGGACATTTGGGGTCAGATAGTTCCTTGTTGTGGGGAGACTGTCTTGTTCATTGTGGGATGTTTGGCAGCCTCCCCTGACCTTTACCTACTGGCTCCTAATAGCACCCCAGAGCGCTCAGCCAGCTTATAGGAGAGCTCCAGCGCCCAGACGGCCTCTTTTCCGCAGACTGGAGATGCTAACAAAATCCATCCTCCCACAGGAGAGAGCAAGGGCTTCCCAAGTTGGGGTGGAGGTGGATGGTGGTTGCACCCCAGGCCAACTCCTAGCCTTGAATAAAGGTTCCACCCTGTCTCTTCAGTTTCCCATCATTTCCAAGCAATAGAAGAAACACCTTGACAACAATGGGTTAAAAGATGTTTACGAACAGCATAAACCTTTGAAAATCCTCCTGTGTCCAAGGCCGTGATAAATGTTCTCTGTCTGAAAGGGTCTCCGGGGTCTCTGCATGGTTTCTATTCTATGTACTGCTCTGGGAGAAGAGAATTTCAAACACAAACTCCTTTTCAATATATAACAGATTGCAGTTACAAATTGATGTCAAGCTGCGTGAGCTGCAGCCGGCTTCACGCCATTAACATGTACCTATTCTATTATTTTATTTTTTCAAAAACAGGAGCTCTCAGACGCATGTCGCAGAAGGGGAGATGACGTTTACAGTCTGAATTCCTGCGACAAACTATCACCTTACAGAGGCCTAGGGAGCAGCTGCTGACAGATTTTTAAAGCAGCATCAACATCCTAGCAGGGAGGGGAGGAGGCAACACCTCCTGCTTTACAGAGAAGAAGAGAGAGGAAGTGGGTAGGGACAGGTGGGGAAGGAGGAGGAGAAGCAGGAAGAAGGGATTCGGCTCTTTCCCCAGGTGGGCTCCGGGAGACGGGTAAAATCGACCCTTTTTCAAGTCCACTGGCTACTCCGGAGGAAGAACTCAGCACTTGGGTGAGGAGACCTTCTGAGGTCGCTTTGTGCCTTTAGACCTCAGCTTCCTCATCTGAGATATGGGCCCAAATTCCTTTTCCTGCCACTTCACATAGGACTGGAAAGCTGGGACAAAGAACAGCCATGAACCGCTGATGGACTCACCCAGGGACGTTGAGTTCAATAAACTTCTGAAGCAGAATAGGTTCCCACAGACCAGGCCAGAGTGAAAGCGGCCTGCTTGCAAAGTTTTTATTCGAGGGTCTTCTATTTGCAAGAAAGGAAATTACAGATAAAGTTCCCAGGTTTCTTGGAGACTTTCATTTCCCTCTCATTTTCCTTCTTGTTAATGGTGGAAGAATTTATTTAGACGTATAGAAGAGCCTCTTTGGGGCCATACAATCATAGCATTTGAAAGCAACGTCAGAATTGGTGTTTTTTTCCCCTGGTAATCTTCCTGTCTGAGCATCGGTCACATCAGTGTTTATTCCTTCGCCTGGAGCTTAAAGGATTTTGATTTTCAAAAGGAAGATGAAGAAGATGGATTTAAGGTGTTAAGTGTAGAGAATCTGGGTTTTGTTCTGGTTTGGTTTCAAGGAGCAATTTCATCACTCAGAGTTATACAGAATGGTATCTAATCTGAAAATGAAATTATTTTCATTCTTGTTTTGTTTTGTTTTGTTTTGAGAACTCATCTACATAAAAGAGGGTAAGCTGGATTGTAGCCAACAGTTATCCGGGTCAACTTCAGGACACTGTGTTTTGAGAATTTTCAGTGGGAATCTTTCCATACAGGAGGTATCATTGTTCCCACTGGGATGCCCCTTCCCATCTTCTCTGTTTGTTCCAAAATAATTACAACCTGAAGAGAAAATCTGCCTGGGGTTAAAGTCAGATGTTTGGTTCAGATAAAACACAGTCAGCCTGACTGGCAAAGCACAACTTATTCAGTGTTCCTGTATCACGGATTAATTCATACCCTCAAATGCATAATCAAATGAACGTGGTTCCGAGAACGGCACAGTCCTCTAGTGTTCTGGCTAAAACAACAATTTTTCTCAACTTCTGGGTGCTCAAGAGGTTGGAGGCAAACTGATGCTTGGCTGAAAGGAAACCCAATGCATATTCACCTCCTAGTCCCCTCGTCAAGGTGATGTGAACCTTTCTGGAGGTCCTGGCCTTCAAGGAGAGCTGAAAACCACATGCTCTGAGGATGCTGATGGACTCTGTTCTATTTCCATGGACAGCCAGGACTCCTTACGTTTCGCTTTCCTCATCTGTCCTGGGAGTATCCCAGCTGGCAGATGCAGTAAACAGCCAGAGTGTGTTCAATGGTGTCCAGACAAAATTCACATCCATCTGGAATCTCAGAACGGAAACCTTATTTGGAAAAGCATCTTTGGAGATGGGATTAGTTAAGAATCTTGAGAGGATGTCTTCCTGGATTTAGCGTGGGTCTTAAATTCAATGGTTGGTTCTCTTATAAGAAAAGGAGAGGTTGGGAGGCCGAAGTGGGTAGATCACGAGGTCAAGAGATCGAGACCATCCTGGCCAACACGGTGAAACCCTATCTCTACTAAAACTACAAAAGTTAGCTGGGTGTGGTGGCGCATGCCTGTAGTCCCAGCTACTTGGGAGGCTGTGGCAGGAGAGTTGCTTGAACCCAGGAGGCTGACATTGCAGTGAGCCAAGATCATGCCACTGCACTACAGCTTGGCGACAGAGTGAGACTCTATCTCAAAACATAAAAAAAGAAGAGGAAAGGACTGAGAGACATGGTGAAGGCCCTGTGAAAAGGAGAAAGGGACTGGAGTGACGCAGCTACAAGCCAAGGAGCGTCTGGAGCCACCAGAAGCTGAAAGAGGCAAGGAAGGATCCTCCCCAGAGCCTTCAGAGGGCGTGTATCCTTGTGGACACCTGGATCTGGTACTTCCAGCTTTCTCAATAGACACAGTAACTTTCTGTTGCCTTAAGTGATTCAGTTTGTAGGAATTTGTTCTGGCAGCCGCAGGAAATGAATATCTTAATTACATGCAACTCCCCAAATTCCGAATCTCTTGGTTTCCCTCCTTGAAAACCTTTCCCTTCTTTTTAATCCAATTAATAACTTCTTTATTATAGAAAAGCAAATGCAAGTCCTATTCATGTAAACATGGACATGACAAAGTACAGAGAAAGGGGGCAAGGAGAAGAACACAAAACCCTCTACAAATCCTGGTGATACTGTCTCACCCAACAAAACCATAATGCTTTGTCCCATACTCAATCACTTCTATCACAACTACACATGAGACCTTCTCTGGTAGATACACAGATCCCCTCTGAGACAGCAGGGAAAGGGGGCCAGAAGTTGGGGTAGGAGGCTCTATTCTTTCGGCAGACCCTCTCCGTCATTATAGATATTGCTGTACTGTTAACAAAAAATAAATGCTTCTCTGTAAAGCTTTTTTTTTTAATTCCAAGGATGAGATGGCTGAGACAGCTCAACTTATCTCCAAAGACATTGATTATTACCCATCTCCTGACCTTTCTGTATGTTACTTTTTTTTTTTTTTTTTTTGAGCAAAGCTTTTCCTTCTTGTAGCCCCCAAACTGCCAAAGGAAAATGACACCCTTGGACACTAGTGTTGAACTTCAGTCTTTAGTAGGGAGGGGCTGACTTTTACCCAAAGTAGGCAGCTGTGTGCTTTAACAGAACAACCAGGCTATGGAGAGCTGTGATGGTAATGGTGAGGATTCAGGCTTGACAATGGGCCAAGTCCAGTGCCTAACACTCTCTAGGCTTTCTCTAACTGAATCGTTAGGAGGTAAGGATGGTTATCACCTCCACTTTTCATATCAGGGAAATGTATACACTGAGAGGTTCTGGCCCTGATTCCAGGCCTGGAGTTGGCCTACAGAACCTGTGCCCTCACCCACACCACCATTCTGCCTCCCCACCTCCACCCCAGCCCCTAACACGCACCTGAAGGTTGACTCTCCTGACGTCAGACTTCTTGACAGCAAATACAAATGTACAGCCCTTAAATAATTGATTTTGAGGGGGACTGAAACCATTGCATGACTTACTCATCAATCACTCTATCAGCAGAGTCGATAAATGTCATTCCTTTGATGCCAAACTAGTCAATGGGATGAAAAGGTTGCACAGCAAACAGTGATAACACATTTTCAAAGCAATAGCAGTGATTAAAAAAAAAAAAAAAAGGCAGCCACTGGACATATTTAAAGATTGCTAGAAGAGGACAGAGAGGTCTGCTCAGTGCCCAAGGATCTCCTGTTTGTTTGAATTGTCCGCAGGAACTGGCTGGATGCTGGTGGTGTAACACAGAATGAGGTTGGTCACAGGTATCTAAGTGGAAAGGACCATCTTTGTTGGGGCAGTGGAAGAAAGAAGCGTACATGGGCGGCCCCAAATGTAAAGATACAGAACCAGTCCCATGCCTGGGCAGAAGGATCATTTGTGCTGTTGGTGCTCAAACACTGGGTTGGTTGCATTAGAACCTGCAGAGGAGCCAAATCAAAATATGGATCCAGCTGGGTGCCTGTAATCCCAGTACTTTGGGAGGCCAAGGCGGGCAGATTACAAGGCCAGGAGATCGAGACCATCCTGGTTAACATGGTGAAACCCCGTCTCTACTAAAAATACAAAAAAAAATTAGCCGGGTATGGTGGCGGGTGCCTGTAGTCTCAGCTACTGAGGAGGCTGAGGCAGGAGAATAGCATGAACCAGGGAGGTGGAGCTTGCAGTGAGCCCAGATCGCGCCACTGCACTCCAGCCTGGCCTGGGTGACAGACCGAGACTCCGTCTCAAAAAAAAAAAGAAAAAAAGAAAAAAAAAAGAAAAGGATCCCTGGGCCCCACCGCCAGTGGAAATCTGGAGTAGGGTTGGGATCTTGTACTTGTCACGGTGACCCATTTTTAACGAGCTTACTAGAAGATTCTGATGCATAATCAGGTAGGAGTCACTAAATTGTTTTTTTCACTGAAGCAAAAGTTTGGTCAAATCAATATCAACATGGTCACCCCTGGCAACTGCCATTCTACTTCCTTTTGAGGCAGAGTCTCACTCTGTCGCCCAGGCTGGAGTGCAGTGGTGTGATCTCGGCTCACTGCAACCTCTGCCCCCCAGGCTTAAGCAATTCTCATGCCTCAGCCTCCCAAGTACCTGGGACTACAGGTGCCCACCACCATGCCCAGCTAGTTTTTGTAGTTTTAGTAGAGACCAGGTTTTGCCATGTTGGGCAGGCTGATCTTGAACTCCTGACCTCAGGTGATCTGCCCACCTTGGCCTCCCACAGTGCTGGGATGACAGGCGTGAGCCACCACGCCCAGCCGGTCAGCTCTGTTTTCTGTTTTTATAAATCTGACTACTCTAACTACCTCATATAGGTGGAATCATATAATATTTGTCTTTTTGGGATGCTTATTTCACTTAGCATACTATCCCTAAGGTTGACCCATGTGGTAGCATGTGTCAACATTTTCTTCCTTTTTAGGGCTGAGTAATATTCCGCTGTATGGATAGAACACATTTTGCTTTTCCACTCATTTGTCGATGGACACTTGGACTGTTTCCAACATTTTTTTGGCTTTTGAAAATAATGCTAGTATGAACGTTGGTGTACAAATATCTTTTCAAGACCTTCCTTTCTATTCTTTGGGTTTTCAAGAACCTCCTTTCCATTCTTTTGGGTACATAACTAGAAGCAGAACTGCTGGACCATAGGGTAATTTTATTTTCAAAATTTTTGAGGAATCATCATCCTGTCATTGGTAACGACTGCATCATTTTCCTTTCCCACCAACGGTGCATGAAAAGTCCAGTTTTTCCTTACCGGCACTTGTGATTTTTCTGTTTGTTTTGTTTTGGTTTTGTTTGTTTGTTTGTTTTGGTTTTTTTTATAGCAGCCATCCTAATGGGTGTAACTCATTGGCTTTTAACATGAGGATATGAAATATGTTGGTGTCCTTTTAACTTGACAGGGAATATCAAACTCTGCTCCAAAATATGCACTAGAAAGACACCTCTGACCGCTGACTCTGCAGAGGATGGGTTAAAGAGAGAGGGGATAGCTGGCAATCAAGAAAGGAGAAAAGTGCTTCTGTGTTAGGTAGGTCTGGGCTTGGCTCCTGACTCTCCCTCTCTTGCCTATGTGGCTCCGGAGAATCAAGTTCCCTTCCTGTCTTCAGTTTCATCATGTGCAAATAGGAATAAGGATGCCCCCCATGTACTACTTAAAAGATACACACAGATTGCTGGGTGTGCCTGTAATCCCAGCACTTTGGGAGGCAAAGGCAGGAGGATTGCTTGAGCCCTTGAGTTTGAGACCAGCCTGGGCAACATGGTGAGATTCTGTCTGTATGGAAAAAAAGAATTTAAAAACTGGCCAGGCATGGTGATGCACGCCTGTTGTTCCAGCTACTCAGGAGGCTGAGGTAGGAAGATCACTTGAACCCAGGAGGTCAAGGCTGCAGTGAGCTATGATTGCATCACTGTGCACTCTCGGCTTACTGCAAGCTCCACCTCCTGAGTTCACGCCATTCTCCTGCCTCAGCTTCCTGAGTAACTGGGACTACAGGTGCTCGCCACCATGCCTGGCTCATTTTTTGTAATTTTAGTAGAGATGAGGTTTCACCATGTTAGCCAGGATGGTCTCAATCTCCTGACCTCGTGATCCACCCGCCTAGGCCCTCCCAACGTGCTGGGATTACAAGCATGAGCCACTGCGCCCGGCCTATATATATATATATATATATAAATTTACATATATATGTAAGTACTGGCAATAATGGGTGAAAAGCACTCAGGTTAGTACTTGGCACATGGCAAGTGATCAGTAAATAGCATCTTTCTTAGAAAAATGAGAAGTTTAGGAGAGAGAGGTGTTTCTCGTGAATTACCTACCTCTATTCCGCAAGACACACTGATACATATACACACATACATATATACATGCACACAGACACACAGGCAAACATACTCATATACATATACACATACATACACTCACACACACCCCACTAAAAGAAAGATATCAAGAAAGACCAGTATTGGTCAGAGAGGTAAAGATATCATATAAAAATCATATCATATATGTTTTATATATCATATAAAACAGAAATGTACTTAGCTTTTAAGAACCAAAATAGTCATGGTTTTGAGGGAGGAGCTGCTAGGAATGGTGCCTGGGACCTGGTGTGTTAGCTGAACTTCGTCCTCCCACGGCTTAACATCGGTCTCCTGTTTAGTCCTGAAGACAAGGGATGGAACCGACCCAAACACGCTCAGACTGGAAGTGAGAAGCTTCATGAGGTGTCTCTGCCCACTCTTTGAGGCTTAGCAACAAACAAACCACTGGCCTATGGTGTCAGCAACCCACTGCGGATGGTCCCAGCAGCCTCCTTTGGACCTGTGCCCACACTGACACCTAGTAACAGGGCAATCGCTCAAAGGAAACAGCTGCTGTCCAGTCCTGCTGGCTGCTGGCTAAAGCCTGCCCCCTGGGGGAGAGGAATAATGAAGTTGATGGTGTTGACCGCTCCCCTGGGAGCCTCCTCTTGCCTCCTTCCTGACTCAAGGCACACAGACACCTCAGATGACACAGGTGTGACTACAGACCCACTTTATGGATGAAAAGACCGAGGCTTATGATATAAGGAACATTTCTCAGAATCTAAAAAGCATTTCTCAAAATCACACAGCTAATAGGGGATGACGCCATGATTCTACCCCAGGCCTATCTGACTTCAGTAACCATGCTTTTATATATGAAACAGAGTCTCGCTCTGTTGCCCAGGCTGGAGTGCAGTGGCGTGATCTCAGCTCACTGCAACCTCCACCTGCCAGATTCAAGTGATCCTCATGCCTCGGCTACCCAAGCAGCTAGGATTACAGGCATGTGCCACCACACCCAGCTAATTTTTGTACTTTCAGTAGAGATGGGGTTTCGCCATATTGGCTGGGCCGGTCTCAAACCCCTGACCTCAAGAGATCCACCCGTTTTGGCCTCCGAAAGTGCTGGGATTACAGGCGTGAGTCACTGAGCCTGGACAGCAACTATGCTCTTAACCAGGATCAGCAAACTACAGCCCACCACCTGTTCTTGTAAATAAAGTTTTATTGGAACATAGCCAAATCCATGCATTTACATATTGTCTACAGCTGCTTTCCGGTTACAACGGCAGAGCTGAATAGTGCAACAGAGACCATATGTTGTACAAAGCCTAAAATAGTTATTCTCTGGACCATTATGGAGAAAGTTTGCCAAGCTCTGCTCTTAACCCAGAGTAATGTTCAATTGGTCACAGGTCCAAGGGGCCTCAGGAGACCATCCATGAGAAAACAGACGTGGCTCAACTGGGCAGGAGGGGCTCGAGACCACTCAGACGGAATCATCAGAGAGTAGGTCTGTCCTCATAGCCTTTATTCACGGCCTCTGACCTCCAGCAAGTAATATCACCCTTTCCTGTTGGCCCAATAATTGCTCAGCTTCTCAAGCCTCAGTCCTCCTATCTACAAATGGGGAGAACAGCACCATTTCCCTCATATAATTTTTGTGACATTTAAATGAGATCTATTAAGTAAAAGGCCTAATATAGGGCTCGGCACAGAGTCAAAGCTCAACAAACACTTATTTCCTTCTTTCCTCTGGCCTCTTAATCAGTGATGTTATTCTGTGACTTCAGATGTTTCTGGTGAAAGTACGGTGCTGTGGAGGATGCGGCTGTCACAGCCTGCTGGTGCGGGTGCATTAGGTAGAGGTGCAGAGTGGGCACTGCTTTCCGGACGGATAAAAAAGCAAAGGGCAAAATGTAACAGAAACGAGGAGGATCTTATTTGCACAGCCACATTCTGTTCCTCCTTGGCCATGATTTCAGCAGGAATCACAGCTGCCTGGTTCTCTCGCTGCCGAGTGGGAGTGGAGATTGCCAGTACATAAAAGTTTTCCAAGAGATCTGAGTCGTTTGCAGTTAAGTATCCAACCACACACTCCTGTAGATTGATCATAGCAGCAAAAGGCAAGGTTCAGCCATTAGCAGACCTGGGTTTGAATCCCAGCTCTGCTGCTGATCAGGTGTGTGGCTTCAGGGAAGAAAAAAAAAAGAGAGAGAGAGAGAGACAGAAACTTGGAGAGAGAAAGAACATTTTCAAGCAATATTTTAAGAACTCCGATGGGTACAAAAGATCTGTGATGAAGGAAATTTCAAAATTGTCCATCAAGACAGCATCAGCATTGATGATTTCTGCACTTGTCTGAAAATGGGTGTGTGTGCGGGTGTGTCTATGACAGTATCTGCCTTGCAGAACAGAAAGGAGAAAATACGTGTGAGACTTTAGCACAGCTTGTAGGGAGCCGTCAATAAATGTTATTGTTCGTCTTATTGTTTCAAGCACCTACTGGTAGCCCCCAAGAGCAGAGGTCCATTGTCCAGTCATGGGGAGATCGAGGCGTCTGTGTTCGGGCACCGGCAGTTGCAGGTGACTTAGTAGAGCTCCCGCTTGGGCATCTCACCTTCCCTTCCCCTCCCAGCCCCATACAAGCAGGTCCTAATCGCATTATCAAGATTATCTCCTGGTAGTCGCAGAGCGACTGCCCTGGGACTTGGGTTTAATTCCGTTTTAATAACAGGTTCTTAAACACATTTGAAAACAAAATTATGATGCCCTTTCCTCCCTTCAGTTGGGAAAAAAAAACCTTTCTAGTGTACAGTAATGTCTTGGGGTTTGTGTTATCTATTGTTTTGTTGTTCAGCATTTTTTTTTTTTTTAAAGAATGTGTATTGTTTTGAGGATTGTTGGGGGCTGGGATTCAGGGGTTTTTCCATTTTAAAATGATTTCCCTGGCAACAAAGAAAACAGCCAGTCTCCCCAGATGCCAGGACCTGCCTGATATGAAAATTGCCTTGTTGTCGGACCAATAGGGATCATGGTTTCTAAATGCAGCAAACTCACTTTAAAATGATCTATCCAATTCAGGGATAGGCTTTGAATGCTGTCTTCATCTTGTATTTATGGAAAACATAAAATTTTACTTTCCCAGACAGAACCAAGGTGGTGGTTGACTTTCTAGAAGTTTATGGTGCCACCGGTTTCCTCTGATTATAAAAAACGCAACATAAAGTGCTACCTACGGAGATAGCAAAGGAAAAGGAACTCTTTGGACTTAAAGGTGAGCAGAGAGGCTAGGTAACTGATGATTTTTCTTCCCTTATCTTCCCAGTAGTTCCCCCCATGTTACTCTCCCATAAAACCCCACAGTGTCCTAGATTTCATCAAGGTTAAAAGGCCATCTCCTCCCCTGACTGATCGATAGAACCCTCTAATTCCAATTCCACCATCTGTGATACATTCCTTTGACTAGATTCTGTCCTTTCCTGGCAGCCTCTTTTATTTATTTATTTATTTATTTATTTATTTATTTATTTATTTATTTATATTTTATTTTGAGACAAGAGTCTTGCTCTGTCACACAGGCTGGAGTGCAGTGGCGCAATCCCGGCTCACTACAACCGGGTTCAAGCAATTCTTGTGCCTCAGCCTCCCAAGTAGCTGGGATCACAGACGTGCACCACCACACCCGGCTAATTTCTGTATTTTTAGTAGAGATGGGGTTTCACCATGTTGGCCAGAATGGTCTCGAACTGTGGCCTCATGTGATCCAACCACCTCAGCCTCTCAAAGTGCTGGGTTTACAGGCGTGAGCCATTGCTCCCAGCCCTGGCAGCCTCTTTTAAAACATAAATAACGGCCGGGCGCGGTGGCTCAAGCCTGTAATCCCAGTACTTTGGGAGGCCGAGGCAGGTGGATCACGAGGTCAGGAGATCGAGACTATCCTGGCTAACCTGGTGAAACCCCGTCTCTACTAAAAAAAATACAAAAAAAACTAGCCGGGCGAGGTGGCGGGCGCCTGTAGTCCCAGCTACTCGGGAGGCTGAGGCAGGACAATGGCGGGAACCCGAGAGGCGGAGCTTGCAGTGAGCTGAGATCCTGCCACTGCACTCCAGCCCCGGCAACAGAGCGAGACTCCGTCTCAAAAAAATAAAAAAAATTAAAAAAAATAAAAATAAAAAATAAAACATAAATAACGTGAGAGCACGTCAAAGTGGAAGCTCTTGCCAGTTTCTTAAACATTTCTGTGTGAATTACACTAAATTGTATCCTGCTGGGAGTACCCTAAAGCAGCATGCAGTGGAGAAACCTGGTAAGGAAGATACTGGGGGCTTCATATGCAGGGAGTCTGGGGTGGGGCGAGGGAATGTGGGGATGCAGAGAACTCACCAGTGGACACTAGCCTAAGTGAGTTCCTGTCCACTGCAGAGATTCTAAATCTGATTCCAGAGATGGCTTAGAGAGCCAAATTCTGTGTCCCAAAGTGGAAAATGTTGTCTCATATATACATATTTTTTCCAAGTCCACAGTTTTTATCAGATGCTCAAAAGACTTTGACCTAGAAAGGTTATAAGTGCTGAGGCCAGATGACATTTATCAACGACTTTCTAGGACCCAGGCTCTGTACACAATACTTTGCACACATTGGTTCACATAACCGTCCCTTCCCATAGAGAAGGAATTTTACTCCCATTCACAGATAGAGGAACGGAGGCTCAGAGGTGGTGAAACAGTGAAGAATAATAGTGATAAATAAAAATATCAGCTCATATTTATTTAGTGCCTACTATGTCCCAAACACAATTTCTGTATCATCCCAGGTCCCTAGGCACAGAGAATTTGAAAAGACTCACCCAAGGTCACAGAGCTAAGATGTGGCAGGTCCCGCTCCAGTTCTGTCGGGGTTTTATAAATGCTGTGATTCCACTCCTGACAACTGCTTTGGAAATTCCCCCTTCCAGCTCCCCCCAGGGGTTCCCCAGCCCTACTGCCCACAGGTCAGGACAAGACTCCAGGTGCAATGGCTTTGCCTAAGGATGCTGACTTTTCCAGGGTCTGGGACACCAGCGCCAGGTGCCTGCACTGCCATGTGCCTATGGACTCCACGCCTTGGTCTCAAGATGGATCACTTCATGTGGCATGAGTGTCACCTGAGCAACAATCCAGCTTTGTCTTGGGCTAACCAAAAAAAAAAAAAAAACTAGGAGCAGGAGACTAACTAAAAACAAACAAACAAATGAACACTAGGAGCAGGAGGCAGGGAGAATCTCATTCATTCCATAATTTCTGCTGAGAGCCTACTCGGTTCCAGGATGTGCTCTGGGGGGATGGGGAAGGTTCACCTGGGATCACGAGGGACTTTGTCCCTGTCTCAAGGAGCTTAACTCATGTCCGGTCCTGAGCCCAAGACACAGCCGGAGATCCCCCAGTCTTCATGACAGCACTGCACAAATCCCACCCTTTAGGAATGTCCATGATAGGGAAATGCCTCCTAAACTTCAGGTCTTCAGTGCGGCCAAGGTGGCAACTCACACAGCCCGAGTGGGGTAGTATTTAGGTACCCCCAAAGTGTGGTCCCCGGGCCACTAGCATCAGCATCACCTGGAAACTTGTGAGAAATGCAAATCCTTGGAGCTTAGCCCTGATACATTGTAGCAGAAGCTCTAAGTCCAGCAATCTGCATTTTAAGAAGCCTCTTGCAGCCAGGCATGGTGGCTCATGCCGGTAATCCCTGCATTTTGGGAGGCCAAGGCAGGCAGATCACCTGAGGTCGGGAGTTTGAGACCAGCCTGACCAACATGAAGAAACCCTGTCTCTACTGAAAATACAAAATTAGCTAGGTGTGGTGGCACACGCCTCTAATCCCAGCCACTCGGGAGGCCGAGGCAGAAGAATCACTTGAACCCAGGAGGCAGAGGTTGCAGTGAGCCGAGATTGCTGCCTCAAACTATGGGCTTTGAAGAAGACATACCTAGGCTGGTGACCTGGCTGTGCCCTTTCGTGGTCAGAATCATTCTGCCAGCTAAAGGAATCTCCACCAGCTTCAGTTTCCTGGGCTGTAAAATGGTTTAATAGCACGACTTTGCATTGTTTGAAGGATGGTATGTGATATGGTTTAAATTTGTGACTCTGCCCGAATCTCCTCTTGAATTGTAATTCCCAGTGTTGGAAGAGCGGCCTGGTGGGGAGGTGCTTGGATCATGGGGATGAATTTCCCCCTTGCTGTTCTCGTGATAGTGAGTGAGTTCTCACGAGATCTGGTGGTTTAAAAGTGTGTAGCACCTTTCCCTTGGCTATCTTCCTCCTACTCCGGCCATGTAAGACTGTGCCTGCTTCCCCTTTGCCTTCTGCCATGATTGTAAATTTCCTGAGGCTTCCTCAGCCATGCTTCCTTTAGGGCCTGTAGAACTGTGAGTCAATTAAACCTCTTTTCTTTATAAATGACCCAGTCTCAGGTAGTTCTTGATAGCAATGCAAGAATGCACTAAAACAATGTGAGACATGAGGATTGAGCATCTGGCATGTAAGTACTCAAAACTGGCTGGCAATTGCTGGTATCTTGAGACTTCTGAACTCTGCCTGCCTGGAGTTTCCAGCCAATATCCTCCTCTGAGCTAGGCTGACCCCACTGTCTGGGTTATATGGAACTAAGGCTTCTGAGACCAGAAACTGTCACTGCTGAAACCAGAAAAGTCCCAAGCAAATTGGGATAAGTGGGTCACCTGACTCTGAAAAAGCAGCTCCCGCCCTGATGACAAATGCATCTGACAGCAATATCTTAAGTACCCCCCAAGAGTGACCTTGTATGGCAGATGCACCTGAAAGTGCGTCCTGAGCTAGGGAATCTGGGAGTGGTCATCCTGGAGATTCATTCCTTGTCTCTGAGGAACATCTGAGCCCCCATCCTGTCCCATGGAACACAGGCTATACAGGGGATGGAGGGCTGAAGTATGGGTTGAATGAAGGTTGCCAGGCAGAGGTTGTTAAGGGGAGGGTGCTAAGTGAAAATGCTGTATAAGCTGCATGCCTTTAGAAAGCTGTTGCAGCTCCTCTGCCCAGCACACCACTGCTGGACTCTCTCCACTGTATGTAAACCCTCCATAAAACCCTGTGCCTCATTTGCTGGCTCTGGGTCTCTTCTTTGGCCACTTGAACCTGGTGCCATCCCCACTGAAGTCAATAGGGGTTCGGCATACTTCCCACCCCTAGACCCGTAGCAGCATGTAAGCATACAAAGCTAAATTATTTGGTAGATGCAGAAGTACAAGTGGCTTTTCCTTTCTGGAAAACAGCTCTGTACCAGAGCCACCAAAATGTCATGTCACAGTTTCCCCATCAGCAGAGAAGCAAATTGTTCTAATCTATATCTGTCGCAGCAGCTAAGCCTGCTTATAATGAAGCATTATCCAAGCACTTGCTGGAGAAGGCAATTCTGACGGCTGGTGATTTAAACCACCTCTGTTAAGCTCCAACAAACAAAAACCCATAAAGAGGGATTTCACTAATTCACTCTGATGACCGGGAGACCCATCTGAATGTGTTACATTATCAAAGGGACAAGAAAAATAATTACAAAAAGAAGAAGCTGGTAGAGATATAAATTTACTTTATCGAACCAGGCTCATACTTGCAGAGCAAGTTACAGTTTAACCCAATGCCATTAGGACTTGCTGTGGTCTGTGAGTGGACAGGTAGAGAACCCAGAAAGGGCAGAGGAGCTGGGTTCCTAAACCCCTCGCCTCCCATCCTCCTTACTCTGCCTTGGGGAGAAACTGGATAGAGGAAGGGGCTTGGAGTCTTCACTAGAGGCCAGATGAGGGTTCACAAAGTGCAGCCCCTTGGTCGGCAGCAGCAGCACCTAGGAACACATAAATTCTCAGACCCCTGGCCCAGACCTTCTGAGTCAGTAACTCTGGGGCTGGGTCCAACTCCCTGTCCCAAAGCTTAACAAGCCCTCCAGGAGGTTCTCGGGCTCACTCAAGTTTGAGAACCACTTGTCTGGGTCAGTGGGCACCCCTGCTACTCTTGTTCAACAAAATGAACAGCTGCTCCAGAATCCCCCTGTTGCTTTAATTTCTGATTCCATCCAAGACCTGGGTGAGACAGTGTCCTCCTTGTACCTGTGGACACATGGGCCAGGCTGGCATCCCTGGAGAGGAGGGGACTATTCCTCCAGCCCTTTTCCAATAAGTGGGCTGGAGGTGTGAGAAGCTGCCAGCATGTCCAGTCTCGCACAGTGCTTCTGTCAACATTAACCAAAGAAGCAACTGGGCCTGGAAGACTAAATCCAAAAGGCCTCAAAAGCAGCAGAGCCACAAAGTGACCTCTGTCCAGGAAGGAGGAGCCTGGATGCCCATCCTGGGGTGAACATCCCTGCTCTCCGCTGCAGAGGAGGCTCACTATGTGACCTGGAAATGTGGGGGCTGGGGTGGGAAGGAGACAGGTACATTTAGGTGAGTGATTCTTAAATGGGGGCTATTTTGCGTGAAACTCCTCTCCTCCTCTTGGTTCTTCCCTGGGACCGATAAAGCAGAGCATGAGAGGCAATGGGGGGATTTAGGGACCTCTTTCTGGGTTCTCTACCTGTGGCTGGCTGTCCACCAACAGACTACAGCAAAGTCCTCATGGCATTGAGTTAACTTGTAACTTGCTGTTCGAGTACATTGCTGGCCATGTCTGGAGATTTTTTTTTTCTTTTCTTTTTTTTGAGACAAAGTCTCGCTCTTTTTGCCCAGGCTGGAGTGCAATGGCACAATCTCGGCTCACTGCAACCTCTACCTCCTGGATTCAAGCAATTCTCCTGCCTCAGCCTCCTGAGGAGCTGGGATTACAGGCACCTGCCACCACGCCCGGCGAATTTTTTGTATTTTTAGTAGAGACGGGGTTTCACCATGTTGGCCAGGCTGGTCTTGAACTCCTGAACTCAGGCGATACGCCCACCTTGGCCTCCCAAAGTGCTGGGATTACAGGCGTGAGCCATCATGCCTGGCCTGGAGATATTTTTGGTTGTTATAATTGTGGGGAGAGGAAAGGGAATGTTCCTGGCATCTGGTAGGTGGAGGCCAGGGATGCTGCTAAACATGCTACAGTTCGCAGGGCAGCCCCACGCACCAGAGAAGTGTCTGGCCCTAGTGCCAATAGCGCTGTGGTTGGGAAAGCCTGATGTAGGTAAAGCATTCATTTTAGAGAACCCTTAGGTGCTCTTCACGGTTTATTGCCAGATTCCGACTTAACCTTTACCCACTCTTAACCAATATTTATTGAACGCCTACTGCCTCCCAGGCACCACGTTGGCATTACAAGCCTTGAATCATTTTATCCCGAGAACGGAGGTCAAAACCCCGAGGGATGTGGCCCACGAGTGTGTTTTGTTTGGTTTGAACAGTGTTTTTTTTTTTTTATCCTTTTAAACAAATATGAGATGAGTTATAAACATTTAAATCTCAGGAGATTTCCTACAAAGTCCGGCCTTCCAGCTTTTATGGAAAAATGAGATGGGTCTGGCCTCCCCAGGTCTACATTCTCAGATGGAGCCAGCTGACTGGGGCGGGGTGGCCACTGCCTCCTTCAGGGACCCCACTGTCTCCATGGACCCCAAAACGCCCCAGAGAGCTGGATCAGCTGCCACTTGTTGCTACCCTTGCCACTATCCCTGGCACCTGCAGGCGTCTGAGCTTATTACCTCTGCCTCATTCAGTGTTCCAAATTTCGGCCCCCACAATGTGTCCCAAACCTACACCTGTGGCCCTTTGTTCATCTGGCCTCTCTGCCTCACTTTCCAATTCCCACCGGACCTCTCCAGAGAAGAATTTTTTTCATAGATCCATGAATGGACATGTTTCTGAACCACCCTTCAAAGGAGAAATGACCACAAACACCTATGACCTCACCAGCAGCATCAGCACCATTTCCCTGTTTATCTGTCCACTTCCCCTGCAAGATTGTAAGTTTCATGTGGTCAGGAACTCAGTTATTTACCTCGGAGTCAGCGGAATTTCTCCACCTTGACATATTACATTTAGGCCAGCTTTCTTGAGCCCTGCAGTATGAGTAGCAGCATCCTTGAACTCCACCTGCCAGATGCCAGTGGCAACCCCTCTCTCCCCAGCTGTGTCAACCAAAAATGTCCCCAGTTGCCCTGGGAACAGGGTAGCAAAATCTCCCCAACTTGAAAATCATTAAACTGGTGTGTATGGCCTGGCACATAGGCATGAAATGTTTTCTGGATGCGTGGATGGGTGGATGAATGGGTGGGTGGATAGATGGATGGGTGGGTGAACGAATGGGTGCATGGATGGGTAGATGGATGGGTGGGTGGATGGACGGGTGGATGAGTCTGTGGATAGATGGATGGGTGGGTGTATGCGTGGATGAGTGGGTGGATGGGTGGATGAGTGGGTGCATGGGTGGATGGCTGGATGAGTAGATAGGTGGATGAGTGTGTGGGTGGATGGATAGGTGGATGGGTGAATAGGCGGATGGGTGGGAGAATAGATAGGTAGATAGATGGATGGATAGGTGGATGGATGGGTGGATGGATGGATAGGTAGATGGGTAGGTGGGTGGATGGACAGGTGGATGGGTGGGTGGATAGGTGGATGGATGAGTGGGTGGGTGGATGGATAGGCAGATAGGTAGATAGGCGGATAGGTGGATGGGTGGGTGGATAGATAGGCAGATGGATGGGTGGGTGGTTGAATGAACCAACACATAAATATATGATGCTGAGACAGAGAAACCGGAGGAGGGAGAAGGCAGAAAAAAATCTAAGCTGCAGTCAATTGAAAAATAATGAAGAGTGAAGATAATATGATGACTCTGAAATGGCAATTTTAAATGAAAGCAAATTGGGTTAAAATATCACACAACTTTTCAGGGATGCCTCCAGTTGTTTAAAGTGAAGAGCACTTGTCATAGATTTATAACAGGATCAAAATTACATGCCTGGGCTAAGTCCTTGCAAACATAAAGACGCAGTGTCCTGAACAGAATTTGTCTTCTGCTGCTTAGCTTGTTTTGGTTTTGATTTTTCATTCCTGAAGCAGGTCCTCACATGTGGCCTGGTGATCTGCCCTGCACAGACCTCATTTCAGTACCAAAATGTCCTGTTCTGTAGGAATTAATTTAAGGCAAAAGAAGGTAAAATTTGAAAAACTACAAACTGCTCAATGATTTTCTCCTTACAAGGACTATTTCCATCCCAAAAGGATCATGTGGGATCATTGGTGTTATCCAAACTACCCGTCTATTATGTGAAGAAGTTAAAAGGTGAGTAGGGTGCTTCCAGATTTAGCCACATTGGCCATTTAATCAGAGCAGACTAAGACACATTAACCAACCATAAAACCTTATGAGCTAAATTACGCTTTCTTTTCTTCTAATACTAGAGCTCACACGGTTCATTTTAGACCCTGCAATTATTCTCCGGGGAAAAAAAAGCCCCAGTCAAAATTTTGGAAAATAAATCAAATCAAACACTGTTCTTTCCAACGATGCTTCCACAGACTAAAACCCTGAAGACTGAGTCAATGGTTTTGTACCAGGTGATTCCTGCTTGTAGAAACATTCATCGTTCCAGTGTCCAGTGTGGGGCTAAACTCTGCCCTCTAATGACTCACAAATAACCTCCCCTGCCTGGTAGAAAAAGTTAGGAGGAGACAGGCTGACCTCTCACATATTATCCACTATTCCTCTGATCTCTGCTAAATACCAGGGGAGACAGATGTCAAAGTTAAAGAAAACCTCCCCAGCCATTACAGGCAAACTGACAAGAAACTCACCGGAATAGAGATCCCCCACGCACCCCTCCATCCCCAGAATGGAGAAGGCTATATGACTTCCTGCCATCAAAGTAAGTCTAAATATTTCTCCTTAACACTGGAGTTAGTGAAAATCACATTCCATTTTCAACAACGGCTTCTTTCTCTCAAAGGCTCACAGAGCCAAGCATGGCAAGTTGAAAATGAGATGAGGAATTACCAGGAAGTGTTTGTGCTCTAATTGCAATGCCTAATTTGGTCATTTAGAGAACACACGATTTTATCTTAATGATGCTCTTGGGTTGAACTTGTGTTGAATGTGCTTGAGTGACTTTCTCCGAATTCTTGAGGTTCATGGAGTTTTAGGAAAGTCACTGAGGAGGTAGGTTCTTCTCTCCCTCTACCACACTCTCTTGCTCTATATGCATGGGTAGCATTTGGGAAAGTCAGTATTCGATTTGTTTTCTCTTTGATTTCCTAAACCACTTGCTTCCAACCTGGGGAGCCATGTACGCCATCAGGCCCTTGGTGTTAATTACATGGTCCAAAAACCCAGAAAAGCACCAAGTACTACCAGTAGGTAGGTTAATGAGATACCTTCAATAGAAACATGTGCATGGTTTTCAATGCATCAGGAACCCGCTGACTAATAAAATGCAAATTTATGTAAAGCAACATTGAATTATCATAGCTTCCATGTTAGTTGGATTTTTCTTAGTCAAAAGATATTGAAAGTAGAGCTATATTCTCATATACAATATCAGAAAACCCTTCTGTTGACTCTCGGTCCCATTATGTCTTTTTTGTTTATCTGTTTGTTTTTGAGGCAGGGTTCCACTCCATCCCCCAGGCTGGAGTGTGGAGTGCAGTGGCACGAACATGGCTCACTGCAGGTTCAACTCCTGGGTTCAAGCCATCCTCCTGCCTCAGCCTCCTGAGTAGCTGGGACAACAGGTGCATGGCACCATGCCTGGGTAATTTTTTAATTTTTAGTAGAGATGAGGTCTTGCTATATTGTCCAGGCTGGTCTTGAACTTCTGGGCTCAAGTAATCCTTCCACCTTGGGCTCCCAAAGTGCTGGGATTACAGGTGTGAGTCATGGCGCCCACCCATAAGTCTTTAATGTGTATTTGGTTTAATGTTTCTTGTAAATTTTTAATATGTATTTGGCATAATTTTATATGACTGAGCATGGCCCGCAAAACCTGCTGGCCTACTTCTTTCCACATACACACACCCATAAATACAGTAACTTCTGTCAATTACTTGCTGTGTGACTATGGGAAAATTACTAAACTTCTCTGGGCTTTAGTTGCCTTATCAGTTAAAAAAAGAGGGCGGGGCGGGGGGAAAGAAGGGGAATGATACCAGCACCCACTGTCATGGGAGAGTTAAGGAGATTTAGTGAGGTAGAATTTAGGTGCTAAGCCCTGTACCTGGCTTTTCTATAAATGGTGTCTCCCTAACCTTTACTTTCTTCCCTTTAATGTCATTCCACCAATGCACACTGCATTACAAAGCACAAATAAAAAAAATTAGGTACCAAATATTCTTGTATTAATGGGATCATGATAATTATTAAAATAAGATGATGTTGGAGTGAGGTTTCTGGCTTTTCTCTCCATCTCAGCTTATCACAGTTCATGCTGCTTTTTTTCCCTAACTCTGAGCTATAAACCACCCACTGAGAGGCATTCCTAATTCACAGGCTTTGTTGGTCGCCTTGACATTTGGTCTGTTTCAAAGTAGATACTGATTAAAGCTGTGTGTCTGTAAATGTACCGGCAGGCAAACCCTCAGACCTTCTTTCGGCTGCATGTGTTTATACACATCCTTGGTCACTGTAATGAGTAAAATGTGAACTTGGCCTATGACAATGGATCAATCAGGCTTTGAGGTGTAATGTGAACCATTAGCCATTTTCCCAAGACCAAGGACTCTGGAGAACACCACCTGGGTTAAAACCCCAGCTCTACCAGTTACCTGCTGTGTGACCATCTGCAAGTCACTTAACCTCTCTGTGCTTTAGTTCCTCATCAGTAAAATGCAAACAACAATAGTGCCTCCCTCAACCCTAAAATCAGTTAACAAATGGTCCTGGCATAAAGCAAGTTCTCTATCAACGGTATGAGGATTCGGCCTTCTGGAAGGAATCCATCAATCCTTGGGAAGAGAACAAATCTTTACTCAGCTAAAAAAGTCAGGGCCTGGCCACCACCAGGGCATCGATGTGGTGCCTGCACCAGGGTAACCAATCAATCTCTGGTCTTCTATGCTGAGATCCAGTGGCAAACAAGTCAGGGCACACTTCATTGTTCCAAGTGGTTTGGGAAATCATCTTGGAAAATCCAAATGTGGACAGAGCTGATGAGTTCATTCAAAGTCCTTTGCTGCCAGCTTAAAAGAACCAAGTGCACCAAACTGCCTATATTTAATGTGAAGACGTAAATGGAGTTATCTAACCTAGGGCAGAACGTCTCATGCCCCAAAGACTCCAGTGACCATAGCCATTTGCAGCTCACCCAGGGGAGGGGCTGGTTCCCAATGGGGCATGACCCAAAGCACACAAACTGCATTAGCGAGCACTATTATTTTTCCACTTTTACAGCAGGGACTCCCAGTCTCTAACTCCTTTACATACTCACGGAAGGAATAACCCCTTGAAGCAACGGTTCCATCCTTGTGTCTAACGGTCAGCTTGGACATTGCTCCTAAGTAAAATGTCCAAGTTCCAATCCCTCCTTATTACAACTCCAAGGAGAAACATCAAGCCTAGCCTCTCTGCACCTCTAATTTCCCTGCCAACAATCTCATCTAAGGGATGGAGAGGAGGGGACAAGTCTGTTTTTTCCTTTAGATCAGCTAAAATCAGATGTCCTACCACTGCATAAGTTAAAAAAAAACTTGTGATTACCGACCAAAGAATTGATGCTCTTTAAATGTCACTATTGAACATTCTGTTTTCAAATGTTTCTCATTTAGTTTCCAAGTAAGATTTCCTTTAAAAAAATGTGTTCCATTATAAATTAGTAATAGCACATTCCCAGCATGAAACACACAAGAAAGTTGATGGGGATAAACAGTCGCTATTCTCATGCCCAGAGTTAACCACGGTCAATATTTTGCTGTGTTCCCTTCTCGTTGTATTTTTGTGTGCAATTTCTTGGTTATGATCTTTACATAATAAATGTGATCATTCTATCCAGACAACTTCCTACCCTGCTTTCTTTACTTGGGCTTTTTGACTTAAGCATATTTTCCTTGCTTCTGTGATAAGAGTTAAACTGAAAAAGTTCCTATGGAAAAGTTCCTTCTTAATTTAGTTCAACAGTGGAGAGAAGGGAATGACTCTGACCTTCGCTGGGCAACAGAGGAAACAGAAAGGTCAGTTGGGAGGGACCTTGGCAGATCAGGAAGAAACAGGAAATGAACGGAGAATGATCACACCACTCTTTCTGGTAAGAAAGGATTCCCTCTCTAGGTCCAACTATCTAATTCCTGCAGAGTTGACCTTCAGGGGGTTGAGGTGCCGAAGAAGTCACAAATTGGTGAACCCCAGAATATACCTCGATTACAGATTTGTTCTTTTCAGTCTGAATTTATTGCAGCATTTACAAAGTAGAAAGGGTCAAATAAAGATTCTGGTTAAAAGTTCCATTGAAAACATAAAATGTGCCGATACCAGGCCCCGATTCCCACATGGTAACAATTATGTAGATGAAAGAAGGCACTTCAGTCTCCAGACTGGGCACGGGCTCTCTACCTAGCTGACTGCAGCCTGTTCCATCCTTTACTTACCAGACCAGAGTCTGCAACCCTCTGTCCTAAAGTAACCTGTGATCTTTCCCTGAAGTTCAGATGATCCAGGAAACTCCACTGCTGGTCCTTAGGTTAAAGACAATTGACTGGTACTTCTCTAACTCAGCCTCCTAAGACACCTTTGGAATAGGCAAAGCTCTTTAGAAATAAAGATGTGAACTCATCCACAATCTTTATCCTGGGCTAGAAAGTGTGTGAAACAGAAAATTTAGCAAGACAGCAAGGTGGTCTAGCGTGATGGAAGGTGTGTGGGTTCTGATTTCTTTTCATTACTTTTACATAATTCTGCAATTGGCTGCGGGCTGTTTTGACCATTATTTTTTCATGCAACGGGAAAAACTATGCCCCGGGGTGTGACTATTAAAATATGTTACTCTTCCATATTTAAATAGTGGAATGGCTTTTCTGAGCTCTAAAATGAGCCAAGGGAAATACCTCGGGCTTAAGATGTAAGTAAAATGTCGGCCTATTGTTGGAACCAATAACTGCCTGGACTTGGTCTTCCTCTGCCAAGTCATGAGTATGGAGTAACATGGGTGTGGAGAGAGAATATGAAGAAGGCGAGGGCCTTCCCCCATCCATGTGGTGGGGCAGAAGCTCCTTTTCACAGGCTCATGTGCCCTGGAGGACCCTGTCCTCAGGCATCTCAGCTTACACCTTGCAAATTCTTTGGCAGTTGTCACAAAGAGGCAAGGGAGACAGACAGAAAGCAAGGGGTTCTCTGAGAAAGGAAACAACCAATGGAAAGTTATTTAGTTGTAAGTAATTGAAACATACTCAGACTAGCCAGTGATTCTCAACCAGTGATGCCTTGTTCCTGTGGACACGGGGCCATGTCTGGAGACATTTTTGTTTGTCGTAACTGCAGGCTGGCGGACACTGCTGACATCTGGTGGGTAGAGGCCAGGGATGCTAGAAGCCCCCTACAAGGCACAGGACAGCCCACAACAGAGAGTCACCCAGCCCCAAATGTGAGCTGCACCAGGGTTTGAGAGACCCTGCCATAGCCCAACAAAGGGGATACCTTGGTAAATGAGGTACAGATGATTATCCAGTTACCCCCATCCTCCCTCACTATCACCATGCCTCTTTTCTGCCACAGTAATCATTTTTTTGTTTTGTTCTGTTTTGAGACAGTCTTGCTCTATTGCCCAGGCTGGAGGGCAGTGGCACAACTATGGCTCACTGCAGCTTTGACCTCCTAGGTTCAAGTGATCCTCCTGCCTCAGCCTCCCAAAGTATTGGGATTACAGGCATGAGCCACAATACCCAGCCTAGTAACAGAGCTTTTTATGGTAAAGCTGATGTTTTTCGAGATGTATAAATCCATGAATTTAACACCTGTATAGATTAACATAACCTGTACTCAGTCAGGATATGGCCTGGGTCTATCACCCAAAGCACTCCCTGGACTGTCCCTTTATAGCCAGAACCCACCCGCCCCAACCCCTACCCTCTAGTGATCTTTTCTTATCAACTGGAGTTTTGTCTTATTAAGAATGCTATACACATGGAACCACAGACTATGTGACCTTTTGGGACTGTTTCTTTCTCTCAGCATAATGCTTTTGAGATTCACCCACAGTATTTCATGTATCAATGATCAATTCCTTTTGAACATACCTCAAAATAATAAGAGCCATCTTTGGCAAACCCACAGCCAACATCATACTGAATGGGCTTAAGCTGGAAGCATTCCCCTTGAAAACTGGCACAAGACAAGGATGCCCTCTCTCACCAGTCCTATTCAGCATAGTATTGGAAGTCCTAGCCAAGGCAATCAGGCAAGAGAAAGAAATAAAAGGCATCCAAATAGGAAGAGAGGAAGTCAAACTACCCCTGTTGGCAGAAGACATGATTCTGTATCTAGAAAACCCCATAGTCTGGGCTCAAAAGTTCCTTCAGTTGATAAACAATTTCAGCAAAGTTTCAGGATACAAAATCAATGTACAAAAATCACCAGCATTCATATACACCAACAACAGCCAAGCCAAGAGCCAAATCAGGAAGGTCAGGGAGGCGAAAGATCTCTAGAATGAGAATTACAAAAACACTGCTCAAAGAAATCAGAGAAGACACAACTAATGGAAAACCATTCCATGTTCATGAATAGGAAGAATCAATATCATTAAAATGTCCGTACTGCCCAAAGCAATTTACAGATTCAACGCTATTCCTATCAAACTACCACAACATTCTTCATAGAACTAGAAAAAACTATTTTAGAATTCATATGGAATCAAAAAAGAACCCGAATAGCCAAGGCAATTTTAAGTGAAAATAACAAAGCTGGAGGTATCATGTTACCTGACTTCAAACTACACTACAAGGCTACAGTAACCAAAACAGCATGGTACTGTTACAAAAACAGGCACACAGACCAATGAAACAGAATAGAGAGCCCAGAAATAAGGCTGCACACCCAAGACCACCCTATCTTTGACAAAGCTAACAAAAGCAATGGGGAAAAGACTGCCAATTCAATAAATGGTGCTGGGATAACTGGCTAGTCATATGCAGAAGACTGAAACTGGACCCCCTCCTTACACCATATACACAAATTAACTGAGAACAGATTAAAGACTGAAATGTAAAATCCAAAACTATGAAAATCCTGGAAGACAACTTAGGCAATACCATTCTAGACAAAAGAAGAGGCAAAGATTTCATGACAAAGACACCAAAAGCAATCACAACAAAAGCAAAAATTGACAAATGGGATTTAATTAAAGAGCTTCTGCACAGAAAAAGAAACTATTAACAGAGTAAACAGACAACCTACAGAATGGAAGAAAGTATTTGCAAATTATGCATCTGATAAAAGTCTAATGTCCAGCATCTATAAGGAACTTAAACAAATTTACAACAGAAAAACAGACAACTTTTTAAAAAAGTGGGCAGGCAGGGCATAGTGGCTCATGCCTGTAATTCCAGCACTTTGGGAGGCTGAAGCAGGTGGATCACCTGAGGTCAGGAACTCAAGACCAGCCTGGCCAACACAGTGAAACCCCATCTCTAATAAAAATACAAAAATTAGCTGGGTGTGGTGGCAGGCACCTGTAATCCCAGCTATTTGGGAGGCTGAGATGGGAGAATTGCTTGAACCCAGGAGGCAGAGGTTGCAGTGAGCCAAGATTGTGCCACTGCACTCCAGCCAGGGCAACAAACAGCAAAACTCCATCCCAAACAAACAAAAAAAAAGTGGGCAAAGGACATGAATACACACTCAAGAAGATATACATGTGGCCAACAAGCATACAAAAAAAAAAGCTCAATATCACTGAGCATTAGAGAAATGCAAATCAAAATCACAGTGAGATACCATCTCATACTGGTCAGAATGGCTATTTATTAAAAAGTAAAAAAATAACAGATGCTGGTGAGGTTGTAGAGAAAGGGAACACATATATATTGTTGTTGGGAGTGTAAATTAGTTCAACCATTGTGGAAAGTGGTGTGTCAATTCCTCAGAGAGCTAAAAGTAGAACTACCGTTCAACCCACCAATCCTATAACTGGGTATATACCCAGAGGAATATAAATCATTCTACCATAAAGACACATGCACACAAATGTTCATTGCAGAACTATTCACAATAGGAAAGACATGGAATCAAACTAAATGCCCATAATTGACAGGCTGGATAAAGAAAATGTGGTACATATATACCATGGAATAGTATGCAGCCATAAAAAAATGAGATCATGTCTTTTGCAGGAACATAGATAGAGCTGGAGGCCTGAATACCACATGTTCTCACTTATAAGTCAGGGCTAAATGATGAGAACATGTGGACACAAAGAAGGGAAAAACAGAAAATGGGGTCTACTTGAAGGCGGAGGGTGGGAGGAGGGTGAGGAGCAGAGAAGATAACTATTCGGTATTGGGCTTAATACCAAGGGGATGAAATAACCTGTAAGGCAACCCCCCCTCACTGTGACACAAGTTTACCTATATACCAAACTTTCACATGTACCTCCGAACCTAAAATAAAAGTTAAAAAAAAAAATCCATTCCTTTTTATTGTTGAGTAATAGTTCATTGTCTGGATATACCACATTTTATCTGTTCATTTGCTGAAGAAAGTTTCCAGTTTGGGGTTATTATGCACAGAGCTGCTAAAACATTCACAACACACAGGTTGTTGTGTGAACACAGGGGTTTATGTACCCAGGAATGCACCTGCTGAGTCACATGGCTGATAGATATTTCACTTTATAAGACAGTGCCAAATCTTTTTCAGAGTGGCCACACCAATTTATGTTCCTATAAAAGATCCAGTAGCTCTGTATCCTCGTCAGCACTTGGTATTGTCTTTTTCATTTAGGCCATTTTTTAAAAATCCTTATATTTTTGTTTTTAAACTGACAATAATTGTTCTTTTTCAGGGAATATAGTGATATTTTTATACATATAATGTATCAGATCAAAGTAATTAGCATATCCATCATCTCAAATATTTATCATTTGTCTTGGGAACATTCAATATTTTCCTTCTAGCTATTTGAAACTGTATCATGTATTATTGTAAACTATAGTCATCCCTACAGTGGCATAGAACACTAGAACTTATTCCTCCTATTTACCTGTATCCTTTAACAAATCTCTCCCTATCTATCCCTTTCCCCAACCCCTCCCAGCTCCCAGTATCCTCTGTTCCACTTTTTACTTCTATGAGATCAGCTTTTTAAAGCTTCCACATGAGTGAGTCCATGCAGTGCTAACTTGATGGATGTTGGTATCTCACTGTGTGTTGCTGTTTTTTTTTTTTTTTGAGACGGAGTCTCACTCTGTCACCCAGGCTGGAGTGCAGTGGTGTGATCTCAGCTCACTACAACCTCCACCTCCCGGGTTCAAGTGATTCTCCTGCCTCAGCCTCCCGAGTTGCTGGGACTACAGGCACTCGCCACCACGCCTGGCCATTTTTTTTGTATTTTTAGTAGAGACAGGGTTTCACCATGTTGGCCCAGATGGTCTTGATCTCCTGACCTTGTGATCTGCCCGCCTCCACCTCCCAAAGTGCTGGGATTGCCGGTGTCAGCCACCGCCCAGCCTCACTGTGGTTTTAATTTGCATTTCCCTCATAGCTAATGATGTTGGGCATCTTTTCATGAGCTTCTTTGCCATCCATATATCCTCTTCTGCATCCTCTTGAGTTCATGCCTTTTGCCAATTTTTAAAATGGACTTGTGTTCTTGATGTTTGAGTTTGAGAATCCTTTATGTATTCTGGATACATATCCTACGTCATGTATGTGACTTGCAAATACTTCTCCCCAGTTTGTAGCTTGTTGCTTCATTCTCTCACCAGTGTCTCTTGCAGAGAAGAAGTTTTTAATTTTGATGAAGTCCAATTTAATAAATGTTGTTGGTCATGGGATGTGCTTCTGGTGTCATGTCCAAGCGTAACAGAACTTTCAAATGGCTCATGGCCACATCTTGCCTTTCTTGTAATGAAGGGTGGTATGTGAGCAAGTTTTCTGGTCAATAGACTGAACAGGGGGTTGTGTTCCAGAAACCATCCTGAAATTTCGGTTGGTAGACGTTCCCTGGCTCCTTCTTCTAGCCTCTTCCATCTTGATTTTTGGGGCAGGGTGGTGACAGCTGGAGCACCACCTTGAGGCACAGAGATGCAGGCCACACCGTAGGCACGGTCCAATGGGGACATGGGAGTCACCGTGTGCTTGAGAGCTTGTGGAGCCAAGCCTCATGCCAATCCTGCATGGCCTGCTATTGGCTTTTAGGGTAAGAATAAGAAACTTCCATTTTACTTAGACTACTGTTATTTTTTATTTTCCATCACCCTGGGCCAAATCTAGACCAAATGGATGCAGGGATATCTCATGAAACTCACCTAGGTGTCATGTAGACCATGGAGCTAAACTGATCATCTGAGGCTTTTGCCTGGCCAGTCTACCTCCTTATTTTGATAACAACAATCAAAATATTCCTCCTGATCCTGGTATTCCCATCTCCCTATATCGCTGGGATAAAATCATATGGTTTGAGAGAGGCTGACTCTACTTCTTAGCTCCATGATCTAGCCTGACCAATCAGATTCACAGTGGAATTGCTTCAATGTTCTGCAAATGAATGATCCAGGACTCCTGCTGGGACTGCTAGGAATGAGGCCCTGTGGTTCATCTGGGGATATGAGTTCATGGTTACTGGCAGTCATTCTGCCACTAAAGAAAGGGCCTGCCCAAGAATATAGCCAGCTCAAAGAAAAGCAGAGCCAAGAGGTGGACAGGGATGTGCTGGTGGAAGCACAAGAGACTCTGATCAGGGACGTGGGAGGTCAGTAAGCCTTTCCAAACAGACAGGCATTGAATATGAGACCTGAAGCAAGAAGAAGGAGTTAACCTGCTAAAGGGGTCAGAGGTAAGGGGATGGAGAGTGAAGGCAAAGAGTTATCCAGGCAGAGCAAATGGCATGTGCAAAGTCCCAGGGGCAGGCTGACTGCCACGGAGAAGTAGTCAGAGCACAGGTTGCACCTTCTGGTTTGGATTGTGCTTTGCAAGGAAAGGGTGGGATCCCTACCAAGTTGTAGTTCTCTAGGTTACTGCTAAGGACCCTGCAGAGTACTGGATGAGTACTTCCGGAAAGAACTAAGACAGGAAGTCACTAAGCACCGAGGGAGGTGACACTAGAAACACAGGATAGAAACCAAGTATAGCCAATCTCTCCAATGCCTGTCCCTTGCTAATGGCTACAATTAGGGACGTGAATATCCACTGCCCTGGGACCACAGGCTGCCCTGGACCCTGTACAATCAGGAAAAGACAGGAGCATGTTAGAGGTCCTATACGGAGCGATGAAAATTAAACTTCTTGCCTCCTCCATGGCAACAGAATGGAGGCTTATTCCTGCATTGGAATCAATAGTAACAGAGCATATTCCAGCAGGTCCCAGACGGTTGAAACCTGGCAAACACAAATTAGGCAGCTCATTAGGCCATGATTTTATTAAGCAGTATTTAATATAGTGAATAATTTTGAGCTTTATTATCTAAAATATAAAGGGGTATTTTTCAACTTAGTTGAACAGCAGATTGGTTTTTAAAAGTATTGCTATTTCAGGCCCAACAAACCCAGAGCATTTCTCAAACAACCTTTTGTGGATTTCCAGATTCGAAGCTGTGCCCATGGTCCTCCCTCCCCACGTCCACCTAGCATTGCTGAGCCACCATCATGCCGCAGGGAGAAGTCCTCAGCTGTGGCTGCACACAAACTTCTCTGACCTCATAGCTAAGGGAAAGTAGGGATTACAAATCCTGGGAGTCAGCGAGGTTCACGGCTGCTCGATGGAGACGAGGAGCCCTGCAGGCAGCAGCTGGTGGCCACAGGGGGTGTGCACCTCCCCTCCATATCCTGGATGGCTAAAAAAATCAAAAGAGATGGGTCTGAGCATCCAGCAGCCAAGAGGATTGGTTGAGTGCAGTCCATCTACAAGTCTATCCTAGGTGTTGCCTATAGAATTAGTAGAGGAAAAACAGTAGAAATTGTAAAAACAAAACAAAACAAAACAAAACAAAACAAAACAAAAAAAACTGCTGAAGTTCACAAACGGCTTGTGAGAACAAAGGTCAGAGGACTGAGAAGGGGAGGAAGCCACTCGGCCTCTCCCGTGAACCTTCTAAGCCCAGCTCACCCTACAAATGGCGTCTACTCCATAGGGCATTTATACTGCCTCAAACAGGTCTATGGTCATGGTCCCCAACGTGCCCTATGGGGACAATTTCCAGACATTTAGCACCACAGGGGACATTTGACCACTAAAAGTGTTGATGTTCAACATTAATTTTTAATGTCTTAGAAAACCATTAAGCTGGTTTGTATTCTGCATCACATTGTTACAGTTGGTCAATCGTTTCCAGCTTGGAGAGTGCTGGGGACTCTCAATGGGGATATTCACAGGTTTCCTTGCCCTGTTCAAGGTTTAAAGGAGAGGCCCAAAGGGGAGGTCTTCTCTTCTCACTCCGGCTTCTGTCTGCTGGACTCTCTTGGGGCCAGGGCCCTGACCGAATGCATCAGCCTTTGGGGTCCACGGATTTGGGTTGCTGTCTGTCCAGCCTTCCTGGTAGGTGGAGCCACACCAAGGGTGCATGGAAGAAAAGGCATAAGAGATGTGTTTCAAGGACCGAAGCAACTTCAGGATGGCTGCAGCCCATTGTGCATGGTGGAAGGTAGCACTAGATGCCAGAGAGGTAAACTGAGGAAGGGTTGGAGGACAACAGGGAGCCACTGAAGGGTGTTAAGCTGAGAAGTAACAAGCACAGGTTGCTCATTTAGAAGATGGGCTGCCAGGCCGGGCGCGGTGGGTCAAGCCTGTAATCCCAGCACTTTGGGAGGCCGAGACGGGCGGATCACGAGGTCAGGAGATCGAGACCATCCTGGCGAACACGGTGAAACCCCGTCTCTACTAAAAATACAAAAACTAGCCGGGCGAGGTGGCGGGCGCCTGTAGTCCCAGCTACTCGGAGGCTGAGGCAGGAGAATGGCATAAACCCGGGAGGCGGAGCTTGCAGTGAGCTGAGATCCGGCCACTGCACTCCAGTCCGGCGACAGAGTGAGACTCCGCCTCAAAAAAAAAAAAAAAAAAAAAAAAAAAAGAAGATGGGCTGCCAGCTGAGGATGAGCTGGGTGGAACTGGGTGGGATGGGGGACTGCAGAGTGTGGAAGGCAAGAGGCAAGGAGACCACAGGGGAGGTGCTGCTGTCTGTCCAGGAGACAACTGGTGGCCGCCTAGATTGGGAAAGTGGCAGTGAAGATGGAGAAGTGGAAGGAGGTAAGACCCATTCCAGTGGCACACTCAATCCCATCCTTCAGAGAGGCCCATCTCCCTGTTGCCTGCTGAAACGTACACGGTCATTTTCCACTGTGGGCAGGGTCTTCCCCTTAGAGTTCTCAACAGGACAACCATTTTGGGTGTGTTTGTTTGTTTGTTTGTCTCTTTGTTTTTGAGATGGAGTCTTGCTCTTTTGCCCAGGCTGGAGCGCTGTGGTGCAATCTCAGCTCACTGCAACCTCCGCCTCCCTGGTTCAAGCCATTCTCCTGCCTCAGCCTCCCGAGTAGCTGGGATTACAGGTGCGTACCACCACACCTGGCTAATTTTTGTATTTTTAGTAGAGATGGGGTTTCACCATGTTGGCCAGACTGGTCTCAAACTTCTGACCTCAGGTGATCCGCCCTCCTTGGCCTCTCGAAGTGCTGGGATTACAGGCAAGAGCCACCAAGCCCGGCCACCCCAGCTATTTTTTGCATGCATGCGCACACACACATTGTGGGATGAATAGTGTCCCCCTGAAATTCATGTCTATTCATGTCTACAGGGAACCTCAGAATGTGGCTGTATTTGAAAACAGGGTCTTTGCAGAGGTGATTTGTTAAGACGAGGCCATCCTGGATGAGGGTGGGCCCTGGTCTAATGATCAGTGTCCCTATGAGAAGAGGAGAGGACTCATGGAGACGAAGACATGCAGGGGAGAGTGCCAGGTAAAGACAGAGAGAGAGACTACAGTGATGACAGTGTGAGCCAAGGACGCCAAAGAGGGCTGGCAGTTGCCAGAGACGAGGAGAGAGGCATGGGATAGTCTCTCCCTCAGACCTCTCAGAAGGAGCCAACCCTGAGGGCACCTTGATTTTGGATTTCTGGCCTCCTGGACTGTGAGAGAACAAATCTGTGTTGTTTGAAGCCTGCCAGTTTGTAGTACTTTGTCACAGTAGCCCTTAGAAACTGATAAAATGATAAAATATGCACACACACACACACACACATATATACACATTTATAAATAATTTTTCCTTTTTTAGGTCCCCACAAGAGCGCACACACATATATTTACCATATATTTACGTGTGACAGTGGTTCTTAACCCTCACTCCCCATACAATCACCAAAGGAACTTTAAAAATAACATCACCCCACCCCCGCCACACACACACTCCCACTTCATCCAGGAGTAATTAAACCAGAATCTTTGGTAGCTGGAACCAGAGGACTCTACAGAGGGCCAGCCTTGAGAAGAGATTATCTGAGGAGGGTGGCGATCAAACAGACAGGATCTGCAGTCAAGCCACCTTCGTCTCCACCCTTCTCCACTGTGTGCCCTTGGCAAGTCATGTGACCTTTTCGAGCCTCAGTTTTCCTCATCTGTGGAATGGGGATGATAATCCTACCTGCCCCCGTCCCCACCCCCGGGATTGCTGTGACACTGAAATAAGTTAATGTAAGCAAAGAACTCAGCTCAGTGCCTGGCATCTAGGAGGCTCTCAGTAAAGTGAACACAAATATCGTATTCCTTTGAATACCATGATGTCAACAGCATGACTCTGCTCATCATTCCCATTTACATCACCCCTTACACTTTCTGATGAGCTGCTGCATGTGTTTTTCTGGCTCTGTTTTCACTGTGCACCTCCCATTACACACCCAAGATATGGAGGGAGATCATTACACACAAAGAGAGAATATGCAACGGCCGACCACAGGAATGAGAAAGTCAGAAAAGGGGCCCTGGGCTCTCTGGGCAGCTTGCATAAAATGTCAGCTCAGAATCCTGGGTAACCATGTCCAGCCCTCCAGAGGTCTCCTTGGAAATTATAGCTCTCAAGGTTTCCTTTGGCTGTGAAATGTCCGAACTTCAGGTCGAATTTCCCCTCCAACACGTCAGCTTGCATTTGGAGCAGGCGGGTAAGATCACTTTGGCTATTTCCTCTTTTGATTGCCTTTGGTCTTATTTCTCCCCTCCTAAGGAGGATGGTATCTCACACATTAGCTTCATCCCAAAATCAAATTACAACACTGTTTAGATTCCCCTTGTTCACGATTAGCCATAAAGCCCAGGCTGGGATCTACTGGGGAAAGGACTCGCCTCCTTGCAACCTGGAGTGAGCGTCTCTCACTTCTTTTGTGGCCTCATGCATCAGGCTGCCTCAGTTTCCCTGTCTGTCAGGTGGAGGAAATGACGGTCCCTATCTCAAGAGACTGAGGGGTGACTCAAATGATGCCATACAGATGAGATGTGTCCAGAGCAGTGCTGGGGCCCAGTGAGTGTTCTGTGTCAGCCACTGCTGTTATTGTCATAATTAATACAGTTTTAAGGGACAGAGGAGAGGCAGAAATGCCCAATGAACACAAAGAGCCCTCTATCCAAAAGGCGCAAGCACGTCTGTCTATCTCACCTTCCTCTGAGCTGGGGGGTCAGACAACACTCTCTCCACCTAGAGGTCAGAGAATCCAAGTAATTCTCCACCAGCATCTAGAGAGGCAGACCACTGAGTTCGATTTCAAAGTTACAGTTAGGAATTTCAGAGCAGAATGGTAATTGACATCTAGCCCCACCCCTTCACTTGACAGATGAGGAAACTGAAGCCCAGAGACCGGAGTGCCTTGCCCCAAATCACCCCATCTCATAAGCATTAAGGGGTAGAATCAAACCCAGTTGTTCTGGTGCCCAGGCCCAGGCTCCACTGACACCCTCTCTTCAATTCTTTTCCCAGTCCTCCCTGCTTTCAGTTGGAATTGTTTCACTGAGGTTAGTGTTGAAGTGTGGAGGAGGGGAGTAGAGTATATTTTTACTCCATCCTTTACTCAACAACCGTGATTTTCCATATGCCCACAGACCTGGGTGTAAACAGAAACCACCAATGGGGTAAAACCAGTCAATGTGGTTAGAACTGATGTGTCATGAGATAGCATGGAATTCGGGGTTTTGGAACCTTGGCACCACTGGCAAGCTGGGTAGGGGGCTGGCATGTGCACTGTCTTAGGTGTATATGGGCCTCCCTGGCCTCCACCCACTGGATATCAGTAGCATCAAATGCGGCCAAATGGCCCCAGTTGAGAACCTCTGGTCTAGTTATTTCAGACCAGCTATAACACACAGATCGCTGTACCTGAAGCACACAGCCCTCTTAAGTACAGGTGGTGTTGCATCTCCAATGATGCCCTGAGAGAACGTGGCAGAGGGAAAGAATTACTTGGGGCGGCCTAAGAGACATCATCATCGGTAATAGCAGCAGCAGTAGCAGTCATCGTAATCACGTTAGTACAGAGGTAGAACAGCAGAAGCCACTCTAGACTTAGAGCCGGCGAGGCACCCAACACTGACTCAGGCACTGGACAGGGACCTCCCTGCACCCCTCACAGGGTATGAGGGCACTATCCTGTGCATTGTCAATGTGGCAATGTCTGGAGACATTTTTGGGTGTCACATCCAGGGGGAGGTGCCAATGATATCCAGTGGGTGGAGACCAGGAATGCTCATAAGCACCTATGCCAGTGCACAGGTCAGTTCCCTACCCCAAACAGGACACTTAGAGCAGATGAAGGACTAGCCCAACAATGCCCAATGCTAGGGCACAGCAGCGTGGATGTCCGCATTTCAGAACTGTGCACCTCCCTAATCCATTCCACCACCTCATAAACGAACAACAATGAAAAGCTCATGTTCACTGAATACTTAGTCTGCACCAGTACAAACAACTTGGCATTCAACCTAACCCCCTCATGCCATCCCTGCAACACCTGTGGGGTGGGTACCATTCCCTTCCCCTCATCACTGTACAGATGGGAAAAATGACATTTGTGGTTTTGGAACTTGCCCAGGTGCATTCAGCTGTTAGAAGGCAAAGCTGAGCTCTACCCTATGCAGTCACACTTACGGCCCAATTCTTGAGCCATTTACCTCCGAGACATGTTTTACATGCATATAATAAGGCAAATGTTCAAACCCACCCACCCCTGAGTGGAATCCTGCTGAGGAAGAGGTGTTCGCTGATTGCAGAATAAAAATGGACTGTGTATTCTGTGCATTCCTGCCCTGGGAAACTACTCTGCTGGTCAGCACCTTCTGACCTCAGGAGCCTCTCCAAAGCCTACCATGAGATCTCAGAAAGGCAACTCAAGTAACAAAGCCAGCCTGTCCGGGAGCCACATAAACAGGATGTTACTGAACGGGTGAGGGAAGGAGCTGAGCTGTCCAGACCCACAGAACGTGGGCGAGAGCTCCCCATAGTTGACAAGAGCTGAGCTACTCCATGCTATTGTATTGTTATTCTCTTGAATGATCAGAAATTAGAAGCAATGACGGCCTTATTTGCAGTGCTGCAGGCTTCCAGATGCAGGTAGGTATGTGTAAATAACTGGATATTTACACAACCTCCTGCTAACATATAATCCATTTGCAAAGACAGATTCTCTGTGTATGGTTATGAAATGAAATTTTTTTTAAGACAAAAGAGAAAACTCCTTAGTGATCTTTCAGCTTTTATCGGCCAGGCTGGTAAAAAATGAAGCTGGGAGGGATTTGATACATACTCGTGGGGACAGGGTTCACGGGAAAGGAACAGTTCAAGTGCCGGTATGGTGTAAATGTGGATTTTGTGCACTGGTTGAATTACAATAAATGGCATCCATTGCCTTATAGATATACACACATAACTCCTTGTGACGGTAATAGGAACTAGGCACGCAAAGAGAGGGAAAAGAATGGGTCCCTCTCTGCAAACCCTGTATTTATATTGAACATGATCTCCAGCTCTCTGCAGTTGTTGGGCCCTGCTATTAAGACCTTCAAAGACCAACACAGGTAGGCACTAGGGCACCAAAACAACCCCATTTTGTCAGGTTCTACTGTAAGCAATTGTGGTATTTTTCATCTCACACAAATGCTGACTGTTTCTACCAGGTGTCGAGCTGAGCTCTCTCTTAACCAATATAACGGGTACTTATTTTCATAATCATGTCCCCAAGGCACTGTAGGAGCCTCAGCATCTTCTGAATCCTCAAAGAGAGAATGAATAATGCTCTGTGAGTCTGAGAGTCAGGACTGTGTGTCATTCTAATGCTCTGCAGAGTGAATGGCTGTGTAAGTTTCCTATGGCTTCTGCAACAAATCACCACAAACCTAGCGGCTTCGAGGAACACACATGTATTATCTGACAGTGCTGGAGGTCAGAAGCTGGAAAGTGGGTCCTGGGGGCTAAAATCAAGACGGAGACAGGGCTGTGTTCCTTCTAGAAGCTCTAGGGGAGAATCTAGTTCCTTGCCTTTTCCAGCTTCTAGAAGCACCCACATTTCTTGAATCAAGGCTCCTTCCAGCAATGGCATCTCTCTAACTTCTGCTTCTGTTGTCACATGGCCTTCTCTGATTCGGACCCTCTTGCCTTCCTCTTACACAAACTCTTGTGATTACACTGGGTCCACATCTCAAGATCCTTAACATAATCCCACCTGCCATACAAAGTTTTGGGGACTTGAGCCTACCAGTGTCTAATAACCAGAAGATCTGACAATATTAAGTGCATTTTGGCCGGGTGCAGTGGCTCACACCTGTAATCCCAGCACTTTGGGAGGCCAAGGCAGGTGGATCACTTGAGGTCAGGATGACCACCCTGGCCAACACAATGAAACCCCGTCTCTACTTAAAATACAAAAATTAGCCAGGCATGATGGTGGGTGCCTGTAATACCAGCTAGTCAGGAGGCTGAGGCAGGGGAATCGCTTGAATCTGGGAGGTGGAAGTTGCAGTGAGCCGAGATCGCGCCACTGCACTCCAGCCTGGGTGACAGAGTGATACTCTGTCCCAAATAAATAAATAAATAAATAAATAAATAAAGTGCATTTTGTCCTTCCTCCCAAACAGGAGAGTGTCTATAGTGACTCTTCCAATCCTGTACTGGTGACAAATGTATTCAGATCATGCCACGGTCCACACCTGGCTCAGTGTGGAAGAAGAGCATCAACAGAGGTGGCCAGGGTTAGGACTGCAGAGGGTACCTGCGGGATGAAATCAAACAAGCGGATTTCTGCCAGGTTTACACTTGCGGTCTCGGTTTCCTTTGTTAGTCCTAGCTGAGAACTGTGCAAGTTCATTTGGAAGCGAGGAGATGATTACCTGTAGCCTTCGGGTGGGCAGGAAAATGAATAGAATTCCGATGAGTGAATTAAAAAAAAAAAAAAACAGACAGCCCAAAAGAAAGGATTCTCCTTCTGGGCACTTGTTTAATGTTCTCGGAAAAGTTTGGAACTTCTGCCATAAATCTTCAGTGCACTTATTCTTCTCAACACAGACAATTCTTCATTATTTATATGTCACTGATCTAATTTTTACCATAGAAGCGTTTTCTGATGTTGACATGTTGACAGCAGGGTAATTCTTTCCCCGATAGAAGGATTCTTCTCTATACAAAGGATTCCCATTGAATTCCCTTAAAAACCAACCATGAAAGGCATGCTATGCTTCATACAAAGTTTGCTTTAAAATAAAAACAAGGACCTTCAACGCATTCAAAACATGTTTTGACTGATAAAATTATTGTAAGCATTCCCCTGAGGCTCCAACCCCGTCCCCACCCCAGAAAGCCTTAGCTCCAGTAAGTGAGGTACACCTGTACACGATAAGGGGGAGATGAGAATGACAGCAAAGCCTCCCCAGAAACCTGGAATTGCAATGAAGGTGTTTCACACACACTGTTCCCTTTCCTGCTTTTTAAAAACGTAGCAGTTTGGCAGTCATACTTTGGTTTGACAGGGAAGTGTGAAAATGTGTCATTTTGTCTTCTCCAAACTTCTAAATCCAATCAAAATAACATTTATTCAAAACTGGGGGGTTGCTTGCCAGAATTTGTGGTGTGATATTAAGAGAGCTGACCCCAGATCTCTCTCACTGCTTTTCCTTTGTTCTGGTATAAAAACAACACAGAGCTTCAGATACACAACCCCCAAAGGTACATTTCACCCGCGAGCTTCCTCGCCAACACAAAGGGAGCGGCTACCTGGGGATGTCTGCCACTTCATTCCCTGGGAAAGTTCCCAGCAGCCCAAGCATGCAGGCCCATGTGCTCGTGCCCTCTCTCCAGCACACAGGGTGGTGCGAGAAGTTGCAATGTGCACAATCTGGAGTCACACGTCTCTGCCGTACTGTGGCGGGGCCACCAGCTGGATGCCTGAGCGTGAGCCTCCCAAGGCAGCAGCAGAGCCCTGGGGTGAGAGGTAGCAGGATCAGGGGCTGGAGGGCCTGGCCTGCGTCTCTACACCACCTCTCACCAGCAGTGCTACCTCTTTCCACCTATGCCACCTCTCCGAGGCTCAGTTTCTCCAAGTGTCATGTATTAGATAGGATTTTTGGTTGTGATCGATGGTAATTCCCAGCCCAACCTAGCTTCAGAAAAAGACTGTATGGGTGTATGTAACTGAAATGTCCAGGGATGAGGGCTTGATCCAGGCTCAAATTATTCTAGCCTTCACCATTTCTTGGCTCGTACTCGGCACTCCCTACCTTGTGGTACTAAGATGGGTGCGGCAGCTCTACCCTTTTAATCTCTTAGGTCCCAGTGCAGAGGGGGTCACTTCCTAGCAGCTTTCCATAGCAGCTCTTGGATTCACTCTGATTGGATGCTGATGCACCTATCTCTGAACTAGTAACTGTGAACATAGGATGAGGCAGCAGGGTAGGGGATGTTCCATGAACCTCTCAGCCTAAGAGTCAGGGAAAAATGGATCCCCAAAGCAAAACTGGGGGCTACTGCTAGAAGATCAATACACTTGGAGGAAGCGGCAATCAACACATACTAGTTATGAAGTTATATTTTAAACATATTGATTTTTACTTTTATTGTGACCTTATTGACTTTATCCTATATCAATCTTTGCAACAACCCTTCAAAATAAGGCATTATTACCCCCATTTTATTGATGGGAAAACAAAGCTTCAGAGAGGTTAAGTGTCTTCCCCACAGTCACACAGCTCAAAAGCAGCAGACCTGAAGTTTGAACCCAGGCTTGTCTGATTTCAGAGTTCATGGCTTCTCTGCTAGGACTATTGTTGAATTGTGGTCCACTTGGGGTCAGTGAATCATTAGAGAGGAATAAATGCACATGCCTTACATTTATATACACATAGCATTTTACGGCTTATAAAGCATGCCCCAGTCAGCATCGCATTTAATCCCCACGATGGCCCTTTGGTGGAGCAGTCATTACTATAATCTTTTCAAAAAATATTATTTAAAAATAAATTAACATAGAGATGAGGTCTCACTGTATTGCCCAGGCTGCTCTTGAATGCCTGGGCTCAAGTGATCCTCCTGCTTCGGCCTCCCAAATTCCTGGGATTATAGGCATGAGCCACCTCACCTGGCCATTTTTATAGTTGAGTATACAGACAATGGTTAAGGAATTTGCCTAACGGCCCCAGCTTGAACAATAGTTGAAGAGTTAAATTCTCTCCACCATCCACAGTTTCACAGAAGAGACAGAAAACACCTACTAGCAGTTGGCTTAAAGCTGGACCGTGAAGAACCAGGGTGAATACGGCATCAAGACCGAGCTGGGGCATCATTTTAGCATGCCTGCATTTATTCATTTCCCCTTCTCTGATTTTTGTTTGAAGAGCCATTATTCCCTTTACAGAGCCCACAGACTCTAGGAACAGTGTTACAGTGGGGGACTCGCCTGAGAGCCAGTGATGTTTCTGTTCCCAGTGCCATGTTCAGTGACATTGCGTTCGTAGCTGAAAATCAACCCTAGCAAAAATATTTTACTTACACCATGGGAATTGGCAAATGTTGCATTTTGGGTTTGGGGTGGGGGGTAGGTGGGACTTTATTTGCTTTTCAGAGAGCCACACGTTCAACATCCACCAGCATGCTGCTGGGTTTTCTCCAGCCCTAGCTCCAGGGTGTGTGGCTTCCTTAGGTCTTAAGTTAAGAGTAGAACCCAGCATAACACCGGCCCTCGTGCCTCCCCGACTCCACTCCCACCACACCCTGCCTCAGTGCCTGGGTCAGAGGTGGGCATGCGACCCAACTGATCCCTTCAGAACTAAGTCCGGTATGTTTTTCCCAAAGATTAGACAGAATGAGCTCCTACCTAGTGGATGTGAACAAGAAAGCAAGGTGCCCTGAAGTCATGGCAGCCATCTTTGGACCGGAAGAGAAAGACTGCTACGAACGGAGGAAACCAGAGGGAGCAAAGGAGAGGCCGGGCATGGCCACCTCACCCGAGCTGCTGCATGGGCCATGCTGGGGTGCTCACAGCCTGCAAGGTTTTCCATCATGAGCATCCCTGACCATTTCAACCAGTTTAACGTGGGTTTCTGTTCGTTGCAACGAACCACCTCCTAAGTCACTTAGTAGAAGAGCAAAGCAAACAGCCTACAGAGTCGGGAGCTGCCGCTGGAATACAGCAACGAATACAGCAAACTGATGTTCACAAAAGGCTCTTGGAGAAAGAAAAACATGTTTCTTACAATGTCAGGCACTAACAAATAAACACACGCCAACCCCAACACCTTTCTTGGGGACCCCTGGTTATCCTGAAGACACTGCATCCTCCCCGATTCACCATACGAGAATTGGTCTCTTTAAGAATTAACACGAGGCCAGGCACGGTGGTTCACACCTGTAATCCCAGCACTTTGGGAAGCTGAGATGGGCTGATCGCCCGAGGTCAGGAGTTCAAGACCAGCCTGGCCAACATGATGAAACCCTGTCTGCACTAAAAAGACAAAAATTAGCCGGGCATGGTGGCACGCGCCTGTAGTCCCAGCCACTCAGGAGGCTGAGGCAGGCGAATTGCTTGAACCCGGAAGGCAGAGGTTGCAGTGAGCGAAGATGGTGCCACTGCACTCCAGCCTGGGACGACAGAGCAAAGACTCCATCTCAAAAAAAAAAAAAAGAAAATGAATGTGAAAAGATGTGACAGTGCTTCCGGTTTTGTTAAGGGTTAATGATGGAAGCAAGAGGTGTTGGTAGCAAGATTGCAGCTGACATGAATGTCTCCGTCCAGCTTTCTGGATTCCTCGTCTCTGAAACAGAGATGGTAGGACCCATCCCTTGTAAATGTTCTGCGAAGATGAAATGAAATCAGTCAGGTTTGTGAAAATAGATTCCGTATCTGGCCCGGCATTCTCCAGATGAATTCCATTTACATGTGCATCTGAACTATTAAACCATATAAAATGCCTTCGCTTTTACTTGGGACAATAAATGAAAACTCTTTTGACATTTGAAGCATTTCATGTCTGTGCTTCCAGAGAACAGTTCCATTTAACTTGAAAGGGGTTTTCAGTGTAATTCACGTTTAATGTTATGAAAGCATTTCTCTCTCACATTGGGCTTTATCTAAATTTTTAAACAAGGCCTAATTTACAGGCCCCAAACGACTTGGCAAATTTCCTGCAATCTCATTGAAAAAGTCCTGGCTGCTTATATGCTGCTGGTGTGTTGAAAGACTGCTTTGTCTAGGGTGCCAACTAAAACTGAAATTACTCCGCCAACAAAAGGTCGTCCTTTCAAACAAACTCACAGGATCCACAGGCACGCCTGCTATACACAACTGCACCCGGATCCGCTGCCCCAGGACCAGACCCCGTGTAATCTGTACCCGGTCTGTAGCAACGGAGACTGAGATGTCCCATTGCAAAGGGAGAAAATAACTCAGAGAACACACTGATTTTGTTTGCAAGTGGATGGGTGCTGCCTGGTTCTTGGGAAGGAGAGGGTGAGAAGGTCAGACAGATGAGGGAAAGAGAGTTCCATATCCATCTTGCCCACGCTGTTGTCAGCTGTTGGACACATCCGTGATTCACACGTAACCCAAATGCCAAGTGGAGGCCTGATGTGCAGAGGCTAAGCCTGTTGCCCCTCACCCCCACACAAGAACAGCCTCCTCAACACACCTGGGTGCCCCTTGCACAGTGCTTATCAGGTCTAGGTGTGGAGCTTCTCTAAACTTAGCTGGTTGTTTGGCGGTTGGGGGGTATGCTACCCAGAACATGAATACCCTGGCGTCAGCTGCTGTGGATTCTAACGGGAAACCAGCTCGGCTGGGAGTCATTGAACATATATTTATTAGGTACCCTCAGAAGGCAGGCACTGTGCTAAGCCCTAGGAATACAATGGTGATCAAACCAGACGCAGCCCCTGCCTTCACAGAGCTTACGGCGCAGCAGGAAGAAAGCAGATTAAATCAACAGTGATACAAGGGGAGTGAGGAGCGAGTCTTTTAAGTTCTGAGTGAGATCGTATCAGGCCTGTGCAGACAAACCTCCTCGGGCCTCCCAGCTCGCCAGCTGCAAGGGCTCACTCCCTCTGCCTGCTCTGACCCAGCCACCCCTCTGATCTCATCTCTTACTGACCTCCTGGGCAACTTGCTGGGCCCCAGCTGCAGGGGCCTCCTTGCATCCCTCAAGCACACTAAGCAGGCTGCAGCCTCATGTGCCTCTGCACATGCTCTTTCTTCTGCTTGGATGCTGAGATGCTTGGTCCCCGACATCCCATGGCTGGCTCCTTCACACCCTTCCCGCTCTCTCTGAGAAGGCTTCCCTGACGCCCCCATCAAAACAAGTCCCCCAGCCACTCTCTAATTTCCCTTAGCATCCCCAGTGCACTATAGTTTTATTTGGTTACTGTGTCTTTCCCCTACTGGTCTGTCTGTTCACTGCTTTATCCCAGGGCCTCCAACAGTGCCTGGAACATAGTAGGTGCTCAATAAATATTTACCAAGTAATAAATATTTACCAAGTGTCATGGTAAGTGACTTCAGAGTGCTAAGGGGGCACATTGTAGGAGCCCAGTCCCTGGCAGAGTCTGGAAGGCTTCCCAGAAGTGGCACTTAAGGATCAGTAGAATGTTTTTTTGCATGAAAAGCAGGGAACAGGGCTGCAAGCAGCATGAACAACCTTGAGAAGTCTGGAAGAGTCTTCAAGGATTTTGGTGTGGCTGGGGAGCAGGCTGCATGGGGGCAACAGCAAGAAATAGGACAAGGGAAAGAGGCAGTGTCAGGCACAGCGGTGCCTCAGGAGCCACGGTAAGGAGTTGAGCCTGGATCTGGAACCACAGAGAACCACCTAGCAGGTATTCAGAAGCAAATCCACACAGAGAAACTTGTGTTCCAGAAGGTTCACTCGGGCTGTGGCTTGGAGAAAGTGGACAAGAGGCTGGAAGATGCTGCTGTAGGGGCTCATGAGAGATGCTAAGACCCCCGGCCAGGCTGGTAACCCTGGGCAAGGCACTTGACCTGGACCCATTTGGACCTCCACTTTCTTATCTGCCAAATGGGTACACTAAACAACAGAATGGGCTGTTGTAAGAATCTGTGCACACAGTGTTGTTTCTGCTGGAGTGCAAAGGGAAGTGTTCTACAAAAGCACGCTGTTAGGAGGAAGACTAGCTTTACCAGCTAATGGCTGAAGCTTTACATTTTCATCCATGCTTAGCACTTAGTGCATATGTCAGAATCTAAACTCATGAATTTCAATAACAGTGTCATTGATTGACAGCCAGAAGTCATTAATTCCGTATAATGTGTACAGGCAGCAGGAGAGGAAGAGGACAGAATAAAAGGCCTCTAATGACACTTGCAAACTCTCAGCAGGGCTCAGTGCAGTCGGCTGGAGCCAGAATTCCACAGCCCCACCAGGTATGAGAACGAAGGACGGAATTCTCATGAGCTGTGCCAGCTCTTTCAGCTCAAGTCCATGCTCAGGGAGAAGAGCTTCTAGATATAAATCTGCGTGACATATCGAATATCCCTCAGAATCCTGTAGGTCCCCTGAAAAGCGAGAAACAAGTAGACACCCAGGTATGAATATGGGTGTGGCCAGGGAGAAAAGACACCTGCTGAGAAGGACTAGGTTTCTTTGCCAGCCCAAACGACTACCACTTCCCACAACCTCTCGTTTCCGGGGAAATTGCAAACAGCAAATTATACCGAGTGCATCTGTCCCTGGGAAGAAATCACATCGTCCAACGCACAAACCTCCCGCCCTCTTTCATGTCTGCTAATTGCCTGCCGAATCGAGAGACTTTTGAAAGGCAGGATGATAATTGAAGTTTCACATAATTACATTTTAAAGTAACGCTTTTAGCTTCCCCCAACCTCAGTCAAAACTCTATCTTGTCAAAATAATCTTAAAGTTTTTTATCCCCCCCTTAAACAAAGATTGATGAAATATCACTGGAAATCTTTTAGCTGCTAATTATAAGTCAAGCCTCTTTGGGGCTTTTTGGGGATATCTCTTTGACTTCTCTAAGTGATTCGTTTGGTCCTCTGCTTTTAAACTGTTCATTTTCCACTTGCAGAGAAGAGTGAAATTTCTTCCCCAGTTTTAATTACAATCGAGGCATTATCCTCGGATAGTAGAGAGCGAGGCGTTGCAATGTGAGGGGGGGCCACCCTGTTAATCAGGGATAAATCTAGTATACTGTGGAGGCTCCTACCTTTCATTACATTACCTTGTTGGTTTAATTAATGGTATTACCCTCTGAACTGTGTACTGAAGCTTAAAAGAAACTCCACACATGCAGAAAACACGCTCAAGGAAAAAGAGAAGAATGCCTAATAGAACATCGCTCATCACCCTCGGTACCGCTGCTAATGTCTTCCATGATGACTATGCTGGGTCAGGGGTGGGGGGATCCTTCAGGGGACGCAGGTTGAGCTCACATAGTTCTCTTAGAAATGGTGGCCATGTCTGTATTTTGATTTCTGGCACAGACTGGCAATTTATCTGGGATACTTAATTTTAAAAACCAGACATCACCTCATCAAAAACTAAATGTTGTCCCTGTTTGTTCAGGTGAAGTTTTTGGTAATGTCTAGTGAGATCAGGCAGGGCAGGTAGAAGGACAGCGAGAAGGTCTTTTGCTCTTGAGTCACTAACCCAACTCAAATTATAATATTCTTGTGAAAGGCTATACTCGACAGTGTTAATTACCACAAAACTGTAAGCTCCAACATTTGAGTATAAACTCTTTGCAGATAGTGACCAGGTCGTGTTCAGCCATGACTTGGCACACTGAAAGGACTCAGTAAATGTTTGTTGAACAAATGAATGAACTCTCTTCACTGAGTCTAAGGCACACTGTGGGCCATGCACGGTCGGTGGAGATTTTGTTGAATCCTCTAAGCTTTTCTCTTTTTTTTTTTTTATCATGAGAAAGTAGTCAATTTGTCAAGTGAACATAACACACCTAAATATTTATGCACATAATAACAGAACTTCGGAATACAGTAAACAAAAGCTGAGAACTGCAGGGAGAAATAGACAAATCCACAATAGTTAGTGGTTTTTTTTTTTTTTTTTTAAGAGATAGAGTCTCTCTCTGTCACCCAGGCTGGAGTGCAGTGGCGTGATCTTGGTTCACTGCAACCTCCGCCTCCCAGATTCAAGCAATTCTCCTGCCTCAGCCTCCCAAGTAGCTGGGACTACAGGCACATGCCACTACACCTGGCTAATTTTTTTGTTTTTGGTAGAGACGGGGTTTCACCATATTAGCCAGGATGGTCTCAATCTCCTGATTTTGTGATCCGCCTGCCTCAGCCTCCCAAAGTGCTGGGATTACAGGCGTGAGCCACCGTGCCCAGCCTGGTTTTAATATTCTCTAAATAATTGATAGGACAAGTAGGGCTAAAATCAGTAAGGTCATGGTAGACTGGAATAACAGTATAGATCTACTTGACCTGATTAATATTTTTAGCACACACTGTTCAAAATAACAGAATACACATTCTTTTCAAGGGCACATGGAACCATTTACCAAGAAATACCACATTCTAAGATACAAAACAAGTCTCAAAAATTATTAAAGGACTTAAGTTACACAAAATATACGCTTTGACCACAAGGGAATAAAATCAGAGATCAATAACAGAAAGAATTATCTGTGAAAAAGCACAAAATATCTAGAAAATAAATAACAAGAGTTCTAAATAAACTATGGGTCAAATAAGATATCAAAAGAGAAATGAAAGTATTTTGAATTGAATGAAAATGAACATACAAGGTATTAAAATCTGTGGGATGCAGCCAAAGCAATACTTCAGGAAATTTTATAGCACTAAACACCTATATTAGAAAAGAAGAGAGATGTTTTTAAATTATTATGTTTAAACGTTTATTTTAGATTCAGGAGTACATATGCAGGCTTGTTATCTAGGTACATTGTGTGTCATGAGCATTTAGTGTATACATTATTTCATCACTCAAGTATTAAGTTCAATATCCGATAATTATCCTTTCTGCTCCTCTCCCTCCTCCCATCCTCCCATCCTCAGGTAGGCCCCAGTGTCTGTCGTTCCCTTCTTTGTGTCCAAGTGCACTAAATGTTTACCTCCCACTTATAAGTGAGGACATGTGGCATTTGGTTTTCTGTTCCTGCATTAGTTCACTGAGGATGCGGCTGCAAAGGATAGGATCTTGTTCTTTTTTAGGCCTGCATAGTATTCCATGGTGTGTCTTACGTACTACATTTTCCTTATCCAGTCCACCATTGACAGGCATTTAAGTGGATTCCATATCTTTGCTATTGTGAATAGTGCTTCAATGATCATATGTATGCATGTGTCTTTATGGTAGAATGATTTACATTCCTTTGGGTATATACCCAATAATGGGATTGCTGGGTCAGGTGGTCATTCTGTTTTACAATTTTCTGTGAGAAATTGTCAAACCACTTTTCATACAGCTGAACTAATTTACATTCCCACCAGCAGTGTATAAGCATTCTCTTTTCTCCACAACCTTGCCATCTGTTATTATTTTGACTTTTAAACTAAAAAAAAAAAAAAAAAAAAAAAAAAAAGTAAGAACACTGATATCCAAAGAAGTTGAGCAAATTTTCTAAGGTCATACAGGTATTTAAGCATCAGAGTTAAGATCTGAACTAGATTTATTAGATTCCAAAGGCAAAGTTTTTGACACCTCCCTAATAAGAAGAATCAGAACGAAGGGATAAACCCATAATCTGAATTTCATTTCAGATGCGGCTTAAAGGTGAAACAGAGTTTAGACACATTTTAATTAATATTTTCAAAAAACACAAGAAATCTCAAAGATACCTTATTTCACTAAACATAATATTATTTATCACTATCTGCTGTATTTTTTTCCAAACTCCCATGAAGGCCTAATATTAAGCAAACCCATACTTTCCAATTAGAATTGATCAATGTACTCTCCTCTTCCAGAATGGAGTCTCCATGGGCTGATTTCAGGGGCTTTTGATCAGTCAACATTTAACCTTTAGTAAATGTTCACTGTGTCTTAAAAGAAGTCAGAGCACATCTGATTTCAAGCAGCTCACAAGGTAAAGGAGGAAATGAATCTGTGTAATTTTCTTCTAAAACGGCCTCTTCAACCAGTGTTGGGAAGAGGAGATGCTGCCTCAGTAGCTGACTGTCTGCAATGTTCAAGTTAGAATAGTCTGGTCCCAGGGCTCTTATACTTTTTGCCCTGTTCAAGCAGTAAGTACAGGCTTTGTAAGGTTTCTTAGGGTTTGCAGCTTTCCCATTGTATTAGTCTGTTCTCAGGTTGCTAATAAAGACATACCTGAGACTGAGTAATTTTTAAAGGAAAGAGGTTTAATGGACTCACAGTTCCACATGGTTGGGGAGTCCTCACAGTCATGGCGGAAGGCAAGGAGGAGCAAAGTCACATCTTACATGGCGGCAGGCAAGACAGCTTGTGCAGGGGAACTTCCCTTTATAAAACCATCAGATCTTGTGAGACTTATTCACTACCACAGGGAAACCAGCCCCATGATTCAATTATCTCCACCTGGCCCCGCCCTTGACACACGGGGATTATTACAATTCAAGGTGAGATTTCGGGGGGGACACAGCCAAACCATATCACCTATGCTTGCTATTTTCTTGTCTTCTGTCTGGTTCCCCAAAGCAAAGTGACCTTGGGGAGTTAGTGTGGTCCTAAGAGGTAGCCTGGGGGCTCTGAGGAGACCTGTCCCTGTGGTTCCTTATAACCCAGAGTCTAGCAGAACAGAGGCTGGTTAGAAGGCACAGCAGAATTAGTAGAGTCAGAGCTCTTTTTAAACAAGCATGTGGATTAAACACACGTACTTTCTGCATTCAGAAGTGACAAAGACCTACTTGTAAAATGCCATATCCATTTGTGAGAAAATAATACACTTGTGGCACAGTTGTCTTGAAAAGCCTGGCATGACTCTGGCTGCTGAGCAGTAAGCCCCCTCTTTCCACCCTCCAGCCATTGATTAGCCCCATTAGCAGGTAACAAATGCCTTGGGTGGCCCCGCTCCAGTCCCGGTGGACCAGCACATGAAGGATTTGGCCTCCATCTCCAGCAACTGTCTTTTCACTTGGCAGCTCCCCTGAGGCAGAAGCTCCATGAAAATGTCCCCCCCTTGGAGCTTCCCATCTGCTCTGTGGCCAGCCAGCAAGTTCCTACATGGGGAGGCTGATGTGACAGTTCCAGTTTCCAGGACAAGCAGAGATGATGAAGACCGTCTATCCCAACAAACCAGCACACTGATGATGACAATGGGGACACTTTCAAAGAAACTTAGCTTGTGCAAGAGACTCTGCTGGGAGATTTCCATGGCAGCACCTCTGAGGATCCTCACAACAACCCTAAAATGCAGATGCTTCTATTATTTCCATTTTAAAGATGCTAAAACAGGGGCTGAATGAGATGAGGCACTTCGCTCAAGGTCACTCACAGCTATTATAGTAGTGGCAGGGGTGGGACTTGAGCTCATGACTATTATTTGCGAAGGCCTCTTGCCCACTGTGGTATTCCGGCTGGCTACTGCCACCCTACAACCTTCTTGGTATTTTCAGAAAGAAGCAGCAGAAAGAAGAGGAAAGTTTCCATGGTTACCCTGTCACAAATCTCCTCTAGACAACATGTGCCCTAAATCTATCCAGCAGGGCTCCCTGGAATCTTAGAAACCTATTCCAGCTTCTTGCCACCCAGAGAAGATGTGGCAAAATGGAGATTGCATCAATAATAACCAGTGATAATGATAGGAATGATCACAACCAGTTTCACTGGGTATTTCTGATCTGTCAGGCACTGCTGAGTCTTGTGTGAATGAACATATTGAATACTCTCAGCAACTTGCAGAAATGGGTGCTCTTACCAGCTGCATTTAACACTTGAGGAAAGCTGCCCATTAGTTTTAAATAGAATTGTTTCAAACAATTTCAAAATTATCTAATTTTTCTCTTGCGCTTACAATTTAGGGAGAAGCAGATGGTATACTTTTGTAGAGACTATACATACACATATAAAATACGCATATATACACAGATCTTACCATTGTACAAATGGGTAACTGTGCAGATGGGTAATTGTACTTACTATTGTACAGATGGGTAACTGTTAACCCAGCAGGGGCAAGGCTACAATGCATTGACCGGGGGAGATGAGACGAGGCTAAAACTGAACTTAAAGTGATTCGATGCCACTATTCAACAGCCAAAAAGGCAGAAACGACTCATGTGTCCATCAATAAATGAATGGATATCATGTGGTATAGCCACACACTGGAATAGTATACAGTAATAAAGAGGAATGAAGTGCCGATACATGCTACAACATGGATGAGTCTTTTTGTCTTTTTTTTTTTTTTTTTTTTTTTTTTGAGACGGAGTCTCGCTCTGTCGCCCAGGCTGGAGTGCAGTGGCCGGATCTCAGCTCACTGCAAGCTCTGCCTCCCGGGTTCACGCCATTCTCCTGCCTCAGCCTCCCGAGTAGCTGGGACTACAGGTGCCCACCACCTCGCCCGGCTAGTTTTTTGTATTTTTTAGTAGAGACGGGGTTTCACTGTGTTAGCCAGGATGGTCTCGATCTCCTGACCTCATGATCCACCCGTCTCAGCCTCCCAGAGTGCTGGGATTACAGGCTTGAGCCACCGTGCCCAGCCATGGATGAGTCTTAACATCATCATGCCAAGTGAAAGAAGACAGTCACAAAAGGTCACATGTTGCATGATTCTATTTACATAAAATGTCTGGTATGAACAAATCCATAGACACAGAAAGCAGATTTGTGGTTGCTAGGAGGTGGAGGCAGGGAGAATGGGGAGTGACTGCTTAATGGGTACAGGGTTTCTGTGTGGGGTGGTTAAAAGGTTCTGGAACTAGATAGTGGCAATGGTTGCAAAACATTGTGAAAAGTATTTTTAATGTGAATTGCACATTTTAAAATGATTTAAATGGCAAACTTTCCGTTATGTGTATTTCACTACAATAACAAAAGAATGATTCAATGCCTGGCACAGTGGCACATGCCTGCAATCCCAGTGCTTTGGAGGGATGAGGTGGGAGGATTGCTTGAGGCCAGGAGTTCAGAGACCAACCTGGACACCATAGCAAGACCCAGTCTTTACAAAAAAATTAAAAAATTAGCCAGGTATGGTGACATCCACCTGTAGATCTAGCTACGTAGGAGGCTGAGGTGGGAGGACTGTTTGAGCCCAGAAGTTTGAGGCTGCAGTGAGCTATGATTGCATCACTGCACTTGAGCCCAGGCAACGGAGTAAAATTTTGTCTTAAAAAAAACAACAAACAAAAAACACAAGAATGATTAAATTCCTTTTTCATTGTGCATGGGGTAAAACTGGATTCCTTTTCTTAGTTTATCAGAACCTTCTAAATCTGTCTTCTACCCCTGCATTCTCAATCTCACTCACTCTCATCTCAATGTCCCATTAATTCTCCCATCACACCCACATCTTGAGCCAAACCCAAACACTGGCCAAACCCAACAAGCCATGCTGTCTCCCTGCCATGTCTGTATTCTGCAGCAAGCTCTGCCCAAAGACCCACCTACACCTTCTTGACCCGAAGAAGACCTACTTGCCCTTCTAGACTTCTGCTCAAGTGAAGGCGCCTTTGGAGACTGTCAGGGAACCCCTCACCTTTCCTTCAGCCTGGGCAAAGTGTCCCTTGTCAACACTTTTACATACCTTGCACATACTACTATCATTGTACTTGTCACAGTGTATTGTCATTGAGAGTGACACGTGCTGGTTGAAAATACAGGCTTTGGGGTCAGTGGGCCAGAGTTCAAATGTCAACTCTACCCACGGTGTGGTCATAGACACATGATTTAATCACTTTGTGCCTCAGTTGCCTGACCTGTCAAAATTGGACTAATAATAAAACCATGTGAGGATTAAACACGAAAATACATATACAGCTTTTAGAACGGTGCCTTGTCCCTTCTAGTTACTCCATCATGTTAGTGTCACTTATTATCTTCATCATTACCATTGTCCTCTCCCTGCCCCAGGAGCTTCATGAACTCCATTAGCCCAGCATGGGGCCAGCCATGGGGCAGGTGCCCAAGAAATATGTGCAGAATAAAATTATGATCCCTTTATTCCATTCTTCTCATCTTCCTGACGGGAAAATGGAGACTTGAATGGCAAAGTGATTAGTCCAAAGTCATGTCACCAGCTCAAGGCAGAAGACAGTCTAGAACTTTGGCCTTTTCATGTCAAATCCTCACTCTCATCACTAGAATATGCCGGGGTGGAGGCCATGTCCCAGCATGTTTCCATGGACATGGGACACACCTTACAAACCAGATGAAGAGTGAAGCAAGTGCTGGACTCAGCTGCCATCTTGCAGCACCCAAGGCCTTTCCTTGCTTAACAATGAGAGCTTGAAATATCAGCAGCCGAGCTATAAATAACTGAGAAAAAAAAAAAGAATCCAGAAATTAACTAAGGGTCTGTCAGTGAGTCAGTGGGGCTCCCTCTCCCAGGGAGGATGATGCATGAGCTGTCGGAGATAAGACTCTGGTTGGGCATATTTAAGGTGAGCGCAGATAGCAGTGGGCACTTGGGGAGTCCCTTCTGCCACTGCCAAATGGAAAAGCCCATAGATCAAACCACAAAATAAATGAGGACATTAAAGCTTCATACACTTTGGGATTTTTATTTGAAAAACCGAGATTCCAATTTTAACTAGCTCCTCCTCAAATGGTTGTTTTTTCAGTCCCAAGAAACGTCACTCTTTAGCACTATAGGTCTTCCATGGGACACTCTGGACAGCTTTAATACACAGTTCCATATTCATAGCTGATATTTATTGAATCCTTAGCATGTATGTACCATGCACTTATCACCAGGATTCACGTATATTTACTCACTTTATCTTTATAAAAATCCCATAAGGTACGAGCTACAGGCAAACCTTGTTTTACTGCACTTCGTAGATACCAAGTTTTTTTTTTTTTTTTTTTTGTAACACAAATCAAAGGTTTGTGGTAACCCCTCATGCAGCAAGTCTATCAATGCCATTTTCCCAATAGCATGTGCTGACTTCATGTCTCTGTATCAGCATTTTTTAGCAATAAAGCATTTTTAAATTAAGGTATGTAGACTTTTGAGACAGAATGCTTTTGTATGCTTAACAGGCTACAATGTAGTATAAACATAACTTTCATATGCGCTGGGAAACCAAAAAATTTGTGTGACTCACTTTATTTCGATATTTGCTTTATTGTGGTGACCTGGAACGGAACCTGCAATCTCTCTAAAATATGCCTGTATCATAGAACAGCCGCATAACATAGATAGCAAAGCATCTGTTACGGGACCCAGCAAAAAGGCATGCAGGGAAGTGGTGGGGCTGCAGGTTTAACCCAGGTATCTGAATCCAGTGAAAGGATTGGAGTCATACAACCAAGGTTGCTGTCTTGCAGGATCCTTGAGAGACTAAATAGAAACAACGATGGAAGTGGCTCATGACACTCACCGAATGACCAAAAGTATGGGCCATGTCATCCCCTGGACTTGTAAGGGACAGCATAGACAGCCCCTTAGGAGCTGACTGGAGTTAATAGTGATTTGATGGACACCCACCACTATATTACAAATGGTCAGGAGCACAGTGAATGCAAATGAGGCCACGAGGGCAGAAACCCAGCCTTCCCAAGTGTATCCTGCCTGCATTGAAATGTCCTGGTTCTATCTCTGAGCTTCATATTTCATGCAAAAGGCAACCCTGAGATCGCGGCTCCAAGAAACCCTAGGGAGGACAATCAGGATGACAAATGGAACCCTCCCCCTTGTATCTCAGAAATGCCAAGAGGTGTAGGTGACGGGCTGAAATACCTAAACACAACAGGGGAGTGAGCCTCCGCTGAGGCTGATTTATGGGCAGAGGGGCCCAGCCCTCACCTTTATTTACATTGCTTGGAGCACATAAACTCCAAGAAAATTTAGTGTTTTAATTTGGGCATCTGGCTTGTGCTTTTTGTTTTTTTTTTTTTTCCTAAATCACCCTCTTCCATGCTCCCTAGAAAGTCAGACCAAGCCATAAACTCCATACCACAGGTCTCCTCTGTTTCTAGCTTGTCTGTTTCAGAATTTAAGTTATTTGAGGGCACAGAAAGGATGAGTTTATGGCACACAAACGTTCTGCTGGGATCTGCAGCACAGATCTGTGTAGCAGCTGGGACACCGCATGAGGAAGCTTGGGAGTCAGGATAACACGAATTGGACCAAGAGGCCAGAGGTCTTGTTCTAGCCCAGGTTCTGCTATAAAGGGCTGTATAGCCTCAGCAGGCTCACTTGTGCTCTCCAGCCTCAGTTTCTCCAACTGCAAAGTAAAGACTATATGAGGCTGTCTTCAATGTCCCTTTCTGGATTGTATAGGCATTGCGTCATTCCACAACCTACATGGGCACTTCCTTCTGGTGCTACCTTCTTCTCTGTACCCCAGCTTCCACGTGTCTCTCCTGCACCTGTCTCTGGCAGAGTTGGCAGGCTGACATCATCTCTGCTCAAGCCAGGTGAGACCACACTCTCCAAGATGAACTGCCTGTCCTTTAAGAAATGTTTTAAGGTGGAACTGATGGATTGGGTGATATTATGAATGGTCAGAAGTTGTAGAAATTCAGAAATGGGAGGGACTTCAGAGAAGTCTTACCAAATGCCAAATGCCCTCATTTTGACTGAACCAGTGTCTCAGTCCCTAAGTCACTTCCCGGGATGCCTCTCACAAGTTGCGGAGGCTGGCGGGGATGCCACACCCTACACCTTGGCCATACGGTTGGCACCAAGCCCTCGTGGAAGTGAGAAGTCCCCTCTACTCCTCTTTTTTCTTTTCTTGCTTTTTTTTTTTTTTTTTTGAGATGGAGTCTCACTCTGACATGGAGGCTGGAGTGCATGGCATGATCTCAGCTCACTGCAGCCTCTGCCTCCCAGTTTCAAGCAATTCTTGTGCTTCAGCCTCCTGAATAGCTGGAATTACAGGTGTGCACCACCACACCAGGTAGTTTTTGTATTTTTAGTAGAGACAGGATATTGCCATGTTGGCTAGGCTGGTCTTGAACTCCTGGCTTCAAATAATCTGCCCGCCTCACCCTCCCAAAGTACTAGGATTACAGGTGTTGAGCCACCGTGCCTGGCCCACTCTGCTCTTCTTTAGCCTCTTGGTTGTAGGGTCGAGGCCAGAACCCAGGTTTCTGGATCCCACAATGGGGCTCTCCTCTGCAGTTCTTCCCTCCTCTGGCTTCCAGCAGGTGGTGGGCACCTTACTTGTCCGGGTGTCCTGGGAGCTCCTCACGGTGCTCTGTCAATCATAGAGTGCTTCATGAATGTTAGCTGAACAAAGAAACCAAAGAATAAACTCAATTTCCTTCCTCATTGCCTGTAGGGATACTGGCGACTTATGAACATTTGTTAACGACATTTACAGGGGAATTGGCAAGTGCCAAGTAATGTGCTCTGTGCATCACACACATTCTCCCTGAATCCTACAGCCCTGCGAGGTCAGGATCAGCATTATCCCTATGAGGAAACCAAGGCCTATTTTAGTAAAGCAACTTGCCCACTTCACCCAGCTAGGAAGTGTTAAGAGACAGGATTTGCACTTGGCAGTGGACTCCAGAGATTTCTGTCCCGCGCTATAGATCCTGAACTTCCCTGCATCAGCATCTTCGTTTGTTCAAACAAATCGTTCACGCAAAAACCAGTGAGGCCCTTCTCCTAGTAATTACTGTCTCTCAGTGTTTCTCTGGGTTGTATTCAAATGACAACATACTGTGGCTGCTAAACTTGTCATTTTCTTTGGCGGTCAATCTTGAAAGCGAAACACAATGAACAAAAGAGTCCTCCCAACCAGATCACATTGGGTTTTGCGCATGTATTTTTCTCCTGAACATCTAAACCCAACGTGGGAGGTGCTTTGCCAGCAGGCCCAGCAGATAGTCACCCAGGCTGAATCCAGCCTTGTACTACCATGTCCTGCTGCAGAGCTCTCATCCTTAGCAAAGTTTGGCCTCTGCCTCTCTCTAATGTTCACTCCCAAGTCCTGCAGAGCCCTCCAGCCAAAGATTAACCAAACACGAAGGAAGAGAAATGAAAACCATTTTCTGGGCTCTTCCAGGTGATTCTGATTGCAGGGAATAAACCACTGTTAAAAGGAAGGCTTATTATAAAGAAAATGGTTTATTATAAGACAGCTTAGGGTGTTTGCAGAGGAACAGTGAAATGGTTTTGTAAATGCCATCTTCTCTAATAAATATGAATGCTCCTGGAGAGATTAGGCCATTATCCATCGTTGGCATAAATGAGAAAATGATATGACGGATCACATGCTTGAGGGGTTTTAGGATATTGCTGGAGATGAGGCAGGGTGACACTAGTTAGTGATGGCAGTTGGCCAATCGCATCGTATTGCCGGAAATCTAGCATGGGGCCAGTTCTGTTATTCTGACCATAACTGGTGCTTTCTGGTACTCATACCAGGATGTCACTCTGCAGAAACTTTGCAGAGTTTTCTGAAAGCCAGGGGCCCAAATTACAGGTTAATCAGCTGTGTCACAGGGAGGCAGAGTTGGGTTTGAAGAACAGAGGAATCCCTTAAAATCAGCAGAAGACTCAAAGTCCCAGGGCAGAGGCCATAGTTTTCCAAGGCACTTGTCAAGCACCTCACTGCACCTGACACTGTTGAGCACCACATTGATCCGGGCCCAACCTGTGGGCCGTAGAGACTCTGGGTGGCCAGAGAAGGTAACAAGAAGTCCAAAATCCACACATCTCCAACCTGCTGCCTGTGGGCACAATGAATTATTTTTCTTGCATGTGTATACCATTATTTTTCAAATATATGCAATACAGAAGCAGCATCCATTTGACAAAGCTACTGAATTCACTGTAATCTTTTGCATTTAGGTATCTTCTCAAACAGAGAGTAAAAATATGACTACCAAAATGTAGGAGCCAGAATTTTCTTTCTCTCTTCATTAAAAACACCAGGAATCACTATTCAGTGAGAATATGGATGGCAGAAACATGAAATCCAGATGTTAACTTTTGGTATGGAATAGCCATCTTAATCAAAGTTTATTTATTTATTTATTTATTTATTTAAATTATACTTTAAGTTCTAGGGTACATGTGCATAACGTGCAGGTTTGTTACATATGTATACTTGTGCCATGTTGGTGTGCTGCACCCATCAACTCATCAGCACCCATCAACTCGTCATTTACATCAGGTATAATTAAAGTTTAAGCCATTGAAAACTGGCCCCTGGCTAAGTGAGTATGTGCCTGCTCACCAGGGAAATGATCATTCTGTTGGTGGGAGTTTGCGGCACACTATCTGTTTCCTCAGAGTACAATCCCCGGCCTCAGCCTGCCAGCCTCTGTGAGTTGAGCCTCTCAGTCTGTAGCCTTCCCTTTGGTTCATGGTGAAGACATCTGGATGATCTCTTGTATGAATCACTTGTGATACTGACCATAACCTCGAATGCAAGTCTAGGGTACCTATGCATTAAAAAGCTAGGACACACTCAACAGGACATCATAGGAAGTTCGGCTCCTCCTGGGAACAAGGCTTCTAAGTGACACAGAAGGTTCAGGAGAAGGACTTGGGTTCTGGAACACAATATCCAGTCTTGCCTTTGGGAGGCAGACATCAGTTAAGGAAATAAAGTGGTTTTGTTAATAAGTCAAAGAGGAGAGAATTCATAGTTCAATAATACAATGCACTATTAATAACCAAGAGTTCTATCTAAGGAATCCCAAAATCTGCTAAACTTCATGCCAGGCGCAGTATGTTAGTCCCTTAAACCAGCAGATCCCAAGCAGGGAATGCTTTCATCCCCAAAAGGACATTTGGCAATATCTGTTGATGTTGGTTGTCACATAATGGGGTTGCTACTGGCATAGATGTTGCTAAATGTCCTCAAATGCACAGGACAGCCCCCCACCCCCACAACAAAGAATTATCTGGCCTAGAATATCAACAGTGCTGAGGTCAAGGACCCCTGCATGAAACCAGCCCAGTCACTCTACCACAGAGGTGTTATCAGCCTCATGTTCCAGATGAGGAAGCTGAGAGCTAGAACATCCCACAGCACCTACGTCATATCACCAGGATCTGAATCAGGCCTCGCTTGTTCCCTTAAACCCATATTTCTTTGCTGCATTATCTACAAGATAGAAGTGACCTCCTCATTTCATAACAAGGAAACTGAGGCTCAGATGTCAAGTGTCCCACCCTGCATCTCACCATGACCAATGACTCTTTGTCCTTTCTCAGTTCTTTTGAAGTCAGTGATGAAGGCAAGGGCTCCATAGCTCAGGGGTTAGAGCACAGGTCTTGGGAAGTCAGTGATAAAGGCTGAACACAAGTGACTCCGTCTCAAACCACTGAGCGGCAGCAAATGTCTCTTCCTCCTGTCCATTAACCACAACACCCCTAGTAATTAACTTCTCATTTTTGCTCCTTTAACACTATAATCTAGTAGTTTTATTGCTCATGTTTAATTCACTAGCTCACTCATTCATCACCATTTATTAAGCTCCTCCTGTATGTCAAGCTGGGTCAGAGACAAATAAACAAGAACTATTAATATATGTCCAAGGGCTGGCAAATGATCACCCCAGGGCTACCTGTTTTTATAAATAAAGTTTTATTGGAATACAACCATGCCCATTTATTTACCTGTTGTCTATGGCTGCTTTTGCATTATAACAGCAGATTTGAGGAATTGCAACAGATAATTTATGGTGCTCAAAACCTAAACTATTTATTATTTGGCTGTTTTTAGAAGAAGTTTGCCAACTTCCACACTAGCTCCACTATTGAAGTCATAAAGGGGAAGCACTAAAATGAACTTCAAAACAAGAAGCACTTTCGTCTATGCCTATATTAATAACTATAATATCCATTAGTTTGGGAAAATCTTAATTATTATTATTATTATTATTTTGAGACAGGGTTTTGCTCTATCACCAAAGCTGGAGTGCAGTGGTGCAATCATAGCTCACTGCACCCTCAAACTCCTGGTCCCAAGTTGATCCTCCTACCTCAGCCTCCCAAGTAGCTGGGACCATGAGTGTGCGCCAACAAGGTCAGCTAATTTTTAAGATTTCTGTAGAGATAGTGTCTCACTATATTGGCCAGGCTGATCTTGAACTCTTGGGCTCAAGCAATCCTCCCACCTCGGGAGGGTGCATACTCTTATGCATTTAATTCTAACACAAATCTAAAACTCAAAAGCCCCAACACATTTTGATCCTCAAAAATACTTTCTACTTTTCTAGAATCCATTATAAATAGATCTTCAAATGAAGTTCCAATGCCTATTATTTCTATTTTGCTGTCAGAAGTTGGGAAAGCCCAGAAGAACGTTCCTTGTTGCACTGGAATTGAAACAGAGATCAGAGTCCCAGCCCCTGGACTTGCCACTTAGGAGTCAGTGGACCTCAGCTGGTCACCTGCTCCACTGCAGAGACCACTGGGTTGATACCTTCCCTTCCATTCCTCTAAGATGCACAGAAAAAAATGCCCCATTCCAATCTCCCTGAGTTTTCTGCCATACTCTTGGCTTGTGATCTGCGGATAAAATTCCATTCACCTGAGTCCAGGATCTAGGCATGAAGCTGGACCACTTGCTGTCCAGGCAGTTACAGCCACAGCGAAAGTGACCACATGCATCTAAACAACCAACAGGTTAGCTAGAGAATTCAAACCAACATATTTTGGTTGCATATTAACCCAAAGACCCTAATAAAAGAGCTTCTAAAGGTCTAATGGGATCTCCCTTTAGGGATAGTGAAAAAGAGAGAGAAATTAGGCAGATTTATTGTGTTTGCTAAATCCTGCCCCCGGCACCCAAAGAATACACACATCTACCAGTCTCCACACAGGTGTATTTTCCAGAGTAAAATATCTTAAATTATGATGGTATAGAGTGCAAAAAAAAAAAAAAAAAACCAATTCTCCACAGGGGAGCCATTGTCAGATCTAGGCCACTGAAATAAACAGGACATTCTCCTGGTGTAATCCCTGACCTTGTTTACAGATCCCTAACTGTTTATTAGGGAAACTAGAAGAGGAGAAACTCTAAGCTCAGGCATTAAGAAGACAGGTCATTGGGGCCAGGCATGGTGGCTCACGCCTATAATCCCAGCACTTTGGGAGGCCGAGGCGGATGGATCACGAGGTCAGGAGATCAAGACCATCCTGGCTAACACAGTGAAACCCCATCTCTACTAAAAATACAAAAAAATTAGCCAGGCATGGTGGCGGGTGCCTGTAGTCCCAGCTACTCGGGAGGCTGAGGCAGGAGAATGGCATGAATCCGGAAGGCGGAGCTTGCAGTGAGCCAAGGTTGCGCCACTGCACTCCAGCCTGGGTGACAGAATGAGACTCTGTCTCAAAAAAAAAAAACAAAAAAACAAAAAAACAAAAAAACAGGTCATTGAAAGAGAAGTCAAATGATTGTAAAACCCCACTGAAAAGAGTGAAGAATCTAGTGTAAAAAAATTGGATTCATTTGTAAAAATGGATTCCCCTTTCATTGTGGGCCACTCATTGGACAGGAGGCTCAGAGTATGAGGGCACAGTCTTGAAGTGATGGTGTCTCCATCCAGGCCTTACAAGACACAGTGGCCCATGCCCAGGAGGGAGTGGCCCACCCAAGGTCAGACCTCACCCAGCCATGAGCTATGGGGCAGTCTCCTCCCACACTGTGCAGCTGGGCCTGCTCTTAGCGTGGGGAAAGACAGGGCAAGTTGGTTCAAAACCCAGCTCAACAATCTTAGACAAATCAATTTAAATTGCTGTGCCTCACTCTCCTGAGTTGAGAAATAGACTGCTGTGTCTACCTCAATTCAATGACATGGACCAGTTGGTAGGGTCCATTGGGATGATGCCTGTGAAACTCTTTGGACACTGCAAAGAGATGGCTAGGTAGAGAGACTATAGTGCTTCCAAGGAGCCCTCTCGATTGCCAAGAAAAGAGGAAAAGTGAATAAATGCAGGAGAATCCTGAAAAAAGCGTGCTGAGCATCAGCTCTGTAAACTGATGTTCCACCAAGCTCTTGTTTTATAATAAATGTGATAACACTGAAAGAGTTAGAGGGTGGGTTTTGAGTTGACTCATGGTAGAATCAACCCCGGTCTTGACCAGACGAGTTTAAACAAGGTTGTTTTTGTTTTATTTTGTTTTTGTAGTTGCTGATGAGAATGACCCAACCTGTGGAGGCTGACCAAGAGATCATGATCCTTCTCTACAGGACTTCCATTAAAACTTGAACATGCCTCTCTTCTCCAGCAGGGCTGCCTGGTACCATGTCAAGTTGCAAACAGGGCACTGTGAGTATGTTTGCCCGAGAACAGGCTGGCCATCCCCACAAAATGGCAGCCAAGCCTTGTCTTTCTGTTAACACCAAAATACTGAAGATGCACTGAATAGTACTGTTTTTTCTTGCTTTACATAGTAAACCTTATAGGAATAGGAAAAGCAATCCAGTTGATGAGCACATTTATTAAGATAATCAATACACATATAATTCCAGGTCATGTTTCCCCAGGTATCATTTATCATGCTCTATGGTCCCACAACTGCACTCTCCAGGGCCAGTATCAAATTTCTAACTCTCCTACCTTACCACCACCAAGAAATGGTGAGTGTATTCTTGCCAATTTCAAACGGCAAGAGTGGGGATTAAAAAAAAGAGATGATATTAATCCCACTGTATTCCAAGTTGCACTTGCCAAATTAAAGCAAATACGTCATGTTCAATGGTTTAAACACACCATGTTCAAGTTAATCAAGGAAAATGAACGAATTCATTTGTTGCAGCTGACCAGAAGCCTGAGACCTGGCTGGGGAGATGATACAAAGGGTGAGCTTCCTTTAAAAGATGCTGGTATTTCTGTCCTGAAATTCACATCTTTTTTTAATTCTCTTTGAAAAGAGGACAGAAAAACTATTATTCAAGACCTAAACCCAGTAACATCCACATCTTCCTTCTCCTTAAGATGCATTCTTTCTCTGGGGGAGAGGGTCCCAGGTACTAGCTGTTCTCTGCAGTGTCTGATACCAATCTATCCAAACAGTGGTACTTTTTAATAATCTAGCACAGCCAGTTTGAACCTCCAGTGGTAAAATTAATGTATTTTCCAGCATGTTTTTATTACATATTACCATTGTCATGCACATCTGTGAGGGCTCCTGCATTTGTCACTTCACTGTCTATTTTTCCATTACACCCATCTAGACCTTTATTAGAAAATTATGTTTCCATGTCAGTTGTACCTGTGAGGCTATGAGTCCAAGATAACTCAGTCCCCATCTTATTAAATCTGTGGTCTCTGGGCCTATGTGCCCGATCTCTCACAACAGATGGAGACAGAGAGAAGGGAAGAAGAAGAAAGGAAGAAAAAAAGGGGAAGGGAAGGCGTTAAGCAAAAAAGCAAAACCATCCTACTGGCATGTCTTTGGGCTACCTGACAGTGACATCTGGATATTCTCATCTTAATGAAGCGAGCAGATTCCAGGGTCAGCCAAACGTGGGAACCTGTGTTCTAATCCCCTGTTTTTCTGTTCACTAGTGGACTACTTTCCAGAACTTGGAAAAGCAATTTAACTCTTCTAAGCTTCAATGTCTTCATTGTGGAATGGAGGGGATAACAATATCTAACTCTCTGTAATATGAAGGTAAATTGAGAAAATGTTTGTTGAGCTCATCACAGTGTCTGGGGAAGCCTCAACGAACACTGGTTATTGCTCTTACTGCCCCCTTGGGTGATCTCAAAAGTCTCTCTGCCTCCCCAGTTCTGATCCTGGAACAGCCCTTTTGCTAAAAATGAGTCCAAATTCCACTAAGAAGCTCTGGGGTCCACTGTTCCCTTTCCCCAAAAGGTAGGAAGGTCAAGTCCTCTCTGCAATTCTCTTTGGTCACAGCCCAGCAGTGAGGCAGAGAGAAGAGATTCTCACATCTGAACATGGCTCAGCACTAAGCAGTCCTCTTACCTCTGGCCAGACAGGAGTCCTTGCTGGCTACGGATTCTCCAGCAGTGACAGAGCATATTTTGTCCAGCAGAACTTTGAGGATTGATGATGAATGAGTTAGTGTCTGACATGCAAATCCTAATTATAACTGCCACAATGCCAACATTAGAACAATAATGGCTTCTTGGGCAGTAACGGGAAAAAGGACACCAAGCTCCAGAGCATCCTGGTGGAGACGCCAGGCAGTCTCTGGAATCACACCGGCTTGTGTTTGTATCCTGGCTCTGCCACTTGCTAGCTCGGTGACCCTGGGCAGGTCACGTGACCTTTCTGTGCCTCAACTTTCTCATCTGTGAAATGACAAACACTGTACTTATCTCATAAGGTGGTTTAAAGGATTAGTTGAGGTATTACAGATAAAGAATTTGAAACAGTGCTTAATATATGGTATGTAAGCACTCAGTTAAATTCATCTGATCATTAAATCAATGATCCTCATGATACCATGTATAAAGTAGACCAAATCCACACACCTCATAATTTAGTATTCATCAATCCATCCATCTACTCATTCAGCAAGTATTTACTGAGCTATTATATTATGTATAAAGCACTGTTCTAAGTGCTGAGGATACAATAAAATATAGACAAAACTCCCTGACCTCACAGAGCTGTCATTCCAAGACTAACGACTGACGTCTCCTCTAACACCACTGCATAAAAAGCAGTTTGCAACCAGGGAAAATTGTGACCTGAAGGGGACATCTGGCAACTTCTAAAGACATTTTTGGTTGTCACAACTGGGGTGTGAAGGGTTCTACTGTCATCTAGTGGGTAGAGGCCAGGAATGCTGCTAAATATCCTACAAATATAGGACGGCCCCCTGAGAACACAGAATTATCTGCTCCACATATCAATAGTACTGAGGCTAAGAAACCCTAGCATGAAGGTATCTGTTTGAGGTTAATAAGTCCTTTGTTGGGCATGGTCTCGGGGTGCTGGAGGCTACTGCAGCCACAGAGAGAGAACTCAGGCAAAAGAAAGGACATGGGATGGATGGGGAATAAGGCTGCCACAAGATTCTGGCTTTGCCTGGACTCATACTTCCTAAGAGAGATGAAACACACAAAGTCCAAGAAATTGGAGGCTCCGAGTCCAGGATGAAAATAGTCTTTTTCATTAGTGATAAGTGGCCCCTGGGCTGCCCATCTTGCAAACAGAATCCAGTCCCCTCTTTGTCAGTTGATGGCTGAGAGGCTGAGTGATCCCCTAACTCTCAAGCATAAGACTTTACCGTAAGGACCCAGGAACTACCACCAGTCTAGGGAAACATTAATCAGGAGTAGAGACAAGGCTACAGCTCCATGAACCTTCCTAATGGAACAAGCCAAAGGATGCTTCTGACTCAGGAGACAGGGCAGAGAAGCATACACAGGTTTAAACAGCAGAGAGACCTAGTGGGTTTGCATTCCTGGCTCAGTCATGTGGCAGTTGAGTGACCCTGGATGTCAAAGTGGAATGAATAAGAGCGTAGACTTGAGAGCCAGAGCTTGGTCACTTCCTGACCATACGCCCTTTGGCAAGTAAATGTGTCATCTCTGCCTCAGTTTTCTCCTATGGAAAATAGGTACAAGAATGGTACCTGCCCAATAAGTCATTATGAAGACTGAATGCATTAATGAAATGTATTAATCCAGAAAATCACTTAGAACAGTATCTGGCTCAGAGTACACGCTATGCCGAAGTCTGATATTATCATCACCGTTGTAGTTGTCACTATCTCACTGCAAACAAGTGATCTGGTTTCTCTGAGACTCAGTCTCCTCTTTTGAAAAACGGGCATTATATAGTTGACCTTGAACCCCATAGGTCTGAATTGTGTAGGTCTGAATTGTGCAGGTCCACTTATATGTGAATTTTCTTCCACCTCTGGCACCCCTGAGACAGAGAGACCAACCCTTCCTCTTCCTCCTTCTCCTCAACATGAAGATGATGAGGATGAAGACCTTTATGATGATCTACTTCTGCTTAATGAATAGCAAATATATTTTCTCTTCCTTTTGATTTTCTCAATATTTTGTTTTCTCTAGCTTACTTGATTTCTCTACTTAATTATAAAATACATAACACATAGGGCATAAAAATATGTGTAAGTCAACTGCTTATGTTATCTGTTAACGGTTTATATTATGCTATGTTTATGTTATCATAAGGCTTCCAGTCAATAGTAGGCTAGTAGGAGTTAAGTATCGGGGGAGTCAAAAGTTATACACAGATTTTTGACTGTGCCCGGTGGGGGCCAGCTGTAGTTGTCACCTCGCTGTCCTCAGGATTCAATAATGCATGTTAAGCACTTGCCAGGGTAGTTGATATATTGTAAGTGCATATTATTATTTATTAAAAAGTTTGACCAAAGTAATGAAACTAGTTCTCATTTACTGCTATTTTAAACTATTCACCTTGACCAAAGGGAAAAATACTACATGCTTCAAGATGGTCCCAGAATCCCCAGCGTCTTGTGGCGTACCCAAAAGGTAAGTTCTGAGAACAATAATAATGAGGTATGCAAAGATGAGTGGAGAATATCAGTTTCTTTAAAAGGGTGCTCTGTTCTTAATAACTCATTACTTCACACAATTTGTAGAGCAGAGGCAATATTGGGAAAGGAAGGCCTTTACATCCCCACAAAGGTACCACAGCACTTGCAGCGGTGGAAGAGGACAGAGGAGAAGGGAGCTGGGCAGGACACTTCCTCTCCCCAACTTCTCTCCCCTCTCCAGCCTGACCGGAAAAGTAGGCAGAGGCCCTGGGGCTCTTTGCTTGCAGGACTGCCTGTTCCAAGCTCCATCTGAGCTCCAGTGCTGAGGTCTCAACTCATCAGAGAGTAACGGGGCAGGGACCTTTCGGAAGCCTGACCCAAGGGTCTGGCAGGACCCAGTCTACAAAGCCAGCAGAATAAATTTAGCACCAATGATCTCGTACCACACAGCAGCCACCTGCTCAAACAGTTGTTCTTGCCAAACTCATTAAAACTACGTTCAGCTTCTTTCACGTTTCCAGCAGCCTAGGACTCCAAGGGGGTAGCAGGAAGACCCACAGAGCACAACCTCGCCTCTACCACTTAGATCAAGGTTGCATCACACAAGCAAGAATGTTCTGGTGTCGTGCAACCACACAGGGCAGAAGAAGGTATTCCTTTCCCTGATCTTCCAGCTTCTCCACAACTGAGATGGGACTGGCAGGGGAACTGGAGGGTGGTAGCAGGGGAACTAGAGGGTGGTGACAGGGGTCAGCAGAACTCTTAGCTGCTATGAATCGTCAAGTATGATCTGCCCCTGTGGATGGCCACCCTGTTGGCTTCGGGGAAGATATCCTTTCCTAAATGATTCTGCCTGAACCCCCTATGCCTGCAATTCAGGGCACCAAGGCAGAGCAATGACTGCTGGCGGTGACACTCCTGCCATATTGTGTGCTACTCACCCTGATATGCAGCCCAAACACTGAGACCTATTTCCACATGCAATATCGCTTAAAAAGCCATTCTCTGGGCTCAGCAGGCAGAACGAGTTCCGCTCTTGCCTGATATATGGCGGGGGGTAAGAAGTCAGGGACCAATTTCAGGCAAACCATCAAGGTATGGAAAGAACAGAGGAGTTCATGTTGATTTCACTGTCCTTATCTACACAGCCCAGGAATGAATATATAGATATATAATACATAAAGGAAACATGCAGTGAACGTGGCCAAATCCCAAGCTTGACCTTCTGGGCCCCATATGATGTGCACAGTGAGCAGGCAAAGTTCCAATGAGCTCTTGCCACCTGCCAAGCCCATCTGCTACAAACTCACTGGCAGCCAGGAAGTCACACATTATAACCCTATAGGATTCCTAAAAAGTGCCAACAGTCTTCTTGAGGAGTAAAAGGGTGAAGGGATGGAGACGGCCTCTCACGCCTCACCCTTGGAAGATATGTGACCAGGCTCCCGTTAGACAAGTCAGGTCAGCTCAGACTTCCGGGGTACATCAAAGAGGTGTTGGAAAACCACTAAAAATAATGAAGCGCACGCTGGAGGCATGAAATGAACCAGAACCAGAGACTTGACTTAAGAGGTCCTTTGAAGGCATTTTCCAAAGACAATGGAAAGATAGTAAATAATCCCCAATCAATAAGTAATTTCAACCACACTGTACTGATATGTAAGTAATCCCTTTGTGACCACGCATGATAATTTTCAGGGAGAAGTCTGAATCCCCATCCCACGACAGCCTACCAGTTAAGGAAAAGACACGCTCTATTTCAGCCCCTTGATGTGGCTGGAAAACCAAGGCACAGGCTACTTGATGAGCTCTGTAACTTAGGGGCAAGCTAACAGAAGGTCCGAGATTCCCCAGCATTTTGTTCCATCCTCTCTGCCATTTGAAAATTCTCTTTCTCAAAAAAGATAAAAGTCTGCTTAGGAAAACAAGAGCAGAGGCAGAATGAATTGAGAAGGGGATGCCAGAAGACAGAACTTATTTTGCAAAGCGACAGTGTCTAGCGTCTCCGCAGACTACTCACACATTCAATTCACTCCAAAGGTAATTTATACTTCACGAAAGAGTTTCCAGTGTTGTAGTAATGGTAGATAAGAGCTGTCAGACCTTAAGTAACAGCCTATTTTAATGCCTAGAGAGAAAAATACAACTTGCATGTATTTATGGAAATGTACAAAGGTACAGGAAACTGACCCTTTCCTCCATCCCATTCTAACAAATGCAGTAGGCAGGAAGTCCTCAACACCAAAGAAAGATGCTATCAGCACATTCACTTGCATAGGAATACAAATACAATTATTCCTTTAAAAAAGAAAACTAATGACAGTAGGCATACATCCTACTGGACATTAAGTATTTTGTTATATACAGTTAACACCTATTTGAATTGGGTATGGTAGCACTTAATTGTTTTATTCTATGCATAGCAAAGCAACCAATTGAATCTAATATTAGTCATTCATCAGATAAAACATTTTCAGAGAAACAAACTGCTACATTTTCCCCTCAAAGAACAGCAAGCATTTTAAACACATTTTCCCAGAGATGTTATGCTGAGGAAAACAGCTTAGAAATGTTACTTTAAACAAATCCCTTCTCTGGCTACCAACAACAAGACGAATTGGAACAAATGCTTGGCTCTGTTCTTTCCAAGCCTCCTTCTGTCCACCTGTCAAAGGCTGTCGTGACCCCACCAACGCAAAAGGCAGCCTCTGGAGCTCTGAAATGTGCCATCCTGCACGGACGCCCTCTGCACTGTATGCCAGCATTCTCATTAGGGATTATCCAACTCAGTTGCAGGAGGGAGAGACAAGATGGGCTGGCTGCCAGGAGTTCTTTTAACACGGATTCCGAAAGAATATCCTCCGAAGTGCCGAAAGCCCAGATTTTCAGCAGTTCACTTTCTAGATTCTGTTACATAGCAACCATGCCAGCTCACAGGCGCTACCAACCAAGTTAATATTTTGTTTAAATGACACACTGCATTAACCCGCTAGGAAAACCCAAGTTTTCTTCATCAAAAGGGGATACCAACCTACCTACTGCCAGTTGTCATCCCTGGAACAAAACAGCCAATGATGGATTGATGAGCTTGCTTCATTCATTTAAAAAAATAATTAAAACAACAAAACCAAAAACAGTTGAAAATGAATCTAACAGTCTCTTGGCAGAGGAAGCAAAAGGTGACTCTCAAAACCATTTCTACTAGTATTATTAAAAGTACATTAGCATGCATTTAATATGTGCATAATGCCCTTTCATTAAAAGATGACTTACACTGTTGCATTTTGAAATGCAAAGATACTCATTTTACTCAAAACCTTGATTTGAAAATTGATAACTCAATAGCACTTAAATACTCTTAGGGTCTGAGCCCATTGAATTGCACCAACACAGACAAAATGAAAACACAGACTAATTTGGAAGAACAGTCAGAAACTCTGAGCAGTTGAGCCTCTGGGAGCCTCCCTGGAGGTGTATTAAGAAGAAGCAAGTGGAATCCAATCAATTACACTTTAAAATTAACTTGTGTGAGAACTCAAGGCTTCTTTTTAGGATAATGAAAGCAATGGCAAAAGAAACTACCAGACCACCTCTGCAGAGGATTTCTGTGCTAGCAGGATGCTGCCACAGGCTATGAAAAAAACAAAAACAAACCAAAACAACTACTGCCTCCATCAAAAAAAAAAAAAGTCCCCAAAACTTACAGAGGCTAAATAATGCATCATGTAGTGTTGCTACAGACAAGTAAATGATACCCCACTGAACTTATATGGGGGGTTTGTTTTCTTTTCAACCATCACATCTGTTTAAATGCACATCAATTTAGGTGGTTATGCGGCCAACAATCAAGTAGAGTTTAAACCTTTTAACATTTTATTTTCTGATTATAAAAATCGCAAAGTGCCCCTAGTAAAGATTTTGAGACATACCAATGTACAAAGAGGAGAAATCAAGACCACCCTTCATCCTACCACCCACAGACAGTCACTGACATGGGCAGGCACGGTCCTGAGAGCATATGGGAGCTGCTGGTTTTACGTGTTTTTAAGGATATGCAAGAGATCCAAAAGCCATTTATATTTCCACAGCCCTGTGCATTTGTGTAGGAAAAAAGAACAAGGAAATAGCCCCCTGTTGTTCCACTACAACAATTTAACCATCCGCAAGTATGTCAGTTTCCAAGTTGAGCATGTGTATATCATCACTGCGATGACTGCCTTAGCCTGCCCAGTCTACAACCAGACCCAGGACTCAGATAAAAAGCCACTTAACTTTTCCTTCGCTGAGAAGGGGGCAGACGGTGGAAAATAAATGAGCATTGTTCAGTGTCCTTTACTATACAGCTTTTGATTCTTAGCAAAATGCCAGTTCTTAGCTATTTCTTTAATGTTAGCAGAGCCTCTGCCTATAAAAAGTGAAGCATTACCTTGCAGTCTGCCTTTCTTTTTTCTTTTTTTTTTTTTTTTCTTTTTTTTTTTTTTTTTTGCACAGGTTCCAGTAGAGAATGTTCTTTCACACACAATGACATCGCAAGGGATGACAAGAATAACCACATGTCAAGCTTGCAGCAAGCACTAGGACCACAACACCTTCTCACCATTACATCATGGCTACTTCCTTACCAAAGTACTCCCCCCGATTCCCAAGACTTCCGACAGGCTCCCGGAGTACCAAGTTAAGATCTGACTTGGAATTCGACATAAAACTGCACACGGGCAGGCTTCACATCTCACATCAAAGAAAGCACACCTTCCCAGGAAGATAAGGTGGAAACAGAGACTGATGGAGAGAACCAGATTCTTAGGAAAACAGACTCTCTCAACACTCAAGAGAAGCTCTTGAAATGACAGCAGAACCAGAAAATCATTTTGAGCCACTGAGCAATTGGTACCCTGTACTTCAAGTGACATATTTAGACAAGTGGCCCTCATGGACTGGAGATTTTTTTTCTGTCCTGTTCTGGATTTCAGCAGTTTAATTTGCAATTCAAATGATATTAATAACCAGTGATACTGTTTCTCAAAGGGCAATTAGGGAAAAAGAAAAAAAAATCCCCCAAAGCCTGCTTACCCTTTTACTTTCCAAGTCACAGAAACCAAACAGTACATTTTAGGGATGCCTCATCTGCCTTTATGTCTTGCAGGGGGGTTCAGAGCTTAATCTCTGTCAATGTGAACACAAACCAACTGTCTTTTTCTTCCTCTTCTCTAAACTGCAGAGTCCCTTCAAACAGGGGCTCCCTGCAGCCCACCACCCTAAGCCTTCATTTCTCTACCGCTCAACCTTTGAGGTCTACAATATCCCCCTGGAAAGTGCTCTCGGTGTTTATATTTTCGGAAATTCAAACTCCCTGCTGAGCTGAGCATCTACTGTTGCATCCATAGATTCCAATGCCTGCGAGACCTCAAATGAGAGGAAAATAAAGTCCAGATGCAACTGAGCCAAGGGATTTGGCATCCGCGGAGAAAAGTGCACAGCACTCGAATCCTCTATCCCAACTACGGGCGGCAGAGCCGGAGTTCTCTTTGGGAAAGAGTCATTTCAAAGGAAGGAGCCTAAGGAAGTGGGGGAACTGTGCCATTCACTCCTGCGGGGGGTGGGGAAAAGGCCCCGGCATGAAAAGTTTGCCACGGAGCTGGGGGCTGGTGCCATGGAAAGGGCACTTTCTGACGCCAGAAGGGACCTGCAGGCTGCGCCTCGCTCAGGCTGGCCGGGGCCGGTGTGACCGTGTGACCCCGTGCACACTGCGCCCGGGTTTTCGTGAATGACAGCAGCCTGCAACTCCCAGCCGGGGAGCAGCGGTGGCCACCACCGGGCGGAAAGGGTTACAAGCTAGAATGCAAAGCGATTTCGCCCCGGGCGTGGGGGACCCCGGGTCCCCGGCCACCTCCGAGGCCGGCCGTGCTCCGCTCGCCTTCCTCCGCCCTGGGCGCCGGGGCGATCCTACCTTGCGCTCCGAGCTGGGGGTTCTCCATGTTCGTCGCCGCCGAGTCCCCCGCCGCCGAGGCGCTGGCCGCGGCTCCCGGGCCCTGGCCGGGGCCGCCACCGCCGCTCAGTTCCGCCAGTCTCCGGTTGGTGGCCGTGAGTTCAGCTCGCAGGTTGGTCACCTCCTGGCTGGCCGACTGGACCGCCCCATCGATGCGGAGCGCGAGCTGCTTATTGTCTTCCATCATGCTCAGGATTTTGGCCTGGGGGCGAGAGAGGTGACAAAGAGCTGCATGATGCGCGGGGGGCGCGCGGCCGGGCACCCCCGGCTCTACCTGTTGGGTCCCCCGCGGCCCGGCTCGCCCGCGCCCCGACCCCCAGGCACCGGCAGCGCCGGCTCCTCCGGCGCAGGAATGACAGCGGCGCCTTCAGCCCGAGCCGCGGCGGTGGCGAGGCGGCGGGGGGAGAAGGAGGAGGAGAAAAAGGAGGAGGAGAAGGAGGAGGAGGAGCAGCGATCGCCGAGACCCCGGCGGGCGGGCGCCGAGAGCTGCTCCGAGAAGGACACCGCGCGCCGCCAGGCACTCTTTCAATGGAGCCTACCATTCGCCGCCCGCTCGGGAGGGGGTCTGGGTCGGCGGCTGGGGGCACCCTTGGCCTCCCGCGCCCCCCTGTTTAGGAGACACACCCCCCTGGGGGGCGGGGGCGGCGGGCGGCAGCCGGGAGGGGGCCAAGGTGGCGCCCCTGGCGAGTGGCGGGGGTCGCCTGGACCGAGGCCGGCCCTCTGTCCCCTCCCTGGAGCGGTGGGGCAGCCCCCGCCCTGAAGAACTGGTTCCCCGCGCAGTGCTAGGGTTGGGGAGGCGCTGGGTGCTCGGAAGAGAGGGTACTTGGAAAGGGGGCCTCAGAGGGGAGCAGGGGTGGATCTCCAGGGGAGGGGGACGCTTGCGCCAGCTCAGGAGTGGAGTTGGTGCTCCGCTGGTTCCTTAAACTGCGAGTACGAAATCCCCAGAGAGGAGCTGAGCTGGTGCCCCGCGTGCCTCTCACTCTCCAACCCCCACCCGCCGGCCAGACCTGCGCTGCCCACCCCCGGAGGGAGCGCCAACCTTCCTCGGCGTGGGCCGCTCGTGCTCCCGCCTCCCCACAGCCCTAGCCCTGTGTGTGCACCCAGGTGCAGGAGCAGCCTTAACCAGCTCCTAAGCTTCTTAGCTGAATATTAGCGGGGACAGAGATGAGGCTGAGAGATAAGAAGGAAGGCGTCGATGGGGCTTCTTCCCTTGCTTCTACTGGGACCAAAGAGTGGAGCCCTGCTGCCTCAGTTTGCCCATCCCCTCTTCACAGAAGAACTGAGGTAACCTGACGTTGATATACCCTTTCCAGCTCCTCTTTCTCTCCCAGACCACAGGCTTTGCATTTTTCACTGGGGCCCTGGATTCCAGCCACCAGACCTTGTTACCATAGCAAGCTTCATTCCATGCAAATAGGACAATTTAAAACAGCCAGCAACCCTCTGGTCAACAGGGCGCCACCATTCCAGCTCCGTCAACCTCCGGAGAGCAGCAAAGAACAGATTGCAGAAGCCAGTGGGGTGCTGCAAGGAAGAATGAGGCTGCCCACCCTTAACGTTCTTACAGGAAACCCGTAAGAGCCAAGCAAAGGCCGGGTGCGGTGGCTCCCAGCACTTGGGAGGCCAAGGCAGGTGGATCACCTGAGGTCAGGAGTTCGAGACCAGCCTGACCAACATGGAGAAACCCTCTCTCTACTAAAAATACAAAATTAGCCGGGCATGGTGGTGCATGCCTGTAATCCCATCTGTTGGGAAGGCTGATGGCAGGAAAATCGCTTGAACCTGGGAGGTGGAGGTTGTGGAGAGCTGAGATTGTACCATTGCACTCCAGCCTGGGCAACAAGAGCAAAACTCTGTCTCGAAAAAAAAAAAAAAAGAACCAAGCAAAAACTGCATGCAGAGTGCTTTTCTATACATTCTTATGTCTTGTGAGGATTATTATTCCCATTTTAGGGATAAGGAAACTGAGGCTCTGCACAGGGTTAAGCAATTTACTTAAGAGGCCCGCAGAAACCAGGTGACACCAGGACTGGAAGAAAGTAATCATCTGATTGCAAATTCCTCCCGCTGTGCCTTCAGGAGGCCTTGGATAATAGATTTCTTCAGGAGGCTTTTATGTGGAACCATAAAAACAGTCTTGGTCCATTCCCCTGTGACCACTAACAAGCTTTTGCAAGAGGGCAGGATTCGATGGTGGAGCATGTGGCAGGAAGACGCAATTCTTCACTCTGTCCACGCTGCTCAACTAATGGGTCAGTGTGGGGATGGAACCCTGACCTTAACCTCATTAACGCAAGTTCTTACCAACTGGCCCAACCAAAGTACTTAGAACTGCTTAGTGTATCTGCAAACCAGGATTCTGTTCTTTGCAGTCTTTCCATTATGGGGAGAGCATCAAAACTACAGAACTTTGTGGGTCTTCAAAAGGGGGATGCTGTGGTGCAGCCATTGTGGATATATTAGCAGTTCCTTGAAAAGTTAAACATAGGATTACCATACAACTCACAAATCCACTCCTAGGTATATGTCCAAAAGAATATGTCCAAAACAAATATCCAAAAAAATTTGTACATAGATGTTCATAGTAGCACTGTTCATTAGTAGCCAGAAGGCAGAAATGACCCAAATGTCCATCAACAAATGATTGGATGAACAAATTGCAGTAAACAATGGAATATTATTCAGCCATGAAAAGTACTGCAACATTCTACTACTACGTGGATGAAGCTCCAAAACATTATGCTTGGTGAAAGAAAGCTGACATAGAAGGTCACATATTATACAATTCAATTTATATGAAATATCCAGAATAAATCAATCCATAGAAACAGGACGCAGACTGGTGTTTGTCAGGGGCTGCAGGGAGGGAAGAATGGGGAGTAACTGCTTAATAGGTGCCGGGTGTTACTTTGTGCTGATTGATGAAAATGTCTCAGAACTAGACAGAGGTGGTGGTAGCACAACACGGTGAATGTACTAAGTGCCATTGAATTCTTTAAGTGCTTAATTTCATGTTATGTAAATTTTACCTCAATCGAAAAGTCATATATACAAATACACAAAGAGAGGGGATGGGAATGTTCTGGAACTAGGGCTTCTGAGGAAACGGTTAAAAGTAGCTCTATTTAGAGGACCATGTGTGTGTGTGTGTGTGTGTGCGTGTGTGCACGCACGAGCTCTCACCTTTGGTATAGCACTCAGCAGAAGAAACAGTAATTTATCTGTTTACATGTCTCTCTCCCACTTCACTGGGAACTTGTGGGTGGGGGAAGGAGGATTAGTAATCTGGCTCTTTATGTTACTCATCTTTGCATCCTTGCCACCCTAGCCCATAGTAGTGTTCTATAAATGAATGCGTGTGAGTGTGTTTGTGTGGTAAACAAACTGACCCAGTGTTACTCATTTTGCTCTTCGGTGAGATTATTCCCACACACTGGAATCTTCAAATCAAAACAAAAAAAACTAACAAGGAGAAAAGACAGACTCATTCCTTGAGCCCTTCTCATCCCTCTCTTTTTGAGGTTTCAAGAAGCTTGCTTTAGAAGCTCCTGGGGTGCCTCCTAGGAGTTTAAGAATTTTCTTTTTTTGAGAGTTTTTTTTCCTAACGTGAAAAAAAGGGGCTTTTTCCAGTTGTGTGTCTTTACGTTCACCCACACACCAAAGGACTAGATCTTAGATAGATAGAAAGTCTGCAATCAATTAGCCTCTGCAGGTATACTTGATTTAAACCAAAAAGGTCTACCTTTCTTTTTTCTTTTGCTTTTTTCTTTCTTTTTTCTTTCTTTCTTTTTTTTTTTTTTGAGACAGAGTCTCACTTTGTCACCCAGGCTGGAGTGCAGTGCCACGATCTCAGCTCACTGCAGCCTCCACCTCCTGGGTTCAAGAGATTCTCTGCCTCAGCCTCCTGAGTAGTTGGGATTACAGGTGCGGGCCGCCACACCCCGCTAATTTTTCATATTTTTAGTAGAGACAGGGTTTCACCATGTTGGCCAGGTTGGTCTCGAACTCCTGACCTCAAGCAATCCACCTGCCTCAGCCTTCCAAAGTGTTGAGATTACAGGCGTGAGCCACCACGCCCAGCCAGGTCTACCTTTCTTATCCCCATCCTCCACCACCACTCAAGGAGGAAAACAGTTGCTATGTTTAACTTTTCAAGGAACTGCTAATATGTTTCCACAATGGCTGCACCACGGCATTCCCCTTTTGAAGACCCACAAAGTTCTGTAGTTTTGATGCTCCCCCCAATAAGGTAACTGAAAGACTGCAAAGAACTGAATCCTGGTTTGCAGATATACTAAGCTGTTCTTTTTGTTTGTTTGTTTGTTTTTTGTTTGTTTTGTTTTATTTTGAGATGGAGTCTTGGTCTGTCTCCCAGGCTGGAGTGCAGTGGTGCGATCTTGGCTCACTGCAACCTCTGCCTCCCGGGTTCAAGCAATTCTCTGCCTCAGGCTCCCGAGTAGCTGGGATTACAGGTGCCTGCCACCATCCCCCGCTAATTTTTGTATTTTTAGTAGAGACGGGGTTTCACCATCTTGGCCAGACTGGTCTTGAACTCTTGACCTCGTGATCCACCTGCTTTGGCCTCCCAAAGTCACACTAAGCAGTTCTAAGTGCCTTGGTTGGTCCAGTTGGTCAGCGGAATCTGTGTCCCCTCCCACTGGCCTAACCCCCTCTGCAAGCCCATTTGCCTGTCTGGGGGTGCTGATAGGCATTTACCACCCATGTCCTGGGACATACCTGCAAACTGCTGGGGGAGGGGTTCCAGAGCGGTCCGGAACCCCTTTCTGAGGTTTCAAGAAGCTTGCTTTAGAAGCTCCTGGGGTGCCTTCTAGGATTTTAAGAAGTTTATTTTTTCAGAGTTTTTTTTCCTAACGTGAAAAAAAGGGGCTTTTTCCAGTTGTGTGTCTTTACGTTCACCCACACACCAAAGGACTAGATCTTAGATAGATAGAAAGTCTGCAATCAATTAGCCTCTGTGGGTATACTTGATTTAAACCAAAAAGGTCTACCTTTCTTTTTTATTTTTCCACAACTTTTTTCTTTTTCCACATGAATTTCCATGGGATCCACAACTATGAGAATTTGGCAGGACTGTGGGTTCTGTTTCAGGGTTCCCCCTTTTGCATGTTCCCAAAATAGTCCCAATCTCACACCCCAGTAGGCTGATGTTAAGAACCAAGACAGAAAATGGGTCTACTTCACAGGGACTTGCTGTCATTTTTCCACTGTCACTGCTGCTGTCACTCCCAAGCAGCCCAACCCCATCCAAACCTCGGCCCATATGTGGTCACCAGCCTCTACCTACATTGTCCAATCTTTCTGAGCAGAATGAGCCGACTGTGCCATGTGTGTTTGTTTGTTGCCCATCAAAGCTTGCCTGGGCATTTTGAAAAGTTTGCAAAACCAACTTCCCTCTAGCTCAGAGAAAGGAAATTCCTACCAAGAATCAAGAATCAAGGCTTAGAGCCTAACCCATTGCTGACAGCACAGCCATATGCACCTCCCTTTTCCCAGAAATAGAGTGACCTCATAATGTAACGTCGAGACTGGGATGCTGCTGAGAGCAAAAGACGTCGCAGTGAGTAACTGAATTAAGCTAAAACAAGTGGCATACATAGGAACTGTCCCAGGAAACCCAGTATATCTGGTTGCCCTACTCTATGATTGAATGACCCTATTTGGTCCTAGAAAGCAATGGGGATTGTCTACTCTACTGCCCTCCTTATTTACAGACAGATAAACAGAGACCTCAGATTTAGGAATGAACCATGCAGCTTTCTCAGTGAAGGAGCTGGGAAGAATTTAACCAGGGTCTTTAGAAAATGGCCCATCTTACCACTGATGTGTGTCACGCGGCACTTCCTAAATTACAGTTGAACTGTGGACCCACAGCCTTGCATAACCTGGCCACTGACTTCTTGTACCACACCCTTGCTCACCATTCTCTTGCCATGTAATTGTTTCCAACCTCAGGGTTTTTGTCTTTTCCCTTGCTTCTCCCTGGAACATTCTCCCCAGAACATTCTCCCCCTGGCTCTCTGTATCTGATTCCTTTTCATCCCTCAGATTTAACATTCAATATTTACTTATTTCATAGCATATTATCACCATTGGTTATTGTTCTGTTTATTTATTTGCAAATTTGAAATACAGACTGAAGGATTTGAGAGATAAGTCACCAAGACTTTGGCTCCCTGGGGTGAAGGTCTTTAAACTCCTGGGGTTTCCAAAACAATCCTGCTTATTCTTCTTTGTCTTGGATTCCATGGAATTCCCAAGAATAAATGCCCCTTTCTTGAGCTCATTTGATTATTTCTATTGCATGCAGTAAAATGCCCTGGTTAAAACTACTCCATCCCTCCACCGTATGCACCCAACGAGCCAGACTGTGAGACTCGGGAAGGCAGGGTTTGTATCCCATTCTGCTTTCTGCTCCCCCTGTCTGGGCTCAATAGATGCTTCTCCAAAGAGTTTGTGGTTGATTGAACAAATTCATCTTCCTTGTCTCCTACAAATTCATATCCACAAATATTCTTGCTACTCTCATTAAAACCCTTCTCATATTCAGTCTTCTCCAGGAATTCTAGTCACATCTTAATTTTGCAAAGCATTTTCACAGCTCTCTTATTTTATTCTTGCAACAACTCCATTGGGTAGAGAGGGTACTGGAATCTGCATATGGCAGATGAAGACACTGAAGTTAAGAGATCTGTCCAAGCATCACAAAACTGCCTGCACTTCCTTCCACCTCTTACCCTCCAGTGCTCAACACATACTTGTTGAGTGGATAAGCTGGGGGCCAGGACTCAGATACTCCCACATAAAGCCCAGTTTTCTCTCCTATCCAATCAGGAGCATCGTTTCTCTTTGGCTCAGAGACCAGAGGCAGCATCCATGCATTCCTCTCGGTAAGGCTGAGTGATGAATTGTGGATTCCAGGAATCCATACGTGGGACAAGGTGGAAAGGGGGAAGGCTGAAAGGGAAGCCAGTGAGTGATGAACTTCTTGACCCTGGAGTCAGTGCCCTGAGAAACTCTCATGCTTCTTCGGATTGCCAAGTGGCTGCTTGCAGGAGCCAGACAGACATGCACGAATGGGGTCCTGCTCCCTGCAGCCAATGTTGAAGGCCACTTCCTGCAAATGGTGTCCCTTCCTAGGCTCTAACCACAAGCCTCTGGACTCCAGTGTTTCTCGAAGCAAAGATGAAGACCACGTGATGTGGAATCCTCAGATGCTGCTTGTGAAAATGCAGAAGCTCAGGCCCCATTCCTGACCAACCAGAATCCCTGGGGTGGTGCCCGGTGTCTCGGTATCTGCATTTACAACAAGCTGCCCAGGAGAATCTGATGCGTCATGAAGTTGGAGACTCACCGCTCCAGACACCCAGATGCCCAGAAAGCACTGAGTACGTGTGAAATATGTATATGCCAGGAGCTTTTTGAGCCTCAGGAGTGGCTGTGAGGGCTCCCTGCTCTCTGTTTTCCGGATGATATCTGTCCTGTGTCCCCACCTCATCCCCCTCCAAGAGAGAGTCCTTGGGGAATTACCCTCCCTCTCCACAGACGGAGTCTGTGTTTATTCTAATTGTCACATGTGAATCCTGGCCAATCTAGGAGATGAATTTCTTGTACATTTACGTGGTTTACTTTGGCTGAGTGGGTTTTAACATGTGCTCTGGGGAAAAGGGCAACAGATCTCCAGACAGGAGTGGCCAGGGCTCAGGGATGTGAGTGAGAGGACCAGGAGAAGGGAACAGAGCTGTAAAGAAGTGGGCAGGCAGCGGAACCCCAACAGCTATCCTCCTCCTATTCATCACCCTCATAATGACAGCTATGAAATGAAAGGATGGAGAAGAAAAGATACCAGGAGGAAAAAACAGGGGAGAGGAGTGTGGGGCTTAAGGAGACAGCCAGCAGCTATAAGATGGAAATGTATACGTTCAGTGTTGATGAAACACACAGGCACGTGCACGCACACACACACCCCAGTACATATCAGTGTGGACACACAGCAGAGTTATTAGTGGAAAGAATGACAAGCTTTTCCTGTCTTCCCAAGCAATCTCTCATCTAAAGCTGGGAAAGTCGGTCAGGCGTATCCCTTCTGTGTATGTATTTAACCAACTCAGTTCCTTCTGCGGATTTTTCATTTGCAAACAGTCCTTTAATAATCACTTCTAATTCAGAAGCTCCTAGGTATGAAATCGATAAATATTAATAGACATTCTAACCACAGACTTAAACACATAAGCACATAAAGTCTCTATTCCTTGGTAGAAGTGCAAGTGCATTTTTTGCCCTCCTTGAATCTTTCTTGCGGTTTTTTTTTTTCTTTAATGTGTTTCTTCTTTCCCTGGTGGGAGGCTTACAAGAGAATAGGTGTGCTGGCCTGGGTTCTCGGCTGTGTCACAGCCTCTGTGAGTGACAGTGAACAACAGCCACAGCCAAGCAAAGTATAACACCCAGAGACAAATATTTCCACCCTCAGAGAAACATCACTACACCTCCAAAGACCTGGTTCAACCCCTGGACGTCTTGCCCAACTGACCTCTTGCCCTCTCATGTGGTGGCTGTGTCCATGGTGTGGGCGTTATTTTATTTTCCAGCAACCCAGAACAATTTCTGAGAGGTTCCCCCAACAAAGCTAAAGAGGTTAGGGTCAAGTGTTCTAGCCACTCCTACACTCTTGAATCTGCTCCAATTTCCCATTTTAGCGAAGGCACCCTCTCTACAGCCTACTGGCAGGAGGATGTTGGCTGATGTCATCAATGACCTCATCCCTCCTTTGGTGTGGGGGGAGGGGGAGCTCCAATGCATAGGCTCTAGACTTAGTTAGGCATAGGTTTAAGTCCAGCCCTGCCACTTATTAGCTCTGAGACACTCGATGAGTTGCTTACTGTCTCTGAGTCTCAAGTTCCTCACTGGGAAAATGGGGATAATATTGCTGCTGTTTCATAACTTGTTGAGGAATTAAGAGAGATGATGCATTGGAAACCATCTGGCAGAGTGCCTGGTGCCTAGAAAGAACTTAGTAGATATGATCGGTGATGGAGATGATGGTGATGGTGATGGAGATGAAGACCGTGGCTGTGATAGTTGTGACGGCAGCTCTCATTCTTTGGGCATTCACCGTGGTCTGCCAGTTTGCTCAGTCATTTATTTCTACTAACTCAGGCTGAATCTTCCCAACACTGAGGTCACCACGAGGAAAACACTCAGGCTCAGGAGGTCTGCTCACACTCACCTAGCTAAGAGGTACAATAACCAGATTCACACCTAGGCGTGCCCAATTCTAAGGTTTCCACCTTTTCTTTCTTTCTCATTTCCCCCTCTAATACATGAAGTCATCCCTGCTCTCCTGAGGCAGTGAGAGACCTTGTGTGTCCCTTCCAACCCAATCCCCTTCACTCTCTGCAAAAGGCTCAGATCTGAGGCAGAAGCAGAGGAGGGAGCTACTCCTCTGTGGCCGGTGCATTTGTTATTCCAGGCCCTGGGGACCCATTTGGTAAATGAGTTCTTTTGCCTCATAAAATGGTACCCCAGTGGTTTGAAATAGTTAACAGACCTACCCTAAATGGGTAATTTACTTTTTCCCTCACTGGTAGTGTTATTATGCCTGTGATCTCTGTTCTATAAAAGTTGTTTTTGATGCTTTCTTGGAGGGTAGGGGACTATTTTTAAACACAGGTGCATTCGATGTGGTGAGGAGCGGACTTTCACAAGATGGGGATTCTCAGGACGCCTTTATCACCCTATTTTGCTCTTTCACATTTATTTATTTAACTAAAAATACCTTCCGGAGGAGAGTTTTCCACTCATTTCTCCTCAGGCCCGCACTCTTTTCCCAGATTGTCATGGACTTCTGCTTCCTTAAGTTCATTTCTTTCTACTCCCAGGATGCTTTACTCACCGAATAAGTCCTCTTCTTTTAGGAAAAGGACTTTCTCCCCCAAATATATCACAAAGAACAGCGCGAGCCCCCATTCAAGGCCACAGAGGAAACATTATATTAGGTACCACAAGACCAGAGGAATTAAGACTGTAACATCCCTTGATGATTTATTGCAAAGGGGTCTCAGATCTGGCAAGGTGCACCATCTTTCTTCGGGAATTGGAAGCAGCAGTAGTAGGAAGGGGACGTAGATCTTGTTCCTTAAGCCAATACTAAATTATTCCAGCATCAAAGTGCCCTGGAAAAAAATCTGTATTTGCCAAATGCTATACACTGTCTAAGTCAGTGTGTCATGAAGGGCTGTACCTGCAGCCATCTGCCCTAATATTCAGTACTCACTGTCCAGTTGTATGCATAATCGGAAGGGAGATATTTTGTTCAATGGCCGACTTGTTAGGATGGTGTGTTTATAGCCAGCAAGGTGCAAAGCTGTCATATTTATCTTAATTGACTGCCTCTTTATTTTTTTGCACCTGCCTTGTTTTATGCTGGGGAGGTGAAAAACAATTTATGATATCATATTTGGAACTCCAAGGCCACATTATTAGGTGTCTCTGTAGTTCAAGAGGGAGCTGTGTTGCCCATGGCAGTGTCAACTGTTTTCCTTTTGGTCACATCCTCAGCCATCTTGGTAGCAAGAGGGCAGGTACTCTGACAGCTTCACCCAGGAACAGCCAGCTGCCAATGTCTTTCCTTTTGAGAAACAAACAAGCAGATTTGGTTTGGAAGAGGGCAAGTTGGGAGGTAAAAACAAGTACCAAGGGGAGGGGCTCACGTTTGCTCTTCCCTTGCCTGTTCTGGTGTTCTGCATCCATGCCCACGGCCCCAAACCCTCCTCCAGTACTGGCTCCATGCCTAGCTCCTCAAAACACTGGGACCGCAAGTGCCAGAACATACCTGTCCAGGCTCTGAAACAATTGTCACGTATTCAAGAGATGAAACTGTCTAGAAGAAAAGAAACTGAGCTTCATTCTTCCCCTGCCAGTGAGGAACCCCAAGGGAGTCCTGCAGAAAGCCAGGTTATAACACTGAGAGCCTGATACCTTCTAGGCAGTTTTGGGGAAGAAAAGAAAGACAGATCCAGGTTCTTGTCCTGTCATTCATTAGGAGGTATCAAACCAAAGCGTGCACCTCAATGTCTCTCAAAAGACGGACTGGCTAGCTCATGGGCACCTTTGTGCAAATTAGAAAAATATTTGCCCCCGTCTCCCAGGCAAACGGAGCCGTGCTGGGGGGCACAGACTCAGAGAACGGAGCTCCAGCACTCGGGTGCGTTAGTCCCCTTCGGAAGCTAAGCAGGAAATGATCATATGTACCACTGACCAGTGGGATTTCCACCTTCCTCGCTCAGAGGGTATCTAGGTTCTGTTTTCAAGATCATTTTGTTGCTAGTGTTTTAATTCAAAATAACATGTACCTTCACAAATCTATGTATGCCTTTACATGAAGAACACTGAATGAAGCTATTTTACATTAAATTTCAGCAGCCATATACATCTTTTCTTTCTTGAATTTGTCTCAACGATCCAAGAAGAGGCTAAATGAGCTGGTAGATTCAAAATCCAGGTTTGCTTGAAAGGGCTTTTGGAAGGGGTACTATGAGAATGAGAAGTGGTAATGATTCTAGTGGGTTCTTACACCAGACCCGGTGCTAAGTACCTAATGGCAACTCTATGAGGAAGAAGCTACCATGATCATCCCCATTTTACAGAGAGGAGAACTGAGGCTCTGGAAGGTTAATTTACTCCCCCAAGGTCATACAGCTCAAGAGTGGCAGGGAAGAGACTCAGGTACAGGCCACAGGGATGCCAGTGGCCCCCCTTTTACTACTTTTCTGTATGGCCTCCTTCCACTCAAATGCAACATGAGTGCTATTGAGTTGAAAAATGTAACGAAGACGGGATTCATATACACATCTGAACTGAGGATGATGTTGCAACAGTAATCTTTTTTTCTGGGGAGGCGGGTAGAAGGGGAATGATAGAGTGTGGTTGTTTGTCCACTCCAAATCTCGTGTTGAAATGAAATCCTCAATGTGGCAGGTGGGCCTGGTGGGAGGTGATTGGATCATGGAGGCCGATGTCTTATGACCGACTTTGCACCACCCCCTTGGTGATGAGTTCTCACTCAGTTCACAAGAGATCTGGTTGTTTCAGGGAGTATGGCACCTCCTCGCTCTCTCTCTTCCTCACCTGCTCCCCACCCTCACTCCTGCTCTTGGCATATGACATGCCTGCTCCCACTTTGCCTTCCACCATGATTATAAGCTTCCTGAGGCCTCACCAGAAGCTAGCGCCACACTTCCTGTACAGCCTGCAAAAGTGTAAGCCAGGTAAACCTCTTTTCTTTCTTTCTTTTTTTTTTTTTTGTTGAGACAGAGTCTGGCTCTGTCACCCAGGCTGGAGTGCGGTGGCGCAATCTCCGCTCATTGCAACCTCCACCTCCCAGGTTAAAGCAATTCTCCTGCCTCAGCCTCCCGAGTAGCTGGGATTACAGTTGCACGCCACCACACCCGGATGATATTTGTATTTTTAGTAGAGACGGGGTTTCACCATGTTGGTCAGGCAGGTCTCGAACTCCTGATCTCAGGTGATCCATCCTCTTTGGCCTCCCAAAGTGCTGGGATTACAGTGAGCCACCACGCCCGGCCCCTCTTTCATTAATTACCCAGGCTCGGGTATTTCTTTGTAGTGACTGCAAGAACGAATACAGGGAACAATGAATATGCATGTAATTATTAATCTTCCGCTTCAGGGATTCTCAGCTTTACCATTGGGAAAAATCTTGAGCATTCTATGGTTCTCATAGCTTCAGCAGTGTGGGTTTCATTTTCTTTACGCACATCTCTAAATTTAATTGGATTCAAAATCCAGATTTGCTTGAAAACACCACCCAATTTGTGGACTTCAGAATTCTATATCTGGAAGGAACCTCAAAGTTCATGCTTGCTTTAAACTTACATGTTGAACCGTATTAAACTGGCATTTGATTGATGTCTATAATCCTAGCACTTTGAGAGGCCAAGGCGCGAGGATCACTTGAGCCCAAGAATTTGAGATCAGCCTGGACAACAAAGCGAGACCCTAACTGAACAAAAAGTAAAAAAAAACAAAACTGGGTGTGGTAGCACATCCCTGCAGTCCTAGGTACTCGGGAGGCCAAGGCAGGAGGGTCACCTGAGCCCAGGAGATCGAGGCTGCAGTGAGCTATGATTGCGCCACTGCACTCCAGTGTCTGGGCAACAGAATGAGACTCTATCTCTAAAAAACAAACAAACAAAAAAAAAACAGAAAGAAAAAAAGTTCATGCTTAGTCGAACAGGCTTGTTTTACAGACGAAGACACTGAGACAGAGAGAGACCATTTAACTTGCCCAGATGACCCACACATGGAATGGCAATTCTTACTATGATTTGTTTATATTTGTTTAAGTGAGCCCAGGACTATGGTGGATGTTCAGTAAACATTTGTTGAACCATATTAAACTGTGGCATTTGATTGATCCATCTGAGGCGCACATCACAAAAACAAACTAGCTCTACTTCTGATCATTCTGTTGTAAAAAGCTTCTAAACTTAATATGAGGTGAAAACCTCCACTAGGAAATATCCCTTTGATCTTACACTTCCTTCCTTGAAACTGATAGCAAACTTGGCAACCGAGTCTTCCAGAAATTAATAATCAAACTTTACAAGTCTACTTTGGTTATCCCAACAACTTAAAACAAAAAGAAATGAAACATTTCCTACAGCATCTCCCCCTCTCCCTTCCAACGCCCCCACTAGGGAACAGCTGTGTCTGTTTAAAATTGATTTTGATCTCCCAGGAAGGATCCGGTTTCTCTGCACACGGAGCTGCTGCCTCGCGATGGCATGTGCAGTTCTGGGAAGGTGTTGGGGTTCAGCTGACTCTGCTGTAATTCTAACAATCAGCAGAAGCCCTTCTTCCCTCAGGGATGTGGGTGATGTGAGACTTTAGCTGATATTGGTGCGGTGGGCTGGGACGTTCTGCTGCCTCAGGAATTTTTCAGCACCCTCTCCTCATTCCCCTTGATTATTGCTGGTAGATTGGATTTTTGTTTGTCATTCCTCACTCCTTCCCACTCATAGTATTACCCATCCATCTTACCTTTTGCCTCATTACTTGAAGTAGGTGGACCACCTTTCGCTGAGCCCCTGATGTTAGGCTTGGGCATGTGACTTGCTTTGGCCCCTGGAATGCTAGTGGGCTTACAGCATAGAGGGTCCTTGAATGTGTTTGTACCGTTTGGCTTGGCCTCCTCTGCTCTGGGATCCTGCGTGAGAAGAGCTTGCCCCAGGTAACTACCTTAATGTTCAGCCCTGAAATGCAGACATATGGAGCAAACCTGAACCTGGCCTGGGGTAAACCCCAGCCAAACCCTAGCCATGCCCTGCCATTAGGCAGATCCACAAACGAGAAAAATGAATATGGTTGCAAGTCACTGAGATTCTGAGGCTGTTCGTTGCACAGCAAAAGCTGACTAACACATGATTGAAACTAGCACTTTCCCTCAAGGGTATCATCCTGCCTGTAGCACTTTGCTAGGCAATCATAATCGAGAACTACAGACTAGTGGGTTTAACCAACAGAAATGTATTTCCTCAGAGTTCTGGAGACTGGAAGTCCAAAGTTAAGGGGTTGGCAGGGTTGGTTTCCTCTGAGGCCTCTCTCCTTGGCTTGTGGACAGTCACCTTCTCCCTGTATTATCCCATGTGCATTTCTCTGTGCATGTCTGTGTCCTCCTCTCTTCTTGTAAGGACACCAGTCGTGTTGGATTAGGGCTCACCCTCATGACCTCATTTTCCCTTCATCATCTCTTTAAAGACCGTATCTCCAGGCTGGGCATGGTGGCTCACACCTGTAATCCAGCACTTTGGGGGGCCGAGGCAGGTGGATTACCTGAGGTTGGGAGTTTGAGACCAGCCTGACCAATGTGGAGAAACCCCATCTCTACTTAAAATACAAAATTAGCCAGGCATGGTGGTGCATGCCTGTAATCCCAGCTACTTGGGAGGTTGAGGCAGGAGAATCGCTTGAACCCAGGAGGTGGAGGTTGCGGTGAGCCAAGATTGTGCCATTGCACTCCAGCCTGGTCAACAAGAGCGAAAACAGTCTAAAAATAAAAGACTGTATCTCCAAATGCAATTGCACGCTGAAGTACTGGAGGTAGGATTTTAATCTATGAATTTCAAACAGGCACACTTTGGCCCATCGCATTGCTTGCAAGTGAGAGGAACTTGGTGTGCACTGGCTTAGGTACCAAGGGGAATTTATGGCTCTCACGAGTGGGAAGTCTAGAGGCAGAGCTGACTTCAGGAACTCCAGCAGCTCACGCAATGCCATGAAGTCCCTCTCCTTCTTGCTTCTCTCTGTGGCCTGGCCTTGTTTCTTATCCTATCCTGTGCCACTGGCCTTTCTCCATGCAGAGGAGGCTTGAACAACATGGCCATAGGCAACTCTGGGTTTACCTCATTCTACCTTAGCTGCCTCAGAGGAAAAAGGCAGCTTCTCTCTCCCATTGTTGGACAACTGGGCCTATCCCTGGGTCAGTCACCAAGACTAGGGCACACGCTCCTTTGATCGACTAGGCCTTGTGTATATGCCCAGCCCCAAGGCCCCAGGGAACTGGGTTGGTAGCCCCACCAGAGGTACAAGGAGTGGGGAGGAGCGCATGCCCAGGGTGGGGGGAGTGACGTAGCAGAAGGAGAAGGAACCATGGGCAGACCAGGCAATGCATGTCCACACCCACCACATCCCTGCCCCAACAACAAGGTAATGAGCCCTGGCCTGCAGGCTGGGCAGGGACTTGGAGATGATGATCTAGGCCACTGATTTGGACTCTTAATCAGACACACTGGGCTTCCATCCAGCCTCAACTTCCTAGATGGCAGCTTTAGGTGAGCTGCACAACTTCCTGGAGTTCCAGTTTGCTGTGGGAGAAAACAAATGTCTAACTTGTTTCAGGATGGTGATGAGGAATAAATGCGATCATCATGCCAAATCCCTAGCTTGTAGAGTGGATACTGTAGCGTTCCTCTAGCCGTCCTCTTCTGGGCTATGTACCCACCTGCCAAGACCAGGCATATCAGCCACTAAAGTCCCACAGTTGCCCCCTCACCAGCCATCACCCTCTGCTGCAGGAGCAGGGGCCTACCTCACCCAAGCTTATGCTCCCACCCAGGGACCAGCCTTGGGCCAGTGACTTGGATACAAAATTCCAGCTCCTTTGCCTCCATTTGGGACCCCTCTGAAGGGCCAGCTCTGGAGCTCCCTCAAGCCATCGCGGCAAAGCACACCACCTGCCAGCTTCTCTGCCCACCCAGTCCTGACTTCCTCACTCCTACATATGCATCTCCTAGAGCATTCCCATGTCTGCATGCAGGAAACGGGACTGCAGGTGTTCTGGTGGCTGGCACACAAGAAGCATTTATGTGTGCTAGTTGTAATCACTGTGATCACTCTTATATTTATTCACTCATTTGTCCACCACCCTCTGCTACGGATATACCTACAAGAGGCAGGATAGTGTACTAGTTTAGAGTGCTGACTTGCCTCTGGAGCTGGAATGCTTGGGGCCCAATGTTGACCTCCGCTAGGTCTGTGATGTTGGGTAAGGAACTTGCCTTCTCTTTGCCTCAGTTTTCTCATCTGTGGAATGGCAATAATAGTGTAGTTTCTGTCGCATAGGGTTGTTGTGAAGATTAAGTGAGTTGACAAGGGTAAAGGATTGACAAGTTCACCAGGCATGGAACAAATGCTTGTAAATGTTCACCTCTCTGCTTTCTGCTGGGCAGTATATTGTGTGATGGGGCTGCAGGGATGGAGGAGGCCCAGTCTCTGCCCTAACAGTGCTCATGGTCTAGTGGTTGAGACAGACAAATCAACATTCATGCCAGGAAGAACTTGATTCTGTGCCCCTTTAGGAGCATGTTTTTGAATGAAGATATGTCATTCATTGATTCTTTTAACTTCACATGATAAGGATCCATTAAAAATAAAAATTGTATTTTATTTCTCTCATCAAGAAAATTCTTAAGATTAAAAATCTTTGGAGACCAGTTCAAAATACAAGGGTCTCAAATCTCTTTTTCAAGTCTAGGTTAGAGGTGCTTCCCACCCCTTCCTGCTGAGCCGAATGACTGAAGGGGCTGAGCCCCACCTGAAGGTTCCGTTTCTCCAGTGCCCATCCACAGGTCCCAGATTTGGGAACAAGTGTTTGTAAGGACAGTCTCATCCTGTTGTCTGAGAACTGCCTTTGCAACATGGATGCACTGACCCAAAGTGCCATCAGGGTTTGTGTGACATGGAATGAAAAATTCCCAGGCTTTCGAGCTGAAGAGTCAGTCTCTAAAAGTCTCCCAGGTCAGCCCTCTCATTGTGTAGAGTAACAGATAAGCTAAAATTGGGAAGTGACCTGCCCAAAATTGATTTTGCTCCACACCAAGAAACTCGTCTTTTTTTTTGAGACGGAGTCTCGCTCTGTCGCCCAGGCTGGAGTGCAGTGGCTCGATCTCGGCTCACTGCAAGCTCTGCCTCCCGGGTTCACGCCATTCTCCTGCCTCAGCCTCCCGAGTAGCTGGGACTACAGGCACCCGCCACTACACCCAGCTAATTTTTTGTATTTTTAGTAGAGACAGGGTTTCACCGTGTTAGCCAGGATGGTCTCAATCTCTTGACCTCGTGATCCACCCGCCTCAGCCTCCCAAAGTGCTGGAATTACAGGTGTAAGCCACAGAAGAAACTCTTCTTGATGCCCACTTTCAGATAGCAAATCCTTAGCGTTTTCTGGAGGAGGTGATGAGACAGGACTTGGAGTCAGGCAGACATGGCTAGGGTTCCTGTCACTTGATCTAGAAAGTCATCAGATTCCATGGAATTCTGGGAAAGTTACTGACCTCTCTAAACTTTAGGGTTTTTCTGCTTGTAAAATAGGGATGTTGTGATCTGTACTGACATATAGGTACTGAACACCTAATACATGTCAGATGCTATTCTAGGGGTTGTAAACACAGCAGTGAAAAAAAATTAGGCAAAGTCCCTGCCCTTTTGGAGCTTACATTCTAGTCTGGGTGGTAAGAGGTAGATACACCTACATATGAGTGTAAGTGTATAATGTGTGGGTAGGAGAAAGAGAGGGGAACAGGAACTAAAGGAGAAAGGGGGAGAAGGAGAACTGGGAGTGACACTTGGCTTCTATTTTATATGAGATGGTTGGGGAACCTGACTTATCCAGTAAGGTGACATTGAGTAGAGACCTGAAACACACACAGGAACAAGCCAGGGAGATTTCTAGGGAGGGCAAAGGCTCAGATATATGACAGTCCCCGGCTTGTCTGAGAAACAGTGGGGCAGGCATGGAGTGGAGTGAGGGGAGGGGTGAGCAGGAGATGAGGCCAGAGAGAAGTAGGACCCAATCAGGTCCCCTTGGGGACTGTAAAGTCTTGTAGGGACTTTGGCTCTTATTCTGAGTGAAATGGGGGACACTGACCAGTGTTGAGTAGAGGAACACCATGAGATGATTTATGCTTTGGCATGCTGTGTAGCAAAGGCTGTCCAGGGACAAAAGTGAAGGCAGGAAACCATTTAGGCAGCTGTTGCCATATCTAGCAGGGTACCATGGTGTTTTAAAAGATGGTGATGGAGTTGAGAGGTAGTGTGTGGAAAGGTGAATGGATTCTAGATCAACATTGAAGGTGGAGCCACAGGTTTTGCTGACAGGCTAAATGCAGCACCTGTGATTAAAAGAGGAGACAAGGATGACCTGAATGCTTGTATTTAAGCAAGTGGAAGAACGAAACATTCATTTCTGGAATGGGGAAGGCAGTGGGAGGAGCAGGTTTGGGGATAGAGTGTATGCTGATTTTGAGATGTGTGTTAGACATCCAAACGGCAATATCAAGCAGCAAGCAGGCAGTTGGATACACAAGCTTGGAGTTCAGGGGAGGGGTTTGAGCTGGAAATATGAATTTGGAAGGTGTTAGCATGTAGCTGTTATCCAGAGGCCCCAGAGTGGATGAAATCTAACAAATCCATGTTGAAGGAGAAGGGAAAGGCCCAGGGACTGAGTCTCCCAATATTTAGAGGTCAGGGTCATAAGCAGACACAAGCAAAAAGGACCGAGAAGGAGCAGTGAGAGAAGTGGTGTCCTGAAAGCCAAGGAGAGAAAGTGTTTGAAGGAGGCCCTGTTAAAACTTTCTAATAGGCTGAGTAAGCGACGACATTGATGATTGATGACATTGGTTGATGACATTGATGATTGACCAAGAATCTGGAATGCAGAGGTCAAAGGTGACTGCAAGAAGGAGTTTCACAGGGTGGTTGGGAGGATTAAGTGGGATAGCAGACACAAATAAAGCAGCATAAAACCTGCTTAAAACCCAGAGCAGAGTAGGTGTCCATTAAATGTTAGTCCCTTTTCTCCTAATCCTCGCCCACCACACAACTTGTCCAATTCACAGCTATGGAACCCTTACCCGGAGCCCCTCCATATCCACTGATATCAGCCACATTCCTCATTACACATGGCTATGCTATTAATATACTTTATTTATTTAATTTATTTTTTTGAGACAGAGTTTTGCTCTTATTGACCAGGCTGGAGTGCAATGGTAAGATCTCGGCTCACCGCAACCTCCGCTTCCTGGATTCAAGTGATTCTCCTGCCTCAGCCTCCCAAGTAGCTGGGATTACAGGCATGTGACAGCACGCATGGCTAATTTTGTATTTTTGGTAGAGATGGGGTTTCTTCATGTTGGTCAGGCTGGTCTCGACCTCCCAACCTCAGGTGATCCGCTTGCCTCGGCCTCCCAAAGTGCTGGGATTACAGGCACGAGCCACCTTGCCCGGCCCCAATATACTTTAAAGATACATTCTCCAGCAATGGTGAAACCTAAGCTGACTGCAACACAATTTAATTACCCTGGAAGTCTCAGTGATGGTCAGTGAATTTGCAAATATCCTAAATAATACACCAAGAAAAAGATGTTGGATTCCTGTAGCTGTGAGTCACAATGGGTACTAATTATCCCTTACTCAGAAATTAAATGAGCAGATTTCCCCAACCCCCCTCCCACTTGGCAAAAGGTCTATATGATGTCCTAGAAAATAATAAAGTGAATGAACCCAGTATGAAGTGCAGCGGGCAGCCTCACACTGGGTTCTCTGCCGCTTATTAATACCAGTACATTGCATTAAATTAGAGAAGAGCCTTTTCACAGGAGTGCTAAGAATTCTGCCTGGCTGCCACGTGAGTCCCCCTGGATGCTGCTTCTCACCCGGCAATACACCAGCCACTCAGTGTGTTCCTGTTCATTCTGAATCAGATGATTAAGGCATGCTGAAATTTTTTTTTTTTTTTCAGCAGTGGTCAAATAGTATGCTTACTCTAGCAATTTTTATTTTTATTTATTTATTTATTTTTTTGAGACAGAGCCTCACCCTGTTGCCCAGGCTGCAGTGCAGAGTGGTGCAATCTCGGCTCACTGCAAGCTCCGCCTCCCAGGTTCATGCCATTCTCCTGCCTCAGTCTCCTGAGTAGCTGTGACTACAGGTGCCCGCCACCACGCCCAGCTAATTTTTTGTATTTTTAGTAGAGACGGGGTTTCACCATGTTAGCCAGGATGGTTTCGATCTCCTGACTTCGTGATCTGCCCGCCTTGGCCTCCCAAAGTGCTGGGATTATAGGCATGAGCCACCACAGCCGGCCTAATCTAGCATTTCTAAGTATATTCAGGAGATACCGAAAACCACAATTCGAATGCATTAATAGGTGCCAGAAATTGTACTAAGTACCTTGCACTTCTCCTCTCATTTTATCTTACAGAAATCTAATTATTACAACAACTCCATGAGGTAGGTATTACAAACACTGTTACAAGCTGAGATTTCAAGAAATAAGTTCCAAGGTCACTTAGGCAAATCCCTAAGTGGCAGAGGCAGGATTGGAACTCCAGGAGGACTGATGGTACAGCTGGAGCTCTACGCTTCTCTTCTGTGCTGCCTTCTAAGAAAAAACTGACATCTCAAGCAGAGCATTTAGGGTGTTCTGCTACACTATTCAACTTACATTTTTATTAGGCAGGTGCTGGGGATAGGAAAAAAAAAGGACAGAAAGTTTTGGTCCCTGGCTTCAAGTAGTATATATTATATTCTCATATACTGGTAGCAGTAATACTTACCTGCCTATCTCCAAAGGTTGTTGTAAAGTTCAAGTAAATTAATGGCTATGAAACCATCCTCTTCCTAAATAGAATAAGGACTGTAACCAGAAGCTGATTTTAAAAAATTATTAATATCAGCATATTTTCAAGTGCTCAATCAAGTTCTAAGTGACCAAATTTACTGCTCCATCCTACACTTTAACTTGTATATGAATGGACCAATTTCCTCCCAAAGAAACATGCATTTTTAAATTTCAGCTGACATAAATCTACCCTGCTCCTAGGACTTGATTCATTTACATTCTTTCCTTTTCAATTAAATAATCACCCAGAATCTAAAAGGACGTATTTCCATTAGTAGACTCTCAACCAGATGACCTTTGAGATCACAAGGGTTTATGTAAATTTTTCTGATTGCTTTTTATCTTCTTGTGTATCACTTCCCTAAAAATTCTGTCAGTTAGTGTATTTAAATTCTTTTCTCCTCTCCTCATTTCACCGCTATTTACAATAATGAGTCACAGCTGAAAGGGACTGAAATATCATGGGCTGCTTTTAACATATGCCAGCAAGAAGGGTGCTTCACAGTTGGTAAAGGCTAGTCTAAGGCAAGGGAGAGATTTTCCTTTACCAGTATGAAATGGAACTTAAAATCTCCCTTAATTACTTCCCAGGCCTTATCCAACTTGTTTTTCTTGGGTAGGGCCTGGAAAGTAATTAATGGAAATTTTGGATACAGCCGATATTCTATATGAATAATAGCAAACTTGGATTATGTGCTCATTATGCATCCAATCTGAAGGAGCTCGTTGAATCTCCTGACAAGTAGGAGGTAGATACTCTTATTATCCTCACTGTACAGGTGAGAAAACTGTGGTTTGGGAAGGTTAAACACCTTCCCAAGGACACAGAGCTAGTAGGTCATAGAGGGGAAATTTGAACACAGGGCTTGGACTTTTGACAGTTAGGCCGTGGGTCCCAGCTCTGCCAGCCGTGGAACTTCAGGCAAATCACGTTGCTTTCTAAACTTCTATTTTCTCATCTGTGAAATGGGCATGATAATATCTTGGCCTTGCCTCTCCTAGGGTTGTCATGAGATTCAAGGGGTTGCTGGATGTGAAAATGGTTTGTCAATGGTCAAGAATGCAATGATCACTACCACGGTTGGGAAGGGAACGCAATGGAAGTCAATCAGTGGAGCCCAAGATCACTCAATGAGTGGGCTCACATTTAAGACTATAACCAGTTGTGTTCAAATATCCAGTGGCCTGTAATGACCATGTGCTGACCACTAGCAGCTGAAGGGCTGGTTCCAGCAGGGCTCCCATCTCCCCAGCAGCCTGATCTTGCTGCTGAAGCACAATACTACCCTTGGAAGCCAGCCCCAACAGCCCTTCAAAGCTACTTCTCACCTCCCCTCTGTGCCAAAGAGATTAGTTTTGCCACCCTCTTTGATTAGTGGCACATTTCCAAGCTGTGGGTGTCTGTGGAAGCAATCTTTATGCTCAGATTTATTAAAGTCACCGTTGGCTTAATGAATTACCGCAATCCAATGAGCCCATAGATAGCTTGTATTTAACTTTTATGTGGCTGCCCCAGAAACCAGCTTGAAAAGCAGAAATCAATGATTGTGACAAAATCTCGACACAATTTATTTTGAATGTTCAGTTTGGGATTTGATGTATGCCATTGTCAGATGTATTTTATGCTCTCAGATGAATTTTATTCTTACTGATTAAAGGGGGTTAGCAATATCAGTAGGATACAGTTTGACAAACCTTAAAAGAAATGTTGCAAAAGTGTTCTCATCCATTACATGCTGGTTTCTAACCAGATTCGTCTCACATTTTAATCAGCAGCACCAGTAGCTGTGTCTTCAAACTACCAAAGGGAGGCCCTATTTACCAGTTCTTAAATTAATTAGTCAAAATGCATTTAATTAATTATGCCCACTGTGAATATCTGGTTCACCAGTAATTGGGTAGGATATAGGCAGGAACCAGGTGGTATGGGAGGAGTAGACAAATTGACTAGGACTTTTCCCATTGGACACCTTGGTTTCAATAAGTTTTATTTGTTCTTGGATTTTTTTCCTTTTTTTTTTTTTTTTTTTTTTTTGGTAAAGTACCAGCTACTATTTAGAAATAACCTGTTCAGAAGCAACACCTGCAGATTAACATAAAGTTCCTATTTAGAGAGGTGTCTAGACAGAACCTAAAATAGGAACTTTAAATCTTCAGCATTCAATGGCAGCAGGCCATAAGACTTTCACAGAAACCAAGACCAGATGGCTTTTTAATTTTTAGCACTAATCAATTTATTACGTAGTAGCCCCCAAAATGGGAATAAAGTTGGTCTGAAAAGGAGCATGACTTCATATCCTTTTCAGCATGTTCTTTTCATTTGTCCATGCATCCATCTATCAGTCCATCCATCCATTATTAATATATCCATCCATCCATCCATCCATTGTTCCATTCATCCATCTACCCATCTATTTATCTGTCCATCCATCCATCCATCCATCCCTCCATCCATCCATCCTTCTATCCTTCTAGTTTACTGAGTGTTTACTTTGTGTCATACACTGCTAACTTCTTGCCACTGATAACCTCTTTTAGTCCTTACTATAATCCGTGAGGTCCAATACTAATATTGCCTAACCTCTTTTAGTCCTTACTGTAATCTGTGAGATCCAATACTAATATCGTCTTCATTTTACAAATGTGACAACTAAGGCTTGAGAGGTTAAGTGACTTACTCAACTCACACAGATCACAGGAGAAGAACAGGACTCATGTTCATCTCCCAACTCCAAGTTATGGGCTCTTTTTCCTACCACTCCTAACCTGGATGACTTGGGTAAGAATTGGAATTGTCAAGGTTTGACAAGCTTAGTATCTGAAAAGAGAAATGACTCATAACATCCATAAAATGTTCACCTAAGGGGATGCAGTTTTATTCTTATGTGCCAGGCCCTATACTAAAGCCTAGAGATATAATGGTGGACAATAAAGGTATAGACATTGTCCCCCTCACCCCAGAAGCTTTCAGGCTAGTGGAAAGACAGGTCATAGACAATGATTTAGTGGCATTGTTCAGTGACTTGAAAAATATCCACAGGATAGATGAACGACCAGGTTCCTCAATGATGTGTTACTAGCCCTTGAAGATTCTACCTCCTGACTCTTTTAATTGTGTCCCCGCCTCCATTTAATCATGGCCATTGACCTAGTTCAAGTGCTGGTTAATTGTCATTTAGATGACTGCAGCAGCCTCCTCACTGGTTCCCTGACTACCTCCCTGATATGGTTTGGCTGTGTCCCCCAAATCTCATCTTGAATTGTAGCTCCCTTAATTCCCACATGTTTTGGGAGGGATCTGGTGGGAGATAATTGAATCATGGGGATGGTTTCCCCTATACTGTTCTCGTGGTAGTGAATAAGTCTCATGAGATCTGATGGTTTTATAAGGGGAAACCCCTTTCTCTTGGCTCTCATTTTCTCTTGCCTGCCACCATGTAAGACGTGCCTTTTGCCTTCTGCCATGATTGTGAGGCCTCCCCAGCCACGTGGAACTGAGTCCATTAAACCTCTTTTTCTTTATAAATTACCCAGTCTCAGGTATGTCTTTCTCAGCAGCATGAGAACAGACTAATACACTACTACCCAACTCTTGTCTCCTTCCCCTAACCAACTGAAATCCCACTCTACTGCCAGAGTGACCTCCATGACCTATTACTTTAATCAGGTCTTTCTGCTGAACCCCTTCAATGGATCCTTAATATCTTTAGGATTAAGCCTAAATTCCTTTGTGTGAAATAAAGGGTCCATCTGAACCAGCCACTACCTACCAGAACCCTCAAATGTGCCTTGAGCTCCCACACCTCTACCTTTCTACCTGCTGCTTAAGCCCCTCACCTGGCTGCATCTTCCTCTTGTTCCTCCTCCTCAATGCCCTGGAGAGCAAGTTCCTTTGTGAAGTCTTGGCTGAAGAGAGACAGCCACTGCTCTGTGCTGAGCATCCCTGACGCCATTCCACCACCACACTTCCTCTATGATCATGCCACTGTCAGTTTCCTCCACTGGGCTGAAAGCTCGCAAGAGCAAGATGAGACCTCTCTTACCTTTGCATGCTCAGTGCCTAAGCATTCAGTCTGGCCAACAGCAATTGCTCAACAAATGATGGTTGAATGAATGTAGGTGTATTAGTCTGCTGCCGATAAAGACATACCTGAGACTAGGTAATTTGTAAAGAAAAAGAGGTCTAATGGACACACAGTTCCATGGGCTGGGGAAGCCTCACGATCATGGCAGAAGATGAAAGGCATGCCTGACGTGGTGGCTACATGGTGGCAGACAAGAGAGAATAAGAGCCAAGAGAAAGGGGTTTCCCCTCATAAAACCATCAGATCTTATGAGACTTATTCACTACCATAGACTAGTATAGGGGAAATCGCCTCCATGATTCAATTATCTCCCACTGGGTCCCTCCCACAACACATGGGAATTATGGGAGCTACAATTCAAGATGAGATTTGGGTGGGGACACAGCCAAACCGTATCAGTAGGCAGCGCTCCCTTGTTTATCTGTCCTTCCATCCATCCATCTGGCTTATAAAGCCAGATACTTGTCTGGATTTATAAGAAAGAGGACTTTACTTCAAGGCTGTTGATGAAGTGCAGGGAGACATCTTGAAGTTCAGCTTCCCGTGCTATACATGAGGAAACTAAGGTGGGGGGTGGGGCGGATGACAGTCACTTTCTTCCATCCTGTTCAGCCTTCACTTCTATTTTATTTTTCCAAGCAGGAAAAGTCCTTGTAGATTTTTTAGAGTCTTTTCAGAGTTTTTGAGATGCACACCTAAAATTATTCATTGGAAACATTATGTCATGAAATCACTGCTGCTTGGAACAAGAGCCTGTATTTTCAGGGGAAAATTGACTAGATCAATAGAAATGGCTGGAATGAGAAAATAGAATCTGAGCTCCTAGCCACCTCTGGTATGGGTAACATATTTATCTTAATTAAGATTTTTTTTCTTTATTAAGATGTTTCTTGTTTCAGGTACTAGTGCCAGGTGCCTGAATTTCTCCTTCTTCCTCCATCTTCAAAAGTGACAATCTTAGGGGTAAAGTACACTGGACAGCTTGAGTAAAAAAAGCCTGAGAATGCTATTTCCCTGATTTATAACATATTTTAGCTTTGTTTGTTTTAAAGTTCTGACCTGGACTCATTTTGTTTGGGTTTTAGTGTGTTTCTTTTTTTTATTATTTTATTATTTTTTATTTTTTTGAGACAGAGTCTCACTGTATCGCCCAGGCTGGAGTGCAGTGGGATGATCTCGGCTCACTGAAACCTCCGCCTCCTGGGTTTAAGTGATTCTCCTGCCTCAGCTTTCCTAGTAGCTGGGATTACAGGCACGTACCACCATCCCTGGCTAATCTGTTGTATTTTTAGTAGAGACGGGGTTTCACTGTGCTGGCCAGGCTGGTCTCGAACTCCCGAACTCGTGATCCGCCTGCCTCGGCCTTCCAAAGTGCTGTGATTACAGGTGTGAGCCACCATGCCTGGCCAGGTTTTAGTGTATTTCTAATGCTTCCATTTTGTAGAAAACAGGTGTATGGGAAAGCCACAAGTAGATCCCTGAAAATGTAGTTGCTTTTAGCAAAGCTGCTTAATTTCCTTTTGATGAGTGTGCTATGCATTATTCGGAATTGTTTGGCTAAATTTTCCTAAATACACATGAGGCTTAAAGGAAGAGTGTAGTTTAGGAGAAATGGGTTTACTGACCCCTAGGAGAGAGGAACTTAATGAATCAGAAGTGTATTGCTTCTCATGCATGAAATAGGACTTCGAACCTCTCCCCCATCGGTCAGAGCTGAGGCGCATGAGTGATCGGTTACATTTTTTCTGGTCTGTTACATCATTGCTCCTGAAGGGTTTCCACAGATAGAACATTAGCTTTTTGGGTAGCAGGGAAAGCTTTCTTTCTTTATTGTCTTGACTCAGCAATGCTCAGAAGAGCGCTAGGTATACAGTAAGTACTTAATACTTACATAAATGTTTAATCTGTTAGGTGTTTAGGTTTACCCAACTAAATAATGAGTCCAAGAAGGGGGTCTTTTCTATGAGTCTGTACATCCTCCACATTTCTGGTTCTTCCTGTTTCTCTTCAGGGGGAGTGGGGGGCCGCTCAGCAGGGCCAAGGAAGTCACAAATGAGGTTCATACACCCCTTATTAAAGGCCCCTACATGCTAGGCCTGGTCAAAGCCTCAGGAATAGGCTCAGTGCGACAGAACTGCTCGGCCAAGTGCACAAGAAGCCAGGCCAAGCACACAAGAAGCCAGCCGGCAAATTGTGTTGGAAGCCTTTATACTCCTGCTTCCCAGGCCGGAGCTCTGAGCCCAGAGTCATACAGATCAGAGATCTGGGGACAGGGAGGCATTGTAGAGGGTCTCCTCCAGGGAGACTGGATTACAAAGAAAACCTTTTGAAGCCTGGGGCTATTTTCACCCAGGAAGGCTCAAGGACTGGGGATTGCCCAGCTCATTCTCTTCTTCCCTTGGGTTCTGAACCCACGCCAGCACCTCCTGAGGCCCCTTAGTCTGATGCTGGCCACGTAAACACACAGCCTTTGTACAATGCCACACCAGTGGACTCTGTATCATTAATCTGCATCAAGAAATATGAAGGTCCCAAATGTTCCCTTGGCCACCACTGAAATAACCTGTAGAGCCGTGCTTAAATGTAAAGTGTTACCTACTGAGTTATTCTAAAGTTTCCCACCTACTCATTAAATGATGAAAATGTCTTGGCCTGGCTCCTGAGGGCTGATCCCAGAGAGGCGGTGGGAATGATGCAAGAAGTACCTCCCCCGAAGCTGCAGGGGGCAGCCTTCCCATAGCACTGGCTGGGTCCTGCTACCTTAGCGGGGCTTCCCCAGAGGTCTACATTAGATCAGATCCACACCCTTCCAGTTTCTCTGCACTAGAGCAGGTGGGTGCTCCTGGTTCAATTTCAGATGGAGTAGTTACATTGCCCTTACTGTCAGCCCACTCTGGTGCCAACTCAATGCAAGCCCTGCCTCTCCTTCCCTGCCATCCTCACTACTTAGCTCCAGTCGCCAGCCCAGTTAGAGGGATGGATCATTTGATGAAAGGTAAATCTCCATGGAATCTTGGAGGGGGGATACCACCATTCACCCTGGCCTGGAGTCTCCCCGCCCATACTGTTCCTGATTCAAGTAGCACAGATAAATGCAAAAACGATGGCTGCCTTTACAGGGGGATGGGGTGGGGGCACTCCCTGCTCTCATGATGGTTTCCTTAGCCTGTGACCAATTTGCCAGAACACTTGCAAGGTTCACACAGCATAGGCGCATGGAGCCATTGATCCCACATGGGGCACTCAAAAAGCTTTGCCAAGAGAGATTAACCCCCTAAAGAGCCCATTTTACTGAATTAAGCCAAAGCAAAAACAGAAGCGTAAGAGTACTTAGGAATTTTTGCAGAGTGAATTCAGTGAGCAGAGGACAGAGATTCAATATATGAAAAAGGTGAGCAATTATGGGCAATAATAACTCGTTTCTTTCTCTTTGGTGTAATTATTGCATGAAGGCAGCATTATACTAAAGCCATTTAACCCTAGACCTAATTTTATTCCTCAATAGTAGTTTGAAAAAAAAAAAAAAAAAAAGCAGAAGCATTCTGAAAAATTGATTGTGCTCACAGTTCTTAGTTTTGAATTCTATGTACGTTTCTACAAGGTTATGTTTGGTCTTGTTATAAAAAACAAATAAAAAAATCCAAATATAGTGAAGCGTTTTTGTCATAGGGCATGGGCAGCAGATGAACCAAGGTTAGGGAGGTCATTCCGTTGAGGTCAGGGCATGGAAAAGTAGTTCCTATATAAAAAATTGTCAAGAAGTTAAAAATTTAAGTTTCTAGAGGACAGGGAGAAGCTGCAGATAAGAAATTCAGATAGGTAGGTAAGGATTCAGAGGTCAGGAGTAAGTCAGAGATATGAAGGCCAGGACAGTCGATTGAAACAGAGGTATAGTGGAGAAACTAGAACTTTCCTGTATTGCTGGTGCAAATATAAGATGCTACAGCCACTTTGCAAAAACAGTTGGGTAATTTCTCAAGATGTTAAGCATAAAATTACCATATGACTCAGCAATTCTATGAGTTATTTACCCAGAGAAATGAAAACATACGTCGACACAAACACTCGTCGATGAATATTCACTGCAGCATTATTCATAATAGTTCAAACATGGAAACATTCCAAATGTTCATCAACTGATGAATGGTTAAATAAAATGTGATCTAGCTACACCACGGACTACTGTTTCGCAATAAAACAAGTACTGATGAATGCTACAACAGAAGTGAACCCCAAAAACATGCTTAGTGAAATGTCAGCCATAAAAGAACACCAACTGTATAATTCCACTTATATGAAACATCCAGAATAAGTAGAACTAGTCACAGAAAGTAGATCAGTGGTGATCTGAGGCTAGGGATAAGAACTGGGAGGAGGAGGAGGGTAAATAGGTACAAGATTTGTTTTGGGGGAGATGGCAATGTTCTGAAATTAGTGAGGATAAACAATTCTGTAGCTATAATGAAACTGTACACTTAACATGGGAACATTTATGGTATATAAATCATACCCTAATAAAGCTGTTAAAAAGCAACACAAAAGCTGAGGAATGAAGGAACCCAGTTAACAAAACTTGGGGTTATGAGCTTGACTGAGGAGAGAGGAGCGTGAGATGGGCATCCTGGATTTTTTTAAAAAATTTTTTATTATAATTATTTTTTGAGACGGAGTCTCTGTCACCCAGGCTGGAGTGCGATCTCGGCTCACTACAACCTCCACCTCCCGGGTTCAAGTGATTCTCCTGTCTCAGTCTCCCAGTGATCTGGGATTACAGGCACCCACCACCGCACCCAGCTAACTTTTTTGTATTTTTAGTAGAGACAGGGTTTCACCATGTTGGCCAGGATGGTCTGGATCTCCTAACCTTGTGATCTGCCCACCTCGGCCTCCCAAAGTGCTGGGATTACAGGCGTAAGCCACCACGCCCGGCCAGGCATACTGGATTTAATCAGAAACTGATTTAAAGATTCAGCTCCTAACTGGTCCCACCCCTCTGGCTGCAGTTGCCAGAGCTAAGGATGCCCTCCTGGCTGATGAGAGGTTCCCAGGTGTTAATGACTTGTGATTTTAAACAGAAAATTTCTCAAACTGGGTAATGATAAATATTATTGAGTATTTTGGTTCAAAAAGTAGAGGAGGTGGTTTTGTGGTTAAGTAAGTTTGGAAACTTGCATGAAGACGTTTTTGTATAGCAGGACTTCTGAATCTGTTGTATAATATCCAGCATATTTTCTAAATACATCTTTTCCCATATGGAACAACTATTATTGTTACACAAGAATTAGAAGAAAAAAAAAAACCCCACACAACTATAAATGGGATAGCCTTAGGAAAAACATGGAAGCTGTCAGAAGTTCATCTGGGACATGAGAAAATACTTGTGAATGTTTTGTGGGATATTTTCAGCTCCTTCATTCAGCAAACATTCACTGAGTGACTCTGTGTCAGCTGAATGGAGTGCTGGGGTTACTGTGTGGTGTAACCGAGTTAGTCTCCCCAGGGCTAATGGAAACGCAAGGCACATAGTAGGTCCACAATCACTGTTTGTGACTGAATGGATTGGAGTCTGGTGGGGAAGACACATCGGATCCGTTGCAGTTTCTATTGCCAGGAAACGAGTATCCCAGACTTAGTGGCTTCAAACAACACCGATTTATTATCTCGTGGTTTCTGTGTGTCAGAAGTCTGGGTACAGCTCGGCTGGATTTTCTGCTCAGGCTATCATGAGGCTGATTTGGCTGTTGATATGGTTTGGCTCTGTGTCCCCACCCAAATCTCACCTTGAATTGTAAGAATCCCCATATGTCGGCCGGGCGCGGTGGCTCAAGCCTGTAATCCCAGCACTTTGGGAGGCCGAGCCCGGCGAATCACGAGGTCAGGAGTTCGAGACCATCCTGGCTAACACGGTGAAACCCCGTCTCTACTAAAAAAATACAAAAAGCTAGCCGGGCGAGGTGGCTGGCGCCTGTAGTCCCAGCTACTTGGGAGGCTGAGGCAGGAGAATGGCGTAAACCCGGGAGGCGGAGCTTGCAGTGAGCTGAGATCAGGCCACTGCACTCCAGGCCGGGCGACAGAGTAAGACTCCGTCTCAAAAAAAAAAAAAAAAAAAGAATCCCCATATGTCACAGGAGGGACCTGGTGGGCAGCAATTGAATCATGGGAGCAGATTTTTCCCGTGCTGTTCTCATAATAGTGAATAAATTTCACGAGGTCTGATGGCTTATAAAGGGGAGTTCCCCTGCCCATGTTCTCTCTTGCCTGTTGCCATATAATACATGCCTTTCACCTTCCACTATGATTGTGAATCCTCTCCTGCCATGTGCAACTGGGAGTCCACTGAAACTCTTTTTCTTTATAAATTACCCAGTTTTACGTATGTCTTTATCAGCAGCATGAAAACAGACTAATACAGCTATGTTCTCCTCTGAAGCTGGGGTCCTCTTCAAGCTGATGTGATTGTTGGCAGAATTTGATTCTTTGTCCTCAGCCCCTAAAGGTCACTTGTCACTCCCTTCAATGTGACCCTCACGATAGGCAGTTCACATCATAGCTCTGTGCTTCCTCAAGGCCAAGAGGAGGATCTCTTTTGCATTGATTCGCTTCCTTCAGGGAATGAGTGGATCCTCTTTGAAAGGGTTCACCTGATTAGGTCAGGTCCACCCACAGTAATCACCCTTTTAATTAACTCAAAGTCAACTGATTAGGGACTTCACATCTGCAAAACCCCTACACCTTTGCTACAGAATGTAACCTAATCACATATGTGAAATCCTACCATATTCATAAGTCTCTATCATACTGAAGCGAGGGGGGATTATATAGCTGTGTACACCAGGAGGTGAGAATCTGAGGGGTGGTTTTAGAATTCTGCCTACCACAGGATATTAAGTAAAATGGGGGAGTAAAAGAACTGTGAAAGATCAGAGGAGGGGTCTTTCAGCTGCTGAATGAGATGAGGTGACATCTAGGAAGTCTACCCAGAGGGAATGAGTTTTAATAAACTGAGATAGTTGACTCAAAACAAAAACAGAAACAAAATAACATGTCTAAGTATATGTTTTTTAATATGAGCATGTGATACGTATAGTGCTAAACATCATTTTTAGGTTTAAAGGAGAGGTTTGTAAACATTAAAAATATTTAAGCAGTTAAAAGAGCAATGCGGACTTACTTCACTTTATTGCATTTTGCTTTATTGTACCTTGCAGGTATTACGTATTTTTACAAGTTCAAGGTTTGTGGCAACCTTGTGCTGAGTAAGTCTATTGGTGCCATTTTTCCAACAGCATGTGCTCTCTTTGTGTCTCTGTGTCACATTGTGGTGACTTTTGCAATACTTCAAACTTTTTCATTATCATTATATACGTTATGATGATCAGTGATCTTTGATATCACTATTAAAATTGTTTTGGGGTGCCATGAACCACACCAGTATAAGATGGTGAACCTACTTGAGAAATGTTGTGTGTGTTCTGACTGCTCCACCAACTGGCTGTTCCCCATTTCTTTCCCTCTCCTAGGGCCTCCCTATTCCCTGAACCAAAACAATATTGAAACGATGACATCTAATAACCCTACAGTGACCTCTAAGGGTTCAACTGAAAAGAAGAGTTTAACATCTCTCGCTTTAAATAAAAAACTAGAAATGATTAAGCTTAGTGAGGAAAACACATTGAAAGCCAAGACGGGCCAAAAACTAGGCCTCTTGCACCAAATACTTAGCCAAGTTGTGAATGCAAAAGAAAAGTTCTTGAAGGAAACAAAAAATGCCAACTCCAGTGGACACAAGAAGGAAGAAAAACAGCTTTACTGCTGATATGGAGAAAGTTTGAGTGATCTGGATAGAAGATCAAACCATCCATAGCATTCATTTAAGCCAAAGCCTGAAATCCAGAGCAAGACCCTAGGTCTTTTCAATTCCATGAAGGCTAGGATGGGAGGAAGCTGCAGAAGAAAAGTTGGGAGCTAGCAGAAGTTTGTTCATGAGATTTAAGGAAAAAAGGCACTTGTGTAACATAAAAAATAAAAGTCCAAGGTGAAGCAGCAAGTGCTGATGGAGAAGCTGCAGCAAGTTATCCAGAAGATCCAGCCTAAGATCGTTAATGAAGGTGGCTACACCAAACAACAGATTTTCAGTGTAGATGAAATAGCTTTATATTGGAAAAAGATGTCATCTAGGATTTTCATAACTAGATAAGAGAAATTAATGCCTGGCTTTAAAGCTTCAAAGGACAGGCTGACTCTCTTTTTAGGGTCTAATGCAGCTGGTGATTTTATATTGAAGTTAATGCTCATTTTCATTCCAAATGTCCTAAGGCCCTTAAGAATTATGCTAAATGTACTCTATCTGTGCTCTATAAATGGAACAACAAAGCCTGAATGACAGCATATCTGTATACAGCATGGTTTACTGACTATTTTAAGTGCATTGTTGAGACCTACTGCTCAGAAAAAAGACTCCTCTCAAAATATTACTGGTCATTGACAAGGCATCTAGCCATTCAAGAGCTTTGATGGAGACATACAAGGAGATTAATGTTATTTTCATACCTGCTAACACAGCATCCTTTCTGCAGCTTGCAGGTCAAAGAGTAATTTTGACTTTCAAGTCTTATTATTATTATTATGCATTAAGGAACATGTTTCATAGGCTATAGATGCCATAGATAGTCATAGATAGATCGATAATAGATAGATAGATAGATAGATAGATAGATAGATACATACATACATACATACATACTCAGGCCATTGATTCCTCTGATGGGCCTGAGTAAAGTAAATGGAAAACCTTCTGGAAAGGAATCACTATGCTAGATGTCATTAAGAACATTCATAATTCACGGGAGAAGGTCAAAATATCAACATTAATAGGAGTTTGGAAGAAGTTGATTCCAACTCTCATGAATGACTTTGAAGAATTTAAGATGTCAGTGGAAGAAGTAACTGCAGATGTGATCAAAATAGCAAGAGAGCTACAATTAGAAGTGGAGTCAAAGATGTGACTAAATTACTGGAATCTCATGATCAAATTTGAAGGGATCAGGAGTTGCTTCTTAAGGAAGAGCAAAGAAAGTGGCTTCTAGAGATGGAAACTGCTCCTAGTGAAGATGCTGTGAACGTTGCTGAAACAACAATGAAGAATTTTGAATATTACATAAACTTAGTTGATAAAGTAGCAGCAGAGTTTGAAGGGATTGACTCCAATTTTGAGAGATTTTACTTTTGGCAAAATGCAAACAGCATTTTGCATTCTACAGGGAAATCTTTAATGAAAGGAAGGGTTAATCAATGTGTCAAGCTTCATTGTTGTCTTATTTTAAGAAATTGCCACAGCCACGCTAACCTCCAGCAGCCACCATCAGCATCGAGGCAAAGCCCTCCAACAACAAAAAGATTACAGCTTGCTAAAGACTCAGGTGATCATCAGCATTTTTTTAGCAATAAAATATTTTTAATTAAGGTAGTTACATTGCTTTTTAGACATACGCTATTGCACAGTGAACAGACTATGGTATTATGTACATATAACTTTTATATACACTGGGAAACAAACATTTTGTGTGACTCACTTTATTATGATATTCACGTTATTGCTGTGGTCTGGAACTGAACCTACAATATTTTCAAAGTACGCTTGCATATGAAGCCTTACTTCTAAGAAACGGCAGGGAGGGAGAGGAAAGGATGCTACAATTAGGGAAGATACTTAGGGGTCTCCAACTGTATGGGTAATGCTCTATTTATCAAGCTAGAAGGTGGGTAGGCCAATGTTCTTTATTTTTTGTACACTTTTGATGTATGCAAAGCTTCATAATATATATTTTTTTCATTTCTTCTTCTCAACCTGAACCCCCAGTATCCAAATTCTCTTCCTGTAGAAAATACTGTCGATAGTGTCTGTCTTGGTTATGGCTCCCATAGATATCATATGTAATAACAACAAAAATAATCACTTGTAGCACTTACTCTGTGCCAGGCACTGTTATGGCATTTACTTTATTTTTATTTTATTTTATTTATTTATTTTTTTGAGACGGAGTCTCACTCTATCGCCCAGGCTAGAGTGCAGTGGCATGATCTCGGCTCACTGCAACCCCTGCTGCCTGGATTCAAGCAATTCTCCCTCCTCAGCCTCCTGAGTAGCTGGAATTACAGGTGCCTGCCACCACTCCCGGCTAACTTTTTTTGTATTTTTAGTAGAGACAGGGTTTCACCATCTTGGTCAGGCTGGTCTTGAACTCTTGACCTCGTGATCCACCCACCTCGGCCTCCCAAAGTGCTAGGATTACAGGCATAAGCCACTGTGCCGGCCTTGTTATGGCATTTAACATATATTCACCCATTTAATTCATACAGCAAGCCCACAAGGTAGCTTCTATTATTATCCCATATTCAAGATGAAGATGCAGAGACATGGGGAGATTAAACAACCTACCTAGTGCCGCCCACTTACTGAGTGGTGAGGCTGAGGTTTGTACCTAAGTCTGTCTCCAGGCACTATGTTAGGCTGTGTGCTACCTGGATTCACAATCACAGGTTTATTTTTTCTTATTTCTTCTTCTGGAAAGGAAGTTAGTAGGAGTTGACCAGGTGGACAAACTGTGGAAGGGCATTCATACAAAGGGAACATTGTAGAGTGAAATATTAAGTTCAGAACATCACAACCAGGAAGAGATGCACTGGGGCCTGAGAATAGATAGGAAGGTAGGACTTAAGTACTAAGGCCCTCAGATGCCATGTTAAGGAGTTCAAGACCAGCCTGGCCAACATGGTGAAACCCTGTCTCTACTAAACTACAAAAATTAGCCAGGCATGATGGCAGGTGCCTGTAATCCCAGCTAGTCTGGAGGCTGAGATGGGAGAATCGCTTGAACCTGGGAGACGGTGGTTGCAGTGAGCTGAGATTGTGCCACTGCATTCCAGCCTGGGTGGCTGAGTGAGACTCTGTCTCAGAAAAATAAAAAAAGGAGTTTGAACCATGCTCTGAGTGCAATCAGGCACCACAGGCCTCATGTTGGTAGCCGTATGGAAATACACAAGCAAAACTAAAGACAAGGAGACCATTTGGGAAGCTCTTGTAGTCAATGGGTGAGAAGTGATGCAGTTGAACTGTGGCAGGGCTGATGGGGAGGAATGGTGAGATCTGACTGCTCCTCAGGGGATGGAGTTGATGAGACTTGAGAGTGAGGAAAAGCAAGGACTTGATGGGGAAGACTGACTGGGAGTGATGGCTAAGCTTCTGATATAGGTATGGGAGTAGCGGAGGCATCATCCACTGAGATAAACCCAGGAAGGTGATGAATTCGCCATGATAGGTTTGGGATAGCTTGGTACAAATGCTAAGTATTCAAGCCAGGCGTTTAGAAGACAGACCACGATAGAAGCATCTTGTGAACCATTATTCTCAAAATGTGGTCTGGGAAAGGCCTGACTGGAGTCCTTGGGGTTATGGGTTTATACATCTTACCCGGTCACACCATGGAGCCACTGAATCAGAGTCTCTGGGAGTAAGGCGGGAGAATCTTCATTTTTAACAAGCTCCCCAGATGACCCTTGCGGGTTGTCAAAGGAGAGCTCCAGGAGCTACTGGTGATTGAATGCACTTGGTAGAAAGGCTGATCCAATTCTAACTGCAGGTAATTCTCATTGGATTGGGAGAACCCTATGGCTGGAGGCCTTGGTGCTTGGAGCAGAAATTGTCCACAGCAGCAGACTTCACGTCTGTGCAGGGAGCAGCCTCCTCTGACTCTTCTGTCAGCTGTGGGGATGCTTTTGCCCTTCTGATTTGACAACTCATCCTGGTTCTCCTCTATCTGACACTTAACAAACATGTCAAAGTGCCACTTGTAAGGCCTCTTAAGTGATCCACAATGCTGTCTTCCACAAATCCCCTCAGAGATGAGTTGTCTTAACTAAACGCGCTCCAGGGTGCTATGCAATCGAGTATTTGGCTTGCCCGTCATTAAAACAGCCTTCCCCTGCTTTCCACGGCAATCTCTGGAAGGCACTGCCATATGGATGTGTGGGAAGAATTAAAGTTCTTTCATTAATAAACATCTACGGTGATTGGAAAATAAACACAGGGCACTCCTTGTACTTAGTAGGTACTCAGTGAACATCTGCAGAAATAGGCTGAAACTACGCGTTTCACCATCTCATGGTTCCACCACCCACAAGACTGGAGAGAATTACATTTTGCTGAACACTCGCTGCTATTTCAGAGACTGAAAACCTCACAGAAGAAAAGTCAGCCAGGGAATCAGAGGATTTCAGAACTAGCTTAGGATATTAATGACAATCCACTGCAATAGGTCTCAAGAAGTATTACTACCTTGAAGAGACTACAGGTCTTTCAGAGTCTATCTTGAAGTTTGCTAAGGTCTATACAGTCAAATTTATCCAGGGGAGTCAAGCTACAAAATGTCTACAACTTCAGAACTAGTATCAATCACCCAGAATACGAAAGCAAGCATACTTTTTTCCGTATCCCAAATATTTCAGATTGGTTTCCCTCCACTTCCCTTGCTGTTGGAATTCGGTCTCAGATGCTTTGACTCCCAGGCAATTGCTCACAACTAATTCACCCTTTTCCAAATTAGAAGTTAGTAGCATGAATAGCTCCAAATTAGCTGGAAGATTTCAATTTATTTGACAAACAAACAGAATGGCAGTCATGTGTCCTCGAAGGAGTGGAGGCTCACCTAATAAAAGTTTAGGAGATTGCCACTTCCACTTGCCTGGTGAGTAATTCTGTGCCTTTGATGGGTCCATCCCCAGTGGGAGGCAAACGGGTCTCCCAGGTTCCTGGGTTTTCCAAAGGCCGTCTCTCTGGGGAGTCACTTTTCTTCAACTAGGAGGAATTTCCAGAGCTTTTTGAAACATTTTTCTTTTTTCTTTTTTTGAGACGGAGTTTTGCTTTTTCATGAAGGCTGGAGTGCAGTGGTGCCATCTCGGCTCACTGCAACCTCCGCTTCCTGGGTTCAAGGGATTCTCCTGCCTCAGCCTCCCAAGTAGCTGGGATTACAGGCGTGTGCCATCACGCCTG